>NC_045597.1:116150519-116777337 GCF_009762305.2 Zalophus californianus | reverse complement strand
GTCTTTGGATTTTTGACACAAGCCTGCCAACACTGAACGAAAATGCTTTGGAAAGTAGTAACTGGGATGTGAATATAAAGCAATATTATGGCTTTGTCCCTCCATGTTTCCCCAGATCCAGTGTTCCTGAAAGAAAGTCTTCCATCTTCCTATTTTGATTATATGAGTGGCTGTGCCCTCTGGTGTCAGAATTTCTCTTATTCTGAGGCCAAAGGCTCATCTTCATCAATTAATGCATTTAAATGGATGTGAAGATGTATTCCAGATTCATCTGAAAGATATTCTCTGACCTCAATTTTTTATATATATATTCTGGTGTGAAGGCTGATTCAATTTCTTAATAAAGTTGGCTGGAAACAATCTGAAAAGCAGTGTAATGGTAAGAGGTGAAGAAGGAGAAGAAGAAAAAGGCATTGTTTTGTGATCTTTACCCAAATTCTGTAGCAAAACATTTGCCAAGCTGTATGAGTCTAACTAAATCCTCTTGGTGTTACGAGTTTTAGTCAGCACATGCCCAAGCTATTTGCATCCTAGGAAACAAATGTAGAGCACATGTCTTGAAACAACTTAATGTGAGAGTGAGTAGTCTGGACTCCAGAGCCAAGAACTTGAATTTTGGCTGTAAACAACAGCGGGTTAAAAAAAATGTCTACATATAGAAATAGAACACTTGTCTTTAATGTCTAGGCTCTTTCCTTAAAACAGTGGGAAATCATTTTAATGAATGAGAGGAACCTGCCACGTTGCGGTGCTGAGTCCTAGCAGTTTGGCTGCATGTGTTTGACCATGTGACAGGTTTTGTAAAATAGAAAATATTGTTGCATTTTCAACCATAACTAAAGCCATAAGGCAAGGTTTCTGCCTTCATTCACAGCTTACTGATCGGGCAGGTGGACCAAATGCTGACAAAGAGCAAAACAAAGGAAAGCAAAAACACTCATATTTATGGAAATGTTACCTGATCTAATTCGCCCCCAGAGCAAGAAAACATTAAAATTTTCTGAATGATTTTAAGTATGGCATATCTTTTAAAAATTTGATGGAGAGGGTGAAGTTAGGATTTAGTCATAATAGAGATGCCATTTTGTTTAGATATTTGGTTGAGAAAACACAATGATGCATTTAAAAAATACCTTATTGTGTACATTCTCATTGTAGAGATTCATGGGTAAACTTAAAATATGATAAAGAGAAACTTTTTACCTTATTGTGTATATTCAAACCACAGAGAATCTCACTGTAGAGATTCATGGGTAAACTTAAAGTATGATAAAGAGAAAACTTTTTTTTTTCTGCTTTACTTCACTCTTAAAGAACACATAGACAATCCTTTGGGTAGGATGTCATCTTGCGGACTGTGTAATTCAGCTGAATACTACTCACCTTTTTGCAGTGTATGAGTAGGTATGTTAGAATTTAAGATTTGGGTAAAATAGTTTGTTAATGAACCGAAAATCAAAGCGTTGTTTCCCTTTTGATAACATTCACTGTGACCCATGGATGGCATCCCTAGTCCCCAGTGACCATCTCAAAAATACGTGAGCAAGTTTAGAGCATACGTACAGAGTTAGGAAGACCTGAGCTCCAGCCGAGTCCCTACGTCTATGAAATTGGACCAGTTACTTGATTCTGAAGCCTCACTTTTCTCCTCCATAAGTAAGGCGAATACTACCATCTACCTCCTGAGATTGTGGTAGTAAAAATTAGAGAATGCGCCAAGCACTCAGCACTCAATAAATGTTATTCTTCTTCATGGTGAACATAAGGCTGAATGATTAAAAGCAAAGTAACTCAAGGGGGATGCACTGCTGAATGGAATCATTGACAGTGTCCTCACACTTGATTGAGGGCAAACCAATAAGTAGAGGCAGGGTCAAGGTCAAGGGTGAGCAAAACTGACTTCTGGCTTCTCTCACCACACAAATCCCCCTTCTTTCTTTTCTGCCAGTTCAAACTCAGTAGTCCCAATTTGCTCTTCTCCAAAAAGCTCAAAACAGACAAAACAAGAATAGAACAAGATGGACTGAGAAGAGAAAACTTTGGTCCCAAGCCCTGGTAATGTCAGGTCTACTAAATTGTGTTGCACAGATTCAATATGATTTTTTAAAATTTAAAGTGAAATAATTATATGAAGATATGTCATTTGGCTATTTATGTTAACAATGTTTATAGCCAATTAAACCAATTTTTCATGTTTCTTTTTATATGGTAAAGATTTGCTATGCAAATCATAGATACTGTCATTTTTAATTTTCACATGGAATGATGACAAGTGGTACTCTGAAATTTACTGAGAATAAATAAATAGTACTTGGTGCATTAAATATAGCAGTGTATTGGAAATACAGAAATGTAGATTATAACAAGAGGTACAATCACATCAAATTCTTTACTAATATTAATATCATTCTCTAAAGAGAAATACTTTTCCTCCTTCACCTTATTAATGGGCCATGAGGGGCTATTAAATACAGATGCCTAGATTCACAAGCATGAAAACTATTTTTATCTAATTTCTATGATGAGAATGTTCTCCAGCACAAATTGGATTTTTCAGCCTGATGGATAAGTGAAAAACAAAAGTGTGATTTAAAGAATAATCCTCAAAGTTTAGACGCTAGTGATCTGGAAATCCCACAGGGAATACTCATCATGAAAAATTTATACCCTTTTCTCTTTTTGCTGAATGAAGTATATTGTGAACAAGCAACCTCTCAGAATTTTGTCACTTATGTTACCAGCTGGTTGCAATCAATATAAAGATGAAAAATCCAAAGCTCAAACTATCCACGTGTTCATAAAATTGCAGGGCAGTTCTTAAACATTTAAGAGCTCGCAATGTGTTAGGTGTTAAAGAAATGCAGGTGAGTATCTTAAGACTGTAGGTAATGCCAAAGTTTTCTCCACAGGAGCAATACATAAAAATGAAAGCCCTGATGTAGTGGTTCAGCTGTGACAAATTCAGGTGGGAGAGAGGTGACAGTTGGATAATTCCTCTGTGCTGACTGGGGTGCAGGCCACTGGGTGTGCATAGAGGGCTTGATTGAACTGATAACACAGTTGTCTGAAAGCCTCTCTGGTTCTGCTGTTGCTAATTCCTGTATTGTGATAAAACGTGCACCTAGAAAATCCTTTCTTTACTTGCTCTCTGGACTCATTTAATTCGTGGCAAGCATTTCGACCTAAGTAAGAAATATCAGGATATCAGTATCCCCTATATAAATGACTACGGTGTGATAGCCTCGTAAGAGTTCTGCATTTGCTTTCTTTTTGAGATAAAAAAATGAATAGAAATTTTGGCTCTTCAACTGTAGTGCAACACCTAGGTTGAGGCTGGATGTTTGTAATCATTCTCTAATAAAGCTAACCTTGTGCAAAATCCTGTATTATTCTTTCACAATAACCCTAAGCCAAATACACACTTCTAATCATCCCAGTTCATAAAAACATACAAAAACGTGTGTCAATCATTTCTTGTTTTATCAACTAGTATACAAACCTGAAGGAGCGATGAACTTGAGAAAATTGCTAGATACTGAAATGTATAAAAATATATTGAAAGTCCAGCAGTGTAGGTCTGTATGTCTAATAGTGCAGTGCATTTGATAAATCTGTTACTGCCATGCATTGGTCTTAAGCTTTTCCTGTAGAAGGAGAAATGGTCATCCAAACCTATTTAGCATGAAATAGGTTAATTTCCTAAAATATATTTATTTTCTATTGCATATTGATGAAGAACTTGATCTCTGAGTTCCAGTAGCCTAAAATGAATATCTGTTACATCATAGAACAATCAAATGACCTTGGGAAAGTTCTTTATCTCCTCTACACCTTGGTTTCCTCAACTATTAAAATAATAAGAACTCTATGATCGGCCGCTTCCAAGAGAGCCTCAATGATCCCTACCTCCTGGTGTTTGCATACTTGTGTGGTTCTCTCTTCTGGAATGTGGGTTGTATGGAGTGACTCTCTTCTAATGAGGAGAATATGGCAGATGTGATAGGACTTTGTTCCCGATGTTGGGTTACACAAAGATTGTAGCTTCCTGCTTGGGGGTGCATTCTTGTTCTTTCTTAAACCTTCTGCCCTGAGGGGAGCAAGTTGCCAGTTGTGAGCAACACAATCAAGAGGCCCATGTGGCAAGGAGCTGGTGTCTCCAGGGAGATAATAATGGTTATTGTTTTAAGCTATGAACTTGGAGGTTAGTTAAACAGTACACATAGGTACTAATACAAACTAGGAATCACCTTCTAGGATGGTGGTGATGATTAAGTGTGCTAATTTATGAACAGCACCATCACTGTCAGCACCAACACCGACAGCTGTTATTCCTTGCATTGAAAGGGAATTGCTATGATCTGAATGTTTGTGTCCCCCACATTCATGTTGGAAACCTGCCCCTTAAGGTGATGTATTAGGAAGTGGGACCTTTGGGAGGTGATTAGGATTAGTGCCTTTATAAAATAGGACTGACAGAGCTCCATAGCTCTTCTACCACGTGAGGGCACAGTAAATGTTCGTAGACTATAAGAGAGGCCCCACCTGACCATGCTGGCACCCTGATCTCAGACTTCCAGCCTCCAGAACTGTGAGAGAGAAGTTTCTATTGTTTATAAGCCACCCAGTCTGGACGATATTGTTATAGCAGCCCAAATAGACTTAGATAAAAATGAAAACTTCTTAATTTTAATATTTTTAGAACAGAAGAAAGCTAATTAAGCAAAGCCTGTTCAATTAGGGTAACTGTTTTTTCTATTTAACTGCTCTTTTTTTACGTTTATAAAGTCTGTTTATAAGTCATATTCGTTACTACTAAAGCCTCCTTACATTCTCCTTTCCTTATAGAAGAGGGAAGAACTCCTGTGACTAATTTCACAATATCATCCTGGGATCAAATTATTCAGAACACCTTCCCCCCCCACCCCAGGAAAGCATCTAGTTATCTATATAACCCACAACCTCCAGTCCATACATAGCCACCCAATATTTTGAGTTGCCTACACTAAAGTTTATCATCCTGGAGGAAAAAAAGTCACTACTGCTCTTTCTGTATGTGGGGTACATGACTGTGGAAATCTGTGCTTTGTATTCATTTTATTGATTGATTTTTAAAGATTTTATTTATTTTAGAGAGAGAGTGGGGAGGGAGGGAGAAGCAGATTCGCCGCTGAGCAGAGAGTCAGATGTGGGCCTCGATTCTAGGACCCTGAGATCATGACCTGAGCAGAAGGCAGATGCTGAACCCACTGAGCCACTGAGCCACCCAGGCACCCCTGTATTCATTTTAAAAAACCCTGTGGGATTTTGTTACAGCACATTTTTCTAAGTGTTTTTGAAATTTTATCTGGAAAACTTAGATAAATGAAAATGACTAGTAATTTTACAGAATCCATTCATTTTTCTAGACATCTCTTTTACAAAAGTCCAGCTTTCAGAAGACAGCTCTGGCAATTGAAAATTCTGATGGGGTCATTTGAGTATGTCCAACATCTCACACAGTAGGTTATGTTTGAAGATAGAAAAAATATAGACAAGAACAACTTCTTTTGTCTTTCTCTATGGTTTCTGCTCCCTTTCATATAGATAGGGGGAAAGAATTCCTTTTACATGAAGTGAAAAAACTTGGTATAAGACCAGAATTTTTAAAACACCTCACACTCTTTAAAGTACAACATCATTATTCAAGTGCCATAAAAGCCAAGGCATGTGCCTCGGCTGTGGTTCAGCTAGGATTGTGACCAGCTTGTGGATTCCACAGACATTAACAATACACTTGAGTACACTATTCAATAGGTCAGGGACTCTTTCTCCAGAAAGTCATTCGTGCACTTGGCCTTTCCCAAGGAGGGGTGGAAATCCTGAAGGACAGATCCTGGAGATGTCTGTCCACCAAGCCCAAACATATTGTTTAATTCATTAGATTGGCAATAGCTAAATAATTATTGGAAATTCCCATTTCTTCTCACAATGTTTGGTTTAGGATTTCCATGCACACCACTTTAGAAGAAGCTACTATGTTGCCTTTGGATGTTTTAGGTAAATCAAATTCATGCTTGGAGAGGCTGTGGAGTATGAAAAAAAGATATCAATTAAACAATTTTCACTTCTGCTTTTGGCCCTATCTTTCTGTGTGATCTCAGGCAAGTTTCTTAATCCTTCGGAACCTCGTTTTTTCTTATCCACAAAATAACTGCCCTCCTTCAAAGGCTGTCCTGGGGATTGGGTCTTGTCAATGAGGGGTACATGTGTTTTTATAATGTCATTAAATTCTTGACTGAAAGTTATAGATCTCTAATTCAAATGAGCATAACAAAATAAAAACAAAAGCAAAACGCATGGAATTTTTTTGGAAGATATGTGACGTCTCAACAGAAATAGACTAGATTATAGCCATGCCTCAGTAACAACTGTATCCGGGGATTCTAATACTCCTACGTTTACTTTCTTGTGAGACATCTTTATTCTTCTGTTCCTTACCTTTGTTTTTTTTTTGTTGTTGTTGTTGTTGTTTTATTTTTTGCTTTTTGCTTGTCTTGTTTGCAGGGTAGGCAAGAGCTGCTAATAACTCCTAAGCTTGATGGCTTAGCATGGATCAGATGCCTACAAACCAATAGTGAAGCCGGGAGATGGATGTGGTAGATGAGGTGGGGGTGGGAGGAGGAGGTTGTTGGGCAGATAACACTGTAATGCTGTAGTCTGTGGAGGGCCTCAGACCAACTCCTCCAGATGCAGAGGGGAAGGATAGAAAAAATGGTTAGAAGTACTGCCAGATCATTTGAAAGAGAGCGCCAAAGCACTGGTTCTTAGCCCTAGCTGAATGTTTTAAATCACCGGGGGGGAGCTTTTTTAAAAAACCAAAGCAAAGTCCTTTGTCTGTTGTCATCAGAATCACCTGGGGAGCTTCTGAAATTGGTAACCTTTTCAGATCTACTCAGACCTATTCAACCACTCTCTAGCGTGGGGTGGGGGGAGGGGGTGGCGGAACCAGGACTTTTGCAGTTAAATTCCCCAAGGATTCTTTTTTTTTTTGCACATTGAAATTTGAGAATCATTGCTCTACCAAATTGTGATTCTCAGACCAGCAGCTTCAGCTTCACTTGGGAACCAGTTAGTAAAGCAAATTCTCAAGTCCCACCTCAGACATACTGAATCAGAAACTCTAGCAGTTATGCTGAGTGAAATAAGTCAATCAGAGAAAGACATGTATCATATGACCTCACTGATATGAGAAATTCTTAATCTCAGGAAACAAACTGAGGGTTGCTGGAGTGGTGGGGGGTGGGAGGGATGGGGTGGCTGGGTGATAGACACTGGGGAGGGTATGTGCTATGGTGAGCGCTGTGAATTGTGTAAGACTGTTGAATCACAGACCTGTACCTCTGAAACACATAACACATTATATGTTTAAAAAAAAAAAAAAAAGAGAAGATAGTAGGAAGGGAAAAATGAAGGCGGGGAAATCGGAGGGGGAGACGAACCATGAGAGACTATGGACTCTGAGAAACAAACTGAGGGTTCTAGAGGGGAGGGGGGTGGGGGGATGGGTTAGCCTGGTGATGGGTATTAAAGAGGGCACATACTGCATGGAGCACTGGGTGTTATATGCAAACAATGAATTATGGAACACTACATCAAAAACTAACGATGTAATGTATGGTGGTTAACAGAACATAATAAAAAAAAAAAGGAAAGAAACTCTAGCACTAGAGCCCAGCAGCCTGCGTTCCAAAGAGCCATCCAAGTGTTTGAAATGCCCACTAAAGTTTGAGAGCTACTGCTCTCAGACGCGTTTGATCTCTCCAGTAATTCATTTCTACAGTATTTTACAAATGTATTGATCCCGGGTTTTGGCATTTAAAATATGTAATTGCTTTTTCTTTAAACTCCAAATATTTGGTTGGAAAATGCAGCGTTGGGGCGCCTGGGTGGCTCAGTCAGTTGAGTGTCTGACTCTTGATTTTGGCTCAGGTTGTGATCTCAGGGTCATGATATCCACTTTTGCATCGGGCTCCACACTCAGCGTGGAATCTGCTTGAAGATTCTCTCTCTCCCTCTGCACCTCCCATGCTCATGTGTGCCCGTGCTTTCTCTCTCTCGAAAATTTTTTTTTTAAAAATGTAGTGTTGCAAAGGTCACATAAAGGTAAATTATCAACAGCTACAGAGCTGAGATAAAGATAGCTTTTGTCTATCTATTACAGTTTTCTCAACCTCTCTGGAGTGTTTTCTTCCCTTTTGTGAGTCTGGAATTAACTCTATAATGTCAGTTTCATAATTGTCAACATCTTTAATCATAGGCAATACAGCTGTGGCTTGAGAAACTTTATCTTTTAATCTCCCCCTTTCTAAGCCACTGATCCATTCTGAAATATAAGAAAAATAGAATATTTTTATTTTAGAATAAAATACTTTTGAATCATAAAATAACTTTAAATAAACTTAAAAGTTTAGGGGCACCTGGGTGGCTCAGTCGTTAAGCGTCTGCCTTCGGCTCAGGTCATGATCCCAGGGTCCTGGGGTCGAGTCCCGCATCGGGCTCCCTGCTCGGCGGGAAGCCTGCTTCTCCCTCTCCCGCTCCCCCTGCTTGTGTTCCCTCTCTTGCTCTGTCTCTCTCTGTCAAATAAATAAGTAAAATCCTTAAAAAATAAATATATAAATAAATTTAAAAGTTTAGAAAGCTTTTAAAAACAATTTTGAAATACCATTGCAAAACAAGACCATAAAGTGTATGTACTTATTATTGTGTTTCCACATAGGGGCAGGAGACACTTTAGAATTCCACACATGATGATCTACTGAATAAAGTGGTTATAAAGATCCTAACAGCTCTAATGGAAGAGAGCTAGTAAGAGAGTAGTGGAAATACTGAGGAAAAGGTCAATAAATATCTGAAAACACATGTGTTTACACCCTAAACCTACTATCTTTGAAAGTTTTAGAGAATAAACAAGAATACACAAGTACACAGTCCATTAGCCAGTAGGGAAATGATGTCAATGCATGTCAAGTGTACATTCATGGGAGAAGAGGAATGTCGTAGTACTGTGAAGCAATTTTGGTCTCAGAGATATTGGGGGCTTTTAGGCATTCCAGAACTACAATTTAAGAATGGTAAACTGGGTCAAGGTCATATAGCTAAATTCACATCTGCCACTCTGAGAAACCTGACCAAGCATGAAGTGCCATGGTAATAAAAAAAGGATGTGTGGCCTGTGCCAGAGGAGGAAGCCTAGAGGCATCTGAGGTATATGGGAAAGCTATGTTTTTGGAATATTTAATAAAATATTATGAAGTTCTTGATAAGGAAAAGAGATTAGATATACCTGTCTCAGAAGAAACAGACCTCCTTAGAATCTGTATAATAGGAAAGCTTTAATGATTGAGAAAGGGTATTGTACCCAAGGGAAAATGAGGGAGAAAGAAGAAAAGAATAAGCACAGGGTGATACAGGAAGATCCACAGAAACCTACAAAAGAGAAGTACTCAACAGCCCAAGGTAAATAGGAAGGAGGGAGAGGAAGGGGTAGGGTGGAGAGAGAAAGCACAAAGGAGACTTCAAATCACTAAGGAAATCATCACACATATGAATAAGTCATCATAAACATTGGTGCTATCAAAGACATATAAAACTGAAAAAGTTAAATGACTAAATAGGTCTCTGAAAGAAAAGGAACTCTGTATAACTTTTTATAGAAGTACGTGATGTAAAGAGAAAAAAACATTCGGCTTGGAAACTCAATCTGAGGCCCCTGGGATAGTCAGAGAGGAAAGCCATACAAATGAAAATTTTTGGTCTAAGAACAACCATGTGGGTTTTTTAAAGAAGGTTTGTGAGGTTTGGGTGAGCCAGTGCATGATAATTAGGAATAAGTGAAGGGAAATTGGGTTTATAGAAATGAAAGTCTATCATTCAAGGAATTGGAATGTGGGGAAAGCTCTTAAGGAATGTGGTGGCCTTCCTCCGCACTCAAGAGTTGATCATAAATTTCATCAGCTTCAGAAAACACATGTCTGGTCATGCCACATCCCAAATACAGGGCTCTCAAGAGCCCTCAACTGCCCAAGCCTACTGTTGGAGTCTTCCATGTTACACCCCTTTCTCACCTGTAGCCTCATTTACGTCTTTCCCCTACCAAACCTGTGAACCATTTGGAAGACATAACAAACATTTGTGTAACAACAGACTGGGCTACAGTTTTTTAATTCAAAGACAATGCAAATCCCATATTATCTATGTGGCAAAATTTTGGTGTATGAATTCCTATATGGTCAAAAAATCAATTTGTCTACACAATAACTAAAACCACAATTATGTCTAGCTATGAATCACTGTAATTGAATTTCTCTGTTACTTGTGTTGGCAAATAATTTCATTTCATATACTTCTGTATATCTTATAAACCCCATAATATGTAACTGTTATTGCTTTAACCAAAAAATGATTATTCTAAATTAAAAATGGCATTGTAGGGGCGCCTGGGTGGCTCAGTTGGGCGACTGCATTCAGCTCAGGTCATGATCCCGGAGTCCTGGGATCGAGTCCCACATCAGGCTCCCGGTTCAGTGGGGAGCCTGCTTCTCCCTCTGACCCTCTCCCCTCTCATGCTGTTTCTCTCTCTCAAATAAGTAAATAAATAAATCTTTAAAAAAAATGGCATTGTAGATTTCTGGGGCTCTTTCTTCCTTTCTGAAGGTCAAGGCTTCCATCTAGAATAATTCCCTTTACCCTGAAATTCCTTCAGTATTTCTTGTGGTGCACATGTGCTGGTGACAAATTGCCTCAGATTTTGTTCAACTGAAAATATCTTTGTTTTAATTTCAATTTTGAAGGACGTTTTTGCAAAGTATGGAATTTTAGATTGATGTTTTACCCCCCTTAAAGCGCTTTAAGATATCAAACCAGTTTCTTCCAGCTTCCATTATTTCTGAGAGAAGTCAGCTCTAATTCTTATCATTGTTTCTGCAAATGTAATGTGATATTTTGATCTCACTTTTTTTTTTTTAAGATTTTCTGTTTTTTGTTTTAGGGACTGCGGCTGTTATATACCTAGGAATGACTTTCGTGGCAATGATCTTAAGTTTTTCTTCACTTCTACAATCAGTGGTTTGAGGTCTTTCATTGATTTTGAAAAAAATCTCAGCTATAATCTCTTCAAATAATTCTTTAGCCTGATTTTCTCTTTTCTCTATCTGGTATTCTAATTACACATATATAAGACCATTTGTTATTGTCCCACAGGTCTCTGAAGCTCTTTTTTCAACTCTCTGGTTCAGTTACTATTATTTCTATTGACCTGTGAGTTATCTAATTGTTTCTTTTACTGAATCTAGACTGTTAAGCCTGTCCAACAAATCACTAATTCAGATATTGTATTTTTACTTCTAAAATTTCCATTTGTTTCCTTATGGAGTCTTCATTTCTCTGCTGAAATTCCCCATCTTTTCCTCTAAATTCTTTAAAGCTTTGTTTTATTTAAAAGTCCTTGTATGTTGGGGCGCCTGGGTTGTTCAGTCATGCATCTGCCTTCGGCTCAGGTCATGATCCCAGGGTCCTGGGGTCGAGCCCCGCATCGGGCTCCCTGCTCCATGGGAACCCTACTTCTCCCTCTCCCACTCCCCCTGCTTGTGTTCCCTCTCTTACTGTCTCTCTCTCTCTGTCAAATAAATAAATAAATAAATAAATAAATAAATAAATAAAATCTTAAAAAAAAGGTCCTTGTATGTTAATTTTTACATGCAGATCATCTGTGGTTTTGCTTCTATAAGCTTTTTTAAAAAATCTCAGTTATGGGTCATATTCCCCTAAAAACTATCATAATTTTTAAATGGTATGGCAGATGCTGTGTTTAAAAGGTTCACAGATACTAGAATAAATCTTTTCTCAATAGAGGTCCTGCTTTTTCCTTTGTCAGATACTTAGAGGAAGAGAATGGTTTTTTTGATCCATTCAGGAGTTGAGCTAGATCCGAGGCTGGGTTACAACTTTATTAAGTTCAGTTCACCTCTTGTGTCAAACGTCCTCAGGGCAAAATCTGTTCTATGTGTATTACAGGCATCTCTCCCTAGTGAGACTTTGGGATCTAAGCACCTTTAGGACTGCAGGAGATCTTTCCTTGCTTTCCAGCCCAGCACTGAGCATCCTGAACCCCTACGAACTTGTGGGATAGAATCAGTGGCAACTGGGAGGAACTATTTCTGCCTTTGAAACTGGCCTAGATTTCAGTCCTTCAAGCAGGTTCATGAGATTTCTAAAAGTTTTGTTGATTTCTCCTTCCCCAGCATACCAGCCCTTTCCTCTCCCTGGCCTTTGGGAGGCAAGATACTCTGTTTCGGCAGTTCCACCTATGGATGAAAGTGGTAACTCACCTCAGATCAACTAGGAAGAGCTCATCCCTCTCTACAATTCAGTTCCTTTGAGTATATAACTTACTGGTGGTTTAATATATGTGTACATATGTATATGTGTATGTATGTATATTTATCAACAGTCTGTTGTTAACTCTTTATATCCTTGAATTCAGTTTCAATAGAATAATGACTACTCTAAAACAGAATATATTAATGAACTATTTTCTTTCCTTTTCTTTTTTTTTAAAGATTTTATTTATTCATTTGACAGAGAGAAAGAGAGCACACAAGGAGGCAGAGAGGCAGGCAGAGGGAGAGGGAGAAGCAGGCTCCCCACCGAGCAGGGAGCCCAACTCAGGGCTTCATCCCAGGTTCCTGGGATCACGACTTGAGCCGAAAGCAGATGCTTGACCGACTGAGCCACCCAGGTGCGCCATTAATGAAGTATTTTCAATCTTTCTCATTTTGGGTCCATTTGAGCCATTTATGGGATTGTGCTCATCTCATTTTTTCTTTGTAAGGCCTTGTTTGATTATCTAAATAATCTGAAACCAGTACTTCTGGCTGTATTTTTAAACTATGGATTTCAAAGAAGATATTTGCTGGAAGTGTTCACTTTCAATTCTTTCTGCTTTGGTTGCTCCAGGGGTATTTATTGATCATTGGAATCTCTAAGCCACAGTTTCAAATCTGTTTTCAGGGAAGAAAAAGAATTTAAATCTGACTCTATGATTCGAGCATAACTGAAATGTATAAAATTAGAATTAAAAAGAGAGCAAATTTAGGGAAGTCCTAATATTTGAAATCACTGATAACCTTACAAGGTGACTTAGGAAACGTTTGAACTTACTTAAAAGGCATTTGCTGATAAGTTTGTGTCTATGCCCACAACCTCTGGATCCCTGATACGTTCCATTTTACTGTAAGGGGCGAGTACATAAAAACCTGACCCTCTTCATGGCTTAGACTCCCAGACCCACTTCAGAGAAGTTATTGCACTTCAGAGAAGATATATTTATTCCAGTATAGTTAATTTGGAAGATCTGGAAGCTACAACCTCTTCCTGAAAACTCAGAGCACTCATTTGTACTTCTTAATGTATCTGTTCTTGTATGTGTTCTTTTTATGAGACCTGTGTGCCCTAAATGGGTATTATGTATTTCTTGACACTATAAGCTATACTTTATTTGCTATTTTATTCCCTGTAGGACTTAGAAGTACCTCACATAAAGTGTAATTTCAATAAAATGTTCATTCAATAGTTAGCTATTCTTCTAAAATTTTTTTAAATTTTTTAAAAAATTTCTTCTTTTAAAATTTTTTATTTGTTTAGATTAAAAACCCTGGTTAAATTATAGTTTATATGTTGGTCACAGCAAGATTACACAATAAAACCATTGAGTAGCAATCTGAGTTCTCTGCAGGGTAGATACTGGGAAGTAGTAAGACAGCCTGCAAATTCCACTTTGTTCCTGTTGCATTATTTAATTATCTTCTGGGCCTTAATACTCTGGCCAGCAATTATTGTTCTATCTCATATAAAAATTGTCCCTGGGCCAACCAGAAAAAAACTCTCGCATACCTCAATCTTGCCAAGTTACAACAAAGCTGTTTCAGAATAAGAACAACTGAGAAACATTAATGCTCAGTAGGACAGAATGCATGCTCTCACTTCTACATATTACAATAGCAACTTTGTTTTTTCACGTGTTTTCTTGATTCCTGTAGGTACACTTGGTATGAAAACTCCAGTTTGGCTTTTCCTTAGGTTTGATGCAGAGGTAACTGGTGCTGATAAAAAGCTAAAGAGAAAGTCTTGGGAAGGGACGCAAGGGATCTGCTCTCAATGTTCTAGAATGCATTACCTGAAGACTGTAAATCACCTGAGCAAGAGAAAAGAATTACTGACTTAAGGATGAGTGAGCAATTGGGTGAATCCACTTAGCCTGAGAAAATGGAAATTTTCCATGCACTACTTTTCCAGCATGATTTCTATTTGATCATCATATCCTGGAGTATTTTAAACAGAGAGAGATACTGAGTTATGCTCCAAATGGGTATTAAACAGATTCTGATTTTTTTAATCACATGGCTACACTTCATCTTATGCTCTTCTTTGCCGATGAACAGAGAGAATGCTTGGGGGAAAGGAAATGAAGGTGTGATGCTTTTGTATGTTAAACAAAAAACTTTATTCCTGACCAACATACTGCCTACGTTTGTATGTTTATCTAGTTAAGACCGTGTGAACTTAGGCCAGTGTTAGTGAAAAAACAAACAAACAGACAAACGTGTTCATGATCCCTAGCCTTGGGGTTCCAGTGTATTTTACTGCCTTTTTTTAAAAATCTTTTTTAAGGCTGCTGATGGCATCCCCAGGAAAAAGCTTAAAAATAGAGCAGAAAGCTCTGGGTTTTGTTGTTGCTTCTTTGTTTGTTTGTTGTTGCTCGTTTTTTTCCAATTGGGCAACAAAACTTTAGTTGTAATGAGTTGCCAAAAACTGCTCCGCTACTTCATTTTATCCTAAAGAATCTGAGCTTGGATAAGTAGTCACTCTTTCTAACTACTATGAAGTATTTCTGTTAAGTTCTGCAGTGTAACTGTGGCATTTCCCAAGAGATTAATGTTTCCTAAGAACAAATTTAAAATGTGTTGCTTGATCAGAGGGAAAGAGGGGATCGTACAATAAATTTAGAAGTGACCTCTTCGTACCTTCTAAAAATGGTATTTGGAATCATAAGAATTATTTTTCATATTTCCTTTCTCTTCTTAGTTTTATTTTTTTAAAGATGTATTTATTTATTTATTTATTTATTTATTTATTTGACAGAGAGACACAGCGAGAGAGGGAACACAAGCAGAGGGAGTGGGAGAGGGAGAAGCAGACCTCCTGTTGAGGAGGGAGCCTGATGCGGGACTCGATCCCAGGACCCTGGGATCACGACCTGAGCCAAAAGCAGACACTTAACAACTGAGCCACCCAGGCGCCCTTCTCTTCTTAGTTTTAAAAACGTTTTAGCAGAGTGGTATGTCCTAAAAATAACCAAAGTTTGCTGAGCACTTATGTGTCCATCACTCAGCTATACACCTCATATAATTTATTCTACCTTTACAAAACACTGCAAGGTAGAAACTATTCATTTTTCTGTTTCCTAGTGGAAGAAACTGAAACTCACTGATTTGACCAAGAATTCAAACCTGGCCTAGTTGCTAGGATCACACTTTTGGACTTCCATGTAGGTGCTTTTCTTATTGCGCATTTTATTTCCAGAATAATAAACAAGAAAGGTTTTGGAGATTCTTTCCTCTGAGGCCCTAGGAGGTCAACACAAGGGCACATTGATGACTAGAAAGGCAACTGACAACTGGAGAGAATTCAGTTACTCCCACAAGTAGCCGGAGAGTTACTGGCTGGCTTCTCCATTTGTCCTCTCTCTGTCAACCACTCCCAGTTAGTTATGAAAATACCTCACTGGGAACAGTGACCCAGCAGGCAAATATCTATTCAGAAATCAGATGAACATATTAAATCGTTTTTAGAATAATAGACCAAATAATTTGAGAACCACGTCAATCATAGAGAAGGCAGCCAAACGTAGGATTATGTTAAAAATCCTCATTTGAAGGAAGGTTTCAGAAAGTAGCTCCAGATAACCAGACATGCTTTGATGACTGAGATTTTGGGATTCAAAACCTAGCTTCAGAAATCCACTTGGTGTCACCAGGGAAAAGGCATTAAGTTATTTCATGGGAGGCAATTTGAGACGTGCTGGCTTGGTTCTACTTGTCAACTTCACCACTGAACGTCTGTTTCAGGTGCTATAGTCAATTGAGAACTTGGCCCCATGTAAAAAATACTTCATAAACATCTTATCCTCTAAGATTGGAGTTGTTCTTAGAATATTTTGCACATCCTAAAAGATTGATGGAGTTTGAGTAGATTATGAATGTGTGCCTTGAGAACACTGTATTTTAATTTTAATTTCACTGATCAGATTCAATTTAGCAAAACAATGTGGGCTGAAAATCATTACAGTAAACTCCTAGATTTAGTGAACAGATAACCTCTCCAGTCAATAAAGCAGGTCTTAACTATAAATCTTGTGCTTGTAATAAGAGAACTATAGTAAATTCACAGGGCTCAGTAGCTATGGCAACTGCAGATTTCAGTCAATACCCTTTGATCTTCAACATTAGATAGTCATGTCTGATTGCCGCACACAATCCTTTTCCCAAAAGAGGTCAATATATATTCTTGCTGAAATACTTCAGAGTGTTCTGGTCCTTGGAAATGCCTAGGGGTTTTTATATTAGTTACTCCCATTTTTGATCAATAGTCCTGCTTGAAAAGTTATGTGATGCTTACACAAACACACAAACACAAGCCTACATAGAAAATATAACTTGTGCACATGTACATGTTCTTTGCGGAGGATGAACATTGTTGAATATTTATGCATATAAATCCATATCCAATATATACAGACATATGATGCATTATATATGTGTTTTATATAATACAACCACACCTGAAAATAAAAATCCCAAGAAAATATTAGTAGTAGATATTTTTTTAATAATGAAAACATGTTTTAAATAATGGCCTCAAAATGATTGGAGGCAATTCCAGTACTATTGTCATTAATATTATTAATTTAACAATGATACCTTTATTTAAATAAGTCTACTTAAAAACAATAATTTAAAAAAGGGGCAATTTAAGAATGTGTCTTAATGTATTTATTATTTATCCCATTTTTAGCTAACTATTCAATGAACATTTTATTGAAATTACACTTTATGTGAGGTACTTCTAAGTCCTACAGGGAATAAAATAGCAAATAAAATATAGCTTATAGTGTCAAGAAATACATAATACCCGTTTAGGGCACACAGGTCTCATAAAAAGAACACATACAAGAACAGATACATTAGGAAATACAAATTAGTGCTCTGAGTTTTCCGGAAGAAGAGGTGCCTTTTTTGCAGCAGAGATCAGAGAAAGCTTGCTTGGTGGAGGAAGTAGCATCAGATCTGGGGCAGAGTATGTGGAGAATTATAACAATATGAGTACAGATAGGGATGATTTCAGTGGAGGGACTAGTGTGCATAAAGGTATGGAGGTAGGAAGTGCTGGACATCCACTGGGCAAGGGTGTAACCTCCAAGGGTGCAGAGTGGGCATCTAATGAGGGGATCTTGGCTAATCAAATCACCTGAAAGAATACTTTAGAAAAGATCAACTTTAGATTTACAGGAATGCCATCACAAAAATAAAAAGATTAAAATCAAACATGCTTTGGGCTATTTTTTAATTAGAATTCTCAAAAATTCTAAAAAATAATTCTCATCCTGAAATACCAAAACATTCTCATGGGTATTATGGTAGAAAAACAATTGAGTTTTGCCTGATTTGGGAAATAATTTTTAGTAGTGGTCCTTTAGAACTCCGTTTCTTTTTCTTTCTTTTTTTAACAAGATGATATTTGAATGGAAACTTAAGGGAGGTGAAGAAGCAGGGTCTCTTGCTATCTGTGGAAGGAATATTCCAGGAGGCCTGAGCCTGGAGTGTACCTGGTGTGTTCAGGGATGCAAGGAGGCCAGGGTGGCTAAAGCAGAGAGAGTGAGGGAAGAGCAGTGAGAATTTAAGGGGCAGGCAGGGCTTGCCAGTTTTGGTAGGCAATTATAAAATCTTTTTGGCTTTTACTCAGAAAGAGATGCCAAGCTGTCAGAGGATATTGAAAAGAGTGCCATGAGCTGGTTTGTATTTTAACAGAATCAATTTGGCTACTGTGTTGACAAGCAGGGAGACCAGTTAGGATGCCACTGTACAAAGCCAGGTGAGAGAGATAGTGTGAATCAGGGCAGTACTAGGAGGGATAATGAGATGTGCTTGCAGAGATTCTGGATATATTTAAAAAGAAGGACTGACCAGATTTGTTGTTGAATTCGACAAGGGGTGTGAAAAAAAACATTCAAGAATAACATCCAGGTGTTTGGCCTGAGCAACTGGAAGCAGGACGTTATCAATAACTGAGAGACTCCATCCAGTGAGGAAGAGTGTGGGTGGGGTACATTGGCAGAGGGAATGATAGTTGCACTTTTTATTTCAAGTTTTTTATTTAAATTCTAGTTAGTTAGTAATAAATGCTAAAATTGGTTTCAGATATAGAATTTAGCGATTCATCACTTACATATAACACCCAGGGCTCATCGCAACGAGTGCCTTCCTTAATGCCCATCACCCATTTAGCCCATCCCCCACCCACCTCCCCTCCAGCAACTCTCAGTTTGTTCTCTATAGTTAAGAGTCTCTTATGGTTTGACTCCCGCTCTCTTTCCTTTTTTTTTTTTTTTTTTTTGCCCTTCCCCTATGTTCATCTGTTTTGTTTCTTAAATTCCAAATTTTTAATATGTGAAGTCTGAAGTACCCGGTATGGGATTAGCCAGTGAGCTGCTGGATGTAGGAGTGTCACTAGATTCAGCAAATGAAGGTTATTGGTAACTTTGACTAGAATTATGTTAAGAGTGGTATGGTCTGGGGGCGCCTGGGTGGCTCAGTCGTTAAGCGTCTGCCTTCGGCTCAGGTCATGATCCCAGGGTCCTGGGATCAAGCCCCGCATCGGGCTCCCTGCTCAGCGGGAAGCCTGATTCTCCCTCTCACACTCTCCCTGCTAGTGTCCCTGCTCTCACTGTGTCTCTCTCTGACAAATAAATACATAAAATCTTAAAAAAAAAAAAAAAAAGAGTGGTGTGGTCTGATTAGGGTGAGCTAAACCCTTGTGAAGTTTAAAAGTACTTACTTCAGTATCTGTCTATTAATGAAAGATAAGCAGAAAAAACAGTCTTAGGACTTTTTGATAGAAATATGGTACCCAAATTAAGGGAGGGACACATCCAAATCTACCCCATTGGAGTTGGACTTTAGGTGGAGCTTCTGCATTTTACTTTTTATTTTATCTTTTTAGAGAGACAGAGAGAGAGAGAGAGAGAGAGAGAGAGAGAGGTGAAGGGAGGGGCAGAGGGATAGGAAGAGAGAGAATCCCAAGCAGGCTCTGCATTCAGCATGGATGGAGCCCAACGTGGGGCTCCGATCTCATGACCCTGATATCATGACCTGAGCCAAAATCAAGAGTCAGATGCTTAACTGACTGCCCCCGGAGCTCTGCATTTTAAAAGTCACCTTAGCAAACTAGAGCTGATCTAGCCTGATAAATGACCCACCACTATTGCCTATGAGAAATGGGAAGGAATTGGTATCTTCAGGCTGGAAAGGAGTAAATGGTCTTAGGTATCTAAGCTCTGAATAGACTTTCAAAAGGAGGAAGTCTTCTCCAGAGGCCCAAACTTGAATGAAAGGGGAGGAGGTAATAAGATGTAGAATTTCTTAAAGTTTAGTTTAGTTTTTTAGAAGAAATGTAAAAAGGAGTCTTGGCCTGGCAGAAGCTGGGACTTCTCGTGATGAATCCAAACAGCAATTCCACTGCTGAGTATTCAGTTGTACTCATCAGTTTAAGCCTGTCTAATACCAGAGTTCGAGCATATTTTAAAAATATTACTGATAGGAGTGGCTCTGTGGAAGTCGGATTGCAAGAAAAGACAAAGTTGGCCCCTCGAGAGAACAGCTCGTTAAAAAAGGAAAGTGTGGCCCAGGTGCAGTAACTGGGTCTGCGTGCTGGAAAGCAATGACAAATCTAGTTTCTCCATTGGTGGCTAATCTTGTATTTTGTTTGACCCACCATCCTGGCTGTTTGTGCATGCCCTAAGGGAAAAGGGGATGTGTTTGTGAATCGAAAGAACCATTCTGCCTTAACATTTTTGTGTCTAAGCAATCTTGCCACAAGTTCTCTGAGAAACTGGGAATAATACAAAAGGGCGTGTTCTTTGTAAGCAAGCACATGTTTCTAGGCTGGGCTTCTAGGGAGGGCATCCAGTTCCAGTGGTCACAGTGATGGGGCGGAGTTTGAGGTTGGAGTAGTCTTGGTAGAAGTGTCTGAAATTGCTATGGAAACATCCCAGGTACACTGGGTAGAGTGGTGAGCAAGGACCACAGTACATAGTCCCAGGAATTTTCTGGGAAAACTGGACTTCCTGCAGTTGTGTGGGTGACAGATTGGAACCCCTGAGGCTCAGCTATCAGTAGAAGGAATGACATTTACTTTCCCTGGCTCGCACAATTTCCATTCAGAGAAGTAGACAGCTTTAAATGTAATGAGCCCACCATTGTAAGTCGTATTTAAGGAAAGACAGGATGTCTCTGTATGTCTGGGTTCATACACCAGAAAGAGTGCATTTGTATATATTTTGTAAATTGTAAAACATACTCCGCAATGTAAAGATGTTAGTTATTATTGTTACATATATTCTGAGGGAAGTATCATTGCAGAAATGAATGATGACTTTCATAGTCTCCTTTTCAACTCAATGAATCTGTGAATCCATCAAAATAAAGTAGGGAATTTTAACAAGCAAAAAATTATGTCATGCATGCAGATTCAGCAACTGGTCATAGCTTAAGAATAAGCAGATTGATTGCTCTGTTTTAAGCAGAAGGTTTTATAGATCTGTTATGTCTGCAAGTGGTTAATAAATGATCTCAAAGAATCCATGGCAAATTACCTTTTGATATAATCTTAGGCTGCAAAGATAAGGAAACTGGGAAAAGAGGAGTCAGATGAAGGAGAGAAATGAATCTACCTGCTTATGAGCAGCCACACCTTAGTCAAACCCCTATGCTGCCCCACCTGTCTTGATCCCAGGGAGTAATGAAGTGGGGTCTCAAGCATCCTTGAGAAAATTTGCTATATATATGACTTTATATTACTCAATGCACAGAAGCTTATATTTAAATGTCAACAATCACATGAAGACTTTCAAAAGAAGACACATTAAGTAATTCAAATAGACTTTAAATCTTTCTACAGTTGATGTACAGCAGTAAAAACCTGATGACCAGGTGACAGAGTTGAATCAGGGTTGAACTTTTACAAGGTAAGAGGTGACGGAAATATGTATTTTTGTGGTTTGGCTCAGGTAGCAATTTTATCTTAAATTGCCGTGAAATTTGCTGTTAGAGATTGTTCTGTTTTTCTTGTTTCTGGCTCAGGATTGGTGGTGCCATCCTGTCTGATAACAGTCAGAGTCATACTTCCCAAGAGCTGTGTTTTTGCAAGCCTTGTAGTTTGTTGGTTAGTCAAGGTTCAGGGGGTAGGTGAAGTAGCGCAAAAAAATAAAAAAATAAAGCGTGGGTGGGAGAGAAAAAACAGGAGATAAAGCCACAGTTGAAGGCAGAGGGGAAATTGAGAATCCTCTAGGATGCCTGCTTTAGTTTTGTTTTTTTTTTTTTTTACAAGACACACTGTGTTTTATATTTTCTGTGAATGTCGAGTAAGGAGGCACACATATGCAAGCTTCTGTGCAGTTTTCATAGAGATGGAGTAAAACCCCATAGTGATATTACTAGACATTTGATTTAGATTTCTTACTGTTCTAATGAAAATGCTCTTCTGGATCGAATGTCTTAAGGCCAGTAGAAAGTACCACATCAAACAAATTGCTTTTCTTTTCCTCCTACTTAGTTTCAATGAAAACAGAATTTTTTTATGTTGAATTAAAATCCTTACTATATGGCCCTCCTCTTTAAATTTTTTTATCCAGATTTATTGATTGCTCAGATAGCCCCATTTTCATGCATTCTCTTGAGTTAAGATAAAAATGGTTTCTTCCACTGCAAATGCAGACACTTGAGAGGGGTAACACATGAAGTTCTTAGCAGTCATAACACCTTGCTAAAAATGTGCTCACCAAACTGCTCTCTTTTAATATCGGAAAATTTAGCATTACCTGGCTGCTGGCTATGTGGATCTGGCTTATTTAGGTGAAGGCAGAGGAATGCGGAGGAGGAGGGCTATAAGGAAATAGAATAGGGGGTCAGTGCTGGGAAAGGATGATAAAAAGGCACAGAAAGAGAAAGGAGGTCATCTGTAAAACTGTCTCCTTACCTCACAGGTTGGCCTACAATTTGAACTTTGTTACATAGTATGCTGAGAAAAAAAAACACAAAAAAACAAAACCCGCAAATGCTTTTCCTAAATCTCTGTAACATTAACTACCCTTGCTGACCACACGTCTCTGGAGCTTAAGGAATTGTCCTGCTTTGATAGCTGGGAAAAATCACAACTCCATCTCTCAGAGGGACACCTGATTTATTACCACTCGGTAGTGGTTGAAGCTTCAGTCATGACCAGGATCATAAACATTTGTTGTTGTTGTTGTTGTATTTCAGACTTGTTCATACTCTTTGAATGTGGCTGCAGTCCAACTGTACAACTATTTATTAAGCACCCTTCTTGCACTCTGTAGGCACTATGCCAGGTACCGGAGGGACAAATGTGAGTAATCTAGACAATGTCACCACCTTATGGAGTAATATCTGGGCAATACAGACGAGTAAAAAGACAGCCACATAAGAGTGTCACATGCTGATTTCAGCCTGTTGAAAGATCCTTCCTGCTCTGGGAGCTGGGTTCACTATCACCTTTGTCCCACGGAGCTGCTGATCATGGAGGTCTTGGATGATGCAGATGTTCTTTGCATGGCAGCCTTATGGTCCAAGTAATGAAGCCATGGAACTTTTTAGTTTGCACCAAGAAAACTGATTCGTAAGAAGTGACAAGTGTTACTGAGATTTGGCATTTCTCAAAAATTCAAATGCAGAGAATTTTGGTCAGGGATCCTCCTTGAACTTTCTAGGTACTGAGCCCCCAAGCCCTCCCCTCTATGAAGATGTTTTAAAACAGTTCGAATTCACTCTGACTATCCTAAAACTCATCTTTTCTTTTATCTCCTGCCTATATTAGCCAAAAAGTTTGATTAGCATTTCTCTGCTCCTATATACAATCATTTGAAACATGTTAAATATGTGGGGGCAGAGAGACATAAACACCTGGGGCTCAGCTTTCAGGCGCACTCTTGAAAAGGAAGCCCTTGTCTCCATCTCTGCTTCCCTCCCTGCACACATCCTCCGATGTTTATCTTATCTTACTGCCGGGCCAACTTGTTGCTGTAGTGCTTGAGATACTGTGCTCAAATTAAACTGGGTGGTGGGTATATAATGGAATGGTTATTTAGAAACTATTTGTAGCAACTTTTGCCTCCTAGGTGGAGGGCTTTGGAATCATTCATAACAGAAGTTAAATTTATACTGTTTCTTTTCTCTTATGATGACCGGTGGAGGGAGAAAAAAATGTAGCACAGATGTTCACTGGGGTCACCCCACTCCTCAGCATCAGGATAGGATAGGGTCAGGTCAAACTCTGCAACTATGTTTTATGGCAAGACCAATGCCTTCAGGATTTCTGCACATATATTTGTGCTAGTCCCTTCTGACTCCAGTTTCCTGCTTTTGTTGAATTCTCATTACTCTGAGTCTTGAGGCTGCTTTGTCTTTGCCCTGCCTTCAAGTCAGATGTGGGAGCATTTCCTTCTCCTCTATTTTATGTCCTGCTTGTCCTTCTATTGCTCACAAGAGGCAGCTGTGAATGCAAAAAATTCACTGAGATTTGGGGTTTTATAGTGTAGGGAAGGGGCATATACAACACAGATAACTTGAAATTGGATATTAAATTTTTCTGGCCTCATAAAGTTCCTTGGCCATTGTTTCCAAATCAAGCTCTGACCTCTGACTTCTCTCTGCCATAACCCTCTCTTTACCTCACCTTCTGTCCCAACAGCACAAATAACCATCTCACTTTCACATGCAGAAAAATGCAATGCTCCTCAAACTTGAATGTATTTTCTCTTGGCATATGTTCTGTGTACACTTGAAAAGAGCATATATTCTGTTGATGTTGAATGGAGTGCTTTATAAATGTCAATTAGATCAAGTTTAACAGTATTGTTCAAATCTTCTACATCCTTACTGCTTTTTGGTTTACTTGTTCTGTTAGTGATTGAAGAGAGGTGGTAAGATGCCTAACTAAAATGTTGGATTTGTTTCTTTTTGTGGTTCTATCAGTTTTTGCCTCATATATTGTGAGGCTCTGCTTTTAGGTGTACAAATGTTTAACATTCTTATCTCCTTTTGATTAATTGGCCCCTTTATCATTATGAAATGATTTTTTCTTTAGCCCTGCTAAACTCCTTTGCTCTGAAATCCTGTCTTGTCTAATTCTAATATTGTCGCTCCATTTTTCTTTTGATTAGTGTAAGCATGATATTTTTAAAACCTTGAACTCCATCGCTATCAACACCCCCCCCACCAGAGGGGCACATTTCTTATAATCCATAAATCTAGACTAACAGATTATTATCACCAATGTCCATAGTTTATCTTAGAGTTCACTCTTGGTGTTGTACATTCTATGTGTCTTGACAGGTCTATAGTGTCAAATATCCAGCACTGTAATATACAGGATAGGTTTACCGCCCTAAAGATCTGCTCTGCCTGTTCATCCTTCTCTCCCACTCAGTCCTTGGCAACCACTGATCTTTTCACGGTCTCCATGGTTTTGCCTTTTCCAGAGTGTCACAGAGTTGGAATCATGCAGTATGTAGCTTTTCTAGTTTGAATCTTTCACTTAGTAATATGCATTTAAGGTTCCTCTATGTCTTTTCATGCCTTGATAGCTCCTTTATTTTTAGTATTGAATAATATTCCATTGTCTTCGTGTATCACAATTTATCCATTTACCTACTGAAGGATAGCTCAGTTGCTTTCAAGTGTTGGCAATTATGAATAAAACTCTCTAAATATGTGTGCAGGTTTTTGTGTGGACGTGAGTTTTCAGTTCATCTGCATAAAGACCAAGGAGTATAATTGCTGGATCACATGGTAAGAATATGCTTACTTTTGCAAGAAATTGCCAAACAGTCTGTACCATTTTGCATTTCTACGTGCAATGAATGAGAATTCTTTTTGTAAGAGCACTCCAATTGGTCTTAAGGGTTAACTTGCTTCAGGTTCACACACTCCTTGCTTGCTGACTTAAGACCCTTGATCTGTAACAGAACTTTCTTTGAGATTTGTAGACATCTGGCCTTGGAGAATAAAGGACTAGAAGATTTCCAGGCCACAGAGGCCAGCATGTCTGTTAGAAGCCCTTTTAGCTTTCTGATTAGCCCAGCAATCTTTTAGCAAAATGTTTTTCTTTTTTTAAGGTCACACAAGTGACTTTACTGACCTCCCTTTGTGCATCTGTAGACCTTTCCCTCCTTTGCAGAAAGAGCAGAGTACTCTTGCACAGCCCTTGGGTACCAAGGACCTAGAACTTCTTGCACAACCTCCGAGCACTGACATAAATCTGGAGCTGGCATCATCAAGTCTGCACGTAATCAAGAAATGTCACAGACCACTGCACTCCTTAACTGATTAAACCTCTTTAAAAATCTCTGCACTAGGCAGAAACCCTGGAGTTGGCCTTTGGACAAGAATCTGTCTCCTCCGCAGGTGGCCGGCCTCCTGAATAAAGCTCCTTTTCCTTTCCAGTCAAAACTCATCTTTTGAGGATTGGCCTTTCGAGTGACAGGCAGCTGACTTGGGCTTGGGTAACGCTATTGCTCCACATCCTCGCTAGCATTTGGTGTTGTCAGTGTTTTGGATTGCAGCCATTTTAATAGGTATGTGGTGGTAGTTCAGTGTTGTTTAAATTTGCATTTTCCTAATGACATATTATGTTGAGCATCTTTTCATATGTTTATTTGCCATCTGCATATTTCTTTGGTGAGGTATCTGTTCAGTCTTCTGCTCATTTTTTAATCAGGTTGTTCATTTTTTTATTGTTGAGTTTTAAGAATTCTTTGTATATTTTAGATAATAATCCTTTATCAGATGTGTCTTTTGCAAATATTTTCTCCCAGTCTGTGGCTTGTTTTCTCCTTCTCTTGACATTATCTTTTGCAGAGCAGAAACTTCGAATTTTAATAAAGTCCAGCTTTTCAACTATTTTTTTCATGGATGACAATCCAGTTTGTAAGGGAAAAATGTCATATTCGTATTTATATCTTCTGCTTCTGGCACAGTTGACTGGCACATTTTAGGCACTGAGTATTGAATGAGTGAGTGAATGCCCTGTTCAAGTAATTATCTTTTCAAAACAGGATCACCTACATTGTTATATTAGTAAAAGAGCTTAATGGATTTAACAAGCAAAAAGAGTAATAACAAGTGATTGGCTATTTGCTTATCAAGCTGATTCAGCTCTGACATTTGTACATCTTGCTATCTACTTTCCTCCATGAGTTACACTAGAATGTTTATTATGTTTACCAATTGTTCCTGCTTCAGATATGAGAAAACTTTCTGTTATACACAGGAAACCTCTAATCTTCTAGTGTGATTGAATCCTGAGGATTTGTCTGTTGTTCAGAAATCATCTCGTTTTCTCTAACCCAAAAACTATACCTAGATAGCAAAGTTGCACACTACAGTCAAATGGCATTCTCTTATTAACTAAAATCTAGTCTCTCCCTCTTTATAGCATTTTACTATAAGCATCAAAAAATGCTTGATAATTTATCAGAAATGTTATCTTTATGAAATTTAGGATGTTCAACTGTTAATTTATTTCTGAATAAATCCTGTTATACCAAATATATTGTGATTGAGCCTTAAACATGAGCATGAATATAATACAGAGATAATGAAAATATTCTTCAAAATAAAAATGTTATAAGACAAGAGTTATGAACACATTTATATAAATGTCTCTCAAAGGTTTAAATATTCTGTTTAACAATTTCTTGAATATAAAATAAATTAAATAGAAATTGCCTTAGAGAGCCAAGACTCATGACTTTTTGATATATATAGGGCAAAATCATTTATTTTGGACCCCATTAATTAGAAATTTAAAAATATTTAGTAAGAGAGCATATTACCATAAAACTTTGTTTTAAAGCTTTTTCTCAACATGAAATGCAAATTGCAATCTACATGAGACTGTAAAATTACTATGATGTATGATACTAACAAAATATTTCAATCTATACATTCTGAAAATTTATTAATAAGCAACAACAGTGCTGTCTACACTCTAATTCCTTAAGGATATTCAATAATTTATATTGTTCTTCATTCACCCATTTGAACTGACTTTTCTCCCAGTTAACTTGAATTTGAGATTACATATATTAATTTCTTTATGGGAATTTACTTTTTACAGTGTTATCCAAATGTGGGTTTTGACACTATTTATTGTCACTAAAAAATTAAGGGATGTAAGTGTGTCTCTTTTTTTGTTGAGCACTTTCTGCATCTTAGGTGCTGCAGAATGTGTTGGGGGACACATGATACAAAATGAATTAGAAGGTCTGATTTTTTTAAGATTTATTTATTTATTTGAGAGAGAGAGAAAGAGAGAATCTCAAATAGACTCGCAATGAGCACGGAGCCGGATGTGGGGCTGGACCCCACCACCCTGAGATCATGACCAGAGCTGAATTCAAGAGTCGGTTGCTTAACTGACTGTCACCCAGGCGCCCCTACACAGTCTGATTTTTCTTCTCTATCTTCAAGTAGCTAATAATCTAACAAGCTAAAACAATTCTTCACAAATAACTGTGTTGCTAGGTAGAAGTTAAGGAGTTCTGAATCACACAAAGAGATCATCTGAGGGTCAATTAACAAGTACTATGTATTTGAAATCATGAATAGTCTTTAAAGGATACATTATTACTTATGAATGGGTTTTATTGTTAAGGGAGAACATTCATTATTAGAAAACAAACTGCATAAGCAAGATTTGTAAACAATGGATCGTAACTATTAACCGATTTTAACTATTAATATATCTTTTAAATGAATTTCATATAATATTACATATTTAGCCTTTTGGTGACTATTATAATCATCAGAGGCTAGTGCTACCATCAGAAGCTAGTGAACTATAGAAGGTTGCTTACTCCACACTAAATGGCCACAGACTGGTCTACTTTTGGAGCTCTTATTTCTGCTTTCTAAAGCCTTTTTTCTTTCGTATTCTTTTTTATCTGTCATCACAGCTTGCTGCCGTTAATGTGCATGTCTCAAAATGAGGTCCTGTCTGCAGCCAGCTTATTACTTCTAATTTGCTTTTAGGCAGTAAACCAGTTAACCAAGCTTGTTAGAAATTTCTAAAATAGGAGTGAATTAAATCTGATTAGGACTTTCCTAGGAATGAAATGTATGAGGTTTAATGGATGTATTTCTTGGTAGTTAATATATAATGGATTACTAATCATTTATTTGCATTTTTACTTAGGATTTCATATTTAGCATTAGACATAAGCCCAAAGGAATAGCTTTCTATTAAATATTTATAATATCCATGGAAATATCTTTCATGGGAACATAATAGCACACTTATATGTCTGTCACTGGTTAATTTTTTTTTTCTATTTCAGCAAATATGAACAATCTTAAGTCATTATATTGGTCCAGTCAAAGCTGGTATTGATAACTCCAAGTATGTTACTTAATGTGGAATATTATACCAGGTGTGGGCAGGTTAAATATTAGCAGCAATGTGGTTGAAAAATTCTCTCATTTCAAATTTATGAGGCTAAAAATGCCATGTGGAATTCTGCTAATTTTTCTTCTTAATCACATGATTGTAACTGCCATAATTAGTGAAAAGTCTAAATGAGAGCCATTTTGTGAGAATTATTCTAAGTGCAGATGTTATTTTGTGTGTGTTGGCGGGGTTGTCGAATTGTATGCATGACCAAATGTCCATCATAGAGTTTTCCCAACTAATAACTAAGAACTATTGCTTCTCCCAACTAATAGCAGAATGCCTATTCTGTTGATAATGTCTACCAGTTCATAGCGAGCCACTGTAGACTGATATTTTTGGATTTGAAAGTTCTAACTTTGATGAATTTTAATGCCTAGGTACCTGTTTTAAAAGTTGAATTGCCAAAATAAATTTCTGTTGCCATAGTGAGATCCTCTGCTCTGCCCAACCATAAAATATTAGTATTTCTCAGGGTTTTAGCCTCAGCATTTAAATCATATCTCAACTTTTCTTAGGTGATCTCACCAATTAATACTTTGCTTCACTTATCAACTGTCTGGTGAGGACTTAAAATCCTACCTCACCCTTTGGAGTTTCAGATCCATTACACAACTACCTTTTGGGCATTTCTATTCTATGTGTATTTCAAATTCAATATATTGAAAATTAAACTACTAATGTTTTCATGCCAAGTCTTACCCCTACACTGGTGTTCCAGCCAATTAGAATCCACGTCCCAAATCTGAAATCATTCTTTACTGATCTTTTCACACTGCCACCCTACCAAGCAAATACCAAGTTCTGATTACTAAAATTCAATAAATATTTGAAAATTTGTCTACTGCTCTCCATTCCATTCGCTAAATCCTTAGTACAGGACATTACCTTTAATTTGAATATTGTCCCAGCTTCCTGTTCTCTTCATTTTGAGACTTCTATTTTTCTAATGAATCGTGGATCACTACATCAAAAACTAATGGTGTAGGTGGGGGGAGGAGCAAGATGGGGGAGGAGTAGGAGTCCTAAATTTCGTCTGGTTCCAGGAATTCAGCTAGATAGGTATCAAACCTTCTGAACACCTACGAACTCAACAGGAGATCAAGGAAAAGAATAGCAGCAACCCTCTGAACAGAAAAGCGACCACTTTCTGGAAGGTCTCTTCTGATTTGTTTAGTATATATTTTTCTGGGGTCGTTGTTACCCTGTTAGCATTTTGTTCTCTCATTCATCTCTTCTCCTCTGGACAAAATGACAAGATGGAAAAACTCACCTCAGAAAAAAAACAAGAGGCAGTACCGACTGCCAGGGACTTAATACGGACATTAGTAAGATATCGGAACTAGAGTTCAGAATGACGATTATAAAGATACTAGGTGGGCTTGAAAAAAGCATGGAAGATACTAGAGAAACCCTTTTTGGAGAAATAAAAGAACTCAAATATAACCAAGTTGAAATCAAGAAGGCTATTAATGAGGTGCAATCAGAAATGGAGGCTCTAACTGCTAGGATCAATGAGTCAGAAGAGAGAATTAGTGATATAGAAGATAAAATGATGGAGAATAAAGAAGCTGCAAAGAAGAGAGATAAACAACTACTGGATCACGAGGGCAGAATTCAAGGGATAAATGATACCATAAGATGAAACAATATTAGAATAATTGGGATCCCAGAAGAAGAAGAGAGAGAGGGGCAGAGGTATAATAGAGCAAATTATAGCAGAGAACGTCCCTAATTTGGGGAAGGAAATAGACATCAAAATCCAGGAGGCACAGAGAACTCCCCCTCAAAATCAATGAAAATAGGTCAATACCCCAACATATAATAGTAAAACGTACAAGTCTCAGAGATAAAGAGAAAATCCTGAAAGCAGCGTGGGACAAGAGGTCTGTAACCTACAATGGTAGAAACATTAGATTGGCAGCAGACCTATACACAGAGACCTGGCAGGCCAGAAAGGACTGACATGATATGTTCAGAGCACTAAACGAGAAAAATATGTAGCCATGAATACTATATCCAGCTAGGTTGTCATTGAAAATAGAAGGAGAGGGCGCCTGGGTGGCTCAGTTGGTTAAGCGACTGCCTTCGGCTCAGGTCATGATCCCGGGGTCCTGGGATCGAGTCCCACATCGGGCTCCCAGCTCAGTGGGGAGCCTGCTTCTCCCTCTGACTCTCTCCCCTCTCATGCTGTTTCTCTCTTGCTCGCTCTCTAATAAATAAATAAAATCTTAAAAAAAAAAAAAATGAAAATAGAAGGAGAGATGAAAAGCTTCCACGACAAACAAAAACTAAAAGAATTTGCAAACACAAAACCAGCCCTACAAGAAATATTGAAAGGGGTCCTCTAAGCAAAGAGAGAGCCTAAAAGTAACATAGACCAGAAAGGAACACAGACAATATACAGTAACAGTCACCTTACAGGCAATACAATGGCACTAAATTCATAACTACCCTGAACGTAAATGGGCTAAATGCCCCAGTCAAAAGATACAGGGTATCAGATTGTATAAAAAAACAAGACCCATTGATACGCTGTCTGCAAGAGACTCATTTTAGACCCAAAGACACCTCCAGATTGAAAGTGAGGGGGTGGAAAACCATTCACCATGCTAATGTACATCAAAAGAAAGCTGGGGTGGCAATCCTTATATCAGACAAATTAGATTTTAAACCAAAGATTGTAATAAGAGATGAGGAAGGACACTCTATCCTACTTAAAGGGTCGATCCAACAAGAAGATCTAACGATTGTAAATATCTATGTCCCTAACATGGGAGCAGCCAATTATATAAGCCAATTAATAACAAAATCAAAGAAACACATCAACAACAATACAGTAGTAGTAGGGGACTTTAACACCACCATCACTGAAATGGACAGATCATCTAAGCAAAAGATCAACTAAGAAATAAAGACTTTAAATGACACACTGGACCAAATAGACTTCACAGATATATTCAGAACATTCCATCCCAAAGCAACAGAATACACATTCTTCTCTAGTGCCCATGGAACATTCTCCAGAAGAGATCACATCCTAGGTCACAAATCAGGTCTCAACGAGTACCAAAAGATTGGGATCATTCCCTGCATATTTTCAGACCACAATGCTTTGAAACTAGAACTCAATCACAAGAGGAACGTCGGAAAGAACTCAAATACATGGAGGCTAAAGAGCATCCTACTAAAGAATGAATGGGTCAACCAGGAAATTAAAGAAGAATTAAAAAAATTCATGGGAACCAATGAAAATGAAAACACAACTGTTCAAAATCTTTGGGATGCAGCAAAGGCAGTCCTAAGAGGAAAGTATATAGCAATACAAGCCTTTCTCAAGAAACGAGAAAGGTCTCAAATACACAACCTAACCCTACACCTAAAGGAGCTGGAGAAAGAACAGCAAATAAAGCCTAAACCCAGCAGAAGAAGAGAAATCATAAAGATCAGAGCAGAAATCAACGAAACAGAAACCAAAAGAGCAGTAGAACAGATAACGAAACTAGGAGCTGGTTATTTGAAAGAATTAATAAGATTGATAAACCCCTGGCCAGACTTATCAAAAAGAAAAGAGAAATGACCCAAATAAATAAAATCATGAATGAAAGAGGAGATATCACAACCAACACCAAAGAAATACAATTATAAGAACATATTATGAGCAACTCTATGCCAGGAAATTAGATAATCTGGAAGAAATGGATGCATTCTTAGAGATGTATCAACTACCAAACTGAACCAGGAAGAAATAGAAAACATGAACAGACCCATAACCACTGAGGAATTGAAGCAGTAATCAAAAATCTCCCAACGAACAAGAGCCCAGGGCCAGATGGCTTCCTGGGGGAATTCTACCAAACATTTAAAGAAGAATTAATACCTATTCTTCTGAAACTGTTCCAAAAAAAAGAAATGGAAGGGAAACTTCCAAACTCATTTTATGAGGCCAGCATTACCTTGATCCCAAAATCAGACAAAGACCCCATCAAAAAGGAGAATTACAGAACAATATCCCTGATGAACATGGATGCAAACATTCAAACCAAAATACCAGCCAATAGGATCCAACAGTACATTAAATGGGTTATTCACCACGACCAAGTGGGATTTATTCCTGGGCTGCAAGGTTGGTTCAACATCCTCAAATCAATCAATGTGATACACTACATTTATAAAAGAAAGGAAAAGAACCATATGAACCATATGTAGAAAAAACATTTGACAAAGTACAACATCCTTTCTTGATTAAAACTCTTCACAGTGTATCGATAGAGGGTACATACCTCTATATCATAAAAGCCATCTATGAAAAACCCACAGGAAATATAATTCTCAATGGGGAAAAACTGAGAGCTTTCCCCCTAAGGTCAGGAACATGCAGGGATGCCCACTCTCACCTCTGTTATTCAACATAGTACTAGAAGTCCTAGCCACTGCAATCAGACAAGAAAAAAATAAAAGGCATCCGGATCGGCAAAGAAGAAGTCAATCTTTTATTCTTTGCAGATGATATGATACTTTATGTGGAAAACCCAAAATACTCCACCCCAAAACTGCTAGAACTCATACAGGAATTCAGTAAAGTGGCAGGATATAAAATCAATGCACAGAAATCAGTTGCATTTACATACACCACCACCAAGACAGAAGAAAGAGAAATTAAGGAGTTGATCACATTTACAATTACACCCAAAAGGATAAGATACCTAGGAATAAATCTAACCAAAGAGGCAAAGAATTTGTACTCAGAAAAGTATAAAATAGTCATGAAAGAAATTGAGGAAGACACAAAAAAATGGAAAACTTTCCATGCTCACGGGTTGGAAGAACAAATATTGTGAAGATGTCAATGCTACCTAGAGCAATCTACACATTTAATGCAATCCCTATCAAAATACCATCCACTTTTTCAAAGAAATGGAACAAGTAATCCTAAAATGTGTATGCAACCAGAAAAAACCCCGAATAGGCAGAGGAATGTTGAAAAAGAAAAGCAAAGCTGGTGGCATCACAATTCCAGACTTCCAGCTCTATTTCAAAGCTGTCACCATCAAGACAGTATGGTACTGGCACAAAAAGAGACACATAGATCAATGGAACAGAATAGAGCCCAGAAATGGACCCTCAACTCTATAGTCAACTAATCTTTGACAAAGCAGGAAAGAATGTCCAATGGAAAAAAGACAGTCTCTTCAACAAATGGTGTTGGGAAAATTGGACAGCCACATGCAGAAGAATGAAACTGGACCATTTCCTTACACCACACACAAAAATAGACTCCACATGGTTGAAAGACCTAAATGTGAGACAGGAGTCCATCAAAATCTTAAAGGAGAACACAGGCAGCAACCTCTTCGACCTCAGCCTCAGCAACTTCTTCCTAGAAACATTGCTAAAAGCAAGGGCAGCAAGGGCAACAATGAACTATTGGGACCTCAAGATAAAAAGCTTTTGCACAGCAAAAGAAACAGTCAACAAAACCAAAAGACAACCGACAGAATGGGAGAAGATATTTGCAAATGACATATCAGATAAAGGGCTAGTATCCAAAATCTATAAAGAACTTATCAAACTCAACACCCAAAGAACAAATGATCCAATCAAGAAATGGGCAGAATAGATGAACAGACATTTTTCCAAAGAAGACATCCAAATGGCCAACAGACACCTGAAAAAGTGCTCAACATCGCTCGGCATCAGGGAAATCCAAATCAAAACCTCAATGAGATACCACCTCACACCAGTCAGAATGGCTAAAATTAACAAGTCAGGAAACGACAGATGTTGGTGAGGATGCGGAGAAAGGGGAACCCTCCTACATTGTTGGTAGGAATACAATCTAGTGTAGCCACTCCGGGAAACAGTATGGAGGTTCCTTAAAAAGTTTAAAATAGAGCTACCGTACAACCCAGCAATTGCACTTGGGTATTTACCCCAAAGATACAAATGTAGTGATCCGAAGGGGTACATGCTCCCCAATGTTTATAGCAGCAATTTCCATAATAGCCAAACTCTGGAAAGAGCCAAGATGCCCATCAACAGATGAATGGATAAAGAAAATGTGGTACACAGATACAATGGAATATTATGCTGCCATCAACAAAAACTGGTATCTTGCCATTTGCTATGACGTGGATGGAATTAGAGGGTATTATGCTAAGTGAAATAAGTCAATCAGAGAAAGACATATATCATATGACCTCACTGTTATAAGGAATTCTTAATCTCAGGAAGCAAACTGACGATGTTGGAGTGGTTGGGGGGCTGGGAGGGATGGGGTGGCTGGGTGATAGACATTGGGGAGGGTATGTGCTATGATGAGCGCTGTGAATTGTGTAAGATTGATGAATCACAGACCTATACCTTTGAAACAAATAATACAATATATGTTTAAAAAAAAAGAAAAAAGGAGATTGTAAGAAGGGAAAAATGAAGGGGAGGAAATCGGAGAGGGAGACGATCCATGAGAGATTATGGACTCTGAGAAACAAATTGAGGGTTCTAGAGGGGAGGGGGGTAGGGGGATGGGTTAGCCTGGTGATGGTTATTAAAGAGGCCATGTATTGAATGGAGCACTGGGTGTTATACACAAACAATGAATTATGGAAGACTACATCAGAAACTAATGATGTAATGTATGGTGATTAACATAACATAAAATTAAAAAAAAACAAAACTAATGATGTATGGTGACTAACATAACATAATAAAATTAAATTAAATTAAAAAAGTAAAAATAAATTTTTTTCACTCAATTTTCTTTTTCTACTTTTAAGGTCTTTTAAAACTTTTTAAAGATAAATTGACATACAATAAAATGCAGAGTTTTGGAATATACAGATTGATAAATTTTGACATGTTTATACACCTGTGAAACCATCACTACAATCAAGGAAAGTAAATATATCCATTATCCACAAAAGTTTTCTTGAGTTCCTTCTAATCCCTCCCTTCTGCCCCATCTACCTCACCAGTACCCAGGCAACCACTGATCTGCCTAGGTTACTATAGATTAGTTTGCATTTTCTAGAATTTTATATACATGAAATCATACACTATATATGCTCTGGGTTCTTTTTCACTCCTAGTTATTTTGAGATTCATCTATGTTGTTTTGTCAGTAACTCGTTCTTTTTTGTTACTGAATAATATTCCATTGTAAGGATATCGTACAGTTTAGCTATTCACCTATTGATGAACATTTTGGTTGTTTCTAGTTTTATACTATTACCAAAAAGAACTGCTATGAACATTCACATACAAGTCTTGGGGTATTTGCTTTCATCTCTCTTGGGTAAATACCTAGGAAGAGATTACTGGGTCATAAGGTAAATATATATTTAATTTGGTATGAAACTGCCAAATTGTTTCTTAGCAGTCAATTCATATTCTCACCAACACTTGGCATGGGAAGTTCTTTTAATTTTAGATATTAGTGTTATCACACTGTGGTTTTAGATTGTATTTTCCTTAATGGCTATTGCTGTTGAATGCTTTTTCATGTGCTTGTCAGTGGTACATTCTTTGGTGAAGTGTCTCTAGATTTTTTGCCCCCTTTCTCTTAGTTTTTTTGTTTGTTTTCTTATTGAGTGTTGAAAGTTATTTATATATTCTGGATACAAATGCTTCAGCAGATATTTAATTTTCAAATATTTTTTTTAATTCAGTGCATCGTGTTACCATTTTACTAACAGTTTCTCTGGAAGAGCAGAAGTCTGTTTTGATGAGGAATATATGTGTGTTTGTACATTTTAATGAATCATGTTTTGTATAGTATATAAGAACACTTTGCCTAACATAAAGTTGCAAAACTTTTCTTTGTCTTCTAGAAGGCTTATAATTTTAGTGTTGTATGGAAATCAGTGGTCCACTTTGACTTTATTTTTAAGTATGGTGCAAACTATGGATTAAGTTAGTTTTTTATTTGATATGAATATCTAAAATTTTCCAATACTATTTATTGAAAACACTGTCCTTTCTCTATTTCACCTTTATCCTTTGAGCATTGTCAAAAATCAGTTTTCTCCAGAATCATTTGTTGAAAAGACTATTCTTTCTCCACTGAATTTCCTCTGAACCTTTTTTTCACATCAGTTTTCCATATCTGTGGTTGTATTTCTGAACTCTATCTGTTCTATCTTTATGCCAAGCCCAAACTGTTATTATTACTATAGCTTTACAATAAGTCCTGAGTTTAGGTAGTATAGGTCCTAAGAATTTGTTCATCCTTTTAGAGTTGCTTTGATTATACTAAGTCATTTGCATTTCCATATAAATTTTTGAATCAGCTTTTCAATTCTACAAAAAAATACACTTTGGGATTTTGATGGAATTTCATTGGATCTATAGATCAATTTTCAGAGATTGCCAACTTAACAATACTGAGTCATCTGATTCATGAACACAATTTACCTCTCCATTTTTTAAGTTTTCCTTAATATCTCTCAGCATTGTTTTATGCTTTTCAGTGTAAAGGTCTTGCACATATTTAAATATACTTATCTGTATTATTTCATATTTTTGATATTTTATAAATAGTATTTTTTAAAAGTTTCAATTTCTGAGTTTTTTAGTGTATAGTAATACAGTTGATTTTTTGAAATTTCGATTTCATGTCTTGAAAGCCTATTAAACTAATTTATTCATTCTAGTAGCTTTTATGTAGGTCAACATATGACCATGCCATTTCTAAATAAAAACAGCTTTTATTACTCTTTTCTAATCTGGATGCCTTTTATTTTTGTTACTTATCTTGCTGCACTGGCTACAACCTCTAGAACAAAGTTGGATAGAAATAGGGAGAGCAGACTTCCTTGCCTTTTTTATAATCTTAGTGAGGAAGGTTTTAGCCTTTTAGTACTACTTATGATATTAGCTGTAGATTTTTCATAGATACTCTTTATCAGATCAAGGAAGTTCTCTTTTATTTCTAATTTGCTGAGAATTTATATCAGAAAGGTGCTGGATTTTGTCCATTGCTTTTGTTGCATCTATTGACATGATCATGTTTTTTTTTCTTTTTTGCTTATTAATATAGTAAATTTCATTGATTTTTTTGAATGTTAAATCAGCTTTGCATCCCAGGGATAAACCTCACTCAGTCGTGATGTGTTATACCTTTTATATATTATTACTAATATAATATTCAGTTTACTAAATTTTTTGTTAAAATTTTTCATATTTATGTTCATGAGAGATACTGGTAGATAGTTTTCTTTCCTTGAAATGTCTTTATGTGGTTTTGATATCAGAATACTACTGGCTTCATAGAATGAGTTTAAAAGTTGTTTCCTCTTCAGTTATCTGGTAGAGTTTCTGCAGAACTGATATTATTTCTTTTTTAAATGTTTGGTAGAATTCTCAAGTATAGACATCTGGGCCTGGAGTTTTTGTAAGAAGTTTGTTTGTAAGAAGATATTTACTAATTTTTTTAGTAGATGTGGGTTTCTTCAGGTTATCTATTTCTTCTTGAGCGAGCTTTGATAATTTGTATCTTCCAAGGAATTTGTCCATGTCAACTATGTCATTGAATTTATTAGGGTAAAATTTTCATAATATTCCCTTATTCTTTCAATAGCTGTATTATCTGTAGTGATGTCATTCCTGATATTGGTAATTTGTGTCTCCTCTGTTTTCCTTGCCCAAAATAGATAGGGGTTTATCAGTTGTTTAATCCTTTCAAAGAATCTCTTTTTGAGTTGATTGATATTCTCTATTATTTTTCTGTTTTCAACTTTACTGATTTTGGCTCCAATCTTGGTTTCCTTTCGTCTGCTTTCAATATTGCTCTTTTTACCCCCCAACTCCAGCTTTATTGAGGTATAATGTCAAATAAAAATGGTATACTTTTATGATGTACAATGTAGTGACATTTTAATATATGTATATATTGTAAAATGAGCAAGCTAATTAACATATCTATCACCTCTCATTTTTCTCGTGAGAACACTTAAAGATCTAGTCTTTTAGCAAATTTCAAGTACACAATACAGTATTATTAACTATAGTCACCAGGCTGTACATTAGATCCCCATAACCTATTTATCCTGCATAACTGCAACTTTGTACCCTTTGTACAACATCTCCCCATTTTCTTCACACCCAGGCCCTGGCAGCCACCATTCTACTCTCTGTTTCTATGTGTTCAACTTTTTTAGATTCTACATATAAGTGCGATCACAGCATTGTTCTTCTTCATTCTCTGTGATTTATTTTTCCTTCTCTGAAAGTTGTCAATATTTTTTCTATATCCCTTGCATTTTGAGATTTTACAATAGTGTAACTTGGTGTGGGTCTTTTTCAGACATTTTCCTGAGCATGCATACAGTACTTTTAGTTGAGAAATGCATGTTCTTCAGTTCTGGGAAATGCTATTGTATCTCTAATATAAATCTCTCTGTATTCCACAGTACTCATATAATTCAAATGTGGGACCTACTGGATTTATCCTCTTCTTTGCTCTTTTTTTCCATCTATATTCTTGTTTTCTTATTTGTGACAGTTCTCTAGCTTTATCTTTAAACACTTTTATTCTATTTAATTCTCAAATTTTTTAATCTGATGTTCTCATACGGTTCCATTTTTATAACCTCTTGTTCTTATTTCATGGATGTAACACCTTATTTAACTTAGAATGTGAATTATAGAATCCCATTTTGAAGTATTTTCTTATATTTCCTCCATTAATTCTGTTTTCTTTTGTTCCTTTTTCTTTTTCTTTCTTTTTTTTTCCTCTGCCTTTCTGCCTTTTTTGCAGGAGGGTTCTGTCATATGTCTGGATGTGTAATTTTCTTGCCTCTCTGTTCATACATAAGATTGAAGCAGTAAAAGTCATATGGAAACTCTGTGTCATGAGTGTGTTTATGTGGTGTGTATGTGTGTCTTATGGAGAGAGATGACTGTCATTGAGTTGGCTTTATGGTAGGATGATTAAAGGAAATTTGACCAATTTATTGGAAAGTCCTAACTATCGATGTCTGCATTTCTTTTCTCTAGGCTAGCTAATTTCTCCCAAAAGAAGTCAGTATTCTGTGAATCAAAGAGAATTCTCATCTCTTTAGGATGTGGAATTTCACTGATTTTTTTTTTTCTTGTTTTCTAAATGGATCTCATGCCTACCCTTTACTGAATCTTGTAGTGCTGATTTTAGAGCCTTTCCACTTCCATTTCTCTACAGAATACATAGCTGCTCTTCCTCCAGGTTGGGAACAGAGTCACCTAGTTGTGTGAGCTGGAGTGGAGACTTGAGATCTAGTTATTCCTCATAAAAGCTTGAAATCAATCCTATTTTAAGCCACGTCATTCTCCACCCCCCTCCATCTCAGACACCTTGAGTCTCTATTTGCTAAGTCTAGCCTTCTCCTGTGAATAATTCTGATGCTCATTCCCGTCTCTCCCTGTAGGCATTTAGACTTCAGTTTTCTCTGCACTGCATAAATACTCTTCCATTGACTTGCCATCATGCAAAAATCTATTTCCTTCCCTTTTTTTGTTTGTCCTCCTGGCTTCACACCATTTTAATTGCATTTTTCTTTTTTGTCAGTTTTAGAGAGGAGTCAATAAAAACCCGTATGTTTGGATCTTTCGTGTTCAAGGGACAATCTCTCACATAGATCTTTCATACTGTCTTCAGAGTGCTCTTTCTAAAGTGCAACTCTAACAAGATTTTATCATTTCACTGCTTAGATATTGCCATAGCCTGCCATTATCTGCAGTAAAAATTACTTCTCATGTCATTCAGGGCTCCCTGTGCTCTGTTCTGTGCTTTCTTCTGCAGCTCTGTGCTTGGGAGCTGTCACACTCATGCTCTAAGTGTACTAAAACACTCATTGTTTCACTGATGTGTGGCATTGCAGACTTTTTTCCTCCTGCCTTTCCCTTTCTTACCCCTGTACCCTTTCTAATTGTGGTTTGGATAGATCAACAAAGATAAGCATGCTTCCTGTGTACTCCTACATTATTGAAATTGTTCACATACTTGTCTTTCCCCCTGGCTAAACTATAAGGAGTTGTGATAAAAGGCCACATTTTCATCGATTTATTCCCAGAAGCTACTATAGTACCCGGAACAAAGTAGCCAAATCCATAATTAAAGTTTAACTAACAGGTAAATTTATTATTTCTATAACAGAATAAACCTGGTGAATGGATAATGGTGACATTTTAAAGGAATTCCTGTAAGATAATTTTCAGAGTTCCTCGGACTTAATTTCTAAGGCTACATGCAGTTATGATTTCTAGTTTGGTCTATCCTAAAACATCTTCTGTTAGTTAGTGATATTTAAAGGTTTTATATAAAAATAGTTATTTAAATAGTACTTTTTAAAAGGTTTTCTTTTTTCTTCCTTGTTTTCCCTTTTCCATTCTACTTGTTTTATATATTACTGACAAAATATGAATTGGACACCAGATAACCCGTTCTGGTTCAAAGATCAAGCTAATAACTTTGCAGTATACTTTTGATATATATAACCTAACCTTTTAAAACACAAGACTCTAGGAACTCTCCAAAAGTCAGAGAAGGTGAAGTGTGTTTGCAAATCACAGTGGAACTGCTCTTCACAAGCACTTCAGGGGAAAGAAAGCAAGTGTCCGGAGGCAACACAAGGACTTACATCCAGTGAGATAGTTTCATGATGTATTTACTTTAGCATAAAGCTAACTCTTTAGCATCCTCTGTGTGTGTGTGTGTGTGTGTGTGTGTGTGTGTGTGTAGTCATTAAAACACAAAACAAGACATTAAAGTCAGTCCTCAAGTTTTCTTCTTTTCACTTGTCCAGAATTGGATGCCAATGCTATGTAAAAGTGCATCCATATTAATCTGTTTCATGGGATTAGTAGAGAAGAGCAAAGAATTTTGTTTACTAATATAACATGACTAGAAAATATGGTTTGGTATAATAGAGGAAGAAGAAATAATAAGGTATCTGTTGGGGTTTTGGATGGATGGGGAAAATGTGGAGGAAGGTACATCAAATTTTACTGTAAGTGGCTTCTTAGTTTTTAGAAGACAATATAAAATTATAAAAGATAATGACAGTCTTAGAGAATAAGAATACTTAAGAGAACGAGACAAGAGAAAGAGGGACAGAAGAAGAAATGAGAGTGGAGTGGGAGGGATACCTTTCTTTAAAAACATATACTGTGTGGTCAGTGCAGTAGCATGGGAGATCTCTCCCAGGGGCAGATCCATCTCTGTCTTTCTGACAACTTAAATAATTTCACAGGTAATTGCTAACAACCATGAAATACCCTTTTCACCTTTTGTGTCTGGAGCTCAGGTTGTTCAAAATGTCCAAGTTAATTACCATGAACTCTGCTTTTTAGGTGGGGAAGGTGGATGGTCTTAATTAGCCTTGCCCAGCTGATGAGTCTGTTTGGTCACAGGGGTTGGGACTCTTGCTCGAGGATATTCTGCAGCTCAGCTGTACAATCTGAATTGAACACAGTCTCTTGATACCCTATAGCTTAGTCCTCCCTCCCTGTTTCCCCCTTCTCTCTCTCTCTCTATCTCACTTAACTATACACAAAACTAAGTCTATAAATGCTGGAAGAATCTTTAATCTTCAGTTGAGGAATTCATTTCATTTTCAACATTCACCAATATTTGTCATAAAGACAGACAATTTTTTATTCTCTTCTCTATTGTCCTATTAGCTTGACTCAATAAACAGTTTCTCTTGAAGCTGCTTAACTCCTCTTGTACATTTGTTGGCGGGGGGGAATGGGTGAATAATTTTTTTTTTGGATGAATAATTTTTAAAAACATTATCTGAATCTGTTTGCTTTTAGTTCTGGGATTTTTTAAAAAAAATCTGCTTTGGATCAATTTGCCATTGAATCTCAAGTCTGAATCTCCAATCGGGCTCACTAACTGATTATCAGTGGTCAGCTTGTCTGGTTTTCATCGCTGGGTATATCCCCAGTGGTTGGTTTGCTCTTACATTTGCCCACAGGTAAAAAGTAGCCATATGGTTCTGAAGAATAGTTTCCTTTACACATTGAGTTGATACACGGATGGGGATTTCTCCCTCTTTGTCTAGGTGTTCTCCATTTCTTTAGAGTTGTGCTAAGCTCTGCCCTTGTTAGAATACTGCAGAGATTCTTAGGTGAACTAGTACATCGTTGAGCTTGTGTTCAGTGGTTTATAATATGTTTTGGGCCACATCAAAGAAAGAGAAGCCATATGGAGTGTAACAGCTTAAATGAAAGGCAACAGAAATTGTCAGAAGACGTTAACCCAAAGGCAGCATTGAAAGACAGGGGTCAGGCGAGGGGGCAGGAGATGCAAGCACGGCCGAAGCAGGCAACAGTGGGACATGCGTTGGGTCATAGGATAATATTCTCTGGAGGAGAAAGATACTTTTAAGCTGTTAGAAAGAAATGTAATAAATATTTCACAAGCCTGCCAAGAAAAGCAAGAGGTGGAGAAGTTATTTATCATCCAGAGATCTCCATATAGTTGATTTCCTCCTACACCAGGAAAGGAAAAAATCGTTTAGCTTATCTTTAGAATATGATTTGTTTTTGCTTGCTGAAATTAAATTGGACTGAAATAAGGAAGAACCATGTACTGTCAAAAGGCTCAAATAAATAATGGATGCATATTTCATTATAGCTTCACCCCTAAGCATTTGTAAAATAGACAAATAGTGTAAACATTACCTGATAGTCAGTGACTGAAAAAAATCAAAGGTATTTAGCCACAGTTAGGTGAATGTAGCTTTCTTTTTTTCTGTATAAGACCATGGTAGTTCTGGCTATCAGTGTTTTCTTTCTCACTCCAGGTTGGCTATTTGATTCCATTTTTTTCTTTTTTTGCACACAATGGATCATGTATGTTAAGCCAGAGAAAGGATGTCTTAGCATGCCACTGGCAGAAGACTGGAACAGGAGTGGTTGGCATAATAGAAATCTTTCTAAAGTGACACTTAAGCTGAATCTTAGGAAAAAGTGAGTTGGCAGAGAGGCACCTGGGTGGCACAGTCTGTTAAGCATCCAACTCTTGGTTTTGGCTCAGGTCATTATCTCCGGTTCATGGTGATGGAGCCCCACCTCGGTCTCACGCTCAGCGTGGAGTCAGCTTGAGATTCTCTTCCTCTCCCTCTGTCCTTCTCCCTCACTCGCTCGTGCTCTCTCTCTAAAATAAATAAATCTTAAAAAAAGAAAGCGAGTTGGCTGAGGTAGGTGGTCTGGGCAGGGATGCCCACAGGGGCACAGGTACTTGCCGTGCTGTGGGAACTGCATGCAGTTCAGTGTGGCCAGCCTGCGCTGTTAACAACTCTAAGTCACTAAAGGCTGACAAAACACAACAAACTAAAAATATGTAAGGTCCAGAATGTAGGATCACGATTTGGCTCTGCTGCTTCCAGGCTGTATAACCCTGCACAATTTACTTGAGTTGTCTAAGCCTCAGTTTTCCAATCTGTAATATGAGATGATAATTGTAACTCCCCATGTGTGTTATTTTGAAATCATTCATTTGAAGTGTTCAGAACAGTGCATGTCAGATCATAAGGAACAGGTGTTAACTCTTTTTTTTTTTTAAGATTTTTATTTATTTATTTGACAGAGAGAGAGACACAGGGACAGAGGGAACACAAGCAGGGGGAGTAGGAGAGGGAGAAGCAGGCTTCCGGCTGAGCAGGGAGCCTGATGCGGGGCTGGATCCCAGGACCCTGGGACCATGACCTGAGCCAAAGGCAGACGCTTAACAACTGAGCCACCCAGGCATCCCTGTTAACTCTTGATTGTAAGTGATAAGTCCCAATTTTAGTATTAGTTTACCTCCCTTATTAGGCATGCATGTTTTGCCATTAATGGTGATTGTTGCTAAATCACCCTGTTATCGCTGTTTGATGGAGCTCCCAGTTCTCTTCTGTTGGCTCCAGAGATTTCTTTACTATTCCAATGAGATTGACGTCTGCATTACGTTTGTTACTTGTGGACTAATAAAATAATATTATAGGCTTCACTTTGAAAAAGATTCACTGGCTGGAGTCTATAAAAGTCCTTTGTTAGTGTTTCTGTTATATGGTCCAATTAATTAAGCTGAAGAAGGGACTCATATTTTATGATTTGCAGCCCTCTTAGATTGGGGTATTATTGAGCCTCCTCGGTGGGGATAAGCTTTCTCTTGGAGTGTTCAGCCCTAGTGCTGGGTTGGAATGAAACAGGCCTGTGCAGCTAGAAAACTTAGAAGCATCACCTTAAAAATATGCCTGCCTCAGTTAAGAATAAAAGGGTTAAGATTTGGGATGTCTGGGTGGCTCAGTCATTTAAGTGTCTGCCTTCGACTCAGGTCATGATCCCAGGGTCCTGGGATGGAGACCCTGCTCAGTGGGGAGTCTCCTTCTCCCTCTCCCTCTACCTGCCGTGCCCCCTGCTTGTGCTCTCTCTCTTTCTCTCTCTGACAAGTAACTAAATAAATAAAATCTTTATTAAAAAATGATTAAGGTTTTTTTCTAGATGCAAAAAACAGAGGTTACATTAAAGAAGTAGAAATGACACACACCTGGCAATTCTCGGGCCTTGTGTGGGGCTACTGAAGAAAACAGGGTGATCTGAGCAGCCAGCGACTGCTCATGCTTTGCAAAATTGAATAAAACCTAAGTTGTTTCTAGCAGTGAGCAATATGGGAGAAACTTGCTGCAAAATCGTACCATCATCCGTTTTAAATCATGGTTATAATAATAGTTCCTCCACTCAGGATTGTTGGAAAGATCGGGTGATAGAAAACCGGCAACATGCTCTCCATAGTGCATGGCAAAGTGGGAGGGCTCAGTAAATGTCACCAATTACCACCCCGATAGTAGGGTACAGGTAGCTTAGTTTGGTGATTAAATCAAGTATAGCTGGGTTTGAAACCCAGCTTATTACTAAGAGCCCTCTACCAGTGGGCAGTGGCTTATCCTTCTATGCTTCTGTTTCTTTGCTCTAACTAGACATGCATTGTTGGCCATCTCAGAGGGGCTTGTGAGGAGGACAGGCATGAACATCCAGAAAGCACATGCAATACTGTCTGACCCATAGTAAGCGCTAAACTAAATAGAACTCTTTAACAGCAGTAATTCTATTGCAAACAATTTATATCTGCCTTAAAAGCACAGAATTATCGTACTTTTCTATTAAATTGACACGTTTAGATAAAATAATTGTCTTGATAGTTTACAGATGTCTAAGTTGTGAAACTAATTTCATTTGTATCTTTTGAATAGTCAGATTCTATATTATTCTGTATTATTACTATTCAAATATGAACTGTTCTGCAAACATTAACCATAAAACATTGAACCATTTACTGACCTTCTTTTTGACCTTCAGAAATATGATCTGCATTACATTTTTTCAAGAAAACAGTTCAACAGCTCTTCATTATCTCCTCTCTCTGGGGATCTTGGTGAGTTGTAGAAGGTGGCATTGAGGTGACGGGGCGCTTCCGCAAAGATGGCGGCCGCCGCGGCAAGAGGCGCTTGGCTGGCGGCCTGGGGCGAAAGGGAGACTGCGGTGTGGGATTGCTGCCGGCCGGCGAGGTTTACCCGGCCCCGGCCCCTGGACCGCGGCAGTGGCTGGTGTGGCCCTGGCAGGCACAGGAGTGGCATGGTACCATGGCCGCATGAATGTCGTTGCACCTGAGGGCCACCTCACCGTCTTAGCCCAGGAAAATGTTGACTCTGGAGAGATGGGAGAAAAATTGTCCCTTCGTAAACAGCAATTCATGCAGTTTTTCCTCCACTGGAAATGAAGGAGAATATTATATGACACCACGAGACTTCCTCTTTTCAGTAATGTTTGACAAAATGGAACGTAAAACTTCAGTGAAGAAGCTGACAAAAAGAGGATATCCAGGATATACTAGCAGGAATCTGACCAGCTCATTGTGGCTCAACCTTTTTTAGAGACCTTGGCGATAAAGGACTAATTTAGTATACTGAGTATCTTTTCTTGCTTACAATGCTCACTAAACCTCATACTGGGTTTCATGTTGCTTTTAAAATGCTGGATGCAGATGGTAATGAGATGGTTGAGAAAAAGGAATTTTTTAAGCTACAGAAGATCGTAAGTAAACAAGATGACTTGAAGACAACAATAGCTAATGAAACAGAATGCCAGGAATCAACAGTGAAAGAACCTGAAATTACCACAACCCTTCAGATACATTTCTTCAGAAAAAGAGGAGAAAGAAAACTTCATTATAGGGAATTTCGAAGATTTATGGAGAATTTACAAACGGAGGTCCAAGAAATGGAATTCCTTCAGTTTCCTAAAGGTTTGAGTTTCATGAGAAAAGAAGACTGCAGAGTGGCTACTTTTCTTCACTAACACTGAAAATGAAGACCTCTATTGGAAAAATGTAAGAGAGAAGTTGTCAGCAGGAGAGAGCATTAGTTTGGATGAGTTCAAGTCATTTTGTCATTTAGGACCCACTTGGAAGACTTTGCTATTGCTATGCAAATGTTCAGTTTAGCTCATCGTCCTGTCAGATTGGCTGAGTTTAAGAGGGCCATGAAAGTAGCAACAGGACAAGAGCTCTCAAACTATATTTTGGACACTGTCTTCAAGATCTTTGATGTGGTTGTTGATGAATGTCTTACTCATGGACTGTTTCTCGGGGTTTTAAAAAACAGGATGCATCGAGGTTTATGGGTACCACAACAACAAAGTGTACAGGAATACTGGAAATGTGTGAAAAGAGAAAGCATTAAAGGAGTAAAAGAAGTCTGGAAACAAACTGGAAGAAATCTCTTTTAGAAAAAGATAATCGGGGAATCATACTGCTCCAAATGTCAGAATCTGGAATTTGTTTAAAATACTAGATTTTTGTCTTCTTGATTTTCTTTGTAATATAAAGATGCCTTGTATTTACTTTCTGAATCAATAATTTCTTAATAAAATTTCATTAAAGAACTTAGTAAAAATAGATATATTCTGTCAGAGAGCCTAGAATTGAAGTAATGGTTTTACTTTGATAAGATGGAAGACCTAGTTATTCACTGATTTTTTTTAGACACAGTAGTACAATGTGCTCTTTGGAAGGGTGTCAGCTAGTACTTACAGAAAAAAGTATTGATACACAAGGCCAATATCAAGTCCAGGAGTCCTGATGTTCCCAGTAGGGCAAATTAAATTAAAAACTTCTCAGGTTTTCTCATCTGTATCTCATAACTCGTACGCTTCTTGTATATTTTATTTCAGTTAGCTGTATATTAGTTGTCTTAAAAATCATGTGTAAATTTCAATATCCTATGTAGAAACAGAATAAAGTATTTACACAGATGAAAAAAAGGTGGCATTGATTGTTTACTTTTTACATTTTGTTTTATCTGTGGAGAAACGGATGGGTTGTATGTGGGTGATACCTGTCTTAGGAACTAAGGACACACTTTTTTGGTTTGTTTTTGGCATTAAAATGGTAAAGAATATAGGGCTTCAAGAAACATTCTTTGAGACAAATTCTGCCACTCACTCTCCTTCCTTTATATTACCCCTCTCAAAAATAAACAAAAACCTATAACTAAATTCTATGCTGAATCACCACGGCAGGATGTCAAAAAGGATTGAAACAATAGTATTAAAACAGAAATTTCTGTCTTTCCAGTAAACCTGGCATTCTTATTGGGACCTGAGGAGAGTAAATCTAATTTGTCTATGACTGGGAAATCTGTAAAGAAAGAGGTCAGGAGAGATAATGTTACCAAAGAGACACATTCCAGAAAAGAAGGTTCTGGGCTTTAGTAGTCGAGAGAATGGAGAGGACTTCCCCACACTAGAACAGGAGCTGGGACACAGATGTCTCACTATGATGATAATAGGTAAATGGTGAAGTGACTGGGCAGAGCCTGAGGTGCTGATTTTGCAAAAGGCAGTGAGCATCCACCCCTATACCTGGAAATTGAGTCTCCAACTTGGATCCTTTCATACATGTAGAAAGATAGCCAGAGATGAGCCTATTTAGTATAACTAAGAAGACTGGCAGTGTGGGCCTCTGACACTGAGTCACAAGTAATTTGGATTCCAGTCATTTATTTATCCATGAATATTTACTGAGGGACTGCTACGAGCTGGGTACCAAACTTGACCCTAGATATACAGTGGAGAAAACAAAAGAGACAAGGTTGCTGCCCTCAGGGAACTTATCTTCTGGTGGGATAAAACAGGTAATAAGAGAACAAACTAATGGACTGGATGCTGTAGAGAGTGATAGGTACCAGCAAGGAGTACCAGATAAGAGGGAGAGTGTCTGCGGAGTTGAAAGTTCTCCTTGAGGAGTTTGGGAGAGGCTTAAATGAGGAGAAGCAGACACCCATGCATGTGTAGATCTGGAAGCAGAATATTCTAGACGGAAGGGTCAGTTTGTGCAGAGAGCATGAAGCAGGAGTGACCTAGAAGAACACCACCGTTGATGGAGAGAATGAGAGGAGATGTGATCTAATAGATGGGCAGGAGCAGGTCACTCGGAGCTCTGTAGGCCATGGCGCAGGGTGGAGATTTTATTCTAAGTGTGATGAGAAGCCACAGAGCTTGGAGCAGAAGAGAGACATGACATGATGCACATCTTGTACAGTTTACTTTAGCTGCCGTGGGTGGAGATGCAAGAGGGCATGCTGGCCCCTCTGGTGAGAGTGGTGCGCATTAAGAGATGAGGATGTCTTGGGCAAGGGTGGTCTCCGTGGAGGCAGAGAGCCCTCAGTGGGCTCAGGGTGCACCCTGCAGATGGACCTACAGGACTTGACCAACTCCATGCGGGCAGGAAGAGAGGAAGGGAGTCGAAGGAAATCTCTTGGATTTTGTACAGTACATGGTGACGCCATGAACTGAGACTGAAGGACTGGGGACAAGAAGAGAAAGACTTCTGGGGAGGAAAAGGTTTTGAATTAGCCATATTACATTTGAGATGACAGTGGACAGGCAAATGTAAATGTCAGATTTGCAATTAGAGATTTGAATTTGAAGCTCAGTGGGGAGGACAGAGATAAAAATAGAAATTTGGGAGGAATGGATGTGTAGTTGGTTTTTAAAACCATGACACTTGGTAAAGTCCCATGGAGATTGTCTGCTTTTTTTTTTAACAGGCAATATCTAAATCAAAATGAAACAAAACACCTGCAACATTTCATTTCAGTCATTGTTTTACCTTCAGACTTTCAAGTACCATTCTCTTTCAAGGCCATTGCTGTTAAATACATATGTCATTGGATGTTTTCACATCCCCTGTTACTTACTATCAGGAACGTCCTTCACTTCAAGTCTTGATCGGTTTCTCTATCTCTAGTTTTGTGTCTGTACCTTCAGACCCTCAGACAAAGGCAGCTGATGCTCCGTAATTCCCCGAGGCCACGAGTGTCTTAATGAGGACCCAGAAGAAGCATCTTAAGAGTTAGATAATAATTTATTTGAGCATAAGCAGGAAGATCCATATTTAGATAATTCTCTTCCCACAGCATCATTATCTCAATGCTTCTGCTGACAGCCTTAGAGATAATAGCATTCAAAATGTAAATAATGAAACAATACACATGGTAATGAGGGAGACTCAGAAAATACAGTAGTAATGAAAAAATAACAAGATAGCGATTCTAATATTGTAAATACACAAGTTTGCATTAGTGACAGATTATCTCTGTAATGCCAAGCTGAAATAATTTCGAAGCCAGTGTAACAACTGCTGAACAACATACAAGGTGTCAATCCAGTGCCAGTTAATACATTTAGAGAATTAGGCAGGCTCTGAATAATTATGAGCATAGGCGGATCTGGAATGGGCAGGTTGCTGCGAAGTATGGGAGTGGCAGACCGCACAGCAGCTAACATAAAGAGCACTTCTAGGCAGGTGCATATAGGAAATCAGAGGCAGAAAAATATAAAAAAAAAAAAAAAATCAGAAGCCACAGACTTGGTTACATATGCAAAAAACCCATTGGAACCACTCTGTTGAATAGGCTGAAATCTGTTTTCTACAAATAGGAAAGGGCTTAATTATTTTTCAACCCTACTCTTCCAATGTGCTCTGTTGGATTTCTGTTTCCCTATCCCTTGGTTGCCTTGCTGGCAGAATTCATGCTTTTCCAATATTAGCAGAGTCACAACTTATTAATAGAGACTCATGTTGGGGTAGTAAAAGTTTCAGTGTTGTCTAAATCAATCTCACGTTTAGTTCATAGCCTCTCACTTCCTGTTGTCTTAGGCCTGATCAGAGGGCCGGGCTTGTTGTGTTCTCTCACTTCTCTTCGTTCTTCACTTCAACCCCAAATATCACCCCTGGGTCTTCCAAGGGGAAGGAGAAGGCTGACCGAAGGAAGCCTTGACTTGTTGGGATTCAACATTGTTGTCTCTGTGGGGCAGAGGTTCAGATGTTGGATCCTTCATGGGACATATTTATGTGGTACCTTGGAAGTCCTCTGAGAGCTCTGACTTGGGCCATTTGTCCTCAGTCATTTGAGATGCACACACCCCAGTATTATACCTCCAAGTTTCTTAATGCCGGAGTCCCTATGACCCAACAAGCTGCCTTCTTGGGCAAGATATATCCACTTCCTAATCCCTGGAATCTGAATGTTAATGGTAAATGGGATTTTGTAGATGTGAATAAATTAAGGATCTTGAGATGGAGAGATTAGCCTGGATTATCCAGGTGGATCCAGTGTAATTACAAGGGTCCTTATGAGAGGGGGGTGGAGGGTTGGAGTCATATCAAGAACATGTAAAGACAGAAGGAGAGGTCAGAGAGGACAGAAGATGCTACACTGCTGGCTTTGAAGATGTAGGAAGGGAACATGAGCCAAGGAATGTAAGCAGTCTCTAGGAGCTGGAAAAGACAAGTACACAGATTCTCCCCTAGAGCTCTAGAATGAAAGTGGCCCTGCAGACCCATTTTAGCCTTCTGACCTGCAGAACTCTAAGAGAATAAATTTGTGTTGTTTTACACCATGAAATTGGTGGAATCCCTTGCAGTAGTAATGGGAAACAAGTACAGGTACTTTCCAGATGGCTTGGGTTTTGCATGACATCCTTTTGAGCTGGCCTTGCCAAATGATCAGAGCACAGACTGCTCCCACAGCTGCTCCCCCTCCTCACCCCAGTACAATGGCTGTGGTTGATCTCCATATTCAGAATCCTGAAGGCAGAGGCAGGCACCAGTTTCAAGGTGCCCCGTTGCCTCCCAAACCCAAGGGAAGCATGTCAAACTCTCCCAAGAATATTTTCACAGTGGATTTGAACTGCAGCTTATGACTACTCACAGTGAAGGGAAATGGGCATCTCTTTTCCTTGCCCGTCTAATTATCATGAGTAGTCTGCAGAACCTTCCCTACTTTCTTTAAAAGGGAAGAGTCCTCTCTACTTCACCCTATTGAGAAAAGAAAAGTCAAAATGTGTCCAAGACCTGGTAACTACTTAATCTCTATGGTTCCCCTGGGAATTGCTAGTCAGTTAATTATATAGGCTCTTTGGGGTGTTTGGAGGTGAGGACTGATTTTTGTCAACTCTTAATAATTCACATGGATGTATTTGGCAGCTTTTTTGGGTAAGATTTTATTTATTTATTTATTTATTTATTTATTTATTTATTTAGAGAGTGCACACAAGTGGGGGAGGGGCAGAGGGAGAGGGAGTGAGAAAATCTCGAGGAGACTCCACACTGAACACAGAGCCGACACGGGGCTTGATCCCACAACCTTGAGATCATGACCTGAACCGAAATCAAGAGTCAAATCACTTAAGTGACTGAGCCACCTAGGCGCCCCTATTTGGCAGCGTTTTATAATATAAGGCAATTTATTGGTTTTTGTCCTGTTTAGGACTTAATCTCAAATTCCAAGGTAACAGGACAAGTTCCATTTAACATGTTGTTGAACAATTTGTATGTTAAGTTCAAGGCTGATTTTCTGAACAGAGAGAATGGTTGTATACCCTGGGATTTGAGAATTCTAGGACAGACATTTTTATTTAAAATATGTATATTTCTGCTTAAAATTCTTTAGCCAGTGTCTACGTCTTTGGGTTAACAATCTACAAAGTACTTCTTGAAAAATGCAGCAGAGTGGGATTGTGAATAACTGAGTAAGGATCGATCTTTCTTACTACTGTGTTCACCAACTTGGTGATGGTAGTATTCTTCTAGTGACTAGCATGGTACCTGATGCTAAAGAGACACCCAGCACATGTTTGTTGAATAACTGAATGAATAAATGAATCATTATATCTATTTGTGTATGAATAAATAACCTACCAGCACCTTTAATAATGTGTCATACAACAGCTTGATCTGGGAATGACTACTTAGGCTGAAGGCTGAAATAAGACATTCTTAAAAGCTGGCAGGAAGCCAAAGGACTCTGGAATGCGGGATGTTGGGGAGAATATGCAGGAGGGAGGTGTGAGCCTGATGACAACTTCATCTGCTTTGGACTTTCCTTCTTGTTTTTGACTTTGGCTGCTAAGAATCTGGAAATGTTGATCGACATTTATTACACCATTCCTAGAACAGTAGTGAGAAGGCTTTGGGTAAAACAAAACACTTTAAAAATAATTGTGTTATTTCCCCCACCACCTGAAAGACTAAATTTGGGTTCTGTCTTGATCTGGAGTATTGGTGTCTCGCTATCCAGCCATTTGGGAGTCATTTCCCTAGAAACTCTGTATCATCCATAGGTGATGGAGCTAGAACTCTTGGCTGAGCTTCTGGGGACCACATGGGGTCATTTGGAAGCTTTTATTTGGTTTGGTAATGAGGCTCCTTGCTTTATATTAAAAGTGAAGCACCGTAGATGTGTTACCCATGTTTCTGTCTTATCTACATTCTGTCCTTCCATGCCATCTTACAGTTTTTGACTCAGATTTTTTAGACGATTGTAATACGTAAAAAATTCAATACTATAAAGGTTTCTAATAACCAAATGTTTTAACTAGGATATTTAGAGTATTCTAACCAGTCAACACTTAGATCAAGTTTTAAGTCAGAATCATAATTATTAATCAGTGTGTAGGAACCAGGCACAGATATATAAGATTATTTTACTTTTGAGACATTTATTTAAGCTATGCTCTGAGGATAGCATTTCATTATGTTTAATACTTAATGTAAACATTTTTTCTCACTGATGTGTTTAGCTGTATCACGGAGAAGTTATTAATGTCTGATTATATTGATAATTTAGTGATTAAAAAAACTGAGCTCAATTTGTGTCAGAAAAAAATAGATTTAATTTTCTATTTCATGTCATGCTTCCTAAAGTTAGTGAGTGATATATTGGTATAATTTCATATTTTGCTAAGATAGATTTACCTTAGTCCATGTATGCATTACTGGTTTTAAATTATTTAAATATAATAAAATCAACTTATGCTTAGAGTAAAATTGAATATAATCAAAGCCTTTTTTGAAAATGGAAAAAGACCCTTTGTCTTTCTTAAATGTGAGAATTACCTTGTGAACTCTTTTATAGTCGTACTGGCAAAGCACAGATATGCTGGTTAATAAACACTGCTGGATGCTATTACTACAATGAATGAAATATTGAACTAGTTGAAATGTATCCAGGAAGTGAATTGTAGTACATATTGTGAGGTACTAAGTCAAAGAATTTTTAAACTTGTCAGTTACCCTTGACACAGCCACATGTACTATTTAAACAAGATATTATAGCTCTAAATTACCAGATGTTTTACCATGGGGGCAAAAAGTAAATAATTAAAAGGGTATTAAATTTGTGTAGCTGTGGGTCAATGAATGATTTCTGAATAATAGATTTTTTTTATGGAGGAAAGAAGAGTAGGGGAAGGAGATTAAAATTTAAAAAGTGAAACAACATGCTCAGTGAGAGATCTTGGGCTTTGGACCTGGCAGATGGCTTTTCACCTTTGCTTGCCTCTTAGTAGCTGTGCGTACTTGACAATTTATTACTCTCTTGTGCCTTAGTTTCTTCAGTATTAGAGAAAATAATTCCTGCCTTCCAGGGCATTTATAAAAACTAAATAATGTATATAAAGTAAATTGCTCAGGGCCTAGCACTATACTTTTGGCATAAAAGTATTCCTTTCTCCCCTCTGAAGAAGCCTATTCAGACACGAGATTGTCCAAAGGGAATCATAAAATTATAGAATTTTAGAGATGTTTGGCTCATTTAGAAATTACCTATTGCAATTCCTTTTAATGTGGAGATACAAAATAGGCTTTGGGGGCCAGAAGCAGTCCATGAAGAGAGAAAGAGGAGGAATTTATCTGCCTCATCTCATTTCACATATCATTTCTCCGTGGTGAAATTTACTCTACAGGAAGCTCAGGTTCTCACACTTCCAGGAGGGCTTATCCAGCAGCCTGGTGTCCATTCAGCAAGCTAGATCCCTAGGGTATGGATTTCACCCAACCATAAAGAGGCTGTGCGGCTCAGTGAGGTGCTGACCAAGAGAGAGACAAATGGAGGCAGTCGAGGGCATCTGAAAAGAAGATTTGTACCCAGTACAGATGCGTTATCAAATTGAATCCTTGTAACAGTCTTAAGAGATCAGTATTATTATCCCGTTCATTGGTGTATGCCAATAATGGTACCCTGTGGGCAGTCCGGGTACCCTGGACTGGTGGCAGCAGTGGGTGAACACTCGCACCATGAGGAGTGGGAAGGACGCACCTGTGGACCAGCTGGGGACTGAGCACCACTATGATCCCAGTGTACCCCCCAAAGGGGTGGAGGTACCAGGTGCTGCTGTCACTGATACTCTCCAGTCAAACCGAAGACCAGCTCGGGGCCTGACAGTGGACAGCATCCTGCAGGCAGATGACAGCATGCTGGGCACGTTCATCTACCCCGTAGGCTTCTGGAGGAACAAGGTAAAGTACATCAAGCAGACCAGTGCTATGTTGCAGCAGCGCTATGGCAGGGAGGGGCACTGGGCCCAAGATGGCATCCTTGGCCATGGCGGTGGCCTCGGGCGCCGTGTGCGACATTGCTGTGGACACGCACGTGCACAGAATTGCCAACAGACTTGGGTCGACCAAGACAGCAACCAAGTCCCCGGAGAAGACTCCGGCTGCCCAGGAAGAGTGGCTGCCCTGGTGCGACAGGGTGGGGGCTGGCGGGGCTTCTGCTATCTCCCCTGACCTCTCACCTTCACAGAGAGCTGTGGAGGGAGATCAACGGACTGTTGGTGGGTCTCGGCCAGCAGACGTGTCTGCCCGTCCACCCACGATGCCAGACCTGCCTCAACAGAAGCCTGTGCCCTGCCGCCCGGAGCCTCTGCGGGCGTGAAGCTTCGGCCCAGCCACCACTCTCGCCAGTCTGTGGCGTTCCTTTGCTGGGGAGCCACAGTCTGTTTATAATAAAGCTTGGGAGTTGTTTGCAAAAAACAAGGGCGGGGTCATACATGTTGGTCATCTGAATTACTGAATGATTAAATGATTAGATGAATGAAACACTACTTCCTATCTCCCAAATCAAGACATTTCCCATTTTGTTGTAGTCTCCCATGTCAAAAGGATCCCATGTTTGTGTTTTTTCAGAGTCTGACATAAACAAGTAAGCAAAAGATCCAGAGTCCCATTCACTTGCCCGGTCTGTCTCTTAAGAAAACGTTTGGCTTCTCAAATAGATCTTCATTTAGAACTGGTGCATCAAGCTCAACTGCCTTCAGCGACCAGTCAGAAAATGTAAATGAATAAATCCAGTATAAAAGCAATAGGCCAGGGGCACCTGGGTGGCTCAGTCAATTGAGCGTCTGCCTTCGGCTTTGGTCATGATGCAAGGACCCTGGGATCGAGCCCCGCATCGGGCTCCCGGCTCGGCGGGAAGCCCGCTTCTCCCTCTCCTCCCTACTTGTGCTCTCTCTCACTATTTCTGTCACTTTCTGTTTCGCTCTCTCAAATAAATAAATAAAATTTAAAAAAAAATCAATAGGCCTCAGGCAGTGCAAGTGCCACCTAATGTCATTCAAATTTAAATTTTAGCCCAATAAAATAGGTCTGAAGCCAAAGTAGGCCCTCACCAATTAGATCTTCACTTAACATCAGTTGTCCTTATATTCTTACAAATAACTTAGATGTCTACATCCAAAACAGGAAAGTTATTTTTTTAATGAAAATTAAGATTACCTGATGTTAATACTGAATTAGTAGTATGTACAATCACCAAAAGTATCTTTCCCAAAATGTTGCAAAACATTATTAGGACATCTACTGGCATTCCTGGCTGGACCTCTTTCCATTCTCACCAGAGTTCGTCAGCACAGACTTGGAGCTTGGGATCTAACATATTACTGCTAAGAAGCATTGGTATGCATATTAGGAATATGTAATGAATCTTAATAGCATTAACTTATTATCCCAGAATGCGCGGTCATATTGATGCAGGTTCACACTGGCATACACATGCTCATAATTACGGAAGGGATATTTCTTTACCCTTCTATCTGGCCTTCTCTGATAAGTTGTTATGTGGCTGGCATTCAATGCAAATTGGAGTTTGCTGGCTTCTGATATGCATACTCTTACTAATCAGCAGATTACTTGTGTGGAGGCTGCCCACCTCTAAAGCTATGCTGTCACATTTGGAATAAATAATAGAGTCTTGCCTTGAATTTATAAAATACTGAATGGCCTAGTTTAGACTCATTAAGTAGAGCTTGGTGAGTATGGTTTTCATGCGTAAAAAGGATATTTGCTGGACATAGTAAAACCTGGGAAATGAATACTACCATATCATTATAATAGTGATTACCATTGAACAGAATTTGGCATAAAGTGGTTACAGCAACTGAAATACAGAAAAGTTACAATATGGTCCCTCTGGTCTGGACCAATAAAACCTTTACTGAAAATACTAAATATCCCCATTACAACTAGAGGATTAAATTTAAAATACCTTTTCAAATTTACTTTAAGCTACTAGGTCTTCCTTATAGAAAGTGTCCTTAACTCATACGGGTGACTTTAGTGTTCATTCCTTGATAATGAGGCAAAAGAACGATTGACAAAAGCAACAGGTTCTGAATAAATAACAGCAAGAGAAAAAATTTTGTAAGTGCAATTGAAGAATTTTTTGGTGAAACTTGGAATGAGCTGGAGAGATCAAAACAATTCGATTTCAGAAAAAAATACTAACAAAAATAGGTACTATGAATTAGATTAGAACAGTGAAACTCTGGACTGATTTTAATCCTCATCTTGGCTCTAAAAGGAACTTCTTAAATGAGAAAACTGAGGTGCAGAGGTGTTATTTATTCAACTGATAAGTGGTAAAGTTGGCATGTATACTTATATATTGTGGACTCCAAAATCTTTGTTCTTGTCCCCATCCATAATCAGCCAGCTGTCTTGGTGGCAGGTTGAGAACAGTTAGGTAAACAGAGTTATGCGAACAAGGGCTCTGAGGAGGGCATTTGTTTTTTTCAGACCACTGTTTACAGCTGCAGCCTGATGTTAAGAAGGAAACATGCTTTTAAAATGTTAAAAAAAAAAAAATGACTCTCTGCTCCTGGGTTTTCAATAAGGATCTTGTAAAACAATTTAGCTAAAACCAGGTTGTTCAATACAGTGAAGGCAGATGTCGAATTTACAATACTCTGACACCTGTGCAGAATACATATGTACTAGCAGATGTCAATTTTGTCCCGAAGAACCAGATTCTTTTAATCTTTATAAAAAAGATTCACAGTTCCTGTGAGTGAACTTCAAATAAGTTACCATCATGTACCAACAAGTTTACCTTTTGCATCTTCAGCTCCTGAGGGGCAATTCCCACTACTCTGGTTTCAATACCCCTTAGACAGCCAGTGTCACTCTAGATTCTTGACATTTTATGCTGCTGATTATAAATTTAAATGTATATGTGTGAGAATAAAAAAAGGCATGTAGAGATTTGTGAGAAGCTTTTTTTAGACAGCATGTGGTCAGGATACTTTTTTAGATCATCCCATCAACTGACTTTTGAATAGTAAACAAGAGAGATTATTATTTTTTGAAATGTGGAATTTGTAGTACTATATGTATTCAGACCAAGCAGGTGGCCATTACCCAAACCACCTTTATCCTTGGTAGTGTAGTTCATTTTTATGTCTTGGCTATATTAGTTTTCTATTGCTGTATAACAAATTGTCACACACTTAGTGGCTTAAAACAACATCCATTCATTAGCTCACAGTCTTCTATGTGAGTAGCCCAGGGCAGAAAGGCTGAATTCTCTGCCCAGGATCTTGTAAGATCAAAATCAAAATGTTGGCAGAGCTGAGTTCTTGTTCTGAGGCTACCGGGGGAGAATCTGCTTTCAAGCTTATTCTTGTTGGCAGGATTACATTTCCTGCAGCTATTGGACTGAGGTCCCTATGTCCTTGCCGATTGTCAGCTGGGAACTATTCACAGCATCTAGAGGCTTCTCTCAGGTCCTTTCCACGAGGCCCCTTCTATCTTCAAGCCAAGAACCTTGTTTCAACTCCTTCTTATGCCAGAAATCTGACTTCCTCCTCCACTGTTCACTAGAGAAAACTCTGCTTTTAAAGTGCTCATGTAATTAGGTCAGGCTCACCTAGATGGATTTCCCTTTTGATTAGCCAAAGTCAACTGATTATAAACTTAATTACATCTGCAAAAATCCCTTTTGCCATTGTATTACAGTTCTCTAGAGAAATAAAACCAATGGGATATTGAATCTAAACATAAGCCAAAGCTGCTTGGTCCACCCCATCTAGCTCAAATGCTGTCAGGAAAATCATGGTCAGGCCTTAACGACAGTGGAATAGGAGAGTGCAGAAAGGGTTAACCAAAGGTGAACTCAGTCTAGCTGATGCTCTATGGCTCAGCCTCAGCTCACCCAGACTTTGAAAAAAATCTAAATCCTTATCCATTTCTTCCAATTGCCAAACAGAGGAAAAGGCTTAAATTATCTAGAAAATAAAAGCAAAAAATAATCATATTTCAGCCTCTATTCTTTTAAATACAATGCCTAGAACTCAAGTAAAACATATGAAACATTCAGGAAAGCAGGAAAATATGACCCATAATCAAAAGAAAAAGTAGTGAAGAGCAGACTCACAAAAAATTGGAGTCCCAGAAAAAAAGTCCTGTAAAGAATATTTCAAAAAAAATAAAAAATTTTCTAAATTTTTATTTTTATTTTTTAAGACTTTTTATTTATTTATTTGACAGAGACAGAGACAATGAGAGCAGGAACCCAAGCAGGGGGAGCGGGACAGGGAGAAGCAGGCTTCCCGCCCGGCAGGGAGCCCGAAGTGGGACTTGATCCCAGGGCCCTGGGATCATGACCTGAGCCGAAGGCAGGCGCTTAACGACTGAGCCATATGACCCAGCAATTGCACTACTGGGTATTTACCCCAAAGACACAGATGTAGTGAAAAGAAGGGCCATATGCACCCCAATGTTCACAGCAGCAATGTCCACAATAGCCAAACTGTGGAAAGAACCGAGATGCCCTTCAACAGACGAATGGATAAAGAAGATGGGGTCCATATATACAACGGAATATATTTTTGTTCCAAAACAGAATGATTCACATAAAGATAGTAAACTGATGGGTTGCCTCTTGATGAGGCTGAGTAATATTCCGTTGTATATATGGACCCCATCTTCTTTATCCATTCGTCTGTTGAAGGGCATCTCGGTTCTTTCCACAGTTTGGCTATTGTGGACATTGCTGCTGTGAACATTGGGGTGCATATGGCCCTTCTTTTCACTACATCTGTGTCTTTGGGGTAAATACCCAGTAGTGCAATTGCTGGGTCATATGGCTCAGTCGTTAAGCGCCTGCCTTCGGCTCAGGTCATGATCCCAGGGCCCTGGGATCAAGTCCCACTTCGGGCTCCCTGCCGGGCGGGAAGCCTGCTTCTCCCTGTCCCGCTCCCCCTGCTTGGGTTCCTGCTCTCATTGTCTCTGTCTCTGTCAAATAAATAAATAAAAAGTCTTAAAAAATAAAAATAAAAATTTAGAAAATTTTTTATTTTTTTTGAAATATTCTTTACAGGACTTTTTTTCTGGGACTCCAATTTTTTGTGAGTCTGCTCTTCACTACTTTTTCTTTTGATTATGGGTCATATTTTCCTGCTTTCCTGAATGTTTCATATGTTTTACTTGAGTAAATTTTTTTCTTTCTTTCATCAATTTTTTTCTTTCACTAATACTGTTTTTTACTGATTATTATAACTTTATACTAAGTCTTAAAGTCAGGTAGTGTTAGTTCTCCAACTTTGTTGCCAATTTGGATGCCTTTTATTTCTTTTTGTTATCTGATTGCTGATGCTAGGACTTCTAGTACTATGTTGAACAACAGTGGTGAGAGCAGGCATCCCTGTCATATTCATGACCTTAGGGGAAAATCTCTCAGTTTTTCCGCATTGAGAATGTTATTCACTGTGGGCTTTTGGTAGATGGGTTTTATGATATCGAGGTATGTTCCCCCTATCCCTACACTGGGGAGGGTTTTAATCAAGAAAGAATGCTGTACTTTGTCAAATGCTTTTTCTGCATCAATTGAGAGGATCATATGATTCTTGTCTTTTCTTTTATTAATGGATCTATCACATTGATTGATTGTGAATGTTGAACCACCCTTGCAGCCCAGGAATAAATTCCACTTGGTCGTGGTGAATAATCCTTTTAATGTACTGTTGAGTCCCTATTGGCTAGTATCTTGTATTTTGACATCCATGCTCATCACGGATATTGGTCTATAATTGTCCTTTTTGATGGGGTCTTTGGTTTAGGGATCAAGGTAATGCTGACCTCATAGAACGAGTTTGAAAATTTTTCTTCCATTTCTACTTTTGAAACATCTTCAGTAGAATAGGTATTATTTCTTCTTCTTTAAGTGTTTGGTAGCATTCATCTGGGAAGCCATCTGGCCCTGAACTCTTGTTTTTTTGGGAGGTTTTGATTACTGCTTCAATTTCCTTGCTGGTTATTGGTCTGCTCATATTTTCTACCTCTTCCTGTTTCAGTCTTGGTAGTCTATAAGTTTCCAGGAATGCATTCATTTCTTCCAGATTGCCTAATTTGTTGGCATATAGTTGCTCATAATATGTTCTTAAAAGTGTCTGTATTTCTTGGATGTTGGTCATGATCTCTCCCCTTTCATTCATGATTTTATTAATTTGGGTCTTTCTCTTTTCTTTTGGATAAGTCTCTCCAGAGGGTTATTGATCTTACTAATTCTTTCAAAGAACCAGCTTCTAGTTTCGTTGACCTGTTCTACTGTTCTTCTGGTTTCTTTTTCATTGATTTCTGCTCTAACCTTTATTATTTCTCTTCTCCTGCTTGGTTTAGGCTTTATTTGCTGTTCTTTCTCCAGCTCCTTTAGGTGTAAGGTTAGCTTGTATATTTGAGATTTTTCTAATTTTTTGAGAGAGGCTTATATTGCAATGTACTTCCGTCTTAGGACCACCTTTGCTGTATTCCAAAGGTTTTGAATAGTTGTGTTTTCAGTTTCATTAGTTTCCATGAATTTTTTTAATTCTTCTTTAATTTCTGATTGATCCACTCATTCTTTAGTAGGATGCACTTTAACCTCCAAGTGTTCGAGTTCCTTCCAAATTTCCTCTTGTGATTGAGTTGAAGTTTCAAAGCACTGTGGTCTGAAAATATGCAAGGAATAATCCCAATCTTTTGGTATCAGTTGGGACCTGATTTGTGATCCAGTATACAATCTATTCTGGAGAAAGTTTCATGTGCACTCCAGCAGAATTTGCATTCTGTTGCTTTAGGATGGAATGATCTCTGTATATATTTGTGAAGTCCATCTGGTCCAGTGTGTCATTCAAAGCCCTTGTTTCCTTGTTGGTCTTCTGCTTAGATGATCTGTCCATTGCTGTGAGTGGGTTGTTGAAGTCCCCTACTATTAATGTGTTATTATCAATGTGTTTCTTTATTACGGTTATTAATTGGTTGATATAATTGGCTGCTCCCAAATTAGGAGCATAAATATTTATAATTGTTAGATTTTCTTGTTGGATAGACCTTTTAAGTATGACATAGTGTCCCTCTTCATCTCTTATTACAGTCTTTGGTTTAAAATCTAATTTATCTGATATGAAGATTGCTACCCCAGCTTTCTTTTGAGTTCCATTAGCATGGTGAATCATTCTTCACCCCCTCACTTTCAGTCCGGACGTGACTTTAGATCTAAGATGAGTCTCTTGTAGACAACATATGGATGGGTTTTGCTTTTTTATCCAATCTGATACCCAGTGTCTTTTGATTGGAGCATTTAGCCCATTTACATTCAGAGTAACTATTGAAAGATATGAATTTAGTGCCATTGTATTACCTAGGAAGTCCCTGTTTCTGTAGATTGTCTCTGTTTCTTTCTGGTCTATGTTACTCTTGGGTTCTCTCTTCACTTACAGGATCCCCCTTAATATTTCTTGCAGGGCTGGCTTGGTTGTCACATATTCTTTCAATTTCTGTCTGTCCTGGAAGCTCTTCATCTCTCCTTCCATTTTGAATGACAGCTTTGACGGATAAAGTATTCTTGGCTGCATATTTTTCTCATTTAGTACCCTGAATATATCCTGCTATCCTTTTCTGGCTTCCCAGGTCTCTGTGGATAGGTCTGCTGCCAATTCAGTGTTCTTGCCCTGTAGGTAAGGAACCTCTTGTCTTGAGCTGCTTTCAGGATTTCCTCTTTATCTCTGAAATTTGCAAGCTTCATTATTATATGTTGGGGTGTTGGTCTATTTTTACTGATTTTAGGAGGGGTCCTCTCTACCTCTTGGACATGAATGCCTGTTTCCTTCCCCAGATTAAGGAAGTTCTTAGCTATGGTTGCTCAAATATACCTTCTGGCCCTCTCTCTTTTTCGTATCCCTTGGGAACCCCAATAATTCTGATATTGTTTCATTTTATGGCATTGCTGACTTCTTGAAGCCTCCCCTCATGGTCTATTAGTTTTTTTTCTCTCTTTTTCTCAGCTTCCTTCCTTTCCATCATCTTGTCTTTTATGTCACTTACTCTCTCTTCTGCCTCATTTGTCGTCATTGTTAAAGCATCCAATTTAGACTGCATCTCAGAACATTTTTAATTTCAGCCTGATTAGATCTCATTTCTGTACTAAGATATTCTCATGTCTTTTATGCTTTTTTCAAGCCCAACTAATAACTTTAATTGTTATCCTGAATTCCATCTCCGACATTTTACTTATATCCATATCGATTAGATCTGTGGCAGAGAGTATTACCTCTGGTTCTTTCTTTTGTTCTGAATTCTTCCTTCTGGTCATTTGGCCCAGAGAAGAATGGATGAATGAGTGAACAGATCAAAAATTTCAACCACAACCCAAGCAAAATACATACTAGATAAATCCAAAGAGGTCAGAAACCAAAAAAGAAAAGCAAAATAAAAAAATATGGAAAAAGAGAGAATATAATCTCACAGGGTGGACAAAAGAGGGTGATCCACTTGTTCCTGAGTGTATTTTTGTCTGTGTATTAGAAGACACTAAATCCTAAAATTGTAAAGAAAGGAAAACTTTATATATATATATATATATATATATATATATATATTTATACAAAAATAAAATTGAATAGAGTGAAAGGAAGCCAAAAATGAAGAATATATCTATAAAATGTAAATGTAAAAAATGAAAGTTAAAAAAAGACTTAAAAACAAGGGATTGATAAAAGAAGAAACTAGTTGAAAAGGGAAAAAAAGAGAAATGGACAATTTTAAACTGAAAGATAAACAAATCATGAGAAAAAACTTCAGTTCTATGAATTCTATATACTATTTTCCCCTAGCGCTGGAGTTTTACAGTCTTATATGGTCCATAAACTTGCTGTGCACCTGTTCTTCCAGTTGGTCTTCTTGGGGAGGGGACTGCTGCCCTGCCTCTCAGGTGTCTTTGCCTGGGCAAAGTTGCATTGCCCCTTTCCAGAGGGCCGGGCTCAGTGTTAGGTTGTCTTCTGTGTGGCTTTTGTCCCTGAAGGCTTTCTATCCCTTTTTAGAGGATCAAAATTAAAATGGCCACTCCTTGATCTCTAGCTCCAGAGCCAAAAGTTTGCGGTCCTTTCTCTTCAGTAAACCCTCAAGGATAGACAGTCTTCACTTTTGTGTGTGCCAGACTCTGCAAACACCCGCAGTGTGCACCCTCACTGATTTTCCTGGCAGAAGGCGGGAAGTCCTGAGTTACTGCACTTTGTGGGGCCCTGGTGGGGAGAGCAGTGGTAGAACTGTGTGTGCACCCAATCCGCGCCCCCTGGGGGAAGGCAGAGGATCAACCATTACTGTCCTTTACAGGGCCCCTGCCCTGAGAGCTGTTTCCTGGTCCTGTGGGCACCCACTCCCTTCCTCCCAGGGGAAGGTGGAGAGGCCCCACGTTCCTGTCCTTTGCACGGTTCCCACACGGAGAGCAGTCACCCGATCAAGGTTTATGGCAAACCGAGCTGAGAGCCCCCTTCTGGGCTTGCTGACTGTAACCAGTTTCCCCACTTCAATGCTTGGGAACTTTACTGGCTCAGTCACCCCCATTATTTCTGTGACTCTGGGGATCACAATGTCCCACCTAGAATTCTGCCCCTTTTCACCACCTGAGCACCTTTCAGGCAGGGATGTCTCTCATTAGAGCAGATTTCTGAGTTCTAATTTTGCCCTCTAGGGCTATATTACTTTCCAGTAACTGGCTTACTCAGGCTCCCTTCCCCTTATCCCCTCAGATTCATTTCTCTGCACTTCTTGTCTTGCAGAAAGTGTTTGCTTTTCTACTTGTAAAATCCCAGATATTCTTTTCTTACATCTCCGGTTGAATTCATGGGTGTTCAGAATGATTTGATAGTTATCTTGCTAAATTCAAGGGACCAGATGCAACGAGGTCCCCTACTCTTCCGCCATCTTTCTCCTCCCCTCTCTCATTTATCAGAGTTTTGTAGTTTTCCTCATATAGATCTTGTATTTTGTTAGAAATACCTAAGTATTTTCTTTTGGGGGTGCTAATGCAAACGGAATTGTTTTAAATTTTAAATGTCATTTGTTGGTACATAGGAAAGCAGTTGATTTTTATATATTAACTTTGTATCCTGCAACCTTGCAACTAATTTCTTATTAGTTCCAAGAGGCTTTTTTATTGATTCTTTTGGATTTTCTAGTTAGGCAATCATGTCATTAGTGAACAAAGAGAGTTTTATTTCTTCTTTCCCAGTCTATATACCTTTTATTTCCTTTTCTTGTCTTATTTCATTAGCTAGGACATCCAACGCAATGTTGAAAACGAGTGGTAAGAGAGAACATCCTTCCTTTCTTCTTCCTGTCATAGAAGGAAAACTTCTAGGTTCTCACCATTAAGTATAATGTTAGCTGTAGATTTTTTGTAGATGTTCTTTATCAAATTGAGCAAGTTTCTATTCTAGTGTGCCAAGTGTTTTTGTCATGAATAGGTGTTATATTTTGTCAGATGCTGTTTTTGCATCTGTTGATATAATAATGTGATTTTTCTTATTTAGCCTGTTGAAATAATGGATTATGTTAATTGATTTTTGAACATTGTACCTGCTTGCACCCTTGGGATAAATCCCAGTTGGTCATGGTGTATAATTCTTTTTATACCTTCTTGTATTCAGTTTTCTAATATTTTGTTGAGGACTTTTGCACCTGTTTTCATGAGAGATTTTGGTCTGAGTTTTCTTGCAATTTCTTTTTCTGGTTTGGTATTAAGGTAATCTGCCCTCATAGAATGAATTAAGAAATATTCTTTCTGTTTCCATCCTTTCAAAGAGATTGTAGAGAATAGATATAATTTCTTCCTTAAATGTTTGGTAGCATTCACCTTTGAAACCATTTGGGTCTGATGATTTCTAATGTGTTGGAAAGTTATTATTAATTAAATCTCCTTAACAAATGTAGGCCTGTTTAGATTATCTATTTCTTCTAGTATAGGAAAGAAAGGCACCTTCATTATAGGACATTTAGAGATATTTTTACATTAATTAATGCTGATTATCCTGACTAATAAATGACCTTGGGCAAATTCCTTAACTTCTCCAAGCTTAACTTTCCACATCTGTAAAATGGAGATAAAATTAACACTTATTTCATAGGGTCACCACAAATATTAAAAGCAGTAAAACAACAATTGTTTTAATTTCAATAATTCTGTGAAACAGTAACTTTCATTTTCAATTTTATATACTAGGAAACCAAAGCATAAAAATACTAGGCAGGTTGTATCAGTCAAGATTCTCTTGTTGCTTGCTTAAGCAAATGAGTATTTTGATCTTTTTACTAGGAGTTTTGATGGATGAATCTGGCTTTTTGGCACACACAGTTTTGAAATTTAAGCAATGTTATTAGAGTTCTTTCTGTATCTCTCTACATGTAGAGCCTCAGCTCTGCTTTCTTTTGGTGGCTTAACTCTCATGTGTAGGCTGGCTCAGTAACAAAAATGACCACCACTGACTTAGCAATTATATCAACCATGGAGAGTACTCTTCTTGTCCTTGCCTGGCTCGCATTCTCATTCTTAGACATGTGGCGTATAGGTATTGACCATCTTGGCCTTGAACTCAGTCTATGACAGGCAAGGTTGGAATATAAATTCTACAGTCCCACCCAGACTGTATGCTATCAGGGTTGGAGGACTCTCCAAAGAAAATGAAGGCACTATGACCCAAAGACAAGGTGTGCAAGCAAAGCAAGATACTTACTGTAAAAGTTGTCAAAGGTCTACATCTCATAGCACAGACTTCAAACTAGGCCTGTACAATTCTGAGACCAAGCTGCCATAGACAGATGTTTTGGATGGTGACCAGACTAGCTTTGTGATTTGTAAGTATCCTGAGCTTATCTCTAATACACATCTAAAAGTTAGATTGAAAGGATATTAGTGACACAGAGTCAGATAGTTGATGGGGTTTTTAGGTATTCAAACTGATGCTTTTCCTGAAAGGATAGTTGCTTCGCTCTTACCATGCTCTAAAACTATAATCATAATTAGTATTGATTTATTCATTGCCTACCACTGTTTATGAAGTGAGGAATACAGCTTATACATATTAGTTTCCTAAGACTCAGCTATCATGTTTAAGTACAGAAGATTAGTTTAACACCTTTGGCATGTATTCCAAGCAACAGAATATACTCTAATTAGGTCTGTAAAAGCTGTTACCTTAATTACCAGATATACTAATTATCTTGTCAGTCATTGATCTTATAATTATGAGGGAGGATGCTGTTATTTTCAAATGATCTGGACTAAATTCTGTCCTTGAGTTCAGGGGCTTTAATTGAGTCCCAGCCCAGTGGATGTTTAGCCTACCTCTTGTATATACAGCAATTAGCTGCATTTCTTTATCCTACAGGCTTTAAAATTAAAATACTTTCTTGCCATACCAAAAAGGCTCAAACCACCTACTCCCACCACCCCAACATAATGATTTAAATTGAAATCCATAAATAGAAAAAGCTTTATATTCCATCTCTGATTAATTAAATTAGCTTAATTTTAATCAGTACACATTATTTGTAGATTTTTCTTAGTGTCTATCACAGTTTGCACCAAGTGTTTTATATTGTTGATTGAGATGGTAGTAATCTTTATTTTTCCTTATCTGGGCTATATAAAGAAGTGTATTTAACTCTATTATGCTGTGTATTTGCTTTTAGAACATCACATGTACAACCACTTTCTGCAGGTATAGACTCTAACATTTTATCATAATCAACTTCAAGGTGGTGGTTATGTCTTTTTCATCTTTGCAACATTCACAGGCCTTATGGCTGTACTTTTCACATTATCAGGGGCAATACATGTCTTCTACCTCTTTATAAAGTAGGAGTGATGGCTGGACCCTTAGAGACAAGCTGCTGCCACTGTGCGCCTAATCTAGCTCCTCCGTCGCTTCCCCTGTTCTACTTTCTCTAGCTTGTTGGCTTTTACTTGGTCACTATCAATAAGCAGCTTGTTTCAGGAAGGCTTCATTGTTTAAGTAGTTTTTTATGTTGAGCTAAAAGTCTGATTTGCTACAACTTCTACCTATTGGTCTACTGAACCTAATATGACTCCAGTGGAAGGACACAATTCAAGGCTAAATCCTCTTCGTATTACATTGTTTGTGAAGAAAGGTCATAAATGTGCTTGTATCAGAGGAAAAACATGTAACATCATGAACAAGCTTCAGATGAGGGTTCAGTGATCTCGACTGAAGCCTTGCCACTGCCATTCCCCCCCCCGCCCCGGGGTGGTTTCTAACAGACCATTTAGACTTGTTTAGCCTCAATTTACTTATCTAGATATTAAAGCAGTAACTCTTTTTATCTTACAGAGATTCATTTTAACTCATGTTTATGGTTATGTAATTTTCAGATGGAAAATTCTACCCTCCAAAAGTATAGTTTGTCAGCTTTTGAGAACTTTAGAGCTACCACCACAATCAAGATATAATCTTCAAAAGTTCTCTTGTGTCGTTTGAAATCAATTCCCTCTACCAACCTCCAGCCATTTTGGTTTTCACATCTGGGAGGCGAGATACGTCACTGGCATCTAGTGAAGAGCTAGGGGTGCTATTAAACATCCTACAATGCAGAGGACAGCACTGCTCCCCCCACTTCTCCCAGCAAAGAATTATCGGATCCAAAATGTCAATATCTTGAGGATGAGAAATGCTGAGATAAAAAGGTAGATAGAGAAATAGATGTGGATGTGGGCATGCATGGGTGTTTTAAGTTTTTTCTTAGCTCTCTCTGCTGAGAGTGCCTAGAAGTAATGACCCACCTACAGGCCAAATCTTGCTTTCTAAATACTACACTAATAGGAACCAGGGCTCCTTAGAGAAATGGCTAGTTCTAGGGAAGGGACATTTTTTTGTGAGTGCCATAAAATAAAGTTCTCTGAGAAATAAGGATAGGGGAACCAACATGAAGTGGCTCACTAAGGCCAAATCTGGGACCATCTGGTCTTCTAAATAATGATAGGTAAGCATTATAACCCACTGAATAAAATAAGAATTCATGACTCCCACAAAGAAACACATACACACACACACACACACACACACACACACATATACATACATGGAGAAAAAGGAAAAGATCTTCTAACAGTAGAAAGCCAGCCAATGAGTGGGATGGAATTTCAAAAGTCACTGTTTGTCAATCTTCATAATAATATCTGATTCAGTCAAAAATCAGTTGATACTGGGGTGCGTGGGTGGTTCTGTCATTGAGCAGCTAACTCTTGGTTTCAGCTCAGGTCATAATCTCAGGGTCGTGAGATTGAGCCCCACATGGGGCTCTGCACTCAGCGCAGTCTGCTTGAGATTCTGTCTCTTCCTCTGCGTCTGCCCCTCCCCCTGCTTGCAAGGGTTCTCCCTCTCAAAATAAATAAATAAAATCTTTAAAAAAAGCAATTGTTACTAACTAGTGGTTGAAAGTGTGAAAAGTACTAGGATATTTACAGAGCCTCAACCTATGTTTCCACAAGATACTTATTTTTTTTTTTTTTTAAAGACCTCGCATGCATGTGTGTGAGCAAAAGGGAAGGGGTAGAGGGAGAGAGAGAAAAAGTATCTCAAGCAGGCTCCACGCTCAGCGGGGCTCAATCTCAGGACCCTGAGATCATGACCTGAGCGGAAATCAAGAGTCGGACACTTCACCAACTGAGCCACCCAGGCAACACCCCCACTCAAGATACTTATTAATTAAAAGGCCAAAAATAGTAACTTTACAGTGAGGAACTCAACAGATACTACCTGAAGCAAATGAGCAAAATTAACATCACCAGCAGTGAGACAAGTTGACATCATGTGCATCTTTATATGTTGTACTTAAAAGAACAAAACATCACTTCTATGATATTCTGGCCCCAAAATGCATGTTTTGAATCTAATCATGGAGAACCATTAGACAAACCCAATTTGAGGGGCATTCAACAAAATCACGAGACTGTACTTTTTGAAAATATCCATGAAATGAAATAAACATTACAACTAAATATAACACATAAACTGAGATTTTCTTTTGTTATAAGCAACATTGTTGAGATAATTGGTGAAATTGAATGAGTTCTATAGATTATCTGATAATGTTTTATTGATGTTAATGTCCTGACATTGATAATTGTACTGTGATAATGTAAGACAACAGTCTTGTTTTAGGGACATACACGTTGAAATATTTCAGGGTATATACAGTATCTTGTCTGCCTGAAGCAGTTCTAATACATAGATTAAGAGTTGGGGTGATAAAGCAGATATGGTAAAATGTTAACATTTATACTATCTGGATGAAGGGTACATAGGAATTCTAATTCTGGGTATTCTTCTTCTTCTTTTTTTTTAAGATTTTATTTATTTATTTGACAGAGAGAGACACAGCGAGAGAGGGAACACAAGCAGGGGGAGTGGGAGAGGGAGAAGCAGGCTTCCTGCAGAGCAGGGAGCCCGATGCGGGGCTCGATCCCAGGACTCTGGGATCATGACCTGAGCCAAAGGCAGATGCTTAATGACTGAGCCACCCAGGCGCCTCTGGGTACTATTCTTAACAATTTTTCTGTGAGCCTGAATTTATATAAAAAATGAACAAAGAAATCTTGTTTTCTGTTTCAAAGAATCTGGGAAATACCTCTGTTCTCTGTATGTGAAAATAAGATAACAATAAAGAAAATACTCATGCTTTCTATTCATGCTTATAAAATAAAATACATATATTATCAATATCCAATTAATGCAAAGTGGGGTTTTAAAAAATAATCTCATTATAAAAGAATATTCACGTTATGTCTTTGCCACTTTTAATAGCATCATTAAGGAAAAACTTTATTTATTGCTTAATACATTTTGTATTTTCTTGACTCAACACATTGTTTCATTTTATTCACACCTTTCAGTGATAGATATTGACACTGGGTCAAAAATCTATGGGTTTTTCTCTGAAAACTCTGGACTGTATTTTGAAAAATATATCAATTTTAGCACCAAGGAGGCAAATGGATTGCTTAGTTGTTAAATAATCTTAATGAGATGTCAACAGCAGAAAAATATTCTCAATCCTCAGCAAGGTCTTAAGGTAATGAAACATTGATTTTTTTTTTTAAACCTCTACAGCCATTTTGCTTACTGTATGGGAAGTAAATGAAAAATAGTTATTTGTTTCCAAGAGCACAATCCATTTTAGGTACTTAATTTAATATTTAAAATTATTTATAATATTTCTATCTTCATTAGCTATTTACTCTGCACCATTGCTTTTTTGAGTAAACATCCTTAGTTCATTCTCAAAGCAAGTCTCAGACCAAGATTCTGTTGTAAATCATTAGGGAGATTATGCTTGCGGGGAAGCTTCTATATTTTAGTCAGAAAATGCTTTAGGAAACCAACAAACATGATGTAAGAATGTATTGTCCCAACCCATTTATTTTTCTTTCATTCATTTAAATATTAGTACAATTGAAATTACTTTGATATTTGGGTCAAAAGTTTACAGTATTCATGAGAACTATTCATCATCCAAGGTCTCTGTTTCCCCAACTTGAATTTGCTAGCCTCTGTTCTATGCATTAAAACAAAACAAAATAAAAAATATGCATTATTTAGTAAATTGAAAGTATAGTAGTTATCCATTGACTACCTTGTCCATCTTGTTAAATAAGAATCAAACATCTTATTTTTGGGAAATAGCATTGTGATTCTAAGTGACAGATGCAGATTAGCTAAAGTGAGCTATTTTCAGAATGGGAAGGAACCTCTGGTCTCTAGAGAGACATTTCCAGAGTATCTAAACTTTGGAAATTACTACTTCAGCAGAGATGGGAAACCATGTTTTTCTCAGCAAACTCAACAAATATGGACCATTTTCATCTACTGTCATTTCCAATAGAAGCTTTTTCCTCTACATTTGAGGATGCTAAACATAGTAAATTAAGACAGGGTTTTTGTTTTTGGCCTTGTTTTAGACTCCAGGAGAAGTCCAGCACATATATTTTTAGCTAGTCTTGTTCCTGGTTTTCACAATGAAAGGCCAATGAATCAGCTAAGTATTGTTGAATAAGAACGTACTTCAAAATTCAGTGGCTTTAAACAAGAATCATTATCACCCATGTGTCTCTAGGACTTTGGGAGTTCGGCTGATCTAGGCTGGGCTTGGCTGGGCAGCTCAGCTTCAGATTGCAGAAGCAGAGCCTAGGGCCACACTGCTTCTCAATATTCCTTTGTGGGTCACCTGGGGAGGTTCTGTTCTTCCCACCTGTCACTCATCTTCCTCGCATGGACTAGCCAGAGCAAGCCCTTCTCGTGACAATGAAAAAAGTGGGAAAGAGCAACTGGAAAACTGTCTCTACTCATATCACTTTGGCCAAAATAAGTCACATGGTTAAGTCCAAGGTCAAGGGACAGAATTGCAAAATTACATGACAGAGTATGGATATAGGAGGGATGAAGAATTGGAACAATAATACAGCCTATACTAACATGAGGAAATATCTGATATACTGCTTTAGAAACTGTTCCTGTTGTACATATTATCTTATAGCAGTGCTTTTTGATTTTTTTAAAAAAAGATTTTATTTATTTTAGCAGTGTTTTTTGAAAATAGTGTTGGCTCACCAAGTTACAATTATGTCACCTTAAGAGAAGGACTAGCCTTTATAGAAATCATGAATGTCTTTTTTAGAACTAGGAGGTATCAGATTACTTGGTATCTGATATTGATTTGATGGGCAAATTTTGTGAGAGATTCAATTTTAATACTTACAAAAGAAAGAATCTTATAGTTCATTTGAGGCAAAGAATATCAGGAAGTAGTGAATTGGCAGGACAACCATCAGCTCTGTATTATTAGGACAGTGGGCAGCATGAGCTTCTAAGGAAGCTTTGTCTCCTTATATTTAGAACTCACACAGCCTGGTTCTGGTGATAAGAAGTGTCCCCCTCTGTTACCATGGGAGAGAGGAATATTCACTCCAAGTGACAAAGAAAGACAATGACAAAGTGAAATCACTTCAGAGGGCAATAATTCTGACAGGTTGTTGTATAGGCAGAAAGAATAAAATGTTTCTTTCAGGATTTAGTGATGATTTTCAAATTTAAATATATTGCAAAATAATTTAAGACCGGTAAACATTCCCTTTCTTGTTTGATAAAATGTTGTAAATGCCAGAGATGGTTTTGAACTATTAGCAAATATTTCTGAATTCTTTTTATTGCTGAGAGTTTTTAATGCTTCAGATGTCTGAATATGAACAGAATGCTTATGAGCTTGTTATAAACACCTGAAGAGAGAGGATTTACAGTGACAACACATAAGGAATCTTAACAAAGGTGCTAATATACTGCAGTGACAAACAGCATCCATTCCTAGCAGTGGTGCTGTAGTGATAGTATGAGTTCACGGGATCTGACTAGGGTAACTGCTAACTTGTCATCTGTCAAATCTGAGTCACAGTTAACATTATTCATAAGACATTGATTTTTCTCTTGTTGACAGAAGCATTTATCATGTTTCTCTCAGGCTGGGTCTGATTTAAGCATATACATTATAGTCTGATTATACTGGAAATCAAGATCCCTGGGATCTGGGATCTAGTCTTTAGTCTTCCAATATCTACCTATGAGACCTGTGGCAAGCCCAGTTTTCAGTTCCTTATCTATCTAAGGAGAAGATGAGAAAAGATAATTTCCTAGATCACTTTCAGGTCTACTATTTCTCTAAATCTGTGCTGGCTCAGTGTTCATGGGGCACTCTCTCTGACCTACATTGGGAAATCTTCCATTGACCCTTGTGCTTCCTCAAGTAATATGTAAATCATGACAGAACTAGTCTATAAATGGGTGATAGTGTCATGGAAATCCTATAAAATTAATGTTTCAAACCTTTGGGAAAAACATGAACTATACTCCTGTTTATGAGAAAAATACAAGGAATTTTCTTATGGTCTTTGAACAAGTTTAATAAATGGAAAACACCCTCTGTAGTGACAAGGGGAAAGACTGAAGAGTCACTGAATTTAAAGATCAACTGAATCCTTCCTCATTTTGGGGGGATGAAAAAGGTAGTAGTTATGTATTATGACTTTCTTTGCTAAAATAGAGAAGAGTATAGTTTGTGTAACTGGTGTTTAGGGCTGGTACATGAGAATATGCAGATGGTATGCCACACAATTCCAGAGAATGCAGTTCCCCTAGCCTCTGACGTGAATGCCCTTTTGTTGTGCAGTGTAGAATCTGTTTAACTGAATGTGGAGGCCCCGCCAGGTAATAGCTGGAAATGGCATTTCTATGTACTTGACCTCACCAAACTCTATTGGGGTGGGGTGGAAGCCGAGCTGGCTTCATAACCAGGTAACATGCAGTTGCAGAAGTTCCTGACTTAGAAGGTCCCCATACTTGGTTTGATGCTCTTTTGTCATCATCTTGAAATTCTTAATAAAGGTTTTAAACAAGGAACCCCATATTTTCATTTTGTACTTGGTACCAAAAATTATGTAGCTGGTACTGAATGGTTGTGGGAGTGGTTCAAGACTGTAATAGCAGGAATATAATTTAAGACTGTAAAGAGAGAGAAAGAATTACTTTTCAACTTTTGACATCCAAGGTAGAATTTTACAGTAAGGCAACTGGCTCAAAAGCCAGGCTTTTTGAGATAGTAAATTATTTTTCTACTTTAGTTTAGCATATCAAAGACCACATCTGCAGGATTCAGGTGACACGGTCTCTCCATAAATATAGAGGAAATGCCCTTTTCACATTTGAGCCATGTCCCAAATGTTAATTGTCAATGTTTACAACTATTTTATATTTTTAAAAGATTTTATTTATTTGACACAGAGAGAGAGAGACAGCTAGAGAAGGAACACAAGCAGGGGGAGTGGGAGAAGGAGAAGCAGACTTCCCGCTGAGCAGGGAGCCCGATGCGGAACTTGATCCAGGACCCGGGGGTCATGACCCGAGCCGAAGACAGACACTTAACGGCTGAGCCACCAGGCGTCCCTATTTTATTTTTTAGTATAAGTGGAAAGTTCCCTGGACCAGAGAATACCTTGTGTTTGCCTTTGGCACAAATTTACATGGACTTTTACTCTTGCCATTTGGCCTGTTGAATCAATCCACAGAATCAAACCAAATAAAAAATTTTCCTATATGATTCTTCATATTCAAAAAATATAAGTAACTCTATTTTTTACATGCGTACAAAGAAACTAAAATCCATTCTCATGGTTGGTTTGAACATTTTCCTTGAGTTTTTTTTTCTGAAATAACTTTAAACTGAGGAACACTTAAGTTGAACATATTGAGTTGCATAATAATATATTAACATGGCCAGTTCAAATAGTTATGGCCCAAAGTGACTTTTTAAGCTGGCATTATTCACTTTTCTTTAATCATTCAACTCATAAGAAATGCAAATACTAAGACATTTAAAAATGGCCAACTAGTTATATTTCTAAAGAGGAGTTAGCTGTGATTGCAGTTTTTGAATCATTCTGAGTGGTAACTGAGTAGTCTGTTTCCCATATTTGGAGCAAAGGAGGGAGGGAGGGAGGGAAGGAGGACGTTAAGTATGTTGTGGGCCCTAAACCTGTCAGTGACATTCTAGTTCTTGTGGGCTAGATCAGCGTTTCTCAACCTCTGCACTCAACTCTGCACTCTCAGTCTCTGACACTGACCGTTAGACTGGACAATTCTTTGTTGAGAGGGGGTGTCCTCTGCATTATAGGATGGTTAGCAGCATCCCTGGCTTCCACCCACTAGATGCCAGTGGTATACCTTCTCTTCAGTTGTGATAACCAAATATGACTCTGGGTATTGCCAAATCACCCTCAGTTAGGAACCAAAGGGCTAGATTTAACTAAGGCTATCCTGGGAAGACTGCATCTCCTTAACTATAGTCGAAAAGCAGGACAACTAGTTGGCTTGGTTTCTTTCTCATAATCTAGTAGCTTGATGTTACACCTAAAGCGTTGAAGAGGTAACCCAAAGAAAAGTGAATATGTTCTCCTAAGACTGAGCACTGAGAAATAAGGTATAGAATTTTTGAATCACTATATTGTACACTTAAAACTAATATAACACTATATGTTAACTATACTGGAATCAAAATTAAAAAGCTTAATAAGAAATAAAACAGCTGACATAGACTGGCTATCCCAGGGCTTTCTCAGAATACTTGTTTGTGTGTGTGTGTGTGCTTGTTGAAGGAAGGGTAAGAAATGACTCTGAGCTGTAGGTAGCTCCAGTCTACATATTCTTACCTCATAGAAACAAGTGACATAGTAAATGACCATGATCTTGAAGAGCGTTGACCCAAAAATGCAGTGAGTTAATACCATATTAATGTAAGTTTTCAGGTTTGTTAGTGATTAAATAAAAAGATCCATTCCCTAGGGTTTTGGTTGTGGCTAAATTGCTATCCTTTCTTTGCAGAGTGCTTGATTCAGAATGTTTGGAAAGATCTGAGTACTCCCTAGACATTGGGGTTCCTGAGAACTTGAAGATATAGCCTAAAGAAAAGTGAATCTTTTTTTTTTTCTTTCTAAGTCTTAGAACAGCCACAATCAATCCTAACCACGCTTAGTTACCTGAAAAATTTGAGTTATTTGCTCCACTTTAATTCATTCAAAGTCTTCAACAACTAGTTTGCCTTTTGATTAGTAGCATTATTAATTTTTAGGGCCTGCCATTATTTACTATTGGTTCTCTGCTTTTCTGACATTGGGAAAATTTACTAACCAGGTCACATTTAAAAAAAAAAAAAACCCTCCTGGCCAATATAGAGAAGAAAAGAGGTGTAGTATAGATCCTTTTAAGTTTCAGCATAAGGAGTTCTATACAAATAACACCTTTCAGTGGTTCAATCCATGAGTCGGAAATGGTTGTGTACCACTTTATGGGGCAAGAGTACATATCTTAAATTGCCTAACTGTTTGCTGTGAAGTGTTTGACTAGCTGCTTCCATCCTATGGAAAAAAAAATACTGTCAAAATAAATAATGCAGGGTAATGCAACATAATTACTCAAATATTCCAGAATCAGACTAAGGCATGCTATGTAACAAGACTTGTTTCAAAGTATTTGATTTTTCTCATTTTATTTTCTTTGTAGGATAGATTTTTTAATTTGAGAGAGAGAGTGAGCAGTGCTGGGGGGGTGGGTCAGAGGGAGAGGGTGAAGCAGGCTCCCTGCTGAGGCCGACGCAGGGCTTGAGCTCAGGATCCCCGGATCATGAGAGAGTTGAAGGCAGACGCTTAACCAACTGAGCCACCCACACACCCCATAGGATAGATTATTTTTAAATAAGGTTTTACTATCTAGAGGCTTGGCTAAAATTTGTTTCAAAACCTAGAATAAGCTTGCTTGTATGTGGAAGTTACATGTTACATGTTACATGTAACACGTACATGTTACATGTTCATTTTACATGTAAGGAAAATGCAAATAGGTAAGTGGAGAGATTTGCCTACATTTGTAAAATGAGCTTGGAAGCTCTATTCCAGGCAGATGGTGCATTTAATGACCATTCTCCATGTTTAATATCATCACTTTGGCCCCCATTTCTGGAAGCAGCATGAGAGGACATGTTAGACTTTTACCCCTTTCCACTTGATGAAACACTGAAGTATCCCTCATATTTTACGCTCTGTATATGACCATACTGCCTACCATTAGGGTCATAGAGCTGAAACATCAGGAAGCTAAGAGACTAAAAGAACTAATTTGGCTGAAAGATAACAAAATTTTTGTTTTGATAAAAAATGAGAACTATCAGCATAAGTCCTTTTACTTAGTGTCTTCAGGCTGTGTTCAAACAAAGGAAGTAACGCTGCAAATTAGAAATCCACAGTTCCTAGCTTTGCGCAGTGGTGGTATCTTAGCCACGGAGGTTTATCTGAGGCGCGATTATTGCTAATAGAAATCCACAGTTCCTTTACCTGTTCTGGCTTTAATAGACTATGTGGTCCTAGTAAATCATTTATTCTGGAATTACCTTCATTCTTCAGTCTTGTTTCTTTTGGAAAAAGTCCTAAAACATCCCATGATCACCATCAGAATGCCCAGAAGTGATCATCTCTAGGGCTGGTGAGACTGTGGGAAAAGAGAGATTTTTATTCACTCTTGGTTAGACTATAAACAACCTTCTTAGAAAGTTATCTGACAGAACTAAATAAAATTTAAAATATATATGCCCATTGAACGGCAATTCCACTTCTGCTTATTTACTAGATATAGAAATACCAGTATTTAAAGGCACACATATAAGAAATTGCTTTTGGCAACCAAGAACTGGAGACAGGCTCAATTATTGTTAATAACTGGATAATTGAACAAATTAGACCATATTAGTTCATATTCTGAATACTATGCATCTTTTGGAAGGAATAGATATAGATCTATACAAATTGACTTGGAAAGATATCCACGGTGCATTTATAAAGTGAAAAAACAGTTTACAAAATAAAATACAGTATCATCGCATTTGATATTAAATCCTTATACTTATGTATTTTTTTAATAAGAAATTTTAATGAATTTCAAATCTGGTCAATTTTAAGCAATCAGATGTTGGTTATGAATATCAGGTTAATACACTTGATACAGTTCATGTGTTTTTCTGTGTATCAGTTTCCATTCTAATTAAACAATCAGCAGTTTCCATATAACCACATTTTCAAAAAAGAGAATAACAGTGCTATATCCTGAAAAGCCATTTCCCGCTACCTTTGATGAGAGTAACCCATCGTGTACAAAGTCTTTATAGACAAACTCTGGTCTAATCTTCTTTTCCTTTATTTAAAAATTTATTTATTATTTTTATTTTTTTATTATTAACATATAATATATTATTTGTTTCAGGGATACAGGTCTGTGATTCGTCAGTTTTACACAATACACAATGTTTTATATTTGTGATAAACAAGGAAAAATATGAACGAATACATCCTAAGTTAGCAGTAGATAAATCGGAGAAAAAATTATTACTTTTTTCAAAATATATTAATACTCTTTGTATATTGCAAGAAGCACATACTTTCTTTTAAAGAAGAATATTACTTTTAATGAATAATATTTTTTCCAACATTTTATTATGAAAAGTATCAAACATACAACAAAGCTGAAATAATTTGACATTATGCATCCATATACACACCTCTTGGAATCTACCCTGTTAACATTTACTTTACTTGCTTTATCATATATCTATTTATCTATTCTTCTATCCATTCCTCATTCCATTTTATTTTCTTGATGGATTTCAAAGTAAAGTGCACACATCAGTCCATTTTCTCCTAAATTCTTCACCCTGTAAAATAATGACATTTTGGGGGCGCCTGGGTGGCTCAGTCGTTAAGTGTCCGCCTTTAGCTCAGGTCATGATCCCGGGGTCCTGGGATTGAGCCCCACATCGGGCTCCCTGCTCTGCGGGGAGCCTGCTTCTCCCTCTCCCTCTGCCTGCCGTCCCCCTCACCCCCCTGCTGCTTGTGCTCTCTCTCTCTGTCTCTCTGTCAAATAAATGAATAAATATTTTTTAAAAAATGACATTTTTATTTATATTTAAATACATTTAAAGGAAGTTGCCCTGGAGCTCTGGCTGTGGCCCCACTCACTAGGCACCTTGGATTCTTCCTTCCTGCCTCTGACATAACAGATCTTTCTGGGGGTCTACAAAATAAACCGCAATTCGGTATTGATGTTTGAGAGTAGGATCTTAGAAATATTAGAAAAATGAATACTCTTTGGGGATCTAAGACTGTCATATCTCTTAGTAAATGTTCTTTGGAATTCAATGTAAATTATATGTGCATCATGAAAATGTAAGCCAGAGATTTCCAAGGAGATTTCAGGCTTTTGGAAACATAGAAAGTGTATTGCTCGTGAAGTTAACCAGACAGAGAAAGACAAATACTGCATGGTATCACTTATTATATTTGGAATCTTAAACAAAAAATGTCAAACTCATAGAAACAGAGAGTAGAAACATGGTTTCCGGGGTCTGGTGGTGGGGAAATAGGGAGAAGTTGATAAAAGGGTACAAACTTTCAGCTATAAGATGAATAAGGTCTGAAGATCTAATGTAAACACTTGTAACACTGTATTGGATAATTGAAATTTGCTAAGAGAGTAGAACTTAAATGTTCTCTCTCTCACACACACATTATACATATATGTATGTGTGTGTGTGTATATATATATATACATATATATATATAGTGATAGATGCGTTAATTAACTAGATGGGGGAATTTTCACAATGTATATGTATATCAGATCACCACAATATACACTTTAAACATCTTACAATTTTATATTCCAGTTATACATCAATAAAGCTAAAATTAAAAAAAAAGAGTGTTTTGCTTAGAGTTCACTTACCAAAAATAGAATCCATTCTCTCTGAGCAGACAAGGTGTTATTATGTGGTATCATGTGACTTATAAAACCACTGCACGGGCTAAAGAAAATCCCCATGCTGAGATTTCAGGAAGCATTTCCAAATCCATGTGACAGAATTGGGCCAGGCAAGGTGTTGCCTCTGCCATGATCAGAAACTTCATGATACAATCAGAAAGATGTCATCATGACTATTGGTTCCAGAATGATACCTTAGCCTTTGCTAGGAATCTGCCAAAGGAGGAAACTACCTGTGGAATCAGGAAATCAGTGCTAGAGTTGCCTGTTCCAGAACCAGGCTGCCTTTGCCATACTCTGTATGAGCAACATGGAAAGCTCTTTTCCTGAAATGAATCAGTGTGCAGACTAAGATGATACTGAAATCTCACTACAAGGGGCTGTACGAAATGTTTTATGAAAAATGCTGTTGTTGACTAAAATCATCAGTTTTCTTCTTTTTGAGTACATGGCTAGACTATGTTTTTCAGTCTCCTCTGTAGTGGTATGTAGCTGTGTGTCTGTGTCCTTGCCTAGAGAAGGTAAGTGGAAACAACATATACCTTAAGGCAATGGTCATAGCTTGTCCACATTTTTTCTCTTCATTGTTGGCTGAAACCTGACCCAGCTTCAACCTGACCCAGCAAATGACAGTGCCAAAGGATGTAGAGGTACATCCTGGATTCCTGGATGACTTTGTGGAACAAAGTCCATTTGACCACTTTGGATGATTACATGAGTGAGAAAAACTTGAATCTTCTTTAAGTCACTGGAATGTTGTTTGGTTTTTTCGATTATAATAGTTCAGTCTTACCCTATATAATGCATGTGGATTTTAGCTCATTAGCTTCTGTCTGTACCTGGAATTGTTGATTGGGTTTGATGTTGAGCCAGCCAATTCACAGCGCCCTCCAAAACAGGACTCCTCCCCCTCCCTTCAAAACACATCCTTACTCTCCTCTTCTCGCTCTCCTACCTCTCATTGCATACAACCAAACGCACACGCACGTACAAACACAAACACACACACACACACACACACACACACACACACAGTCTGTCTTGTTCATTGTTGAATCATTAGTGCCTAACACAGAACCTGGTATATCCTAGGTGTTCAACAAATATTTGGTTGATGAATAAATAAAAACATCCTCACAATTAGAGAAATCGTATGGGGCTAGTTTAAAATATTGTCTTTGACATATTTCAGTGGGAAGTGTGGTTTGAAGCTTGGAAGGATTTCAACATATAGAGATGGGGTAGAGGGCATTCTGGGTGACAGAGAAGAATGCCTGAGGTATGGCAGCATGGTAGGGGTGAAGGGAGCAGTGAGTTTGCCATTGTGTTTGGTGGGAAGGCTGAAGAAAAGGGGTTTGGAACTGAGGTTAGATTCTGGCTAAGTAAATTCTTGAATGCTATGCTGGGGTAGTAATAATTTTGTAAGCCAAGAAAACATCAAAGGCTTATTTTGTCTCTGTCTTAGATTTTTACTTTAGCATTGTACTGATATGCTTGGCTCTGTCTTTTAGAAAACAAAGTGCTGGCAGTGTGGAAGAGAAGATTGGAGATGAGGGAGACAGAGGTGATTTTAATTGCCCAGGAAGGAACCATGGATGTTTAAATTGGGCAGAGGGGAAGGATAGATTTAAGGGATATTTTGGAGATAAAATTAAAAGGACTGGATGACTTCTTAGATGATGAAGAGAGCAAATATCTCATTTCTAGATTAAGATGACAATACTATTTTGACTTAACACAGGAAATAAGAAAACAAGGAAATAAAATGGGGGATGAATTAGAATTTATTTTTCATACTGTTACATTACATTTTAAGTCATGGAAGTATTAAGTAGCCAGATGGAAAGATCCATTTAGAAGTCAAGAGGCAGATTAAGATACCCGTGATTTGGACTTGGAAGCCATGAGCAGGAGAGGTTAGTATTTCTCAAAATGTGATCTGAGAACTTGTTTATCAGAGATACTGGTCTTGGGGTGTTTGTAAAAATGAAGATTCCTGGGCCTTATCACAGAATACTTGATTAGTTTCTCTGGAGGATGGGGTCCAGGAATCTGTTTTCTAAAAATATTCTTGGGTTATTTTAATTCTTTAAAACTTTTGAGAGCCATGGGTAAAGGTGACAATTAAAGCCTAATGGTATGTATATAGAATTATCTGGGAGAAAGTGAAGAGTGAGAAAGGAATATGGAGCAAGACATGGATGAGAATGATACTGGACTGAGAAACTGCAGAGTTAAAAAATCTGTTCAAAAAGGAGAAAAGAGAAGAGATTCCTGAGAATGTGGAGAAGTAGCAGTGGGAAAAGAAATGTTTTAGGGAGGTAAGGTTGGGGGGAGGCTCAAGGGAGAGCAACATCTGTAAAGAGGCCACCTAGAATGAGACAGAGAGAGGGATACTGGTCCCGTCGAAGTGTTGGTCATCACTGACCCTTGAAGCAGCAGTTTGAGTAAACTGATGTGAGTGGAATAATATGACACCAGTAAAGCATTGAAGAAACTGAGAATCGAGACCTAGACTATGTTGATATTGTTTGTAACTCAATGTAATTTCTATTTCAAATTCTCATGGAAGAGAAAATGTCAGATTAGTTAAGGATTTATCCTTGTACCTCTTTCTCCCAGGATGTACGACCTCCACTTTGTGCTCAGGTGGGCCCAGGTGGCTCTTTGCTGAGAGGTCTCTTCACGGACCTTCCGACCTGGCAGCTTTCTCTCTCCTCCTGGTCATCCTCAAGTTGGGGCGTCTGTGGGGCAGGCATAGCCTGGAGTACATAGATGCACCAAACAGACATTTTGTCTTGGAGTAAAGCCTCATTTTGGGGTTTACTCTTGAGCATCATACACCCATCCTGGAGTTCTGTTGTATACCAGGGCTATGGTGAAACACTTTTCAGACACGAGTTCTGAGTGCTTGTTTCTTCCCTGGAAGCCCTCTACATTTTTGCTTATCTGGGGTGTAGTGAAAAAAATAGATGAAATTGAGGAGAAAACTGCAGTTCAGAGGATTAAGCTCACTTGTACAAAATTCCGTACGTGGCTAATGAGTTGTGGGGTGATCTGACCACTCAGGCTGCCATCTTCCTATTTGGGGGAAAGCAGAATATGCCAAGGGAGAAAAACAGATGGCTGTTATCTGCCAATAACCGATGGCAGGGTCTTGGATAAATTAGGAGAGGATAGGATTAAGAGTATAGCTGGAGGAATTAATTAAAGACATTTAGTAAACGGGATGTAAGAAACTCAAGCAGAAGTATTTCAGGCAAAAGATTATAAACATATGGAATCAGATAATAAAGCTAACTGAATCAGCATGCAGACAAAGTGATTAGTTAAAGAAAGACATCTGGAAGAGGAGAGAAATAAGAGAAACAGAGGAAATAAAAGGTAGGGTTGAGATCAACCAGAATATGTTGGTAAAGTCAGATGATTTTTTTTCTCCTTTGCTTTACCTACATTATGTCTTTCTTAACCGTAATCCCTAATATTGCACAATTCAACATGTTATATTTGTTTCTGGAAATATCTAAGAGCTATATAAATACATTTCCCAAAGCAAATGATTCAAAGAAGATCAGTGTTTTTCATGGCTAACTTAACATGTGTTTGGCTTCCCACCAAAGTCTAGATCTTATGTTTGTGATTACATATCTTGGGCCACAAAAATAAAAAAAATGGTTATTTAACATGGTTTTCTTTGTTTTTAAGATTTTATTTATTTATATGTCAGAGAGAGAGAGAGAGAGAGAGAGAGAAAGAGTGCACAAGCAGGGGAATCATCAGGCAAAGGGAGAGGGAGAAGCAGACTCCTTGCTCAGCAAGGAGCCTGATGCGGGACTCGATCCCAGGGTCGTGGGATCATGACCTGAGCTGAAGGCAGACGCTTAACCGACTGAGCCACCCAGGTGTCCCTTAACATAGTTTTCTATAGCAACAAGAAACAATATCTAGTAAAGTGCCACTACAAATATCTTTCATCATGCTCTTCTCATCATGTTAAAACGTGGAATAAGGCAATTTTTATGATGAGGGATTGAGGTGCATTATCCTTTTGTTTTTTGTTACTCTGGGAAGTAATAGCATCTGTATGAATGATGAGAATATCTCATTTTCCATGGATTCTTCTCATCTGCGTTTGCGTGGTCGCGTAGATGGCTTCTGATGTGATATGCCTGGGAGGAAGCACCGAAGAAAGGCCTGCAGCCTGCAAACATCCTCCCCTCTAGCTGGCTGGATTTCAGAATCACTGATTGCTGTCATTTTCCAAAAGGACAAGAGACCCAGCAAGCGAATAGATTTTATGATAAAATATATCCTCATTGCCTTAAGAACCTGTTGTTGACTCACAGGGACGTTGGGAAACCAAGTCCTTGGACGGGAACATTGTATAGCTCAATTTTCTTTGGCACAAAAGAGAGCAACAGTACAGAATCACTCTGATCAGACAAAGTTGGAACAAAGGAATCTGTGGTTGGGAGCTCTGTCATTTCCAAGTTTTATGATAAAGTATGTGTGGTACAAAAGGCTATGACTCTGAGCAAGCCGTTGTCCTCAGACTGGTTTCTGAGGAAAATAATCTGCTCAAAGTATCCTTTAATGTGGATCAACACCAGATTGTTTTCTCTTTAAACTCTCAAAGACTGGATAGCTTAGGAGAACCGAAAGGACTTCAAAGTCACGTTATTATAGTTTTATATATATATATATATATATATATATAAAATATATATTATATATATATTTTTTTCAATAAGTATTTATTGAGCAATTACTAAGTGCCATACTCTATGCTAGGTGGTGGAAACAAAAACAAAAAAGCTGACATTTTGGTCTTTGAAAATTTCAGTGTTTAATGGGAAAAGAAGGACATGCAAACACCGAAAATAATTTTAAAAATAAAATAATAAAATAAAGTCTTATAAGCAATAGCTTAGACTACCTATACAAAGTATTATGGGAACACAGAATAATGTTTAACTTTTCCTAGAAGGAATTCAGAAAGATTCAGAGAAATTGAGTTGGGTGAGTTTAATTTTTCAAAGGAGCAGAGGAGTTTCACTCTAGGAAGAGAGAGCAAAAGCTCATTAAGATAGTAGTACTGCAGTGGACTGAGCTTTTGTGTTGCCCTGAAATTCATATGTTAATCCCTAATGTGATGGTATTTGAAGGGGAGGCCTTTAGGAGGTAATGAGGTCATGAATGTGGAGGCCTTGTGATGGGATTAGTGCCCTTACAAGAAGAGGTGAGAGATAATTGCTTTCCTCTCTCTCTCTCTCTGCTCTTTGCCATGTAAAGATATAGCAAGAAGATGACCATTTACAAACTCACCGTATCAAGGATCTGTGGGTTCCTTGACCTTGGACTTCCTAGCCTCCAGAACCCTAAGAAATAAATGTCTGTTGTTTAAGCCACCAAGTCTGTGGTATCTTGTTGTAACAGCCTGAGCTGATTAAGACAAGTACTCACTAACCCATCAGAACGGATGGCATAAATCATAGTGGTTAGTTGTCACTAAGCAAGGGCTAAGAGATGGCCACGCTCAATGGATAAATTTCACAAGGCTGGTATGAGGTATTTTCCAGGGAGGATGGTCCAGTATTAATGGGGGCCCTAAACATCATGAAGGCATTGAGAAACTTGGTGTGTGAGCAGCGGGCATGGGAGAAAAGGTGCTGATAAAAAGATGGGAAAGGCCAATAAAAATAAATTTTGCCTTCTTCATAATTTTTCTTAGCATCAGTTCTAATCAATTTCAGCCCACAAGAACCCATGTATCCAAATCAAGATGACATTAAAAATATGGAAAGATCAAAATCAATACCCATGGCTCTAATAAAGAGCTGAACTCAGCATGTACCATAGAGGGTGTCAAGATCTAACTCCAGGCCTTTTAAATTCTGCAGAGTGATGAGCTTTGAAAGCATGCTGTGTCTGCTCCAGAATTTCAAGTAACTTTTGTAAAAAGTCAGAGCATACTCCTGGCACCCTAGTTGTGCCTAATTTCTTACAGACAGTGTTAGTTTATAAAGCCGTGTGTATGTGTGTGTGTATTTGCTTGCTTTGAGCTTTTTGGATTGTATCTGCCTTATAGACATGAAAGGTCACATTGAGGTCACAGAGATTTTGTCTTAGAAAAGCAGCCACTGACTGGTTCTCCGGAGAACATCTCAACAGTAACACTCTGTTAGGGGTTGTGAGGCATCATGAAAATATGCCCCCAAATCTCTCTTTCAAGAGTGCTATTTAGATGCCAGAAGTAATACTGCATTTCTCAGAATTAACAGAATTGCTAGACACTTCTCTAAGATAATAGGTAGGCGTGAATTTTTTTAATTTAAGTTTTTAATTTTTTTAAATTAAAAAAATCTTAACATGAGAATTTGGCAATGTATGTGGAAAGCAAATGCAGTGTAAAACAGTAGTTTCATGAGAGGCAAAGGGACTTTACAGGTAGATAACAAGAAACAGCTTTCTTGTTCAGAGAGACAGAGAATGAGTCTATATCACAGAGTGTCCTGCTTTCTGAAGAACACAATTTCTATATCTCCTGGGTATAAAGAGAACTTTCGACCAAGTTATCATGGAATCAATCTTAGTTTCTGATAAAGGGATGTCTCGCTTTATTGAACACTTTGAAGAGGAGAGGGCTCTCCCTGGGCCCTAGAAGTTACACCATAAGAGTGGGCCTCATTCTCAAATCTTTATAACAATCTTATTCTATATGTGAGAACACAGGTTCTGAGAGCTGGAATAACTTGGCAGATGTGGATTTGAACTCATCTCGGCCTGCCTCTAGGGCTCCGAATTTCTTCCCCATCTTGCAGCTTCCCTTGATGACTCACTTTTCTGCTTGGAAGCTCACCTTGCCATATGTCTTCTTTGTAGAACCCTGATGACGGCCAAGGCCCAATTCTGGGGACTGGGGAGAGAACACCTGAGAAGTGAAAGCAAACTTCTCCCAGGTGATGGGGGACTCTGACAGGTTCTTGAGGCACATGTCACTGTGTGATGTGTCAATGCTTTACATATATCGACTTGATTCATCTTCACCGAATCTTGTGAGGTAGGTGCTATTAGTATCACTCTCATTTTGCAGATAATTTTCCCAAGGTCCCACAATGAGTATTGGAAGTGGTGGCATTTGAAACCAGGTAGTCTGACTCCAAAGCATGTGATTTTCATCATCATGTGATACATACATGCATATCGGCAGTATGTTTCTATTTCCTTCACCTATAGTGTAAGAAAAGGGCCATAAAAATGGTCTACACAAAGTCTAAAGTGGATCAACTGAGTGATCGTATCTTCTGTGAGTTTAATATAAGGGCTTCTAGAAGACTCTAGGGTATCAGAAGGATTTTGACAGTAAGGTGGTCCTCTAATGCCAGAGTGAAGTGGCTATGTTAAGTTGGGCGGGCTCTTTGGTAAAAGACCAGCCAAGGAGCAGTAGGAACATTAGCCGAAAGCTCAGCAGGGGGCAGTGTAGAGGATGGGTTAACAAGGACCCTCCATATGGCTCCTAGAGGGGATCTCTATTCAAAAACATAGTCCTTTCTCCCACTACATCTATATGAGACAGGCTTCTTCAGAGAAACAGAATCAGTAGAAGATTTATAAGATTTTAATTTTATTTTAATATATTTATATTACATGCAGTGTAAATATATTTTATTTATATAAAGGAAATTTGTTAGGATGAATTGGCTTCTAAGATTATGGAAGCTGAGAAGTCCCACAATCTGCTATCCGCAAGCTGGAGACCCAGGAGGACTGCTGGGGTAATTCAGTCCGAGTTCGAAGACCTGAGAACCAGGGGAACCAATGGTTTAAATCCTCAGTGCTGGAGAAAATGAGAGACATCCCAATTCGAGCAGGGAGACAAGCAGCAAAAACAGGCTAATTCCTCTTTTTTTCAGCTTTTGTTCTCTTCACATCCTTAACAGATTGGATAATGCCCATCCACAGTGGGGAAGGCATACTACTTTACTGAGTCCAATTCAAATGCTTTTCTCATCCGGAAACACTCTCACACACACATCCAGAGATAATGTTTAATGTGTGTACCCTGTGGCCGGTCAGTTGATACATAAAATTAATCATCACTACATTCTAAGCTGCCAAAAGATGAGGGCCATGTCAGAATATTCCCCATTCCCTTCTTTTCGGGCCATGTGGGTTAACATTCCTCTGTATAAATTTGCCAAAGACAAAAACTAGTAATCCCAACCACGTGTCATTAAATAGTGATTATTTATTTTTTATAACTAAGAAGCCCTTGTTACAACAGGACACCAGTTATATCAAGGGGAGATCAGGGGCCAGCTATGTCCTCAGCAGACTGTGCAGGATGCCCTGAGCATCCCTTCCTTCCCATCACTGTTGCATCATCTTTGCTGCTCTGACATCTAAATTGCAGCCAGAAAAAGGGGCATCATTGACAGGAGGTCTGTTGGTGAGAACCCAAACTGCAGAGACTCCAACTCAGTTCTTCACTTCATGGTTCCAGCGTCTTTGGAGTTAACTCAAAATGACTTCTGTCTATTTATTCATTGGTCAGGTAAGAATGGGATAATATGCATTATCATAATACTAACAAGCAAGGATGGAGGCCAAGTCTGCTCTCTTCTGAGCTGAAGTCAGAATGGAAATCCAGGGGCTGGATGCTACCGCTGTTTTATAAGTTGCTGCCACAAGCAAGCCTGGAAGAGAGCAGGAAGTAAAGGTTACATGAATTATTCAATGACTGGAGGGCTTAGGAGAACATTACAACTGTCAGGCTTATCATTTTCATTGATAACCTTCCCAATATCATGAGTCTGAGAATTAGGGTTGATTTTTTTGTTTATAAAGACTATTTGCTAGGGTAAGGGTTACAGAATGAAAGTACCCCTGCAGGCATTGAAAATGGCAAATTGCAAAATGGTGAGGCTCTGAACATGCCAGGAATTTAAAACATTCCCTATAGACTAATACTAAAAAGTGAGGAACTGAAGACATAGAGGCAAATTAAGAGCTTGTGCCAGTAAATAACAGCTCATACAGGGATGACAACTGTGAGCATGAGAAGCAAGAGACAAATGTGAAGACACTCACTGAAGCAGAGCGGACAAGATTCACCAAATGGTATAACATGGCAAATGAAAGAATTAAAGGATGCAAAAGATGATTCTAACATACTGAGCCAGGGGAAGGTGATAACTTTGATAGAAAGTAAACACCAAAGAAGGAGCAAATCGAGATGAGAGGGTGCTGACACCAGAATGAGACAGATTAAGTTCAAGACCATGAGGGGAAATCCCAGGACAAATGCCTAGAGTGGGTGGTTGGCAGTGTGACTCTGGATGTGACAAAGAGATTCTCTCTGTGAGGAAAGTAGAGAGCTTTGGAGAAGTCCTGAGAAGAGACTGGAAGTGACCTAGCAGTTTAATCTAGATCATTTGATGCCACAATATTAAAGAGGAAAGGACAATTGAAGCAAGACGCCAATAACCTCAAATCTTGCAGACAAAGAAGGGGATTTGAGGGATAGAAAATTTTGCTGGATTTGATCACAATAAAAGAGGTATCTGTGTGGAGCAGAAACCAGACTGTAAGGGGTGAAGGAGTAAAACCAAGGCCTCAGGGGCCACGGGTTTAGACTAATTTTCAGTATTTTGATAATGAAGGAAAAGAGACTGCTATGGTGATTGCCTGGCGGGCCAGCCCTACAGAGGGAAAGATTTTAGACAAAGATCTAAAATCTTTTGACTCCGGTCATGATCTCAGGCTCCGCCCTTGGGTGTGGAGCCTGCTTAAGATTCTCCATCTCCCTCTGCCTCTCTCCCAGCCCCACCTCTGGTACATTCTCTCTGAAATCAAAACCAAACCAAACCTTGTAATTATGTACATTATGCTAATATTTGATACACTTAAGTTATGAAGCAGGTAGGTTTAAATAGTGGCTTGCAAAATGATAAGGAATAATTGTTCCCTCATTTAGTTTTTTTATTGTTATGTTAATCGCCATACATTACATCATTCAGTTTTGATGTAGTGTTCCATGGATTCATGATTATGTTTGTGCATAATACCCAGTGCTCCACGCAGAACGTGCCCTCTTTAATACCCATCACCAGGCTAACCCATCCCTCCCACCCCCCTCCCCTCTAAAACCCTCAGTTTGTTTTTCAGAGTCCATCATCTCTTATGGTTCGTCTCCTCCTCCGATTTCCCCCCCTTCATTCTTCCCCTCCTGCTATCTTCTTTTTTTTTTCTTAACATATATTGCATTATTTGTTTCAGTGGTACAGATCTGTGATTCAACAGTCTTGCACAATTCACAGAGTTCACCATAGCACATACCCTCCCCAATGTCTATCACCCAGCCACCCCATCCCTCCCACCCCCCACCACTCCAGCAACCCTCAGTTTGTTTCCTGAGATTAAGAATTCCTCATATCAGTGAGCGCATATGATACATGTCTTTCTCTGATTGACTTATTTCAGTCAGCATAACACCCTCCAGTTCTATCCACGTCGTTGCAAATGGCAAGATCTCATTCCTTTTGATGGCTGCATAATATTCCATTGTGTATATATACCACTGCTTCTTTATCCATTCATCTGTCGATGGACATCTTGGCTCTTTCCACAATTTGGCTATTGTGGACATTGCTGCTATAAACATTGGGGTGCACGTACCCCTTCGGATCCCTACATTTGTATCTCTGTGGTAAATACCCAGTAGTGCAATTGCTGGATCGTATGATAGCTCTATTTTCAACTGTATGAGGAACCTCCATACTGTTTTCCAGAGTGGTTGCACCAGCTTGCATTCCCACCAACAGTGTAGGAGGGTTCCCCTTTCTCCGCATCCCCGCCAACATCTGTCATTTCCTGACTTGTTGATTTTAGCCATTCTGACTGGTGTGAGGTGGTATCTCATTGAGGTTTTGATTTGGATTTCCCTGATGCCCAGCGATGTTGAGCACTTTTTCATGTGTCCGTTGGCCATTTGGATGTCTTCTTTGGAAAAATGTCTGTTCATGTCTTCTGCCCATTTCTTGATTGGATCATTTGTTCTTTGGGTGTTGAGTTTGATAAGTTCTTTATAGATTTTGGATACTAGCCCTTTATCTGATATGTCATTTGCAAATATTTTCTCCCATTCTTTCGGTTGTCTTTTGGTTTTGTGGACTGTTTCTTTTGCTGTGCAAAAGCTTTTTATCTTGATGAAATCCGAGCAGTTCATTTTTGCCCTTGCTTCCCTTGCCTTTGGCGATGTTTCTAGGAAGAATTTGGGGCAGCTGAGGTCGAAGAGGTTGCTGCCTGTGTTCTCCTTTAGGATTTTGATGGACTCCTGTCTCACATTTAGGTCTTTCAACCATTTGGAGTCTATTTTTGTGTGTGGTATAAGGAAATGGTCCAGTTTCATTCTTCTGCATGTGGCTGTCCAATTTTCCCAACACCATTTGTTGAAGAGACTGTCTTTTTTCCATTGGACATTCTTTCCTGCTTTGTCAAAGATGAGTTGACCATAGAGTTGAGGGTCCATTTCTGGGCGCTCTATTCTGTTTCATTGATCTATATGTCTGTTTTTGTGCCAGTACCATACTGTCTTGATGATGACAGATTTGTAATAAAGCCGGAAGTCCGTAATTGTGATGCCGCCAGCTTTGCTTTTCTTTTTCAACATTCCTCTGGCTATTTGGGGTCTTTTCTGGTTCCATACAAATTTTAGGATTATTTGTTCCATTTCTTTGAAAAAAGTGGATGGTATTTTGATGGGGATTGCATTGAATGTGTAGATTGCTCTAGGTAGCGTTGACATCTTCACAATGTTTGTTCTTCCAATCCATGAGCATGGAACGTTTTTCCATTTCTTTGTGTCTTCCTCAATTTCTTTCATGACTATTTTATAGTTTTCTGAGTACAGATCCTTTGCCTCTTTGGTTAGATTTATTCCTAGGTATCTTATGGTTTTGGGTGCAATTGTAAATGGGATTGACTCCTTAATTTCTCTCTTTTCTGTCTTGTTGTTGGTGTATAGGAATGCCACTGATTTCTGTGCATTGATTTTATATCCTGCCACTTTACTGAATTCCTGTATGAGTTCTAGCAGCTTTGGGGTGGAGTATTTTGGGTTTTCCACATACAGTATCATATCATCTGCAAAGAGTGAGAGTTTGACTTCCTCCTTGCCATTTTGGATGCCTTTGATTTCTTTTTGTTGTCTGATTGCTGTGGCTAGGACTTCTAATACTATGTTGAATAGTAGTGGTGATAGTGGACATCCCTGCCGCGTTCCTGACCTTAGGGGAAAAGCTCTCAGTTTTTCCCCATTGAGAATGATAATCGCTGTATGTTTTTCATAGGTGGCTTTTATGATATTGAGGTAGGTACCCTCTTTCCCTATACTCTGAAGAATTTTGATCAAGAAAGGATGCTGTACTTTGTCAAATGCTTTTTCTGCATCTATTGAGAGGATCATATGATTCTTGTTCTTTCTTTTGTTAATATATTGTATCACATTGATTGATTTGTGGATGTTGAACCACCCTTGCAGCCCAGGGATAAATCCCACTTGGTCATGGTGAATAATCCTTTTAATGTACTGTTGGATCCTATTGGCTAGTATTTTGGTGAGAATTTTTGCATCCATGTTCATCAAGAATATTGGTCTGTAATTCTCCTTTTTGATGGGGTCTTTGTCTGGTTTGAGAATCAAGGTAATGCTGGCCTCATAAAATGAGTTTGGAAGTTTCTCTTCCATTTCTATTTTTTGGAACAGTTTCAGGAGAACAGGTATTAATTCTTTTTTAAATGTTTGGTAGAATTCCCCTGGGAAGCCCTCTGGCCCTGGGCTTTTGTTTGTTGGGAGATTTTTGATGACTGCTTCAATTTCCTTAGTGGTTATAGGTCTGTTCACGTTTTCTATTTCTTCCTGGTTCAATTTTGGTAGTTGATACATCTTTAGGAATGCATCCATTTCTTCCAGGTTATCTAATTTGCTGGCATAGAGTTGCTCATAATATGTTCTTATAATTGTTTGTATTTCTTTGGTGTTGGTTGTGATCTCTCCTCTTTCTTTCATGATTTTACTTAATTGGGTCATTTCTCTTTTCTTTTTGATAAGTCTGGTCAGGGGTTTATCAATCTTGTTAATGCTTTTAAAGAACAAGCTCCTACTTTCGTTGATCTGTTCTACTGTTCTTTTCGTTTCTATTTCATTGATTTCTGCTCTGATCTTTATTATTTCTCTTCTCCTGCTGGGTTTAGGCTTTATTTGCTGTTTGTTCTCTAGCTCCTTTAGGTGTAGGGTTAGGTTGTGTATTTCAGACCTTTCTTGTTTCTTGAGAAAGGCTTGTATTGCTATATACTTTCCCCTCAGGACTGCCTTTGCTGCATCCCAAAGATTTTGAACAGTTGTGTTTTCATTTTCATTGGTTCCCATGAATTTTTTTAATTCTTCTTTAATTTCCTGGTTGACCCATTCATTCTTTAGTAGGATGCTCTTTAGCCTCCATGTATTTGAGTTCTTTCTGACTTTCCTCTTGTGATTGAGTGCTAGTTTCAAAACATTGTGGTCTGAAAATATGCAGGGAATGATCCCAATATTTTGGTACCGGTTGAGACCTGATTTGTGACCTAGGATGTGATCTATTCTGGAGAATGTTCCATGGGCACTAGAGAAGAATGTGTATTCCATTGCTTTAGGAAGGAATGTTCTGAATATGTCTGTGAAGTCCATTTGGTCCAGTGTGTCATTTAAAGTCTTTATTTCCTTGTTGATCTTTTGCTTAGATGATCTGTCCATTTCAGTGATGGTGGTGTTAAAGTCCCCCACTATTATTGTATTGTTGTCAATGTGTTTCTTTGCTTTTGTTATTAATTGCCTTATATAATTGGGTGCTCCCATGTTAGGGGCATAGATATTTACAATTGTTAGATCTCCTTGTTGGATAGGCCCTCTAAGTAGGATACAGTGTCCTTCCTCATCTCTTATTACAGTCTTTGTTTTAAAATCTAATTTGTCCGATATAAGGATTGCCACCCCAGCTTTCTTTTGGTGTCCATTAGCATGGTAAATGGTTTTCCACCCCCTCACTTTCAATGTGGGGGTGTCTTTGGGTCTAAAATGAGTCTCTTGCAGACAGCATATTGATGGGTCTTGTTTTTTTAATCCAATCTGATAGCCTGTGTCTTTTGATTGGGGCATTTAGCCCATTTACATTCAGGGTAACTATTGAAAGATAAGAATTTAGTGCCATTGTATTGCCTATAAGGTGACTGTTACTGTATATTGTCTGTGTTCCTTTCTGGTCTATGCTGCTTTTAGGCTCTCTTTTTGCTTAGAGGACCCCTTTCAATATTTCTTGGAGGGCTGGTTTTGTCTTTGCAAATTTCTTTAGTTTTTGCTTGTCCTGGAAGAATTTTATCTCTCCTTTATTTTCAATGACAGCCTAGCTGGATATAGTATTCTTGGCTGCATATTTTTCTTGTTTAGTGCTCTGAATATATCATGCCAGTCCTTTCTGGCCTGCCAGGTCTCTGTGGATAGGTCTGTTGCCAATGTAATGTTTCTACCATTATAGGTTACATATCTCTTCTCCTGAGCTGCTTTCAGGATTTTCTCCTTGTCTCTGAGACTGGTAAGTTTTACTATTAGATGTCAGGGTGTTGACCTATTTTTATTGATTTTGAGAGGGGTTCTCTGTGCCTCCTGGATTTTGATGCCTGTTTCCTTCCCCACATTAGGGAAGTTCTCTGCTATAATTTGCTCCAGTATACCTTCTGCCCCTCTCTTCTTCTTCTGGGATCCCAATTATTCTAATGTTGTTTCATCTTATCGTATCGCTTATCTCTCGAATTCTGCCCTCGTGATCCAGTAGTTGTTTATCTCTCTTTTTCTCAGCTTCTTTATTTTCCATATTTATATATGGAAATATTTATATATTCCATATTTATATATGATCTTCTCTATCACAGATTCTCCCTTCTACCTCATTTATCCTAGCAGTTAGTGCCTCCATTTTTTATTGCACCTCATTAATAGCCTCTTTGATTTCGAGTTGGTTAGATTTTAGTTCTTTTATTTCTCCAGAAAGGGTTTCTCTAATAACTTCCATGCTTTTTTCAAGCCCAGCTAGTATCTTTAAAGTCATGATTCTGAACTCTAGGTCTGACATTGCACTAATGTCCGTATTGAGTAGGTCCCTTGCAGACGGTACTACCTCTTGTTCTTTTTGTTGAGGTGATTTTTTCCATCTTGTCATTTTGTCCAGAGGAGAAAAGATGAATGAGAGAACAAAATGCTAACAGGTTAACAACGTCCCCAGAAAATATACTCTAATCAAATCAGAAAAGTCCTGAAACCAGGGGAAAAGAAAGGGAAAGAAAGAAAAAAGAAAGAGAGAGAAAAAAAGAAAAAGATAAAAACAAACAAAAACAGAACAAAACCAAAAAAAAACAGAATATGATCAAATATGATCAGGCTGGTGCATAGATCAGTACCACACACTAGATTTTGGGTGTATTTTGGTCTTTTAGAAGAAATTGCCTCCTAAAATTTTAAAGAAATAAAGACTTATATATGTACAAAATATGGGTTGATACGATGAAGGGATGGAATATGAATGTAAAGAAGAAAATTATAAAAAATTTTAAAAAAGGAATTGATAAGATGTTTGAAAAAAGAAAGAAGAGGATTAAAAAAAAAGGAAAGAAAGAAAGAAAAAAAAGGGGGAGAGAATGTGATCAGGCAGGAGACTAGAACAAAGCCATCACTAGAGATTTAGGGTATATTTTGATATGTTAGAAGAAACTATCTCAAAATTTTAAAGAGAGAACAACTTATGTATATATGCCAAAGATAAGGGTAACTACGATGAAGGGATAGAATATAACTCTAAAAATGAAAAATAAAAATGTTTTTTCAAAAAAGAGATTGATAAGATGTTGGTTGAAAAAGGGAAAAAGAAAAATACAAAAAAAAAAACCAGTTAAAAAAATTAACTTTGAAAGACTAATGAATCATGATAAAAAAGCCATGAATTCTATGTGCATTATTCCCCCAGCGCTGGAGTTCTCCCGTTCTCATTGATGGGTAAACTTGGTCTTGGCTGGCTGTTTGTGCTGATCTTCTGGGGGAGGAGCCTGTTGCCGTGGTTCCCAAATGTCTTTGCCAGAGACGGAATTGCCCCGCCCTTGCCGTGTGGGGGCTAAGCAATCTGCTCGGGTTTTCTCTCGGGAGCTTTTGTTCCCTGCAAGCTTTCCGCACAGTGTTGGAGGATGAGAGTGAAAATGGCGGCCTCCCAATCTCCGCCTGGAGGAGCTGAGAACTCGGGGTCCCGCTCCTCAGTGCGCCCCCAGAGAAAAGCAGTCAGTCACTCCCTTGTCCCCGGTCTCCGGCCGCACTCCGTGCTCACCCGGCCTGTGACCAAGCATTTCTATCTCTGGCACCCGACCCCGTGTGGAGTCGCCAAACCCAGCAGACCCCTGCGGTGCGCTCCCGCGCCACTCCTTCTGGGGGAGGAAGGGGAGTCTCCCCGGATCTGCCACTTGTTGGGTCCCTGCTGGAGGAGCAGTGGCCCGACTGTCACCGATCACAGTTTATGGCAACCCTGAGCTGAGTGCCCGCTCCTCGGCTCCGTCTCTGCAGCCGGCTTCCCCGCTCCGATACCTGGGAGTTCTGCTGCACTCAGGCACCCCCGGTCTTTCTGTGACCCCGAGGGTCCTGAGACCACACTGTCCTGTGAGGGTTCCACCCCCCGCTTAGCCACTAGAGCAATGTCCCTCAGTGGAGCCGACTTCTAAAAGTTCCGATTTTGTGCTCTGTGGCTCTATCACTTGCCAGAAGTGGCCCACGGAGGCCCCCTCCCCCACCATCTATCCTCCCGAGTATCGCCCCGGATTCACTTCTCCGCACGTCCTACCTTCCAGAAGGTGGTCGCTTTTCTGTTCAGAGGGTTGTTGCTCTTCTTTTCTTTGATCTCCTGTTGAGTTCGTAGGTGTTCAGAATGGTTTGATCCCTATTCAGCTGAACTCCTGAGACCAGATGAAATCCAGGTCTCCTACCCTCCGCCATCTTGCTCCGCCTCCCCCTCATTTAGTTTTTAAGAATTATTTTGTATCATTGTGGACATCTTCTGGTTGTTTGAACAATCGTAAATAACATCAATTTGAGATAAATATGTAATTTTAAATGCAGGAGTTACAGCATGTGCCAAATCAGAAAATATTCATGTAATCCATGTGTCATAGTTCTAAGGTTTGCAAAGAGAGTAGTTGGACTAATGGTAACAAGGAAGCTAGATGTGACTTTCTACATAAAATATGACATTATCTCCAGCAAACCCCCTGTGTACAGAGTCAACAAATGAGTGAGGAGGCCAGCAGTGGGCCTCTCAAATTACAGCAACATCCTTCCTGTCCACTTCCATTTACTCTTAATTCATGGCACCAGCCCTATTTTGAAAGCAATTTTCTTTTTGATGGATTGAAACACAAACTTGTTTCACACTGATTTTAAGTAAGGGTCTAGGGATGTCACTTTTCTATTACATTTGACATCATCAGCTGGTTGTCTTAGACAGACCTGAACTAGCAGTGTAAGATGTTAGCACTCAGGAAGTGATGAGCTTTAGACTGAACTGAACCATTACTTACTGTTCTGCAAATGGTAACAGCGGTGATGTGGCCAAGCCATTTATACAATCAGCCTATTCTATTACATTACATGTATTCCTGTCTCCTCTGAGTAGCTTTGTCAAAATGAATGGAGACTTTTATAAATTATATAATTACTGGTTACTTTAAAATATTGTACCAATTACACAAAAGGTTACCCCCAAAGTTCTAATTGGAAGGTTAACGGTTAATGGGGTGACTCAGCTTTTAGCAGTATTGTATTTTGAGGCTATATGGGTGAGACACAGCATCTGAACTTTCCACTTTAGCTTCATTCATTTTTATAATTACGATTATTTTGATATTGCTTAATAGATTTACTATTTTACTTACCTAAATGTTCTAAGGGATGGATGCTGTGGAGCAATCAGTTTAGGAAACAAACAAATGCATTGAGAGAAAAAATATCTTTGGCTTTCATTTTCCAGTATCAACATCATGCTTCAATTTCCATTGTTTATAAAAACAATGGTCTCATCTACATAAAACCCAATAAATGTGAATATAGAAAAGAAGGCTTTATAAAGGTTGCTGAGAAAGTATTTGATGCTATAGTTGTGTTGAATTTTTACCATTTCAAAAAGAAAAAAGTATTACTTACATATTTTTCTAGTTGAACTTACATGCTGAGTTAATAAGATTTCCTGTGTAACTCAGTAAGCAAATTTTAGTGAGCGTTCACTTAGGAATTGGAAAAGAGTATCATTATGTGTCCATTATTTCTGTGATTTCTGAAATCTTCTTCCTACACTTGTAAACTACATGAAAATCACATGGTTAAGCAACATCTTTTTCCCAAGTTGTTTATCTTCCGTTGTGGAAATTCTACAGCAACTTCCTGGGTTGAAATTGTAGCTGATTTACCTGGCAATGCCTCCTGCTCTGAGCATCAACATTACTCCAAGGCTAAGCATGACAATCTCAAGGTTCTTGTGAAAGTTGTCATGTATTTTCATTTAGCATAATGTTTTCTTAATATCTAGAAAGGACTTTTGTCATTCAAGAAAATACAAAACAGGAGCTGAATAATTAAGACTTAATTTTATTCCCTCCTAGGGTGTTTATCTGAAGAAGATGGGTTTTCCTTTGGTTTGGTGATGTGTTAGTCTCCAGAAATATAAGTGTAAACATGAGAAGCAAAAACAGAATATATTTGGCATTTAAATTCATTTATTATTCACTCATTTACCATTTTCTTTTTTAACCAAATAGAAACAATAACACCAGGGTGATAGTCTGGGTGCTGTTGTTTATGGGTCAAAAAAATCTTTAAGAAATTAAGTCAGACTAACACACCCATAGCCTACTTCTTCTGGAACAGCACTATACTGGAGAAAAGAGAGTAGGGAATCTAAGGGGAGGCACGGGAAGAGTGACATCCTGGCCCTTTGGAAGTACCTTATTTCTTTCAGACCATAAGGATCAATGAAGGAAAAAGCACTTTCTCTTTCAGTAAGCAGTTCCCTAAGTCAGAGGTTGGCAAACTTCCTGTAATTGGCCAGATGGTGAATATGCTGCGTTCAGTGGTCTATAGAGTCTCTCCTGCCACTGCACAACTCCGCCATTGCAGAGTGAAAGCAGCCGTAGATAATACAGAGAGTGGTGTGACTCTCTTCCAATAAAACTGTATTTTTAGACCCCGAAATGTAGATTTTATGTGCCACAAATATTACTTTTTAGATTTTTCTTTCAATCATTTAAAAATATAAAAACTATTTTTAGCTCAATGGTTATAAAAAAGAGGGGGGAGGGAGTACTGGATTTGACCCTTGGGCTGTAGTTGTATGACCCCTGTCCTCAATAATAATCTTATTTTTAAAACCTCCAAATGCAGATACACACATATACATATATATATATATATATATATTTACATTCTAAGATTATGTTTTTGTCAAGAGATTCAATCCTAATGACAGGTCTGTTTTTATTAAACACATGCTTGTGAACATGTCCAACTTTCAGCCCAAATAATAATTGGAAGGCAAATGAGGAGCCATGGATTAAACTAGCGTTCAGGAGTGCCCCAAGCCCTACCTGAGTTTCTGTATCATGCTTAAGATTTATTTGTAGTTTCACCTGCAAATTTTTAATTCACTGGAGGCACGTGCTACAGTTCCACAACCTTTTTACCTCTCCCCTTGCTCTCTTTCCAAAGCCTTTTTCTTTCCCTATTTATGTCTTATTTAGGCTTCCCAGGACAAAAGGGATTTTGATCTGATGCAACACAGCAAGAGAGAAAAATGGCAGAGAGAAGGGAACGCCAGAAAAGTGAGAGATGAATTAGGTGAAAGAGACAAGCACAAGAAGGAGGTGGTTTTCATCTCATCAGGAGAGGATGTGTGATGAGAGGTGGGTCACTCTGTTCCTCCCACTTTTCTTCTGGCTTCTCCTCCTCTTCTCCCCATTTCTCCTGTCTCACCCCCAAAGCCTTGGTTGCCCATTTCTTGCCCACACCTAATTTCCTACTTGTCTCTGAACTTCTTACCAGACTCTGTCTTTCATTTCTACTTCCTCCTTTTGTTTGTTTCCCAGCACAACCCTCGGGCTCATCCCCTGGTAAGTGTCACTACAGCTTGCCTTTCACCTTGCGCTGCTTCCAGCCACTGCAAGTAGCCACTGCAGGCAGCTACCCAACCCCCCCCGCCCCCCTGCCCCCTGCCCCCCCTGCCCCTGCCTCCGCGGGTGTGACCACACTCTTCAGAGCAGCACGGGCACCCTCGATCCCCACCCGCCTCCTGCTCAGGGAGACTTCATGACGGCAGGGAGAATCATCCCCCCAGACGTTTTGCAGAAAGAGTTAGTACCCGAGCTGATGCATTTGGAAGGCAGAGCACTCTTCTGGCTCCCCTAATCTGCTTTTTAAATGCCGAATTTAGCTTTTATCACCTTTTCCCACATACTTTACTGATGTGTCTGAGTATTGGAGAACTTGCATGCATTTGTGGTACCACTTTTGAACTCAGATTCATGGGTTCAGTTATACTATTTTTTTAAATAAATGGACTCACTGATGAGGAGGATTAAAAATTATTTTATTGTAAAAATTATTAGGCCTCAAGTAAGCATACGTTGTTCACTGTTAAAAATTTAGAGCATGAATATGAGCAAACAAAAGTCAAAAATCACGGCAAACTCTACTTCTCAGACATAGCCATTTAACATTTTATTATATAATCTCCCAGAGTTCTATATAACCCGAAACATGGATGGATTTATACATGTCTATCTGTCACAATTTCATCAGAAGAGCAAAACTATTTGGAGATACACATAAAATAAGGGATTTGACCTTTCTCAATCATGACAGCTGGTTAAATACTCTCTGTGTTTTTGCTTTTGTGTCTGGGGCTGGAGTCTGAAGAACTTCATCAAGCTAGTTACAATCTCTGAACCACAATTTTTTCATTTGTAAAATGGAAATAATACTTACCTAATAGAGTTATTCAATATGAATATCATTATTAAATGAAATGATAGTGTAATGTGTTTCATCATACTTCCTTGTTTGCAGAAAGCTCAGTAAAGTTTATCAATGATTATTATTATTAATAATTATTAATAATTATGCTTATTAGATTTTCCATCACTGACACTAGCTATGGACCAGCAATGTGGCTTTTCTGATGCTCGGTTTCATCACCTGTAAAATCGAGCCGTTAATACTTACTTCAAAGTAATATTGTGAGAACTGAATGAGAAAGTAAATCTAAAAATACCAGAGACCAAGTCTTGCATGAAGAGAGTACTTGGTGAACCTCTCTGGTTCTCCTAAGGCTAAGATTGTGTTAGCATTCATTATTATCTCGTGTGGAGCCTATTGTCATTTACATCCTTGGAGTTTCACCTGCACGGTGAAATAGCTCTGTTATTCTATACTTGAAAAATGTTTATCCTGCTCAGTATAGGATTTTATATTTATCCTTGTTCTTTTTCATTGCAATAGCTTTCTATCCCATACCTCAGAATGCCCAGATTTCTTTCAAATTTGATTCTGGGTCCAACATATTTTTTCTTACTTAGTTTTTCATGCTTCCTACAAATCGATCTAAGATGTTAGGCTGAGTCTTATAATATTGACCTATAATTTTATGGGTCCAAAATGGTTACACATTTGCAGTTGTATATGGCTCAACCGAATATTTATTACAAAGTTGAATAGAACCGAGGACGTGAGTGTGAACTAATGCTTTATTAGTAGTTTTGACCTTTTTGGGTCACGAATCTCTGAGAATTATATGAAAGCTATTTATTTCCTTTCTGGAAACACACACGCACACACACACACACACACACACACACACAACTTCATACTGTCTTTTTATTGCATTGGATATTCATTTCCTTCATGGAGACAGAATACAAAACAAATTTTCTAAAAAAAAAGGCTTCTCTTATTCTCAACTTTAATGTGAAAAATGTTACTTGCCTTAAAAATTATAGCAATAATAATTGTGTATAAAACTAAACTGTAAACTTAAATCATGTTTAACTTTGAATTTCAATGAGAACACAGGTAGTTTTCTGATTTGAATAAGAAGTAAACATTGTGGAATGACTAACATAACTGTGAAAATCACCTTTTTTTAATCCTAAAATATTAGATATTTATTCTTTTTTTAGTTCTGGATGCCAGGAGTCTGAAATCAAGTTGTTGGGCAGGTTTTTTTTGTTTTGTTTTGTTTTGTTTTTTGTATAAACTCTGAGGGAGAATCTGTTCCATGCTTCTCTCCAGCTTCTGGTGGTTATCAGGAATCCTTGGCATTCACTGGTATGTAGGTGCATGACTGCAATCTGTCTCCAGTTTCACATGGTGTTCTCCTCGGTGTGCTTCTCAGTGTCCTCTCATCTTCTTATAAAGATACTTGTCATTAGATTTAGAGCCCATCTTAAATCCAGGATGATTTGATCTTAAGATCGGCGGATTAGCCCCCTTAGAACCAGTCAGCCCTCCTGTTAGGGATTCGATATCCTGTGGCAGGGCTGAACTGAGCTGTCACTGGAGCGAATCTCGGTCATAGATGACATCCTGCAGTCTTTGCTGGGCAAGTGAGAGGCTTTCTTGGGTCTCCCAAAGGGTGTCTAGAAGACGGTCCCTTTCATCTAGCATATTCACCATCAGCTGCTCAAAATGGGAGTCTGAGTCTGAGCCACTGCTTTGGGACCCCCTTTGGCTCATTGGGGTATCCTCGTTAATCGTGGGCATCACTTCACACATCATTGCTGCTGGGAGCTGGTGCGGCTGCTACAGCATCTTCTCGCCTCACTTGCCTCGTGCTGTGGCTGCTGGGGCTGAAAATCATCTTTTGACAGTCATTTCTGAGTTTTCATTTCTTTGTCTACAAATGCTGGAGACTCTAACTGACAAATGTCTGGCATAGCAAAACAATGGAATCAGAACTCCCATTACCGGTTTTGCTAGATGAGAGTAGATTTGTTTCAATGAGCAACAGAATTTCCAAGGTCTTCAGGTGGGATTTCTATCGTATCATGTCCTTTGCTCTCAAGTCAAGGAGATGAACTTTCATAAGGCCTGCAAGTCAGCAAAATAAGGATTATGAATCCACATTTCATTTTTAGGTTATCTGAGAGGAAGTAAGCTTCTAAAAAAATTCTGTGTTGTTTCCAAGTGTCTGTAGGTTTTGGTTTGCTTAAAAATTTAGAAGGCTTTATTGCTTTTGATTTGAGCCTACAGAATCACTTCCTCCAGCAAAGGGAAGTTTTCAGAGTTGTCTCTCTTCAATCTTTTGTTCCAGAATGTCCCTTTAGCCAAAACGTCTCCTAGTTTTTAAACAGTATTTATAATGCTGACCATAGAGCCTTAATGGAAAGGTTTACATTATTCCCGAGGCTGAAAATATTTGTCAAGTGAGCCAGTTCAGAAAGACATGCTCTGTGCCAAATGGTTTTATGAGTGGATTTCTTCTATCAAATAAAAAGAGTGATTGGTGGGTGGGTGTTGGGGGATCTGTCCCAAGTTAATCAAGATCATATTAAAAACCCTTTCTTTTATATCATATGAAAGAATCCATATTCTGCTCCTCTATCTTGGCAAAACTTTTTGGCAAAGTGAGTCACTTTCCTGGCAGTATCCAAATATTTTAGGCTGTTGACCAGGTCTATTACATTAATGCATCCTGATGTGCAACACTAGGTTCATAATTATCGGTGGAATTTATTTCCTTGTTCCTTTTTTATCAACTCACTTGATAAATGTTGCTTAAAGACTCTCAAGGACAAGTATCACGCAGAAATGACATTTATTTGCCCTTATTTGTCACTTCTCATAGAGAGATAAGCATGACTCACCTTCTTAGGACACAAGGATAGCATAATCATTATATATCTTATTATAGTACTTGAAAGATGAACAGCAGTATACATGTTCCAAATAAAAATCTTTAATTAATAAAACATATCATATTTCTTTATTAATAACAATTTAGTTTGCAAATGATGCATTAACTGTCTTATTATTATAAATTACCATGATTATTGGTTCAAATATAACTATAGCAACTTTGTTCAAAATTTATCCTTTAAATTCCCACAATAAATGGCACTTAGCCAATCCCCCAGTTGGCTTAGCCCTCACCAAGATAGTTCTTCCATTCTATATTCAGTTTTATTTATGATCCCAACTTACATTGTGGTTATATGTCTTGTTTCAAATTCTTTCCTATAGGCCAATCTAATCTTAATATGGTTATTATTTCCATCTGTTTTTTACCTTTATTGGACATCTCCCATTGTAGAATTTGTCCCCTTCCCAGGCTTCTTCCTCCTACTCATTTAAATGTATTATTACCTTCCTTCTAACCACCCCAAAAAGGCTTGCATCTGGCCAATTGCTTGTAGTACACTTTCACGAGGTACTCTGTACATGAATCTCCATTCTTAAGTTCAGAGATTTTCTTGAGAGTAGCATTTGGGGTGTAGTACTATTAATTATTCCCCCATTACTAGATCTGTTTCTGTCTAAAAGTGATTTTTTCCCATTCTGCATTCTTACGCATGAATGCCTACTATAAAATGTGAGCATTTCATAAGACCATATTTACTTGTTAGAATCTAAAATTTAATTTTAACTGTTTAAAACATTTATTCAGTGGGTAGCTTATAAAAATTAGAGAAAATGAGTATTTCTTATTTTGTTACTATGAATCTCCAGTATAATCATTTTTATTTATATATCATTCTTACTGCCTGCCATAATATTTCCTTTTCCCCTCTGTCCTGAAAATAGTACATTAAAACTTTTTTTATTTTTTAAATTTTATTATGTTATGTTAGTCACCATACAATACATCACCAGTTTTCGATGCAGTGATCCACGATTCATTGTTTTTGTACAACCCCCAGTGCTCCATGCAATACGTGCCCTCCTTAATACCCATCACCAGGCTAACCCATCCCCCCACCCCCTTCCCCGCTAGAACCCTCAGTTTGTTTTTCAGAGTCCATCGTCTCTCATGGTTCATCTCCCCCTCCGATTTCCCCCTCTTCATTTTTCCCTTCCTTCTCCTAATGTCCTCCATGCTATTCTTTATGCGCCACAAATAAGTGAAACCATATGATAACTGACTTTCTCTGCTTGACTTATTTCACTTAGCATAATCTCCTCCGGTCCCATCCATGTTGTTGTAAAAGTTGGGTATTCATCCTTTCTGATGGCTGAGTAATATTCCATTGTATATATGGACCACTTCTTCTTTATCCATTCGTCTGTCGAAGGACATCTTGGCTCTTTCCACAGTTTGGCTATTGCGGACATTGCTGCTGTGAACATTGGGGTGCATATGGCCCTTCTTTTCACTACATCTGTGTCTTTGGGGTAAATACCCAGGAGTGCAATTGCTGGGTCATAGGGTAGCTCTATTTTTAATTTTTTGAGGAACCTCCACACTGTTTTCCAAAGTGGCTGTACCAACTTGCATTCCCACCAACAGTGTAAGAGGTTCCCCTTTCTCCACAACCTCTCCAACATATGTTGTTTCTTTCCCTGTCCACTTTTGCCATTCTAGCTGGTGTAAGGTGATATCTCAATGTGGTTTTGATTTGAATTTCCCTGATGGCTAATGATGATGAACATTTTTTTCATGTGTCTGTTAGCCATTTGCATGTCTTCTTCAGAGAAGTGTCTTTTCATGTCTTCTGCCCATTTTTTGACTTGATTATTTGTTTTTTGGGTGTTGAGTTTGAGAAGTTTTTTTATAGATCTTGAATACCAGCCCTTTATCTGTAGTGTCATTTGCAAATATCTTCTCCCATTCTGTGGGTTGCCTCTTTGTTCTGTTGACTGTTCCTCTGCTCTGCAGAAGCTTTTTATCTTGATGGAGTCCCAAAAGTTCATTTTTGCTTTTGTTTCACTAGCTTTTGGAGATGTATCTTGAAAGAAGTTGCTGTGGTCGATGTCAAAGAGGTGACTACCTATGTTCTCCTCTAGGATTTTGATGGATTCCTGTCTCACATTGAGGTCTTTCATCCATTTTGAGTTTATCTTTGTGTATGGTGTTAGAGAATGGTCGAGTTTCATTCTTCTGCATGTGGCTGTCTAATTTTCCCAGCACCATTTATTGAAGAGACTGTCTTTTTTCCATTGTATGTTTTTTCCTGTTTTGTCAAAGATTATTTGACCATAGAGTTGTGGGTCCATATCTGGGTTCTCTGTTCTGTTCCATTGGTCTATATGTCTGTTTTTGTGCCAGTACCATGCTGTCTTGGTGATCACAGTTTTGTAATATAGCTTGAAATCGGGCAACGTGATGGCCCCAGCTTTGTTTTTCTTTCTCAACATTTCTTAATCAAGTTAGTGCATTCCCTGGAATCATAATTCCCTTGGAATTTTTTTAAATGTTCTTTGTCCCTTTTCAGGGGACCAAATTTAATTATTGTAAGAATATCATTTTCAAAAGTTTTAAGTCATGGAATCCTTATTTCCTTTAAAGGAAATCTCACTCAGAGCCCTTAAATGTAAAATAGATAAAAGTGAAGTTCTTCTAGATGAAGGGTGTATGTGTGTGGGGAAGCAGACCTCCTCTAGGTGACACCTCTGTGGCTCCAAATCCCTTGCAGAGCACAGTTTTGCAAGCCGTGGTCACGTTAAGCAAAATCTTTATTTATGGCAATTCCTTTCTTCTGTGAATATTTACTGAGCACCCACCATTGGCAAAGCACTGTACTATGCGTTACTCATATCCTACTCTCATTTCCAAAGTGATACCTTTCTATCAAGAGTAAATGAAAACACAATCTACATCCTCATGTGTCTCAAAAATCACCAGGAATCTGTTCTGGGCAGCTTCTGGTGATTATATTCTTTCCAATATAAATAGGCACACATGAAAACCAGTTTTTCTCTTTTAAAAGACTTTTTGGATCTGGACCATCAAGTTCAAACTGCATTGAGGGGGGACATGGCACAAAATGTAGTGAATGTAACTGTCACAGAGGGAAGCTCAGGTTCTCTAGTTGTATTTCCTTCAGTGACCCTGACCCTGAATGATAGGACTCAGCGTGCCCTGTAAACACTGCATGTCCTATCTCTGTTCCTTTATTCTCTTGTCCATTCTAGTCCACTCTCAATGGGCTGCTGGTCCAAATAGTACATTTCTGTCTTTCAAATCTTCAGCCCCTTCAGCGAAAAATCTCTGTGCCACAAATCACATATCTACTTTAAAATCACACACTAGTCCTTTTACTACGGTTATTTTTGCATACTTTACACCTGTCTTCGTACAAGATTATAAATGCCCCAGGGACAGAAGGCACTCCTCTAGGGCCTAACTGCAAGAATCAAGTTAAATAGGGACCTGGTTTATTTAACTAAAGAAATTGGGGGAAATGATAAACGGGTGCACAGAAAGAAGAGAAATAAGGCCAATGTAAGTATCATTTTTAGGATTTCTGGATAAAATAGTGTGTCTCAGTAATAGGGAGAACCATTTCCTTTCTACCAAAATGGCAACATACTCTAAGTACCTCGAGGATGGCAAAGTTTGGGACCGTTGGCAGCAAAGTCTCAGCATAGTGCTGATATTCTCCTGGCAGGCCACCAAACCACGGCAGAGGTTAGGCATGCCAGAATCCCAGGAGGAAAGGACATTGACCAAGAAGAGTTAGACCAGGGCAGGAGGAATGTGGAAAACACCACATGGTCCAGTGGTGACTGTGGCTGATGGATCAGTTCACGAACACATAGGAAAACCTGCTAGAGCTGATGGGTCAGATGGAGAAGAATTTGCAGGAGATCACAGATCCTGGTTAGCAGATGAGGATAAGATATGTTTAATTTGTAATCGTGATTAAGTTGCCCTGCATCCAAAAACTGGTGAGGTCCAGAAATGTTTGGATTACTTTTATTTTACAGAAAATGCAAAGCCTCTTAATTTATAATTATTAAAAGACTTTTAAATGCAAATATCCATTAAGACTAAGGTATAAATGACTAACATCATTGTATATACACACTATGTGTGTGTTATATGTGTATATGTCCATATGTCTGTCCTCAAGAAGAGATTTTGCTAAGAGAGTAAAACTGGCTAGCCAAAATTGAAAGAAGACATAGAGAAGAGAAACAGTGGATTTTCTGGGGACTCTGAAGAATACAAATGAATCCTGTTTTTCAGTTTTGACTATGATTGTCTATCTTAGTGAGCAATTTATTTAATATAAACTTAGCACTTTGCCCAACTCTCTACAAAATACAGATTGTCTGGAAAAAAGAAAACATGCTTCAGCCTCAAAATTGAAAGTAGTTGTTCTAAAACTATAAAAATAGTGAGTCTATAAGGATGACTGTAAGCAGATGTCTCTGAAAAAAAGTGTAAAACCCACAAAAATTCTAATTTCCTTCTATCACTGGAATACTCCCTTTTGGTTTGTAGACTGTCAGTTTTAGACAGCCAGGTGGACTTGGAGAAATAGCATACATAGATTTTCCATATTTCTAAGTACAAGTATTTGGAAGCTAGTAACATCTGAATCATCCCTAAACCATCTTTCACCCAATAATTTTTGGATCAAGTTAAGCCAATGTCTGCAATCCACTGCCATTTAAGTTATTTCTGGCCCTGAAGTTTTATTGAACTATGCAGATCATCTTGCATTTCATAATGAAACAACAACTTATTATTGCTGTATTCTTCTCTTTGACTCAATCATTTTTGGACACATTTTGAAGGGTCTGACTTAAATCAGTGTTATCTATGCTCTTAGGTGACTTTTCTGACAAAATATAATTATGGAAAGATGTCTGAGCCAATAAAACCATCTGGGGCTTTCATGTTTTTAAGACTCAAAATCTTTTAGATTTGTGGATTGTGCCAATAAATTTCAAACCATTTGGATTGAACCAGGTAAAAAATGGCCTGTATCTGGGTCACTTTTTTTTTTTTCTTTTTTAAATATATATTTTAAGCTACAAATATTTGGATTGGGATATTCTTCCCTGAAGTAACTCTTATTTATAGATGCACAGCATATGATATTTGCACAATTAAAGCTGATGTTATTTAAACCCCAAGGGAATAAATGACAATATAAATATGTACTGGTAATTTTTAGTGGTATTCTCATTCTAATGGTCAGCAGTTCTCCTTGGAGATCCTTGTTGCTGGGGCCCCAGAAGGGTAACACTACTTCCTCATTACCAAGTACTCACTTGAGTTCAAGGTGGTGTACGGAGGTATAGATGAGAGGGTATGAGCATGCGTCTTCAAGGAACCGATTAACTTTGTGTATTTAATACTCAGATAATAGGATACTTACAGCAAGTATTATTGGATGCTGACCAAAGAGTCACTACTCATTTCTTTTTGCTGATACAGTCCCAGTTTTGTCTGTGCTCCATCATTACTCAGAAATTAGACCACAGACTAAGAATTTTAAATTAGACCTTATTGTTTCCTAAGAATTCATTGTGGGAAGGATGAAGGGAAATGTTAAACAAGCCAGTAGCTAGGCATTCATCAAGTCCCACTTCTTTAAGACATCAAAATTATAGACTTTCTTTTGTACACTGGTAAAAGCTAAGACTTCTTCTAAGAATTGTATTGTGGCCAGGGGTGCCTGGGTGGCTCAGTCAGTCAAATCTCTGACCCATGATTTCAGCTCAAGTCATGATCTCAGGGTCCTGAGATCGAGCCCTGCATCGGGCCCCATGCTCAACAAGGAGTCTGCTTGTCCCTCTCCCTCTGCTTCTCCCCCTGCTCATTCTCTTTCCCTCTCTTTCACAGATAAATAAATAATTTTTTTAAGATTTTATTTATTTATTTGACAGAGAGAGACACAGCGAGAGCAGGAACACAGGAAGCGGGAGAGGGAGAAACAGATTCCCTGTTGAGCAGGGAGCCCGATGTGGGGCTCGAGTCTAAGACCATGGGATCATGGCTTGAGCCAAAGGCAGATGTTTAATGACTGAGTCATCCAGGCACCCCAATAAATAAAATTTTTTTAAAAAAGGAATTACCTTGTGGCTAATGCCAGGGAAGGGTTTGGGGTAGTCAAGTAGAAGAAAGCAGAAATCCATAGCAGGAGAGGTGGGGTCAGACCCTGCAGTGATAATTAAGGAAACATGATTAGAAGAATGTGAAAGGAGTTGCCTACAATTGGTCCAGTAAGATATTAAGAATCAATTGTTTTGTTGAGATTTGAACTTATCTTCTTTAATTATCATGTGTAGTGATAGCTAATTGTGGAGGGTTTGATTTTTTCCTGATAGGGGCTGATAGAAAAACAATGACTTCCGCTATTGAAGAGAGGCCTTTCTCTTCTTCTTCTTTTTTTTTTTAAAGATTTTATTTATTTATTTATTTGAGAGGGAGAGAAAGCATGTAAGAGGGGGGAGGGTCAGAGGGAGAAGCAGACTCCCCGCCAAGCAGGGAGCCCGATGCGGGGCTCGATCCCAGGACTCCAGGATCATGACCTGATCTGAAGGCAGTCGCCAAAACAACTGAGCCACTCAGGCGCACCAGGCCTTTCTCTTCTTTTGCTCTACGTTGTCATATCTGCATGGCATACGTGTGACCCTGAGATTAGCTGGCCTTTGACACAGTGGCAATGCTGAGGATGGGAGACTAGCAATGGCAAGAGTCCCAATTGTTGATGATGTCATGGAGCTGATGCATTAATCAGGACTAGAATCACTCTGCCTCAGGACTTCTTGCTTTAGGGGGTAATAAATAATAAAAATTCCTTAATCGCTTAGGCCACTGTGAGTTGAGAGTTTTCTTATTTACAGTCAGAAACTCACCAATACATTGTTTCATCCAAATTTCTTTGTTTAGTGGAAATAATACCTGGTATATGTAATGTCTGGTATGTAGAAAATATGGATCAAATGAGACTAAACATTTCAGGTACAGAAATTATTTTCTAAAGGAGTGGGTCAGATATATGGGATTGTAAGGAAGGAAACATTTACAGCAAGTCAGTGATGCCTTTATAGTAGAGAAACGTTTCCAGGCACGTATGGTTTAGGATGTTAATATGCACCAACAACCTAGATTCCAGAGATTCCAGCATCAGTTCAACAGACTTAGTAAATAATGGTTTAAATAAAGTTACATTTCTTTGTGGCAAAACTGCTTGGAACCTAGACTTTGCTTATATATCCTTCAAATTTCCAAGAGGCAGTAAAATATGCTCCATTTCCCCATTTAAAAATCAGAATATTTTATTTTCAAAATATGTAGAAAGATAAAACTATTAGCTTCCTTTAGTGAAGAGAATGGAAATTATCTAAAGGCACAGCATCTATACCCACTGAGATTACTGAAATGTACATTAAAAGGAGCGCCCTGTTTCCTGCTCCAGTTGCTTCTTTGGTCGTATGTATTGAGAAAGGAGGCTTCTGGGAGAAGGAGTATGTACGCCTTATTCAAAATGCAGAAAATGGGAAAAATCAAGATGGCTTTTGAGAAACTCCAGTCTCGGGATACAAAAGAAAAGCTAGAATCTAACTAGCTTCAACTTAATTGGAAACAGGACTTGGGAGAAATTTGTAAGGTTCTGGAATTTAAGACTTCCTCATGTCCGTCCTCTGTTTTCTTCAAAGCAAAGTTAGTGGTGGTGTGGGGATGCTGAAATACTGTGGCAGAGTTTTAAGAAAGGCAGAAACCAAGGGACAGGGAATGTGGGAGCAGCTTTGAGGAAGGCAGAAGAACAGGACAAAAGTAGGAAAACAGATGGATTCCATCTGAGGAGTTGCCAAGGTGCTTCTCAGGCTAAAAGGCTTGTGCTTCCTGGAAGAGAAAGCAGGATGTGATTTCTGGGCTTATCAGTTTTGATACAAAAGAAGATGAGAGAGAGAAAACTAGATGTCCAGGAATACTTTAGGGACCCAGAAGCTCTGTGCCCATAGCCTCCATCAAGAGTGATCAGGGAAGGCGATAGAAAGCTGCATCAGCAGGAGAAGGGCAAATTTGTGACACAGTCAAATGAAGCAACCCGGGTCTGTCTGGATGGAAGAGTGGACTTTCTAAGACCTTGGTGTCTCAAAGCAGTTCTGTTGTTAATAATTGTGTGACTATGTTGAGGGTAAATCTTTATCCTTCCTGGGTCTTAGACTCTTAGACAAGAAGTCTCCAGGATTCTTTCCAACACCTAAAGGTCTATGATACCCCCACGTTCCTTAAAACAGACGTTGGCAAGAGGATTATGAGGAAAAAATAAAAAACAAAGACAAATGGCTATGGGAACACAATTACAAAAATTATCCTGGAGACAGAAAGATTTCTTACGTCTCTGTGCAGACTAAGATTGCACTTTAATGATAGAAGCAAGAAATAATTTTGAAGCTGCTGTATGCTTGACAAAACAATTTGGGGCTGCATAAAAGCACTTCACTTTAGGGTAGATCAGAAATTTCCACGTGCGTGTGTGTGGTGTGTGTGTGTGTGTGTGTGTGTGTGTGTGTGGACAAGGCAACCTTGGAATTTCAAGATGTCGTCCCATTTACCTTCTGGTTCTTATCATGGAGATAAAAAATGGAGAGATTGGTCAAGGCCAGGGAAAGGGAAGAAAATCAGCTAATATACGTGCCTATCTTTGACATACGACACAGCTTTACATACTCCTTCTCCCAGAAGCCTCCTTTCTCAATACATACGACCAAAGAAGAAATTGGAGCAGGAAACAGGGCACTCCTTTTAATGTACATTTCAGTAATCTCAGTGGGTACAGATGCTGTGACTGAACCAGGAATTCCTGGGATGGATGGAAGGAAGGATGGATGGAAGAATGTCAAATCACTCCATTTGTCTGAAAAAAGAAGGAAAATGTGAGTGCAGAGCAGAGGTCTGTGCTTTGGCCTTCCTTGCAACCTCTCCTGATGCTCTCATTGAGTTTTCAATAGAGATTTCATTTTTTTAAATTGTGGTAAGAACATTTAACATGAGATCTATCCTCAACACATTATTAAGTGTACACTATAGTAGTGTTAATGATAGGCACAATGTTGTACAGCAGATCTCTGGACTTATTCATCTTATGTAACCGAAATTTTATACCCCTTGATTAACAATTCCCAATATCCCCTTCTACCCATCCCCTGGCAACCACCATTCCACTCTGCTTCTATATGGTGTTTATTTTTGGGGGGTGGTAGTGGTGGTGTTAAACTTTTAATTTGCTTTAGTTTTCTCTTCCCTTGACATTTTTAGTTACAGAAGCCAATACATTTATTTGGAGCTAGGTTTAAGGCCACTTGCTGCTGGAAGATTCCTTACTTGGACAGGCCCTTTAAAGCCTCTCCAAGTCCTATAGGACCATTTAAAATCCCATCAGGGCCTCCCAGAGTCGGTCATTCAACCTCCCTGCCTGGGCTCCTCTCCCACGCTCCATGTGGACACCAGAAAGTCCCCTGGAGATCTTTGCCCTCAGACAATTCTCTCTTCTGTGCCTTTTCTTACCTTTTCTCCAGGCCCATAGTGTTCTTTACCTCTCATCACCACCCCACTTCTGCATCTTCAAGCACGAGCTAGTGCATTGTCTGGCAGGACACTGAGGGCTGGACAGGCTGCTGTCCACTGAGTTCAAAATGGACTCTGTAAGCCCTCATGGGACCTCATTCTCGGTAACTGGTGTGCTCTACTGATCTGCCCTGGAAAGCGCCTTCACGGAGAACAGGATCCTTGCCCTTCCTCAGAGCCCCGTGTAGGGCCAGGTGTGCTGGGCAGGCATACAGCAGGGAATACTTGGTCAAAGGCTGAGTGCTGTTCTGTGTTGTTGCCCTATTTTTATGCCATTTACCATTCTGGTTTGAACAGCATATCCCACCCATAGCCTGGTAGTCTGTAAGTATCCAACACTTGATTCATAGCTTCCATAATGAATGGTTAATGAGTACGTCTCTTTGAAAACCATCCTTCCCACCATCTTCCTCTTTATCTTTTTCTGTTTTTTTTTTTAAGCTTTATTGAGGTATAATTGACAAAACTGGAAGATATTTAAAGTGGAAAATGTGGAGATTTGGTATGTAAACATTGTGAAAGGGATTCTCCCACCAAGTTAATTAACATCCATCACCTCACGTATTTACTTTTTTTTTTTTTCTTGGTGAGAACATTTAAGTTCTACTTTCCTTGCAAATTTCAATTATAATATAATGTTATCATAGTCACTATGTTATACATTAGATCTTCAGACTTTATTCATTTTATAACTGAAAGTTTGTGGCCTTTTACCAATCTCTCATTTCCCCACCCCCACCCTTGGCAACCACTTCTCTACTCTTTTTCTATGAATTCAACTAATTTTTCAAAGATTTCACATATAAGTAATACCATGCAGTATTTGTCTTTCTCTGTATGGCTTTTTCACATAACATAATGCCCTCCAGTTTCATCCACGTTGTCACAAATGACAGGATTTCTTTCTTTTTTAAGACTGAAGAATATCCTATTGTATATAGATGGCATATTTTCTTTATCTGTTTATGAGTTGACAGACACTTAGGTTGTTTCCATACCTTGTCTGTTATAAGTAATGCTGTTATGAACATCAAGGAGAGATATATATCTATCTTGACATAATGGTTTTGTTTCTTTTGGATATATACCCAGAAGTGGGATTATTGGATCATTTAGTACTATGTTTAATTTCTTAGGAACCTCCATACTGTTTTCCATACTGGCTGCACCTGTTTGCATTCCCACCAACACTGCACAAGGTTTTCCTTTTCTCCACATCTTCACTAGCATTTGTTATCATTTGCTTTTTGATAATATAACAGGTCTGAGATGATATCTCATTGTCATTTTGATTTGTATTCCCCTGATGATGAGTGATGTTTAGCACCTTTTCATGTACTTCTTGGCCATTTGTATATCTTCTTTGGAAAAATGTCTATTCAGGTCCTTTGCCCATTTTTATGTTGGGTTTTTCATTTATTTATTTGTTTTGCTGTAAGAGTTCCTTGTATATCTCCGATATTAACCCTTTATCAGACTTGTGGTTTACAAATATTTTCTCTCTGTCTGTAGGTTGCCTTTTCATTTTGTTGATGGTTTCCATTGCCATGTAGAAACACTTTAGTTTGATATCATCCTACATGTTTATTTTTGCTTTTTTGGCCTTTATCTTCTTCTGTGTGTTTGACTATTTTAGATACCTCATATATGTGGAATCCATGTTGTTGCACACTACAGAATTTCCTTCTTTTTTTAGGTGGAATAAATCCATTGTATGCATATACCACATTTTCTTTATTCATTTTCCTATTGATGGACATTTGGTTGTTCCCACATCTTGGCTATTGTGAATAATGCTGCAATAAACATGGGTCTTCTGGAAGACAGGGATGAACCAGGAAGCATTCCTTCACCCTCCTGCCTATCACACTGTTGCTGAAAGTCATTAACACAGAGGCTGTCCACTTTTCATGAGGTTGCCCGTATAATTCGAATAGAGACCCTGAACTTGCTCCCTGTGTAATGTCTTGTTCTAAGCCTTTCATGTAATTGAGAATAAAACAAATGACTTTTTTTATGCTTCATACTCTAAGCAACAACCTTCACCCCCAGTGAAACAATTTTCTGAAGGAAGTATCTGATTATCCAACCCTAACCCTCAACTCAATCTAGTTAATAAAATCCAAACTACTTTAAACACCCAAAAAAAAAAAAAAATGAGGTCTGGGGATCAACTAGCCAGAAGCTATCGAGCAGACTCAAAAGACTGGTTTTGAAAGGAATATAACAGCTTGGACTATTCTGTGAATACTTTGACTTCCTTTACATTGAAGCCTTGCTCTAGTGAAGGCACAGGAAATACTCCACCTAATGTGCTACTGAACCCGCGAGCACTTAATCTCTCCTAGTATGTTCTTAATTTAAGGGGAAGTTTTTAGTTCTGTTGGCCAACTGAATGAACTCAAGAACAGTTCAAGTTTATTTTGCTCCAGGAACAAATAAGGTTATGTTTAGATGGATGCAAATCTCAGTTTAATTTAAGGGAACATATTCTAACATTAGATCTTTGTGGAGGTGGAATGGTCCCTGCTGTCATCTTCTCGAAGTCGAAAGATTAAAGTAGGCTTCCATTTGTACATATGCAAAAGAGATTGAGTGAAAGAGTGAATGTGAATGCATTCATGCTGAGGAGGTACAGCATTTCTCCTTCATGTGTGGAGAATATTTGTGCAGTCGATGAAAGGACAGGGAGCTGACACGTACGGACTTCAGGTTGGGTAGGTGATTCCAGATATTATGCATTTAATCCCCACGGAAATCCAGTCATGCTAATATTATCTTCACTTAACTGAGAAGAGCTTAGGCTCACCTGCCCAAGGACAAAAAGATAGAACTAGGCAGGCCTTTCCAACTCCTGAAACCATGTTCTTAATAAAAAGGAACATTTATGGAGCACTTACTCTATGTAGCATTGTATCTAAGCAGTCCTCCCATATTATGTCCTTTAATCTCCGGCAGCCTGATAAAGCAAGTTCCAGTCTTATTCCTATTTATAGATGAGGGTATTTAGGTGTAAAAAATTAAATTGTCCACTGAAAAACATTTTGTTACTAGCAAAACCAGGATTTGACCCCAGGCAATTTAACTGCACACTTTTAATCATTAGTATATACTGTCTTACTTCTACACCAGGCTGCTTGCTGGGATCTCCTACAGTAATGATTTTTGGCATATTTTTTCTAGCAAGCAGTACACCTTCTTATAGGCCTTTTTAGAAATAAACCCGCATTTATTCACAGATTAATTTTTAAAAATCTGAAGTAATTATAAAACCAGAACTCATAAGCTCTAAATCATTTCTAATTGCCACAAGTATCATCAGAGCCATGGTAAGAGTATGTGAGGGTGAATTGCAGCAGAAATAAGGCAGTCCTGAGGTCCATGCCATTCTCAGTTCCAGCTGTACCTCCAACTCTTTCTCTCCCAATAAGGGAAGCACATGGGATTGCTCTTAAGAGTGACATTATGATAGGGATAACCTTGCAGTCTAAACAAGTTAGTTAAAAAAATTTACAAATGTTTGTACTTTATTATTAGCAACATTGTGCATGGTGTATGTGCATGTGTGCATGTGCCTGTGTGCACACGTGCATGCATGTGTGTGTGTGCAAGTGACAGCTTACAGCTAATCAAGGTATGCCATGGTCTGGCGTTCTCCAAGTACTCTTCCACTGTAACATTCCATAAATGTGTGTAGCAGATAATGTTGATGCTCTGTTCAGATCCTCTTGGATCTCATTTTTACAATTTTTGTTTCCCCATGAGAGGATTGCTTATGGGCTCGTGGAGCCCCCTTTTCCAGGGCAGAGATCCGGAAGTTGTGGCCCTTAACCGGTGACTCCCAGCTGTGGGGAAGCTCATAAGACAGTCCCAGCCCCCTTGACTGGGATGGGGATGATCAGAGGCAGAATCCACAGTCCATAATTTCCTACAGGATTAGGCTGAAGCTAGCTCCTGTGAAACCATGCCTGAGCTCACCCTTGCTCAGCTTCCTTCTCTTCCCTGGCCTGCTTTCCCCATTCCTTTTCCCACTCCCTGACTAGCTTCCCCTGGAAGCACTTTGTTAATAAATCACTTAAACTGGAATCATCCTCTTCGATTTGCTTCTGGGCAACCAGTCGGAGACATTATGTCTCCTGGTTCCTCTAACAGAATTCATGCCCTAGCAGTGATAACCAGATTTCGTGAAAAGACTTGAAGTTGAATGTTTATGGACACATCTATCAAAAGATAAGAAAAAAAAAAGGAAGAAAGACAGGAAGGAGAGAAAGAAGGAAAGAAAGAAAGAAGAGAAGGAAAGAAACTCTGTCTGGTTCTACATAGTAAGTAACAGCTATGAAACACTTTTTTCCCCAATCATTGCTTTCATTTGTGCTCAGTCAAATCTCTTTTGTTTTCCCTTAACATCTTGAACATTATCAATACTCAATCTAGTTGAAAATGCATCTCTTCCCCCACCTCTAGGACAAGCTTCAGCTAGGATGGTCCCTGCTTGGAGAGAGAGAGAGAGAGAGAGAGAGAGAGAGAGAGAATGTTTCTGAGACACATCTTCTACCCTTTGCTGCAAAGTGTAGTTCTTCCTCTGTGTTGATGCTGTTGGGGAGGAGAGTGAGAGAAAATAGTGAATATTCCCAAACTTACTTAACTCCTGTTGTGGTCCTCATTCTGTCAATAGTCACCTCTTCTCTGACCAGCCCTGACTGGGTGTCAGGACTATGGCACCAGCTAGGTCATGCTGGCTCTCATGGACATGAAGGTGAGTTCCTTGGAAGTTATTGCAAGGCCTCCAAATGCATAGCTCTCCAGCAGAAAGCTGGCTTTTGTTTTTTTAATTTAATTTTATTATGTTAGTTACCATACATTACATCATCAGTTTTTGATGTAGTGTTCCATGATTCATTGTTTGCGTATAACACCCAGTGCTCCATGCAATAGAAAGCTGGCTTTAATGTTACCTATTTTTCTACTCCACATCCTTACCCCAGAAGTATACCCCCAAAATTCTTGCTCTTAGGTCCTAGATGGAGTGTCAACATGCTCGCTCAAACCCAAATACATTTCATGGGATCTCATGGATATTTCATCCTTCCTCCTTCTCCCGCACTAATTCTCCTTTCCTCCTCATTTAGGCTTGGCCTAATCTACCAGCCAGGCACGTATCCAAATGGGAAATAAAATGCAGTGTCCCTTTTTGATGGCATCTTTCAATCTCTGTAAGAGATTCCCTTGAATTCCCATATCCACACACCCACTTTAGAAAAAGTATGAAATAATCTTTGAAGACTAATAGAGCATTCCCCATGAGGCCAAAGCCAAAGAAACTAAAGGCTTCCTCTTCTTTCTCCATTCTTGAGTCTTTAGATAGAAATAGACAGATGGATAGATGACAAATAATAGATAATTGAGTTTTTTTCAATTACAGATGATCAATGAGGGGTAGATAAATGATACATAGATGATTAGTTGTTAGATGATAGATTCACAGATAGTTGGTCCAGTAGATTTTTTTTCCCTTTAATTAAGCCCTGAAGAAATGAGTCTGGACCCATTGTTGAGGAAATTTTTTACTAATCCGTGCTCTAGAGCCAATTTTGAAGCAATAGGGAAAGTTTTTCTCAACATCCCACTACACATTTTTTTCTCACTATTCCAAGAAGAAGAGTGAGGATTTATCATTTCTCATTTGCCCACCCAAAAAGATGAAATTTTGATTGTAATTTAATTAGCATATACTGTTAAATTTAGACTGTGTTTGGTGACAAAGTGGTACAAAAGAATATAAGTTTATAGGAGCAGACCTCGAGGAACTTGCAATCTTAGGAATACTTAAATTGTATATGTCATGTGTTAAGTGATAATAGGAAGCAGTCTCTGATTAAGTATCTTAAAGAAATGGCTCTAGTAGTAATGGTTGTGGGATTAAGACAATTACAAAGTCTGTGCAGGTTGAAATAACCAATGAAGAATAAGGCTTGGTTTAGACTTTCAGGCATGTTTAAAAAGATATAAATTCCAAAGAATGGGGGAGCCAAGATTCGAGTGCCTGTGATTTCACGGCACTGGGGAATATCAGAACCCAGTGACCCATTCAAATATTGTTTATATTTGTTTTTTGTTTATTTGTATCCTTTATTTAGGAGTCCCAACTCCAGAATACCTAAACAGTGAAAATTGTTCTTAAAGGATTTTGTGATTGATTACCAGCAATACTACTTTTAAACATGATTTGCTATATAGTTGGTGGTGTGGTAGTCTTGAACTACATGTACCTTTTGGTGATATTGCAAGAAACCAATCCCAAGGCTGCAGACAGCATTCTGAGGATCAAAAAGTATGGTCACAAAACTGTTAAGCTTTCATACAGTTTGGGGAGTAACAACTGCTTTACAATGTTTAATATTGGCAAAACTGTTAGTCCACATAATGAGAAGAAACACAATGATACAATGCACCCACAAGATGCTAGGGCTATAATGAGTCTGTTTTAATCATATGCTGGATGAAGTCAGGTCCTAGATAAGCTCAACAAAAGATCTTTCTTCTTAATTGGTTACTAGTTTCAATAGCTATTTATATCAAAATTTTCAAATGTAAATGCTTCTATTGCTCATTTATCTAGTGAGGTGCCAGGAATGACTAGTACTTGCCATCTGGCAAACATGGGAACATGAAGATTAATTTCTGAAGTGTTGGGTGAAAAATAATTGTCAAATACTTCCTTGTATAATTTTATCACTGTATTTGTCAACAAAGCAATTGGCATATGGGCAATATTTGATGGACTTACCAACCTCACTGAGGTACTAGGATCCTTATTCCAGGACCATTTCATCCCGAACATCATCTAGAAGTCATTTTTTTTAGACCCTTATAGAATCACCAACAGACACATGAAAAAATGCTCTACACCCCTTGTCATCAGGGAAATACAAATCAAAACTACAATGAGATACCACTTTACACCAGTTAGATTAGCTAAAATTAACAAGATAGGAAATAACAAATGTTGGCGAGGATGTGGAGAAAGGGGCACCCTCTCACACTGTTAGTGGCAACGCAAGCTGGTGCAGCCACGCTCGAAAACAGTATAGAGGTTCCTCAAGAAGTTAAAAATAGAGCTACCTTGTGGCCCAGCAATTGCACTACTTTACCCCAAAGATACAGATGTAGTGAAAAAAGAGGCACCTGCACCCCGTGTTCATAGCAGCAATGTCCACAATAGCCAAGCTGTGGAAGGAACTGAGCTGTCCTTCAAGAGATGAATGGATAAAGAAAATGTGGTTCATATATACAATGGAATATTACTCAGCCATCAGAAAGGATGAATACCCAACATTTACATTGACATGGATGGAATTGGAGGGTATTATGCTAAGTGAAATAAGTCAGTCAGAGAAAGACAATTATATGGTTTTACTCATATGTGGAATATAAGAAATAATGCAGAGGATAATAGGGAAAGGAAGGGAAAATTGAATGGGAAAACATCAGAGAGGGAGAAAAACCGTGAGAGAGTTGTGCCTTTGGGAAATAAACTGAGGGTTGCTGAGTTAGATACAGATACAGATCTCTCTCTCTCTCTCTCTCTCTCTCTCTCTCTCACACACACACACACACACACACAATGTAGAGTTAGATACAGATACAGATCTCTCTCTCTCACACACACACACACACACACACACACGATGTAGAGTTAGATATACAGATTTCTCTCTCTCTCACACACACACATGGACTTACCATGGGCATTAAGGAGAGCACATGATGTAATGAGCACTGGGTTTTATACGCAACTGTTGAATCATTGAGCACTATATCTAAAACTGATGATGTACTGTATGTTGGCTAATTGAATTTAAATAAAAAAAAAATACAGGGTGCCTGGGTGGCTCAGTTGGTTAAGTGGCTGCCTTCGGCCCAGGTCATGATCCTGGAGTCCCAGGATCGAGTCCCGCATCGGGCTACCTGCTTGGCAGGGAGTCTGCTCCTCCCTCTGACCCTCCCCCCTCTTGTGATCTCTCTCTCTCAAATAAATAAAAAATAAAATCTGTAAAAAAAAATAAATAAAATACAAAAAAAAAAAAGAATCACCTTTTATCATCTTAAAGCAGGTTCATGTCTTGGCTAGTTTAGATATGCCAGTACTATTGTCTTTGAAAGTAAGAGGTAAGTTCCAAATTATTGGACCCATTTGTGTGTGTGTGTGAGAGAGAGAGAGAGATCTGTATCTAACTGTACATCGTGTGTGTGTGAGAGAGAGAGATCTGTATCTGTATCTAACTCTACATCGTGTGTGTGTGTGTGTGTGTGTGAGAGAGAGAGAGAGGGAGATCTGTATCTGTATGTAACTTTACGTCATGTGTGTGTGAGAGAGAGCTCTGTATCTGTATCTAACTCTACATCGTGTGTGTGTGTGTGTGAGAGAGAGAGAGAGAAAGAGAGAGATCTGTATCTGTATGTAACTCTACATCGTGTGTGTGTGTGTGTGTGAGAGAGAGAGATCTCTATCTGTATGTAACTCTACATCGTGTGTGTGTGTGTGAGAGAGATCTGTATCTGTATCTAACTCTGTATCATGTGTGTGTGTGAGAGATCTTTGTATGTAACTCTACATCGTGTGTGTGCGTGTGTGTGTGTGAGAGAGAGATCTGTATCTGTATGTAAATCTACATCGTGTGTGTGTGTGTGTGAGAGAGATCTGTATGTTTATCTAACTCTACATCGTGTGTGTGTGTGAGAGAGATCTCTATCTGTATTGTAACTCTACATCGTGTGTGTGTGTGAGAGAGAGAGAGATCTCTGTATGTAACTCTGCATCGTGTGTGTGTGCGAGAGAGATCTGTATCTGTATGTAACTCTACATCGTGTGTGTGCGTGTGTGTGTGTGAGAGAGAGAGATCCGTATCTGTATGTAAATCTACATCGTGTGTGTGTGTGTGTGTGAGAGAGAGAGATCTGTATGTGTATCTAACTCTACATCGTTTGTGTGTGAGAGAGATCTTTGTGTGTAACTCTACATCGTGTGTGTGTGTGTGAGAGGGAGAGAGAGATCTGTATCTGTATCTAACTCTACATCGTGTGTGTGTGTGAGAGAGAGATCTGTATCTGTATCTAACTCTACATCGTGTGTGTGTGTGTGAGAGAGAGATCTGTATCTGTATCTAACTCTACATCGTGTGTGTGTGTGTGAGAGAGATCTGTATCTGTATCTAACTCTACATCGTGTGTGTGTGTGAGAGAGAGATCTGTATCTGTATCTAACTCTACATCGTGTGTGTGTGTGTGAGAGAGAGATCTGTATCTGTATCTAACTCTACATCGTGTGTGTGTGTGTGTGAGAGAGAGAGAGAGAGAGATCTGTATCTGTATCTAACTCTACATCGTGTGTGTGTGTGAGAGAGAGATCTGTATCTGTATCTAACTCTACATCGTGTGTGTGTGTGAGAGAGAGATCTGTATCTGTATCTAACTCTACATCGTGTGTGTGTGTGTGAGAGAGAGATCTGTATCTGTATCTAACTCTACATCGTGTGTGTGTGTGTGTGAGAGAGAGAGAGAGAGAGATCTGTATCTGTATCTAACTCTACATCATGTGTGTGTGTGTGTGAGAGAGAGAGATTTGTATCTGTATCTAACTCTACATCATATGTGTGTGTGTGAGAGAGATCTGTATCTGTATCTAACTCTACATCGTGTGTGTGTGAGAGAGAGAGAGATCTGTATCTGTATCTAACTCTACATCGTGTGTGTGTGAGAGAGAGAGAGATCTGTATCTGTATCTAACTCTACATCATATGTGTGTGTGTGAGAGAGATCTGTATCTGTATGTAACTCTACATCGTGTGTGTGTGTGTGAGAGAGATCTGTATCTGTATCTAACTCTACATCGTGTGTGTGTGTGTGAGAGAGAGAGAGATCTGTATCTGTATCTAACTCTACATCATATGTGTGTGTGTGAGAGAGATCTGTATCTGTATCTAACTCTACATCGTGTGTGTGTGAGAGAGAGATCTGTATCTGTATCTAACTCTACATCGTGTGTGTGTGTGTGAGAGAGAGATCTGTATCTGTATCTAACTCTACATCGTGTGTGTGTGTGTGTGAGAGAGAGAGAGAGAGAGATCTGTATCTGTATCTAACTCTACATCATGTGTGTGTGTGTGTGAGAGAGAGAGATTTGTATCTGTATCTAACTCTACATCATATGTGTGTGTGTGAGAGAGATCTGTATCTGTATCTAACTCTACATCGTGTGTGTGTGAGAGAGAGAGAGATCTGTATCTGTATCTAACTCTACATCGTGTGTGTGTGAGAGAGAGAGAGATCTGTATCTGTATCTAACTCTACATCGTGTGTGTGTGAGAGAGAGAGAGATCTGTATCTGTATCTAACTCTACATCATATGTGTGTGTGTGAGAGAGATCTGTATCTGTATGTAACTCTACATCGTGTGTGTGTGTGTGAGAGAGATCTGTATCTGTATCTAACTCTACATCGTGTGTGTGTGTGTGAGAGAGAGAGAGATCTGTATCTGTATCTAACTCTACATCATATGTGTGTGTGTGAGAGAGATCTGTATCTGTATGTAACTCTACATCGTGTGTGTGTGTGTGAGAGAGATCTGTATCTGTATCTAACTCTACATCATATGTGTGTGTGTGAGAGAGATCTGTATCTGTATCTAACTCTACATCGTGTGTGTGTGTGTGAGAGAGAGATCTGTATCTGTATCTAACTCTACATCGTGTGTGTGTGTGTGAGAGAGAGAGAGATCTGTATCTGTATCTAACTCTACATCATGTGTGTGTGTGTGAGAGAGATCTGTATCTGTATCTAACTCTACATCGTGTGTGTGTGTGTGAGAGAGAGAGAGATCTGTATCTGTATCTAACTCTACATCGTGTGTGTGTGTGTGTGAGAGAGAGAGAGAGAGAGATCTGTATCTGTATCTAACTCTACATCAGCATTAGTGTCTATATCTCTACCTCTACCTGTAATTTAATAATTTCAATACTGCTCCAGTAGTTTTTAAAGAATTTTTAAAAGGTGCTGCAGTGAATAACTACTTAAGATAACTTGGGGGAAATTTTTATTTTGGCCAAATATACATTTTTCTGAAATCTCTCTGGAGGGAAGTAGAGCATTACAACCAGAACCTGGCTCTGGGAAATATGACCACATCTGTATTTCATAATCATTTTCAGCCTAGATTCCAGTTGTAGGGATTTTGTCTATTCTGCCAGGGGTATTACCATACTAACTTCTTGTTTAAAAAAAAAGGAAACACACCTGGCAAAGCTAAGCAGACTAGCTTTCTTATTTGCTTGGCTTTTAAAATATTCTTCTGAAACCCTGAACTGACCATTGTCTTACTTGTTTGTAATCAAACGCAAATGGTCGAACCATGTTCTGCTAGCACAACTTCTAAAAAGCAAATGAAAAAAAGCTAGTGACAGGGATCGGAACATGCCACCCCAAAATACACTGTCTCGGCACAGTAACTCTTTCAAGCTGAAGGTACTTGAGAAACTGCAGATGCAGAAGGGCTCTCTGACCTTCCCCTTTCTACCTAAAAGCAGGTTGATCACAACATTTCCCATGAGAAAAGTGCCCTCCTTCTACCAGAAAGAGAACATCTTATCACCTGTGACTGGGAGTCAACACTGCAATGGACCAGTACAAACAGACCTACTAAAATCACCCTTGATCTTCTATTTGTTTCCCTCATGCATTTCCTGTTCGCTGTCCCACAAGTCATTGTCCCGACCTCAAGCCTCTTTGTCCTGTCACATCTCCACAATTTATTGTTCTTTGTGTTAAAAGGTACATAAGATTTTAAGCCTCACGGCTTCTTCAGGTCTTCATTTTTCTTCTGAGGACTCTCAAATACACATCAAAAACAGTAAATAAATGTGTATGGTTTGTTTTTGCTCTTCATGAGTCATATGTCAGTTGAAATCTGAGGTCCTGCCACAGAACTCAAGAGGATAGAAGGAGATTTTTAGTCCCTTCCATCGGGAACACTTCCAGAACATTCACTTGGGAAACTGTTGCTTAAAGCAGCAAAGGAGCTAGGCACCTGATTTTTACTGGCTATTCAAGAAATCATAACACTTAAAAAAAAACAACTCAGCATGATACATTTTCCAAAATATTGACATGATGAATGTGAAAAAGGGATTCAGAAATCCATCTTACATTTCTGAACAAAGGATTTGATTTCTTAATTTAGAGCAGGTTTTCAATAGATTTCAGTCAAAGAAGCCTGATACCATGAAGGATGTATGGGATTTGAAATAAGATTGAATCTTGCTTCTGCCACATATTTACTGTTTGCCCTTGGGCAAGTTATTTCACAGCCCTGATCTTATTTCCTCATTTATAAAATTAGGGTAATGGTCCTACCAAGTGGAACTGTTCTGAAAATTAAAGGCAGTAGTATAGATAAAATTTTGGACACAGCAGATATTCAATAAGAATTAGCTCTTCTTTTTCCCCTCAGATTAGTTGCCATGAGTAGTAATTTAATCTGGAAGCAGTGCTCAGAACACAGCCTAGATTTTATCCAGTGAATTCAAAAACCACACGGGAATACATATATTTCAAAACAATTTATGCATATAACCTTGCCATCCCTATGCAAATGAACTTTTCTTCAAACTAATGTGAATAACATTAAACTGGCTGATCATCTGGCCTTTGTTATAGAGAATCTTTTCTTTGTTTATTGAATTTCAGGGTTTGAAGCACGCTAGATAAGAAGCAAAGACCATGAGTTAGGAGTTCACTTTGTTGAACTTCCTTTGGCCCTTATGTCTTATGTCTATTGGGATTAAGTTGTCTCAGGAATATTGCCTGTGTTCCTGCAGAGAAACACAACCGTTTACAGATGCCACCAGACTTTGCTTCTTTCACCTAGAAACACAAAGTAAGGGAACTCACAAAATTATTAAAGCAAGCCAATTTCCTCTCCCCCACCACAAGAACCCTCTGATGTTTGGTGTGAACGTGGATTATACCACTTCAGAACAAGTTTGTGGGAAAACACAGATCTGAAAATGTAACACTATGGAGTTTCTTCCAGAATACTTCTCAGCCATGAGGCCTTCCGTGGTACATTTCTGTGAATCCTGATGTGAGAATACAAAAAAATAGATGATCAGTGGCTCTTCTATCTTCTACCCAGAAAGAGATTTACTGGTAACACCCCTAGGCTCCTGGGGGAAAGAGGGGGAAGGAGGAAAGTAATTGATAATCCCTATGTTTACAAACACAACACTGAAAAAGGGGGTTTATTTTTAAATATTGATTTTAAAATCATTTTAATTATGTATGTCATATGACTCCATAATGGAAAATTGAGAAGAAAGAAAACAAAGTGACCATTTATCCCACTACCTTAAAACAACTATGGCAATATTAATGAGCTAGTGCTTTATACAGTTCACATAGCTGTTAATCACATTGTAAATATCCTACTTTTCTTTTAACATTTTGAACACTTTTCATCTTGAATATAGATTTTATAACTATTGATTTTAATACCAGTATGATATTCCATTTGATGTATGTAACACATTACTTAACTACTTTCCTACTTTTAGACATTTTAGACATTAGGTTGTTTCCAAAGAAGCTGTTGATGGGTTATTGGCAAGAGTTCTAAATATACAAGAGTGTTTAAAAAATAAAAGTATTTGAAAGCAAAAAATGAAAGCAACAACAAAAAAACCAGAGGCTCTTTAATGACAGAAGTGGAAGGGTCATCTAGTCCTCTGGCCCAGGGTCATCCCACCTCTGATTTAACACTGCCAGTGGGTGACCAGCATCAAGCCCAAGATGCAGGGGGTTCTGGTGGGTTTCCTCAAGTCGACTGTCTTCCAAATGGCCTCTGAAGTACTCTTTCACACGTGTTCTGCTAAGGAACTGTTGAATTCTGCCTGCTGTTTTAGGAAGATCAAGTATTTTCATTGTTGAGAATTTTTTTCCCTAGGTTTTTTTTTTTTTTTTTTAATCCCAAGGACAGTTGTTTTCTCTTTATCAGGAGTTTCCATAATGTACCGAGCAGAAGTCTCCCAACTGGCAGCCCAGGTGCTCATTATGGTTGCAGAAATGTTTGGTTTAGCCCAAGCAGTGGAGTTAAAATTATATGTTGAATCAGTTGCCAACTTTTGAAATCAAGAGATTTAACATACAGATCTGCATATTTTGTATCTTTGAACAATTGGAGGATCTGGTAACACAGAACCTGGATTTTTACTTTCCAAAACCAACTTGGACCTGACTAGTGTCTGCCTAAAAGAAGGGACATAAATTCTTCATTTTTTTCCTTTACCTCTAGCCTGCATCATTTATTTAAGTTTTTGGCCTGGCCTCTGTGACATCTGAATTTGCAATTCCCTTGTGCTGGATATCTTTGTCTTTGTGCCTTTGTATCTGCACAAAGACAGAAATACAAATGAGGAACAAGCTACGGGGGCCAGATTGATTTTCATTTAGGAGGGAAAGCTATTAAACATTCATAACCAGACTTAGTAAATGCAATAGTCATGTGTGATCTTGACAAGCACAGAGCATAAAAGAAATATGCTGAGGGCGATAGAAGATGATACAGAGCCCCAACTAAGCAAGTCTGTCATTTTACAGAGAGAAGGGATTGATGGTCAAGGTGGGTATGTGTTTACTTGTCTGCACATCCAAATTAGCAGAAAGAGATTTGCTGAAGAATGCTCATCCTATGAAGAACTTAGCTTTTCTCAATTATTCTGTTGATTGATTGATTGATTGATTGATTGCATTTGGATTAATCTCCACTCAGGCATTCATCTGTAGGAAAAGAAAAAGCAAAAACATCAGCTAACATCAAGTTGCCTATGGTGATAGAATTGTCACCTTAATGGAAATATGGAAACTGATGTGACATTTTTACTGGGCTTTATTAAACTAACCCTAATAAAAGTGTAATCAGACACTGGCTTCAACAGATTTTTATGAATTATTTCCTACATGCGCACACAAAAAATGAATATAGAATAATGTGATAAAGTCCAAGGTACCCAACCACCAGTTTAAGAACTAATCCATTTACAAAAAACAGTTGAAGTCCTCTGTGCAGTCTTCTTCTATTAAATTTTCTTTCTTACCCCGGCCCCAAAGTAATCACTATCCTCTATTTAGTGTTCATTACTTTTAAGGATGACTTTATGTTAGATAGATTCACTAGTCAAATATATTTCTTCTCATACTTTAAAATTCATATAAGTGGCATCATACTTACATATTGTTCTGTACTTTGGTTTTTTAAACTCAACTTTTGAGATTCAACCATGTTAATACATGGAATTTTAGGTCATTCATTTTGGTTGTGTTACTATTATAAGACTATACTATATACTATATAATATATAATAAATATATACAATATTTTCTCCTTTTTTACTAAGTACAAATATTTCTGCATTGAATATTTGTGTCCTTATTTTTTTATGCACTCCATAAACCTAGGAGGGCAGTTACTGCTGGGTCATTAGATATGTATCTATTCTGCATCAGTAGATTTTGCCAAATTCTTTTCAACGAAATATATCAATTAACACTCCTCCTACTATTATAAGACAGTTGTTCTTGCTGTAACCTTGCCAATACTTAAAAAAAAATTACTTAACAAAGCTGATGGTTATAGAGTGATATTTCAGTGTTGATTTAATTTGCATTATTAGTGAAATTTAGCATCATTTTGTATGTTTTGGGTTTTATTTTTGAGTTGTTGCTTCAAACCCTTTGTCCAATTATTTTTTTCTCCTGGATTTTTTTTAAGATTTTATTTTTTTATTTGAGAGAGAGAGAGCACAAGAGCACGGTGAGGGGCAGAGGGAGAAGCAGACTCCCTGCTGAGCAGGGAGCCCGATGCAGGGCTTGATCCTGGGACGCCGGGATCATGACCTGAGTCAAAGGCAGATGCTCAACCAACTGAGCCATCCAGGCACCCCTCTCCTGGATTGTTAATTTGTAAAAGAGATTAGCTGACTTTTCAATAGTGATGTATTTTATGCCAATTAACTGGCTATGTGCACTGACATGATCTCAATTTCCTAGGTCATACCTTTTGAGAATGATTTCAAAAAGCAAAATTTAGAAATACATCTTTGGGGGTGCCCGGGTGTCTCAGTCGGTTAAAGTGTCTGACTTCAGTTCAGGTCATGATCTCAGGGTCCTGGAATTGAGCCCTGCATCAGGCTCCGCACTTGGTGGGGAGTCTGTTTGTCCCTCTGCCCCTCCCTCAACTGGTGCACTCACTTGCTCTCTCTCTTTCTCTCAAATAAATAAATCTTTAAAAAAAAGAAATACATCTTTGATGCCATGAACACATATAAAAACTACTAATTAAGTTTCTTTAAAATCATCACTGTATTCTCTTCATATATGCTAATACCCACCCTAATTTTTTAAACTGGTCTCAATGATGTTAAAAGATATTTTACCCAGTTTGCCATTGGAAATTTCTGAAGGAAAATTACAGTTTAGACTGATTTATGTAGCTATGTTAAATATAACAAAAAGTTTCTTGGATTTGTCTTTGGTGGTTTACAAGTTTTGTCCACATTATGTTTATGTAAATTAATACCTCATTGAATTATAGTTGGAGCTAGATCTCTTTAAGTATTTGACATCTGTTTTCTGCATCAACCATTATTTTTAAAGAGCATTTCCTATATCCTAAATTGTTTATTTTTGTCATAGATGAAAATTTCTTTCTTGTTTTTCTTTTTTTCTCCCTCATTTTTAGATTGTGGAAGGCAGTGTTTGCCATGACTGATAAAGTCATGTTTCTCAATTGTATTCTGCATTTCAGCAAAGCCATTCAGCTTCAAGAAGTCATAAATCACCTCAAATTCTTCCCTTGATATAATTTTGAATGCACAGACATAGTTCCCATTCATTGCTGCTGTGTGTGTAGAGAGATAGCCAGAGGTAATTTGGATAAGTACACAAGTACTGCATTTAAGGTGTTTTATTTGTTTATAGATACACTTTGAGACAGAGTACATCTATCAAGGTCTTCTTAATAGTAGGAGTTCAGTAACCGGCAAATGCTAACATTTCCTTGATTTTTATAAATAGCAAGGACAACTGGAAGTCAAATCCAGAGTAAACATGATCAAACACAGACAGAGGGCAAATTGAGAAGATTTTGAAGCAGATGTGAAGGTGTGAGTCTATTTTCGAGACAAATCCAAAATGTAAAATGCATAGAAATCGGGAGTAGTTAGAAAGAAAGGGAGCTGTCCAAAGCCACTTCCTGGAGCAAGACAAAAGATGCATAAATTCAACTAACACAACCAAAGTGTGTCCTCAAGATGCTTGAGGGTCGATGATTAAGAATCATAATCATATTGCTGCAGCATAAACAACGTCCTTCTGATCTAGTAGAACCTTGTTGGAAATCACTCCGCAGACAATGAAGATGAAGTGTGAATGACAGAAAGCTGCAAATCACAGTCAGTCTGAGTGCTTTTGAAAACAAAGAATTCCACAGTGAATTTCAAAATGAGCCAAGCTATCTGGTCAAAGAAAGAGAGACAACTAGGATATGACATAGGTTATGTGAGTGCAATAATTTTTGGTTAGGAATTTGCCACAACACATTGAAGCAGCATGACAAAGGAGAAACGTGCAGAGGGTAACAGAGGATCAATGTACGAATATATCGGTTAGCATTAGCAAGAGTACTTAACCATTGAAACAGGATTTAGAACAAGTCATTGAGATATTATTCCTGAATCTAGACCAAAGTATATATTGTTAAAACATCAGTGCAGGGTCAGGAGAGCTGACCCAGGAGACCTCAGGAGCCCCTACCGTCTGCAACTAATTTTGTGAAACATTAAGCAACTCTTTACCTAATCTCATCTTATAAATTAAAACCCTTTGCGTTTTTCATTTTATAGAGCTGTGCTTACGGGGTCCCCATACATTGTCTAATTTTCTTTGTTCGGATTTTAAGAGAAAGCAGTAGGAACAATTTCTATATAACCTCATAATCATCCTTGAACTTGGACATATATTTCTTTACATGGGTCTGTGAATAAATGTAAGTGTCTTCTGTATTTTCTCTCTGGCAGCTGGTAGCACCTAGGAGAATAGGGACCATCCAGATTTAACATAGATCCTTGGGGAAAGCGAGGAACGATGGTGCCTGAAGAAACTCCCTTCACGTTAACATTTAGGTGAATTTTGCTTGCACACGAAAACGAACCAAAGTTCGTTTTGACATCACAGCATGTTTTAAATGAGTAAAATTTGTGCTTTAGTGAAATGCATGGCTTCTCCCATGTTTTGTTAGCCCAAGCATCTGTGTGAACCCCCGGAGGGCCGCTGCACCGATGTGTGAAGCCCAGGAGTAAAAGGCCTGACTCTGCTGCTTCAGATCATTCCCTTCCTAAATCCTGAATGAAGACTCACTCTGGGCCTGCCACTGGGTGAGGGTGGGGATGCAGAGGTGCACAAGATACAAGATTAGAGCTTAGTATTCAGGGGGTAGTTAGTACCTGCAAAGATCTCTTCCTTGAGTGTTTTTTTTTTTAGATGATTTTTTAAAAGATTTTATTTATTTATTCGAGAGAGAGAGAATGAGAGATAGAGAGCACAAGAGGGAAGAGGGCCAGAGGGAGAAGCAGACTCCCTGCTGAGCGGGGAGCCCGATCGGGACTCGATCCCGGGACTCCAGGGTCATGACCTGAGCCGAAGGCAGTCGCTTAACCAACTGAGCCACCCAGGCGCCCTTCCTTGAGTATTAACACCAATGCAAACAGATCAAGGAATGTACTAACTCCTGGAAGGGATGAGAATTGGTTTGGAGGTGGAGGAGATCTGCAAGTAGGAATAAACACTTAATGACACATAAACAGAAAAGCTGCTTGTGAGTCTCAGTTAACAAATAGGATTGACCCTGCAGTGCAATTCTTTTTAGGGCTTTCAGTTTCTCCAAGCACTAGCCTCTCCTGTTGGACAATGGTATGGACTAAATTGAGTTCCCCCCAAAATTTATATTGAAGTCCCAGCCTCCAATGTGATTGCATTAGGAGGAGATAGGGCCTTTAGGGATGTAATTAAGGTTAAATGAAGTCATAAATGTGAGACGCTAATGCCATAAGATTGGTGTCCTTATCAGAAGAGGAAGAAACACCAGAGATCTTTTTCTCTCCACATCATCACAGAGGAAAGGCCCTATGAGGAATCTGTAGGAAGGCAGCCAAGGATGCAAGGGTAGAGGAGAAAGAGACAAGGACTGAGGTTCCAATAATAAGAGACTGGGGAGATGAGAAGGCATGAGCAAAGAAGACTGCACAGGCTGTCTGGAAGCCAAGGGACATGTATCAAACAGAAGGGGTGAGGTCCTATGAAAAGGAATTGGAATCATTGGATTGGAGGTCCCAGATGGGTTGAAGGATTACTGGAGTCAGGGCACAACAATAAGGCAGAAGGAAATTAGATGAATGCATTAAGAAATTGGGGTGCTTGAAACTGAGTTGATAGAGGGGTTGCAGTTAGTTGTTGGCTATGACAGAGCATAGGTGGGAGTGAGCAGCTGAAGTTGTGTAGAGGACAAAGTATACCTTCCTGGACATTGCAGACAAGAGGTAAATGATCTGCAAGTCTAGCATGTTGGAATGCAGGTACTAGAAGTACTGAAATGTAGGTAATATTTGAAGTCTGATAGAGAGCCAGCCGCTGAAGTCATCAGAAATGAGGGGGATAATCTGTGAGGTGGTGAGTGGTAGAGTTTGATGACATTGGATGCAAAGCTGGGGTTTTAAAGGAAGATTGGAAGAAGAATGGTCTGGAAGTGGAATGAGGAGCAAAAATAATATTCTGTCCACTTCCAGGGCCCATGGTACAAGCAGATGGGAGAGAAAAGAGCTGTCACTTTCGGGGATCAAAGAGAGAGTCCTCAATGGGAGCCAGATCTCTGTTAGCACAAGGAGGTGAAGAGGACCTTCGGAAGAATTTGAGGATGAGGGTTTTATTGATCACTAAAGTGAAGGTTCTCCAGAAAGCACTGGAAGGGTTTCAAGGGTTGGAAAGTTGGGGAGGAGGGTATACAGAGCCTGGCATGGATTTGATTCTGGGGGCTGAGGGGCGAGTTGAGAGTGCAAGGTTTCCTCGGGTGGCTAACATTACAGAACTGGGAAACATAAAAGGCTATCTGATGATCTCAAAGCAGATAGTGGAGTTTGGTAGCCTGGAGAGGAAAAGCAGGTGGAGGGAGGCAGAGTTTTGCCCAAAGGCCTCTGACTTCTCTTCTAAGAACACATGTGATGGAATTTAGGGTCCACCTAGATGATCTAGGGTAAGCTTCTCCTCTCAGGGCCCTTAAGTTCATCACTTTTTTTTTTTTTTACCCCATAAAATACAGTGTTCACTGTTTTGCCATGTAAGATAACATTCATAGGTTCAAGGATCAGGAAGTAAACATATCTACAGGGGATCATTTTTCAGCTTGATATGGTTCTGACCCCCAAAGATTCACATTCACCTCACATGCAAAATATAGGCACTCCATTCCAATATCAAAGTCACAACCCATTTCACCATCCACTCAAGCCCCAAACCTCATCTAAATCTCAGTCCCACCATCTAAATCACCTACACCAGATTTAGGTGAGAATCTGGGTATTATTCATCCTGGGGCAAAATTTCTCTTCGTGTATGCGTGAGACTAGAAAGCAGTTTGTTTCCAAACTACATTAGTGGGACAGGTATAGCAGTTTTACACATGTCCATTCCAAAAGGGAGAAAATGGAAGGAATAAAGTTCTAAGTAAGTTCAAAATTTAAGTATGTCCTGAAGGGCAAATTTTACTAGGTTTCAAGGCCTGGGAATAATCCTTGGTAACACAACTTGGTAGCCTTCTGCACCCATGGCTCCATGCTTCGAGTGGTTCTTCCTTTTTCTTGAAGAGTAGCACACCAGTTTGCAGCTGGCTGGTTTTATCAGCCTGTTTTCTGCTCGTAGAATTTTGGGAGTCCAACAGCCTTCTTTCTGTGTTGTCGTATCTCTGTCTCTTTCAGGCCAACCTGACAATTTCTCTTGATATAATCTTCTCAAAAGCTTTGTTGGGTCTTTACTTGTATGTTACAGATATTCATACCATTCAACAGAGGGGCTTGCACACGTCTTTCTTGGGTAATCCCATCTTGATTCCTGGCTTCCTTGAGATGATTGATTGGATCCGTGAGTCACACACCTAATCTCTTCAGCTAAAGGTTGTCCACCCATATCTTTAGCCTTCTCTCCAGAGCATGTTTTTCTAACAACGAATCTCCCAATTTTGGCATCATTTGTAATCAGGATAGGCTGAGAATTTCTCAAATCATCAAATGCTGGTTCCTTTCCACTTAATAGTTTTTCCCCTTAATTTATCTGTTTCCTCTTTCATTTTACTATAAGTAGCAAGAAGAAACCAGACCACATTTTCAACATTTTGTTTGGATATCCAAGTTTATCACTTATAAATTCTGCTTTCCATGCAACTGTAGGATGCTATTCAGCCAAGTTTTCCGAAACTGTGTAATAGGGATCATTTTTACCCCTCTTTCCAATAATGTACTCCTCATTTCCTCTGAATCCTTGCCAGCCGTGCCTTTAATGTCCATATTTCAACCAACACCCTGTTCAAGTCAACTTAGAATTTTTCATCTTCAGCCTTTAGCCATTATCCAATTCCAAAGCACTTTCAAATTTTTAATGTATTGTTACAGTAGGCACTGCACCTCCTGTTACCAAAATCTATCCTAGCTTCCTGGAGTTGCTATGAGAAATTACCACAAACTGGGTGGCTTTAAATTGTAGGAATTTATTCTCTCTCAAAGTTCTGGAGGTTAGCAATCCAAAATCAAGGAAAAGCAGGAGCACCTTCTCTATAGAGGCTCTAGGGGAGAATCCATCATTCATTTCTTCCAGCTTCTGATGGCTCTTTGACTCCTGACCACACCACTCCCATCTCCGCCCCTGTGTTCATATCCCCTCCTCCTCTTTTGTGCGTCTGTGTCTGATTTTTGTCTGCTTCTCTCTTATAAGGACATTGCCATGGCGTTTAGGGCCCTCCTAGATATAATAAGGTAAGCTCTACCTTTCAATATTCTTTTTTTTTTTTTAAGATTTTATTTATTTGACAGAGAGAGAGAGACACAGAGAGAGAGGGAACACAAGTGGGGGGAGTGAGAGAGGGAGAAGCAGACTCCCTGCTGAGCAGAGAACCCAAATGGGGCTCAACCCCAGGACCCTGGGATCATGACCTTAGCCAAAGGCAGACACTTAACGACGGAGCCACCCAGGCGCCCCTCCACCTTTCAATATTCTTAATCACATCTTTTGCCATCTAAGTAAAAGCTTTTTCTTCTTTTTTCATCATATAAGGTAATATTCATACGTTAGGAATTAGGAAGTGGACAGATCTTGGGGCAGCATATTTTCAGCCTACTATACACCACGCAACATTATCACCCTTCAGGGAAAAAGGGTTTCTTGTAAGACTGTGCCACTAGAGGTAGATTCAATCCACCTGATCATTAGCTCTTGTTTAGAAAAAAAGGTTTTGATTTTGAACCTGAAAGATACTCTACACAGATTTCAATAGAATAGGAGAGAAAGGAAAGCATGTTTTTTATTTCATAATGAGGTCCGTGCTTATTTGTACAAGGAACATATGAGGATTTGTACATCACGGGCTAGTGTAAGGAAGGGGCAGAATTAGGCACACTGTTGCTATGGTGATACAATTAGTATTTCCTTTGACTTCCCTAAGAAACCCTGCAGCCAACTTTTCTACATACAGATACTTAGCACAGTTTGAATTCTCTTCAGTTTCCTTTGTTCAAACAAAACTTACTCCCCTTCTCAGCAGAGAAGCATGTATTGAATTTATTCTGCTTAGTAAAGGTCTCTCTGCTGTTCTCTTCCTCTCTCAACACGTAGGCACATACCCATACGCCTGCCTGTCTGGTAATAATCTGCTTGCCTTTAGCTTTCCATCCTTGTAATCCAGTCATTTCAAATAATGGATGCACGTTATAATCCCAAACTGAGTTCTTTAAGAATATGAATGTCCGGGCTAGCCATGAAACAGCCACATCAGAATCTCTGGAGGTCCAGGCACGAGTGTGTGAACAAGCTGCTTAGGAGACTGTAATGTCCATCATCCTATGATGAATGTTTTGTCCTGTCAACCTTGGGTCACTGTTTTAAGTCATTACTTAATACTCTTTCTCTCCTATTGTTGTTGAACCTAGTTTTCAACCCCTATCATTGGACCTCTCAAACCAGATGCCCGCTGCTGCATTACTTTGAAGCCAGCTTCTTGCTTATAGCTAATAGCTGCTGAAAGGTTGTCCTGGTGGCAGAAGCTGATCAGCTGCTGGGGCATGCCTGTATTGCCTGGTCTATATCCTGCAGAATGTTCCATGCCTGAATTCCTCCTATTGCTTCATAGTACACCTTCCTCTGATCATCTGTGGAACTTTGAGAACTGGGTGTTATTCCGACTCATGGTGATACCTGAAATTGTCACTAAGTCCTGTCCTGAATTCAGGAAGCACTGGCCGGAAAGTAGACAATGTGTCCACCGTTATAGCTCCAACAAGAGCCACCAAACCCAGAACTCTGAGCCCATTATGGTCAGTCATCTATATTATCTTCCCTACAAAGGAAATAGGTACTGGGATATGTGTCCCATGAAACACGTATCACACTCTTACAATTGTCTACTTATCTGTTTTCCACTGGATTGTATATCATAAGGAAAACCCATCTTGTTGTTTACTATTATATTGCCCACATCTTGCATAGTGCTTGGCATATTATAGTCAAACAAAGAATATCTTTTTGATAAATAAATGAATGAAGGATTAGCTACAGTTGTAGTAAGACTCTTCATGATCCCTACCTCCCTATGTGGTACTTAACTTCCCTCCCCAGTGACCGCATTAAGTGAATTCAGGGGATAAAGTTCATGCAGTGTGTGGCCCCTACATGTAATATAGTTCTAGGAACCAGGACTTCTCATCTAATTAGTCCTATCATACCCAAACATAGATTATCTGTGGCCCATGGAAACTTCCATATTCGCTCTATCACACTAGGCTCTGTTCTCGCCAATGGATGAGCTACCATAGTCTAGAGCATGAGTAATGTCATTCAAGAAGTGCAGAGTTTCTCCCAGTGAGGTTGCCACTGAACCCTGTAGATCTGTATTTATTTACTAGGGTTTCCATAAGAAACTACCACAGACTGAGTGGCTTAAAGAACACATTTATTTCCGGATGGTAGAAATCTGAGATCAAGGTGTTGACAGGGTTAATTTCTTCTGAGGCCACTTTCCTTGACTTGCATTTAGTTGTCTTCCTCATGTGTCTTCACATGGTCCTCCATCTGCTCATTTCTGTGTCCTAACCTCTCTTATGAGGGCACTGATTGTATTGCATTAGGATCTACCCTAATTGCCTCATTTTAACTTAAGTACCTCTTTAATCACCCTGTCTCCAAACACAGTCAAATTCACAATTTGGGACTGAGACTCCAGTGTGGGGGTGGGGTGGACACAATTCAAACCATAACATCTCCAAATGCCACACCAACAGCCTCGATCATTAATTGGCACACAAACGTTGTTGGGCCTACCCTTTTCCCTGCCCTAGAATAAGGATCTAGTTTACCAGATGAAATAGAACACAAAGTAAATTTTTAGCTCAGTCAGCTGAAGCTCTGTCGATAGGGCACTTACATTTAAGATAATTCTGAAGAGGTCAGAATCAGTGGGCTTTCCGAATGTTTTTTGCTAATTATTGGCGGCAATAATTGCTAGACTCTAGTCTTTGAAGATTCTCTAAAGATTTCAGTGAAGTCATTAAACTTTAGTTTCTTTGAATTCCACAAATCATTAAATACTGTTTTGCAAGTCCCCAAGAACTTCTTTTAAAATTTCTGTTAGTGCCCTGAATCCACAGAACTCTCCTACAGGGCTTCACCAGGGTTGACTCCACTTAACTCAGAATTCTAAATATTCCCACCATTGCCAGTCATGTAGGGTACAAATGGACAACAAATTTCAGGTTTCCTTGACCCATCCCTACCACTATTTCTCCTTCTAGGGAGCTGGTGGCCATTCATCTACCAGGGGCAAAATGGGACTATCTTTGGCTTTGATACATCAGATTTTGCCCCTGGTAGATGAATGGCCACCAGCTCTATAGAAGGAGGAATAGTGGTAGGGATGGGTCAAGGAGCATATATGTCCTACTTCAAGGACATCTGAAATTTCACCTCTGAAATATAGTAGGTATATTACTTCCAGCTTCAAGGTAAGGCCAGAAAATTATGGGAGAAAGAAAAAGATAATAGGGAAGCGGCATGGGAGTCTAACATAACAGGTCTGAGGCTGCCCTATATCCTGCTTCTTAGAATATTAAATTAAACACGTACGGGTTTAGCCAATTTCCTTCATACTTTCTGGGTTTTGTTTGTTTTGTGTGGGTTTTGTTTGTATGTTTGTTTTTGCAGCTCTTAACATTTTAAGTGATTCATTAATTCAGTTAACATAATCCTGGGAGCTACTGTGGTAAGAGAAAGTCTCCTGGGTTGAGGAAATACTGTGAGGACAAGACAAGCTCCCTCTCAGAAAGACTGACATTAAACAGATCAATTGTTTCCTTAAATTTAACTGATTTTTATTGAGAAATACCACAAGATAAAAGTACAGAATAAGATAAGAGTATAAAAGAGAGAAGCTTACCTCAGGTTGAACTGTGGTTTGGTGTCAATGAGAGCTTCCCAAAGACAGTGATTAACCTTAGGTAAGAATACAGAGTGTTTTCAGGATTCTTATTCAGGAGTGATTCTTTTCCTTTCCAGAAACTGTGGTATTTTTCTCTTGAACAAAGTGGATTCACAGAGAGTTCCTAGTGTCCTTCTGTTGTCAAATTCTGAACAAAGATAAGAAGCCAGAGGCGTATTTTGAGGGAGTATTCAGGAGCCAGTAATTGGTATTGAGAAGATCTCGGTTTATGTCCTGGCTCTGCCACTTAGCTGGCTGGCTCCTTAGATCAGTTTTAACACAGCTACGAGCCTTAGTTCTTTATTCTGTAAACAGGGATGAACATACTTAGCTCACAGTGTTTTTGTACAAAGTAAATGAGAATAAATACAGAAAGCGCTTACCGTAATGGCCAATACATAGAAAGTGCTCTCCAAATGGGAAAAATTGTTATTTCTACTTACTGAATGCCTCTTATTCTAGGTGCATGATATAGTGTATCTGTCTCTGCATATGGAACGTTTTGGTACAGAAATCCTAATTTGAGATAAAAAAAAGTTGAATGAAAACTGCAGTTTTCCCTAACTCCCTCTACTGATCTTACCATATTATTTTTTACCACATACCTGGTATCGCTCTCATTCAAAGATGATTAACAGCCAGGAAAGAAAAAAAAAATCACCTGTATGTAGAAACTTGAGGGGAAAAAAGTGAAGAAAAATGAAACAGAAAAGTAGACTGAGATTATATAAGCAAGTATCGTAGGGAAGAGAGGAAATGTTTTGACAAACAGTTTTCTGTAGTTTCAGCACATCGCCACACTCCAGTGCTGGCCAAGCTTGAGGAAGCCCATCACGCTCAAGCTCTCTCATGGGTCACAACTAAAAACTGGACAAAGTACAGGAAGCAACTATCCCAACACTGAGGAGTTAACTAGCAGAGAGACTGAGAAGAGGCCAAATTGGAAGAACAAACTTTAGGAGGTGAGGATCTAGCTTTAAGTAAGGGGGATACGATTGAGCAAATGTGAAAAAATTAAATTAAAAACAGTTGAAAAAGTGATTAAGAGACTGGAAAGCAGGTGACAGTTATCTAACAAATGAAGCCTGTATAATCTACAGATATTTGGAAGAAACGTAAACTATTTTTAAAATATTTAAAGGTAAAAGTATAAGAAAACTTTCCTGAAATGAAGGAAGTTTAGAAGTGAGGGTTAAAGAATATTATAGTAACAGGAAAATTCACACAAAATGATCAAAACCAAGATATCATTGTGGTAAAAATTTCTGAACTGCAAAGATTAGGAGAGACTCAGGGCATCTAGGCAGAAATAAAAGGTGTCATTTAAAGGGGAGGAAAGATCTGATTGACTTCAGACTTGCCAAAAGATAGAATTATTTGTAAAACTGTGAGGAAAAAATATATGATAGAAATATGTTATATTCTGGCTATGCTGTCCTTCAGAGAAACATATCTCAATCCGAGCCCTGAGGAAATGTGGGATCTCTGCGCCCTTATGAAAAAACTATTCGAAAAATGAAAGACAACGAAGGATATATCAAACGTAGTTACTCAGAAATGAAGATAAGAGATAAGCACGACCTCTACTTACATATTATGCAAGGACAAAAATAACTGTTGGAAATAAGTTTGAAGAATAATAATGTCCTTAATCTTGACAATGTAAAATAATAAGACATTTGAAAAAATCTGAAAGATGCATGTGAGAAAGACTAAGTATGCCAAATTTCTTATTTTAATATCAGAGTCAATAAAAGTTGGAAAATGCAGTTTGAAAAAAAACAGTAGCAATACCTTAAGTATTCTTTATCATTTTACCTTTTCTTGTACTTTAAATAGTATTTTGGGAAATAACATAGGTGTTAATAAAAATTTATTTAAAGTTCAGCAATTCTTTTACTCCCTTTTATTTGATTGACTATGAATTGAAAAAGATAAAAGGAATAAAATAAAATTTTAATTAAAATCGGTAAGAGTATGATCCCATTTGGTAAAACTTTTTTCATTGGTATGAGTTACCTATTTATGCATCCATCCATTCACTCACCTAAGTACTTATCTACCTACCTATTCTTCTATTCTTATTATTAATAAATACACTTCTGAGTTGATTACATCATAATTACTTAAATGAAGAAGAGTCTTTACTTTAGGAGGGTTAAGGAGACCTCCAAATTTTGTGACTTTGGCATTGTTTTATTCCAACAGCCCAAAGTACTTAATATACCAACCGATATTTAATAGATATGTAATAGAATCTCTTAAATATCCAAGAAACCTTATGGATGTTCCATAAATATCAGAATAGAAAAGGAAGCATTCACATCCTTATTTTGTGTTCTAAAAAATGTTTTATGGCTCAAAGTTTGCAAATCACAGAAGAGTGATTTTATTTTTATAAATTCTAAATCTAAGTGATTTATGATTTGGGAATTGTGGGAGACTGAACTATAAGGAAACGTTTGCTTCAGGAATGTCACATTAAAACAGTTTTGTTCATAATTGCTTTAGCTTACTGTGAGCTCAGTCACTGACTTTAATGGGGTTTTCTCTGGCCCTCCCTTGTTAACTGTGCCTTTGCTGTTGGGCATGGCGCCCTGATGTTCTCTGGAAGGATAATCAGGCTTAGTGAGGCAACTGTGGAATGTACCTTACCTCTTCTGTAATTTAAGACCCCCTCTTATTACTAATATTTTATCATTTTTTTTTCAATTTGAATGGTGGAAATTGAATTTGTTTTTTATGAAGTTGTTTATTTTGTTGAAAGATAATACATGTGCTTAAAATACTTTCAAAGAACAGAAAAACAAATACATTGATAAATAAGTACTCTTTCCCACTTCAGACTGAGTTTCTCAATGGCAACCAGAGTTAGTATATTCCTTTTGCTTTTTTTCTGAAAAAAGTTTTTTGCTTCTTAAATGTTTATATATTCTTAAACATATAACACACATATGCTCCAAAAATACAAATCAGAGCATATATTTGCACTGCTCTGAATTTTGATTTTTTCATTAAAAATACACCTGAGATCTGCCCCCAGTTGGCTTGTACAGAGAGCCATGACGTCATTCTTTTTTTTTTTAATATTTTATTTATTTCTTTGACAGGGAGAGAGAGATAAGAGAGAGCAGGAACACCAGCGGGGGGAGTGGGAGAGGGAGAAGCAGGCTTCCCGCGGAGCAGGGAGCCCGATGTGGGACTCGCTCCCAGAACCCTGGGATCATAACCTGAGCCGAGGGCAGACGCTTAACGACTGAGCCACCCAGGCGCCCATGACGTCATTCTTTTAAATCATTCTTACTCTCTTCAGTACTTGTACCGTAAGGAATTGAAACAAGTTCCTTGTTGGAGGACATATTTTTTCTTCACTTTTTTTGGTTATTTCCAAATTTTGAAGCAATGAACATCCATGCACGTGTCCTTGCACACATGGGTGTGTGAGAAGCTATCCAAGTCAGGGGCCACATTCTTGTGGGGTGGCAGCACATAGACTGCAGGGCTGTCCTCAGTGGCTATGAGTAGGACAATCTCCTAAAGATGACATGTTGAAGTTCTAAGGTTGGAGCACTTAAGATGTTAGTGTATATCAATTTACAGTGCCATTAATAGTGCGTGTTTGAGGTGGCCTGTTTTCCCTGTGGCTTTCACAGTGTGCAACATACAATCCTATGTGAATGATGGCTCCTGGGAGTGTGCAACCAGGAAAACACGGCAGCCCTGATGTCTAAAAACTCTGCAGTCAGACTGAGTTAGGAGACTATTAAGTAAAAAATAGTATCCTTTTTTCATTTTAATTTGCATCCATCTAATTTTAAGGGTGTCTCAGCATGTTTTTATGTTAATGATCCACTTCTTGGTGTGTATGTGTGTGTGTATATACTTTTATTCATGCTGTTTGCCTGTTTATTTTCCTATGGCTTATAGATCAAAACTCTTTATATGTTAAAGACTTAAAGATTAAAAATAATCATTATTTTAAAAGTGCTGCATATAATTTCTGAGTTGCATGTCACTCTATTGATCATGAAAAATCTAATACAGTTTGAGTTGATTGTCTTTAATATAAAGACCTTTTCCATTCTATGGTAATAAGAAATAATCCATGGTTTCTTTCTCATCCTTTTTAGCTTTTGAAGTAATTTAAGGAATGGAGTCGATATCCAACTTTTTCTTTTTTCTCCAAATGGCTTGTTATTTTGATACCATTTATTGAATAACATATATTTTCTTACTTACTAGAAGCGCACTTTTCTTTTGTGCTACATTCCCATGTGTGTTGAGTTGGTAATATCTTTATAACTGAGCTAGAAGACCAAACTAGGTACAAAATATATACAAAATAGGGGGGGAGGAAGAATAAAGGATTCTTTCAGGGATATGTTCCTTTGAATTATATTTAAAACAAACAGGTGAAGAGATTCACGAGGTGATTGGGAGTTCTGTGTTCAACCTCATTTTAAATCAGACTCTCACAGGAATTTAGCTGCCATTGCTTGCTTGGTTGAACTGGATTGCCTCCAAATATTTTATCTTCTGTGTCACCATGGTTTGTCTCATATGGAAGGGACTTTCAGTCTTGGCTATAATAGTTTAGAAAAGTAAGATGGTTCTAATTCCAAGCGGGTGGGCACATAATTCATCCATGATCTTTTAAATTTTGATTTTATGTAAAGAGGTGTATAGAAATGTGCCTTTTTTGAATGGACAGTTCTAGTAGCTTTGTTATTAACAGGATAGTTATATTTAGTGGTAAAATGGCTGAATTCTTTTTGATGTCTTCACTGTTCCATGTAAATAACCTGTCCAGGAGGTAGCTCTTCGTGGAGAATCTATGTAAACAGTTGTGTTTTTATAAACTCATATTAATTTTCAGAATTCAAAGACTTGGTTTTCACAAATTTGTTTGTATAAATTTAGCAATGAGACTGGCCTTAGGAAAAAAAGCATTAGGAGCTTCAGCCAAGAATCCTTTTGGAAAAAACATTCCCTGAAGAAACCAAAAAGGTTATTGACTGTCTACTTCCAATTTAATTTGGACCAAGTCAGAACATTGGATGATTGTAATCTTCTGAAGCCTTTTCATTCTTAGTTAACGTTTAGCTGAATCTTTCTTCTGTGTTTCCCCTGCCTATGAGGTATAACCTAATATCCAGCCAATTCATTTCTAAATTTTAATTAGATTACCACCTGTCCTTATCACATTTACATGAGTCATTTTGGAATGGATGTATACATACTAAGCCAATTTGTATGAGAGATAATAGTATGTAACAATCAAGATGTAGAGTATTGCTAGGTTATAATTCTCACTTCTACTCAAATTTTCCAGGCATCTAGATTTTATGACTGGATTTTAAATTCATCCAGGAGGGATCCCAGTACTTGGAAATTATTTGAACCTAAGCATATGATAGAAAGGGATGGAATGAATTATGAACAAAACTCATCCAGTGTCCAGAAGGCTGGTCCCTTGGCAAAACATTAGAAGATTATGAATAAACTCAGAATGAAACATGTTTAGTTCATTATTTTCAAGGCACTAACAAAATAAAACATTTTTACAGGAGAATGGCTTTAGGGGCTCAGGCAGAATTCTAAAAAAGTGTAAAATATTAAATGTGAAACTGGTATACACAGTCTGGGACATGACTGAATTTATAGATTTGTAACTTAAACTGGGTCTTCTTGCCTGGGTATATTTATATTGGCCCCCACAATGCTAACTCAACACCTACCCGTTGGCACATCAGGCCAGGAGAGCCTAAATGAAGATCTTTAAGAACAATATGGAATAATGCAACCTAGACTTGTAATGCTAGGACTTAGTAGCAGTAGCCAATGGAGCAATTGAACCTGTATCTAGTAGTATACCTTTAAGGTAGTTTCCAATCATGAGGTTTTTATCATCTCAGGAAATGAGATGATTTTCTGAACAGACTCTTCGTGTTCCAAATAGGTGAAACTCCAAACTTCCAAACAATAGCAGTGTCTAAAAATTGTGTTGTCTGAAATTCAAAACCCTCAAATTCTTGATGAGACCTACCACTGTGGCAGGTTCATGGAGAAGGTTCCCAGAGTAGACAATGCAATGTAGACTTTCATTATAGTTTTCAGACTTGGATCATTGGTGAGCTGGGCTTGGACACACGAAATCCTTTTGAACATCTGGCTGAAGGTGTAGGCTATCGCAGAACTGGTACCAAGTAAAAATTTTTGCCACCTTGGAACTTTCTCCTAGGCCCATATTCTTAAGCTTTTTACCACTCCCACAGTGAGGAAAAGCCCAGGAAATCTCATCCAGGAGGAAATACAAAAGAAACAGCCATTTTTGCCCAATATTTACAGTCCCTCTCTAGGCCTCCCTGGAGGGTTTTTATTTTGTTTTGTTTTGTTTTGTTTTTCTAAGCCAATGCCAAGTCTGAAGTTGGTTGTGGTTACAAGTTACACTAGGGCATCTGCAAGAAGCTATGCTTCACTTTATTTGTGAGTCAGTTGCTCCCTGCACGGTCAGAATCCTCCCCTTTTCCTCAAGTCCTTGGTGGGTGAGGGCTTGGTGACCATGCTGGGACTCTCCTGGCTGAGGTCTGAGTAGCCATTGTTGAGAATTCTCCTTGAGGTAACATGGACTGGGAGAGTCAGACGTCAAGCCGCAGCTTGACTGGGAGCAAAGTTTTAGATTTCTACGAAGACGCAACACAAACACCAATCCCAGAGGGCCAGGGGCCAGGTCCAGTTCTAGCTGAAGATCTAAGACTTTGAGGCCAAACAGAGCTCAGATCAGAGTAGCAGTTTGTAGAGACCCAGAGTTTTGTTGTTGTTGTTTTTCCCAGGTTAAAAACTTTCTATTTGGAAGAAAACAAAACCAAAAACCACTCCAAAAAAAAGAAAAAAAAAAAGGTCAGGGGAAGAACACTGTAGAAAGTCAAGCCGCTGACCTCCGGCAGATCACAAAGAGCCAGCAGATCCTCATCTTCGTGCTGCCACTTTTCTTCCTCACCCAGATCTCATTGGCTCCGTCCGACAGAGCTGATCCCACAGCTCAGTTTCTGGCTGTCCTTTGATTCCAGGTAGATGGGTCTTATGGTACCATCTTTCATCACAGTACAGTTTCCCATCTTCTCTCCCAGCTTAAAATCTCTGGGCTGGAGACTCTGTCAGTGTGGCAGGCAAGTGTTCAGGAGAGGACAGGGATGCTGGTCTCTTGGGTGACTTAAACTTCTTTAACGTTCTCAGATCCTCCATGATCTGTTCATCTGTTGACAAATAGTTTAGCTGGACAGGAGCCGGTTTTCTCCTTTGTCACGAGCAAGTGTTGCATGTAGCTTTGGGTGTCTGTGGCTGATATTTATTTGTTACTTTCAGCGTCGGGGGAGGTTGGACTTGTTTAAGGTCTCCATGACAATACCGAGTCAGGATGAATAGGGTAGGTTTAAAACAACAACTACAATAATAATTACACTGTAATATGTCACCATTTGGCAAACATTATTCCAAGCAATTATTACATAAACACACTTTAATCTTCACAACAACGCTTTGAGGCTGGTACTATTAGCGTCCCTCATTTACAGATTCATACAGAGGCTTAAAAAGTATGTGGCAGAGTCCAGATTCTGTCAAAATGCTTGGAGTGTGGACCTTTAACCCCTGTGCTATACTGCCTCCCATTCATTGCTGAGGTAATGGATAGTGCTGATCTCACAGACAATGAGTATGTAATGGTGGGTTGTGGTGGTCAGTTGGAGGTAACTTTATCGGATCCCTCTGGACAGACTGAATCATATCTCTTAAAACCTTCACTGCAAAGAAATGGCTGTGAAGTAGTTAGCATGGGGTTGTCTGTCATTTATAAAATGCTGTCTGGAGAGTTAGGTTACTAAGCAGAGCACAGAAAACTGACCGAGCTAGACCCCTGGAAGCATTGCCTTGTGTATCCAAATCAAATCCTTAAAAAGTCTGCATTATTTCTATTTATTGAACTGTTCTTTTGTTCATTTGAGGAGAGATCTATGTCGTGTTCATTCATTCAACAATGTGCATTGAGCCTCACTCTGTGCCTGCAGTATTCAAGATGCTGGGGATAAAAATGGAAAGAAGGGGTCCCTGCCCTCACGTAACTTAAACAGAAGTGAGGGAGAGATGCCATCAAACTATAGGACACTTCCTTTAAAAAATTAAGCGCCGGGGCACCTGGGTGGCTCAGTCAGTTAAGCGGCTGGCTCTGAATTTCGGCTTGGGTCATGATCTCAGCGTTGTGGGGTCAGGCACTCAGCACAGAGTCTGCTTGAGTGTCTCTCTCCCTGTGCCCCTCCCTTCCGTGTTCTTTCTCTCTCTCTTTCTCAAATAAATAAATAAATCTTTAAAAAAGATAAATAAAAATGTAAGTAAACCAGAGAAGTGGCACAGCAGGCTTTTTTGGGGGAGTCAAGGAAGCCTTCTCAGAAGAGGCAGCATTTTAACTGCCTTGCAGAAGGAATGACTGTCAGGCACACAGGCAGGGGAGGCTGTCCAGGGAGAGCATGTGTAAAGGCAGGGTGCCAGCACAGAGCTTGGTGCGCTCAGAGAACTCTAAGTAGTTCAATATTGCTGGCTTGCAAAGAGCAAGGCAGGAAATGACAGATGAGACTTGACATTTAGGCAGTGGCCAGATCTTAAAGTTCTTTATATGCCAAGGAAAGGAGTTTACAGTTTATTCTGTAGACACTAGGGAAGCATTTTAAGGGTTTTAAGCCAAGGTTTCACGGTTAGATTTTTCATATTGGAACCATCACTCTGGCAGCAAGTATAGGAGATGGATTGGAGGGAACTGATAGTAGAGGCAGGGGGCCAGGAGGCTTGTTAGTCTGCCCTACTTTGGGGCATTTCCTGGCATTGGAAATAGCAAAAGCCTTGAGCTTTCACGGTGGGTTGGGTCAGACCTCATGGAATTGCAGAGATCGGTGGCAGGTAGGATCAGAGAGGTACAAGGAAACGATGGTGACTCAGTCCGAGCCAAGGTGCTCAGTGTAATAGGCAGAGTTTGGAATTTGAGCCAAAGGTATTTGCAATGTGGAAAGTCTTCTCAGTCATCCCCACACCTTCAGGTGACTGCAGTGTCATCCTCAAATGTACAATTTCACTTTAGAAGCAGTCCTTTTCATCGTGGTGCCATAGATTGCACATGAAGGCCAAACTGACTCAATGTGGTTATTATTTTTTTTTTTTGACTTCAGCAAGTCAGCTCTCTTGGATTGTGTCCAAGTTGAATTTATAAATAAGTTCTACATTGCAGGGAGTGTGTTTGTGTTGTGTATTTTACTGTGAAATGTACTCTTACTTATTTCAGAGAATTATTGATCAGATTATCTGTAGTTTTGTAATATTTATGCTACAGTTTCCCTGAGTTGGTTGACAGGAGGTTTATTCCCCTCTTCTCTTAGAGGATTTATTTTGTACACACCTACACACAATATACCCACACACATCTCAAAAATACAGCCGGAGCTAGACAGTATAATGCTAAGTGAAAAAAGTCAGAGAAAGAAAGACATATACCATATGATTTCACTCATATGTAGAATTTAAGAAACAAATAAACAAAGAAAAAAAGACAAGACAGAGAGAGACAAATCAAGAAACAGACTCTCAACTACAGAGCACAAACTGATGGTTACCAGAGGGTAAGGGGGATGGGTGAATTGGGGATGGGGACCAAGCATACACTTACCATGATGAGCACTGAGTAATGGATAGAATTGTTGAATCATGGTATTATACACCTAAAACTAATATGACACTTCATGTTAACTATACTGGAATTGAAAAACTTAATAAAAACTTTTTAAAATTACATCCACACATATAAAAGACAAAATGTCTGTGGGTTTTCTACAGTCTCTAGAAGGCAAAGCCCTGATTTGCTGATCTTAAGTCATAACTTAAAATTCTTCCTCTCTAATGAGAATAATTCCTCCAAAATACTTAGAATATAAGGCTTATTTCCATGCCAATTTCATTCCATTTGCATTTGTGCTGTATTTCTTACTTGTCATCCTAAAATAATACTTCTGCCAGAGGAGTCCGTATTAAAATAAACACCATCGATAAATGCACTTGAAAGGTGCTGGGACCCTGGCTGGTTTTCTTACACGAGTCATTCCATTAGCATCTGACCTGATGCAGCTAAAACTACATTGGCCCCGAACTCTCTGGCACTTTAGAGGTGGTACTATTAATTGGCAGATTTCTCCTGAACAGTATGCATTGTCTTGATGCTTTTACACTTGGATTCTGTGTATCTGTGGGCACATGCATGGGCCACATGAGAACTTCTGTAATCTAGACAGCTGCTACGTTCTATTTTCATGTTCCTGATTACACACTCAGGCATCTCCCCTAATAGAGGGAGCCCATCTGCAATGAGGTGAGCAAAATGGAAAACATATAAGATGGCTGGGCGCCAGGAAGCTTATATGTACATTCCAGTAAGCTAATACCTCACATACGGTATTGTGTTGGCTGTCACAACTCATGAATCTCAATTGACATCACCTGGTACCATTTTTTCCTGAATGTTCTACCTCATTCATTGTCTTCAAAGCTAATCTGAACTTGTGGTAATTTTGCCATGTAATCATTTCAGAAGACTGAGATGTGCGTGTGACCAGTGTAGGGTGGGGGGAATTTATTAGATAAAAAAGAAGTTATGTGATTCTGATGTATACTGACTACCAGAGACTAAGTAGAGACTTTAGGGTTAGACTCCCTGGGGCGGTTCAGATTCCCCCCACTTATTAACTACGTGACCTTGAGCAAGTTGTTTAACCTTTCTGTGCCTCAGTTTGCTTGCTCATAAAAATAGAGATGGAAGAGATCCTTTCTAGTACGTTATTATAAGGACTAAGAAAATACATGTAAAGTGTTCGTCACAGAGTTTCAGTGTTTAACAGCTATTTTCTCTCTTGGCATTCAAGTATCAGTGTTTGATTATCCTTGGGCCCTCTGTGAACACTAATGCCTCTTAGTTTATGCAGGCTAATTAATAATCTGGGTTATCACAGATCATGAAGGTGAAAAGCTGTCTTCCAGAGAGGGTTACCTGAATGAACCCGACTGAAATAGTGTCTTCCCCACCCCAGACAAGCCCCCAAGCCCTACCGGAAATGGTTCTACTCCTTTGTGCTTTTAACAGCCAGTGGTTGTTAATAGAAAACACGTAAAATATAAGATCTGTGCAAAAAACAGCTATTCTTACAGCTACTAGAAGTCGACTGTAATTGTAATGGAGAAGCATAGAGCCGGGAATTCTCCTGAAGCACCTTGTAAATATGCAATTAACCGTTCGGTATCTCATAAAGTCATCATAAAGCACATCCTGCAAATGTGAGAAAAAGAACATATAAATACTAAATAATTATTCCCAGAAGAGAGTAATTTTTTTTTCAGAGCTGCAAATACTAGCAGATCATAAGGAATTTATCTATTCACTAAAGAATGTTTTTACAAATGAACTAATTCCAGACAGACATAACTCAGTTCAGATGATTGAAACAAAGTAAAAGTTTTCCTGCTGCATCTAAGTAGAGGATTTAATTTTGTTTTCAGATGTTGTAAACTGTGTTGTAATTATTTTTCTATTCCTCATTTCACATAGTGCTTTTCAGAATTTGAGTAGCAGTCCTAGAAGAAAGATGAGACTAAATTTTACAAAATAGAGTTGCCCAAACTCTTTGTATGTGTTTTAGAAATAAAAACTGGTATCTGAATATATGCCCTGGCTTGAGAGTGAGCCACTGCTAATGCATACAGAGTACAATGTGATAGACTCCATCTCCTTTGTCCCCTCAGAGGTAACAATGGTTACAAATGTGGTCTATTTCATTTGGCATTTCTTTTCCACTTCCTCTACTACTTGAATTTGCTAATTTGTATCTAGCTGTAAAGTCATCTGGTTCATGTTCATTAATGGATTATATGACTGAGCAGCAATCAGTTCAAGTTTCTTATTATCTCTGCCATCCTGTGATTTTACCCTCTTTTCACTCCCGATGTTTTTGTATTTTTCTCTGTGTTTTGGCTTGGTCAAACATGTCTGAAATTTGTTAACATTTTTCCATGTCCTTTCCAAAGAACATGATCTGGGTATGATCAATCTATTTGTTGGTATTTTCTATTAGTAATAATAATGAAAGTGCCATTATACACATGTCTGAAGATTAAATGAGATAATGTATATAATGACTTGCATGAAATGAGCACTTAATGAAGGTTTGCTCCTTTTATTAGTAGTACCGTACATCTGACTTTATTCATGCCTTGTAGTTTGAACACTTTCAGTTGATGCAATGCTTTAAAATTTCTAAACCCTTTCACATATTAATTGCACAGTAGGCTTCTGCTGTGTACTGAATGGTTGTGCCTGCCCCCCTCCCAGATTCATACGTTAAAATTCTAAACTGCAATGTGATGGTATTTGAAGATGGTGCCTTTGGGAGATGATTGGATCATGAAGGTGGAGCTGGTGATGCGATTAATGTCCTTCTAAGAAGAGACTCCAGAGAGCTTGCTTTCTCCCGATCTCTTTCTCTCTCTCTCCCCCGTGTAAGGGTATATGAGAAGACAGCCATCTGCAAGCCAGGTAGAGGGCCCTCACCAGGAACTGAATTGACTGGCACCTTGATCGATTTCCCCATCTCCACAACCGTGAAAATAGGTTTCTGTTGGTCACACCACCCAGGCTACCCGTGGCATTCCATTATAGAAGCCTGAACTGACACCTTCAGAATAGGCAATATCAGTTCCATTTTTCAGATGAAAGAAATTAACAAAAGTTACTAGGACAATAGGATTTTTGTGAAAGAGAATTTTTATTATTGAAGTATACAGGAGTAGGTGGTGATCTTTCTAGGAGCATTAACACCCTGACAGACTAGTCATTGTGCTGTTTAATGATCAATAGTAGTTAGTGTTGCCCCATAAAAAATAAAGAAAGAAAAGAGAAAAAACAATATTTGAGGACAGAGGTAATACAGGCTTAGGAGGCATAAATGGGATAATGCTTGAATAATAAAATCACCCATCTCTTTGTGCAGTCTTTCCATTTTATTTCATTTAGCATAGAGATAAGAAAAGGAAAGTGTTTTAGTCATTGAAAATGCCATCTTTTATGTACACCTTGAATGATAAGGTGGTTATCTGGTCCTTCCAAGGACTTATATTACTTAAGTGGCCTCTCTCTGGAATAAAGACTTTCAATAGAAGGAGTGAAATTCTTGGAAAATGTTTGGGGAAGAGAATGAAAATTCCTTGGTTTATTCTCTGAGTGGTTTCTGAACTTTGTTTTGACTTCAGTTATTTCTAACATGTTTTGGTTTTTAAGATTTTTGAGACTCTGACAGATGCTATGATCCCTTTTTCCAGAAAAGTATGGAGAGACGCAAAATGTTGTGTGATATCTCATAGGGATCAGGAAACCTAGCCTTGGGCCCCAAGATTAAGAAACATGGTTTAGATTTTAAAAACTATGTGTTTTTATAAAATAACTTCTTTTTTTAAACTCCCAAGTCCCATTTTTCTGTCTTTCAGGTGCTTAGTAAGCTCGCTTATCTGTAAATGGATCATTTTTTTAGTATATTTACTGCCAAAGTGAGCATTAAATGGGCCCATATTTTATTTTATTTTTTTTTTAAATTTTATTTATTTATTTGACAGAGAGAGACACAGCAAGAGAGGGAGCACAAGCAGGGGGAGTGGGAGAGGGAGAAGCAGGCTTCCCGCTGAGTAGGGAGCCTGATGCGGGGCTCGATCCCAGGACCCTGGGATCATGACCTGAGCCGAAGGCAGACGCTTAACGACTTAGCCACCCAGGCGCCCCTAAATGAGCCCATATTTTAAATACAAGCTCTCATCAATACATAAAGGTATATTAGGCTTTAAATGTCTCTATATGTTAGTGATTGCATTTTGAAGTATTTTAGCTAAGCATGGGCATGAGGTAATGTTAATATATTGATCATGTCAGCCACTAACAAGATTGCCAGATAAAGTGCAGAAGACCCAAATGCATTTGAATTTTAGATAAACAACAAATAATTTTAAAGTATAAATATTTTATGCATTGGAAATTTCCATAAAATTCAAATACCCCAATGCATGGGCCATACTATACTTAAAAATGATTTATTATCTGGAATTCAAATGTAACTGGCTATCTTGAATTTGTTTTATTCTGGCAGCTCTAGACTAACAAAACATTTTTTCAGTTGTTGCAGTAATAGGTTCACATACCTGTTTCTGTCACAATTCCTGTTCCTTCCCAAAGGCAGGAATATATTATCTCATGTTTCATTCCCTGCCACCCCTCCCCCCACTATCTATTAAAGGCCCTAGAACATAATAGATAGTCATGAAATTTGCTAAATGAAGAAAATGATTCAATTTCTAAGTAAAAGAGACTTGGTATTTGGGTCAAGTATTTCAAGGGACTTTTTACTATAGAGTCAAACTCCAAGCCAGTCTTAATTTGAACAGCTTGTCTAAAGTCCAATTTAAAATTAGAACTCAGCTCTCTTTAACTCCAAAGCCAATGTTATATTAACTCCTTATTAGTGGTTCCCAAAGGAGGAAATACAGTATCTTTTTTTTTTTTTTTTTTTTTAGAGAGAGCGAGCACAGGAGCAAGCAGGGTGGGGGGTGCAGACGGAGTGAGAGAGAGAGAGAGAATCTTAAGAAGGCTCCCCTCCCAGTACCCAGCGCCCAGGAAGGAGCCCCGGTGAAACTCGATTTCATGACTCTGAGATCATGACCTGAGCTGAAATCAAGAGTCTGACGCTTAACGGATGGAGCCATCCAGGTGCCCCAGAAAATACTGTATTCTAAAAAGCATTTTAATTAATAGAAGCAATGTGAGGGGTGGGGGTTTGGGCGAAAAAGCTACTGGAATTTAGTGGGTGGGAGCCAGTGATGCTATGTATCCAGCAATATGTGGGGATAATCCCACACAACAAAGAATTATTCTGGCTCCCATGGGACTTTTGAGATTACTTCCAGGTATTCAAAAAGGGAATAAACTCTTAAAAATGATTTCAAACTAGAACCTAACTCCAGTGACACATATACATAAAGTTTTGTGTTGCATTAATACACATTGAATTTTCTAAGAATGAAACTAGCACCTAAATCAAGAGGAGATGTCACATAAAACTCCACAATAACTTGATAAGCAGAGTCTAAAAAATCCAATAGTATATAAAATGCTGGGTGACGTTTATTGCAAATTAATTAAATGGCCAAGGTAAAACTGTATAGTCAGCTGGGAAGTAATGGTTCCATTGGCTTAAATGCAAGAGCCACAATCCAAATATGTCCTGGTCTCAGATGCAGTATGGTTCTACCTGCTGGCACTGTCTGCTCCAGCTTAATATTTTGGGGGACAATTCTGGGTTCTGGGGCTGGCTGGAACTTCCAGAAGAGCAGCAACAATTCCAGGAACCTCCTGAGTAGTTGGTGATTAGTTCATGACCTCAGTAGAACAATGCACCTTTTCCCCTAAATAAAGCTCCCTGCTATATTTATGCCTGGCTTTGCTCTTGTATGTCTTCACCCGTCAATAAGATAAGAACATCAGCCCACCTTCAGCACTGAGAAGTGGGTTGGGCAGAAGATGGGAGCAAATTGCCTATGTTGTTTTACTCACGTTTGCTAATTAAGGAATGAGTTATCTTGTGTTTCCCTGTTCTTTGTTTAGTTTGGAACCTTACTAAGAGTGTTTTACTATTTTAGAAGATTCCATCACTGATGATAATCCCCTTATATTTGGTTCTTCAGTTCAACACGTTTGTATCTATCATCTTCATGGCAATTTTATGGAGAGAAGAAAACATCTGTTTCATTTGCTTTCTATGGAAATCACATTGAAATAGTAATTATATTACTATAAATTTTAAAAATTCTTCTTTACAATATAGAGGTGACATTATATTCCTTTTTGAGATTATACTTGTAGGTAAAATTTATATTACTTATAAATATCATTTAAAAATATTTATTGATTGGTACTGCTCTGAGTTATCTGATGGAAACAGATATTTCAAAACACCAGCCAATCCGAGCAATGTCCAATATTCAGATAAAGTATACTATTCACATGTTGTCAGATTACCCAGTATCAAATTGTATCTGAGAAAAACAATGCCAAAAAATAATAGTAGTAAATAGTATTTCTTTTTTTAAGATTTATTTATTTTAAAAGAGAAAGAGCGTGTGTGCACACATGCACGCTCAAGTGGGGGGAGGGGCAGAGGGAGAGGGAGAGAGTGTGTGAAGTTGACTCCGCACTGTGTGCTGCGTGTGAAGCCCCATTTGGGGCTCAGTCTCACGACCCTGAGATCACGACCTGAACTGAAACCTAAGAGTCGGATGCCCAACTGACTGTGCCACCCAGACACCCCATTAAACATTTTTAAACACAGATTTCCTAGGGAAAATCAGTACACATTTATAGAAATTTGCAATTGGCAATTTACTTTTTATAAAGTTTTTTAAAGTTTTCTTAAGTAAGGGAGAGAACTCCTTATCACTTCACTATTTCCAATATAAGTAACATTTGGATGGAGTACACAAGAAAATGTAAAGATTTCTTCTGGAAGCCTTGAGGTTGCATTGGTAAAATGGCAGGCTTTTAGTTCTTGTTGAAGGCCAACAGACATATCTAGGCCAGATATTACGGGGAAAGAGAGCACCTTCTTTGAACACTGCAGGACACCTTGGTGCATTTTAGTAAATACAGGATGTGACTAAGAGCCTTGTGTGGAGTCAGACTGGGCTAAGTTCAAATCCCCTATAAGCCGCTTCTTGGGGACTTAAGCATTTTACGTAATCTCTCTGAGCGTCAGCTTTCTTTTTTGTAAACAAGGGTAATTAGAGGCCCTTTTATCCCTATGTAAAGTAACACACGTAGGTGCCATATTAGTCTGCTCCACCTGCCATAACAAAATACCAACGACTGAATGGTTTCAAGGACAGACATTTCCTCACAGTTCTGGAGGCTGAGAAGCCCGAAATCAAGGTGCCAGTGCATTTGATTTCTTGTGAGGCCCCTCTTCTTGGCTGCGGATGGTTGCATTTCCTCTGTGTGCGGTACGAAGTGGGGGACTCTCTCCCTGTAAGGACACTAATTCCATTGGGTCGGGGCTCCGTCTTTAGGACCTTAGTTAGCATTTATTACCCCTTTAAAGGCCTGATGTCCAAATACATCAGATTGGGGGTTCGGGCTTCAACATATAGTCCCTGGCACAGTGCCAGATCCTCAGTAGTGCTGGCGAACATTGGTTATTATTAGCATCCTAGATCAGGTCTAATCTTCACAAAACCATGTTGGGACGTAAGCATGATTATCTTCATTTTAGACATAAGAAAACTGAGGCTCGGAAAACATGGGTCCCTTACTTTGGTGGAAGCATTCAGGAAGTGGTAATACCAGAATTTAAACTTGGTTCAGGTTGTGTATCAGCAATACACGGGCTGATTGTATTCCATACTACACTGCTTCTCAGAATAATGATGTTTTAATTAATTATTAACAACCCACATTCTGGGGCGCCTGGGTGGCTCAGTCATTAAGCGTCTGCCTTCAGCTCAGGTCATGATCCCAGGGTCCTGGGATCGAGCCCTGCATCGGGCTCCCTGCTCCGCGGGAGGCCTGCTTCTCCCTCTCCCACTCCCCCTACTTGTGTTCCCTCTCTTGAGATGTATCTCTCTGTCAAATAAATAAATAAAATCTTAAAAAAAAACATTGTTACAGTACTTTATAAATTGTAAAGTGCTTTCCCAGCCTTTAATTGTTACTGCGGAGAATGTTAGGAGGCTAGTTAAAAGGGATGGAAAAGGGAGGCCTGGGTTCCTCAGAGGCCAACAGCAACAAAGGTGCTGCAAAAGAAGATCCCATTTGAAGGTAAAGCAAAACTCAGAGGACTTTTCAATCAGAGAGGTAGGCAAAAGGTGCAGGAAGGTGAAATCGAAGAAAGGGCAAACCTTAAGGAAAATCGAAGAAAGGGCAAAGCCTTCAGCAAAGCAAGAAATGAGAGGAGAGTTGGCATCACTGAGATGAGAGGCTGCAAGACATACTGCAGTCAGCTAGCTACCTCGGACAATGCCAACAGGCCGGGAATGTTTCAGCGCGAATTAGCGTCACTGTAGTCCAGAAGTGGGAAATGAGCAGGATGGTTTTTTCTGCGTGAAAGAGAAGTTCATGGTTGCTAAGAGTACTGTGGTTTAAGGTGCTGGATCTGGAGGTGAATTGCCTGGGGTCACATTCTGCCTGTGTGAGCTTGGGGAAAATGTAGGCTTCCCCGTTGTGATATGGGGATGATGGTACTCCTTGTCTCATAATATTGATGTGTTAAATAATATATTGGGTGCTGTGTGCTTAGCACTGTGCCTACGACTCAGTAAAATGTTACAATGATGATGATGATATGATTATTTTATCTCTAGAATAATTACATTTTGGCTAATTATGTACATTGCAATCACGACTATGTCTCTTACACTCCAGATGAGAGGTCAGAAGGTACAATATTCCTATAAAACATCGTTGTCTGTGTACAACCTTTTCTGGGAAATCCTCAGGAAGATGTAGCACCCGAGTTCCTGAGGAAGTGAAACCAGGGTCCATCAAAACCTGAGCAGAGGGGCGCTTGGGTGGCTCAGTCAGGTAAGTGTCTGTTTTGGCTCAGGTCATGATCCCAGGGTCCTGGGATCAAGCCCCACATTGGGCTCCCTGCTCAGCAGGGAGTCTGCTTCTCCCTCTGCCACTGTCCCTGCTTGTGCTCTCTCTCTCTCTTAAATATATACATAAATAAAATCTTTAAAAATAAATCAAAAACCCTCTGGTGAATGGAACAGGCAGGCTGATCCTGGGAAGGCTGAGTTAGGTATCAAAGCTCTGGGGACATATTAGCAGGATGATTTCCTAAGGAACATCTCCTGCTATCTTGTCTTTGTTCTCCTATCCACACACATTCACTACAAGTCCCTTTCCCTGGGCCAGGAGGTAGTGGCTGAATGTTTCCGATAAGGAACCCCTTGCTGCCCTGAGAATATTGGTCCCAAGGAGAATGAAAGAACAAGTGAGAGCAAAAGTGACAACAAGGAGAAGGAAGGAGAAGAGAAAGAGAGTGAATAAGGCAGAGATCGCTCAGAAAGTTTCTCACAGCCACGACCATACGAGAAAGGGGTTATGATTCCCATGTTATAGCTGGAGAAAATGAATAGGGCAGGAAATGGGTTGTCCATGCAGATCTACTAACTCAAAATTTCTTGCCCATTGTACTAAGTTCTGCTTTTCTCCCTGCAAAGCATGGGGATACCTAAAATTCCAAAGAGATCATGGGTTTCTTTCAACTACCAGCTGCTGTGCAAAGACAACGTGGTTGATCCAGCATGGTTGTTTAGAAGACAAAAGGCTTTATTTGGAAAAAAGAGTTATTGTCTCATGTAGTATTATAAGTAAAACTAGTTTATTGAACAACAACAACAACAAAAAAAAAAACCTAGGTCTAAATATGAAAGATCATTCACAAAATAAAAAGATAAACTTCATGGCTTTTCTGTTTCCCTTTGTATACATGTGCATAAAATTTTCTACATTTATCTATAACATTTTTCTTAATTTCGCATCAGGGAAACTGCAAACTCTGCTACTTTATTCTGTGTGTAATTGAGGTCAGCCTCTGTAGAAAACTGGGACATCTCAATTATATAAGCCCTGTTCCGTCCACACCATCCTTATTATTTACTGCTTCAATCATATTCTGTATTTCCATTTCTAAAATAAGAGACATAATATGTACTTGTCTAATATGAACTTTGATGATTTGTTACTTTAATTAAAAGAATTTTTAAAGTGTTGATGCAAGACAACATTGACGATTTCGAACAAAATTCCTGAATAAAGTAAGCCATAAATCTCATATGAGACTATCTTTAGAAAACAACTATTTTGATCACATATCCTCTAGTAAGGTGTTCACTTTTCATTCGAGTGGTCAAGAAGTCCGAGTATCTTTTGTTTCCTCGAGGGATGTATATATTTGAAATCAGGCACAGTCCACCGAATGGCAGTGCATTAAATATAGGGGGAGGAATGATGAAGAAAAAGAAAATATATGAAAATAGACAGATGAATTTGGGAACCTTACTTGCCTTGGGGGAAAAGAGCCATGAAATAGCTGCTAACACCCTTGAAAATACTGTGTATGTGTCTCATTATACCTCCTAGATTTCCAGCCTATCACATTCCATGAGGTCTTTGCAAGCCAATGATGCTAGGGCTGTCAGCATGATATTCTCTAACTTGAGATGGCTCCCACCCCCACCCTTTTGTAAAACTTCCTGAAGAGCAACGGCGGGAGCCTTGCCAGATATTCTTTCTAACGCCGTTTAATAAGAGTATTTTCAGATTTCAGTCAGAACAGCTCAATGCTAGCGATATGCTGGGGCATCCACTCCTCAGCCCACTCATTTTATTTTCCCGGAAGTTACATTTGATTCCACCCAGCCGCTATCGTTGTATATAGTGCCTTCAAATTCACCACCCTAGTTGCAAGTTCTGCATTCAGCTTGATCCATTTTCCCAGTTAGGTTGTCCCTCTGGTGAGATTCTGGCTGTCCATATTAAAATTAGTAATTAATATTGATAATGCTAATTATCAATATTAATAGCCTTGGGTTTGTTGAGAGTTGAGAGAGCCTTCTTAGAGAAAGTGTGCATTGTTTAGAAGCAGGGCGGTGGCTGCTTTGGAGCATCTTGAGTTCCTCATGAAATGCTGGGAATTCTGTGCAGTCCCAGAGGGAACAGTGCATTCTTCTTTCTCTTAGTGTGTGCTCACTGATGTGGAAGTGAGTGGAGCTGGTTTCCCTGAGCCCCTCACAGATTCTGTCCCTTCCTTGGCTTGAGTGCAAAATCACAGACAAGAGGACACAGAGCATTCTATAACATGTCCACTGAAGCCTCCAGAATCCTGGTGGTGAAATAAAGTCATTAGGGGAGTAAAGTGCTGTGATTGAGCTCTTGAAGGAACTAGCAGCTGACATCGCCAGAACCCCAAACTATGGGAATCAGTGAGACAGAGATCATTTAGAGGGCTACTTCTCTAAAGAACAGGATGAATCACCTTTCTGCCTTCTAACCTACTCCCCAAATTTCTCTCCAACTTGAGAGGACAGCCACCTCCCACTTGCCACCCCCATCCCTTCAAGGACAATTGATTTGGACTTTCTATTTTTTTTTTAAAGATTTTATTTATTTATTTGAGAGAGAGAGAGAATGAGAGATAGAGAGCACGAGAGGGAAGAGGGTCAGAGGGAGAAGCAGACTCCCTGCTGAGCAGGAAGCCCGATGTGGGACTCGATCCCGGGACTCCAGGATCATGACCTGAGCCGAAGGCAGTCGCTTAACCAACTGAGCCACCCAGGAGCCCCATGGACTTTCTATTTTTAATGGATCCAGAGAAACTATTTTGTACATAGGGCTCCTTTTCTCACCTCTTATTTTGGCCAGTGTGATATATGTTTGGCATGGGGATAAATTGAGATTGAAATCTTTGAAGTGTTGCTGATGCGATCACAGCAGAATGACGACAGAGGAAGGGAAGGGCGGACAAGAGAGTCTGAATACAGCACTCTAGTCATGGCACCAGATTATTTTGAGAACAGTATCTTCCTCTTCCTGCCTGTTCTCTCCCTCAATGTGTGTCCTTGTTTTCTTGCCTCGCACAAATATTCAGATGCTCTTAGTGCCCTCCATTCATTTATTTTCATAGCTATACAAGAGTAAGGATTTCTGTTCACATTTTTTTCTTACTGTTGCTTCTCTCACACCATTTGGTTACACTGCTAGTACATTCTAAGGACTGTGCACTCGGTTTAGGTATATTTTCTGGCAATATTGTTCTTCCTGCTTGATCTAAGAAAAGTCTCTCATTTGCTCTCTTGCTTTCTCTGACACTTTCTCCCTTCAGCTTAGTACAAAGACTCTGCAATCTGCTTTCAGTCATCACTGTTGACACATCAAAGAAATATGACTTTAATTTTTCAAAGAAAATATGAATCATGTAGTGTTTCGCACACAGACAGTACCCTTCTCTGTTAGCTAGTGTGCAATCTAAAATTCTTAGCTGTATTTTATACACAAGCAATGGTCATATTATTGGGACTGTACCACGCAGAGCGCCACCCCACCAGGATATGAGCTCATCTTCTCTGAGAAACTAAGTGAGGTTGAGCTGGGTCAGTGTTTGGAGGAACTCATTTCCAATGAAATCCAAGAGAATCTCAGGAAGGGACAATTCCATATTCTGGACAATGGCCTCCTTATTTGATGAGAACATTTCAGCTGAAAGTTAAAAAGCAATGATAGACTCATTATTGTCACAGGAAAACCGCTTAATTGAAAATAAACCCCCATTTTATATGATTACCAAACAACAAGAAACAACAACTAAGTGGCACAGAGAGAAGGTTCATTCACAGTTCACCTTTGTGTGAGTGACACAAAGTAAATAAACAACAATAAGATTTTTTTCTCCAAATTAACAATTTCTAAGGTGTGTGGTATGGTCAGAACAGTTTCAACGCGTTTTCTGTATGTATAATACTTTACACAAAGTGTTGGTTTTCCTGAGGATGCCCCTGTCATTGCAAGACCTTGAATATCTTTGTGATTCATCCGGGTATCTGTTTCCAGAGACTTACGGTAAAATGTGGAATGTCTGTGAATCCAAATTAACTATTAAACTATGGTGGCAGTACCCAGGAAACAGAACATTTGATGCACCAAAACATCCCCTTCTCTAGTTACTCGCATAAAAATGTTTATTGTCTTGTGATGATGAGACAAAGGAAGGAGACAAGAAGTGGCAAAAAATGAATAATCAAGAGCAACATGTAAGCCTGAATCCTGTAATTACACTCTGCCCACTAAAGGTTCCTGTACATATCACTTGGATTCAACTCTCTCAATCTCTCATTACTTATGATTGTGTCCCCTGAAGGCTTGTTAGCCAACCCACAGTGAGGGGGATGTATTCCAAAGCTGGGGGAATTATTTCTATTGGGTTATGCAGGTGGGTGGGTGAATTTACAGTTGCAGGCATTCAGGAATGTATCAGTGACAGCAAGATTCCTGCAGCTTCATTTCAGCTGCCAAAGAAATGACTCTGCTGAATATTGATTGTGTTCTGCTTTAGGTATTGCCCTTGGAGGCAGTCACCATTGACAAACACACACGCAGGCTCGTCCTCATGCATCCCGCATGGCAACTGCACAGTGCTCCCAAGTAAAGTCAAGTGGCTACGTCTTCTGGGATTGTCTCTGGACAGATAACTATTCTAGATTGCGTGTGTGTCCTGGTGGTGGAGAATGGAGGATGCTTATATAAAAAATTGAGAACATGTTTTATTAACCTAATGATACTGATGATTTAATGAGAAATGTAAAATAAAAATAAAAACCTACTAGTAAATACAATAAAATGGGCAATACGTGTATATGTAAATAACTGATCTAGTAGAGTGGAGGCATAAATCCCAAGTGTTTTCATAGGAAGAGTAAAAGGAAGAAGGAGAAAGGAAAGGGTGGCTTGGAAAAGACAGTAAGTAGGATGACAGGCTTATAGTTAATCTCAAAATAGATTATGGAAAAGCAGATTTTTTTCCTGGTCTTAGAAGAGAGACACGAAATCAGTGTTTTTAAGGTGAGTGGATGCCCTGCGGTAGCATGTTTAAAATTATCATTCTTAAAATCTGTGCGATGTTCAGGGAGGAGAGGGTTTGAGATGGTGGTATAGGAAGACCCTGAACTCAGCTCCACACATGGACCCAACAAATCTACAGCTACATATAGAACAGCTCTCTTGGAAAAAGACCTGAAAACTAGCTGAACAGCTCCCCCACAACAAAGGATAAAAAAGCCACATCGAGATAAATGGGAGAGGCAGGGACAGTTTCACCAAAACCCCCACCCGTGGTGCAGCAACCCACAAGCCAAAGGGATCTCACAAATATGGAGTGTATCCCTGAGGAGCAAGTGGTTTGAGCCCCACATCACCCCAACCCTTGGGACTTGCAATTCTATTCCTAGTAATTAATTTTATAAAAATGTCCCTAAAAGTGTGTTTAAATGTGTATAGAAATGCATAGAGATGTGCCCTGCAGCATTATTTGTAATAATGAAAATGCAGCATTATTTGTAATAGTGAAAAATTAGAAGCAATCTAAATGCCTATCAATAAAAAATTACTGAATAAATTGTGGTTCATTCATATAGTAAGAACATCAGTAAGCCACTAGAAGAATGAAGATCTGCAGATCTTGACAAAGAAACATGTTTATGATATGTTGCTAAGTGTAAATCACAAATAACAAAACAGTCCATATAATATGATTTTATATTTTAGATAAATACATGTGTATATTTGGCGGTGCCTGGGTGGCACAGTTGGTTGAACATCCGACTCTTCGTTTCAGCTCAGGTCATGATCTCAGGGTCGTGATTTCAGGGTCAGGATCAAGCCCCGTGTTGGGCTCCATACTTAGTGTGAAGTCTGTAACTTTCCCTCTCCCTCTCCTTCTGCCCCTGCCCCCGACCCTGACATCTTTCTCTCTCTCTCTCATATTAATAAATAAATCTTTTTAAAAAATACATATGTGTGCATCTAAACGATGTAGTTTTTTTCTATGCACATTTGTATTTTTAAACTTTTTTTAAAAATTCAAAGTAAAATAAAATACTCAGAAACACCTGAGATGAAATTGTGACCAAAGAAATGCCATTTGGCTATACCTATGCCTTTTCAAAGTAGTTTTCCAAGTCAAGCAGTAGGTAGACTCTAGCAGATTTAAGGTAGCTTAACTCCAAAACTCCACAGTCATTTTGCAATGGCCATGCTCAATCAGTAGCTTCTCATCCTTCCCCCGGATTACTGCCTTGACCTTCAAACTGGTCTCCCTGCTCCTACTGTTGATCTACGACAACACCCATTTTCAACACAGCAGTCTGAGTAATCTTTACAATATTTAAATGATATTCATATCACCACCTTCAATGGCTTCCTGTCACACTCAAGATGAAATCCAAATCCCTAACCTCTCCTTATAAGGACCTCTGTCATCTTATCCTCCTCTAATGGCGTGCCACCCCTACCTCACTGTGCCACAGCCACTCTGGACCCTTTCATTTGTTCAAAGGCACTGAGTTCTTTCTTTCCACAAGACGTTTGCACATGCTTTTCACTTTTTCTGGAATGCTCTTTTCCTGCCTCCAAACCTACCCCAGCCCTCCCCTTTTCTTGGCTAAGGTACAGCCAGTCTTCCAGACTCAAATAAGTCTTTCTCAGAGAGGATTTCCCTGATCATCTTCACTAATGAAATGAAATTCCTATCTGTTTCCCATATTTTCTCATATTTCAGTTGACTCATTACAATATGTAATCTTATTTTTATACTGTTCTTTGTTTAGTGTTTGCCTCACTACCAGAGCAAGATTAATGCGAGCAAGATTAAAACAACCTATAAGATCATTTTCCAGTAGGATACCTGGCAGCATAATATATATTTTTGAATGAATGGATAAATGAAGGAATACTCCTAGACCCCTCTTATTGATTCTTATTTTTAAAAGAGCTTTTTTAGTGAACTTCGGTGAGCATATCAAAATATTCTGAAGTAAACCAGAACATAAAACCAATCAACTGTAACACAAAAGTGTTTTTGTTAATGAACTAAAGTACTGAACTAAGTAGAAACCTCCTTGGGTGCCACTTACAAAAATAGGCTGCTCTTTTCATATGCTTTCAACCTGTAGGAGAGTAGGTGTTGCAACCCTGCTAAGCATTTGTGCTGTTAGAATCCCAGTTACCAGGGAAGCCAGCAACACCGTTGGTGAAGCTGTTCTGTCTCAACTCACATGTTATTTCTGGTAATTGAAACTACCCTGTAAGTACTTATGTCATCTTGTCCTCCCCAGTTTTTCAGCTTCCTGTAATGGCACACCACCCTTCTACCTTTTTAAATAGGACCACAGCTGATCTGTTCTACATCCTCCACATTTAGAATTTTCCCTTTGAGGAAGGAGGTGATAAGATGGAGAAATGCAAGAAAATCTCCCTACCAAAAATATCAGTTCTCTGGGAGGAGAAAGACAAGCTGAAATCTAATCCTGTGTTCATGAGTCAAGTGTTGCTTGCCTTTCTTAGGTGAATTTTGTGAAGAGTTTTATTAATGTGCAAACTTTCTTTCCAAGCTCCCAAGTTACATTTGTCTTGCTCTCATTTACCATTTCCACTAGAAACATCTGCATCTACAACTGATACCAGTTCTAAAGTATTTTACTCTTGGAATTGATTAAATTTCTTTGAGTCATATGCAACAGAACCAGAAGAGAATTTTTTAAAAGATAAGAAAATACAAAAGAAATCTGTTGGATAGGCTCTAAGACATCAAAGGAAACTTGGACAATGAAGTGTTAGAAAGGATGAAGACAAAGCTGGTCCAAATTCATGAGCTTTTTCTCTAAAGTTCCAGAATGAACATATGTCGAATCCTTTCTCCATATTGTGTGCTGCTTAAAAGTCTCAAGGCAAGTTTCTGATTGGACCACTTCGAGTTAGGTATCCGCTTCAGTATCCAATTAGGTATTACCAGCCAGACCCTCTTCTGTGAATGGAGTAGGCATAGAAAAGTACTTGGAAGATATCTTAATGGATGCTCACCATACACAGCATATTGTTGAAACTATTTGTTGATTGATTTAAAAAAACTTTAAATATACATGGATAACTCACAGAGAGGCTTTGAAAGAGACATATTTTTTATTAAGTTTTTATTTTAATTCCAGTATAGTTAACATACAGTGTTGTATTAGTATCAGGTGTACAATGTAGTGATTCAACAATTCCATACATCACCCAGTGCTTATCACAACAAGTACCCTCCTTAATCCCCATCACCTATTTCACACATCCTCCACCCACCTCCCCTCTGGTAGCCATCAGTTTGTTGAAAGAGCCATATATATATATTTTTTTATCTTTAAATTTTTTATTGTTATGTTAATCACCATACATTACATCATTAGTTTTTGATGTAGTGTTCCATGATTCATTGTTTGTGCATAACACCCAGTGCTCCATGCAGAACGTGCCCTCTTTAATACCCATCACTAGGCTAACCCATCCCCCCACCCCCCTCCCCTCTAGAACCCTCGGTTTGTTTTTCAGAGTCCATCGTCTCTCATGGTTCGTCTCTCCCTCCGATTTCCCCCCTTCATTCTTCCCCTCCTGCTATCTTCTTCTTTTTTTTTCTTCTTAACATATATTGCATTATTTGTTTCAGAGGTACAGATCTGTGATTCCACAGTCTTGTACAATTCACAGCGCAAAGAGCCATATTTTAATAACAGGGTTCTAGAGTGACATCCTTTAACTTTGTCCAAATACAGAGAAAGACATAGGAAACTGAGGCTCTCAGAAAGTCCTTATGTTTGGGTATAGAATGCTGACCTTTAAGCAATATGGCTTCACATTTCTTCAGTCTCCTGGTGGATAAAAGAGTTTTCTAGTGCGCATGGTGTCTTTTTAGTTTTGGTTGCCTTTCTCCCTTCTCACTCATCCAAATTCTCATCATCAGTTCTTTTTGTCCTCTTTGGTTTGTCATTTCCCACACCGCCCACATTATCTTTGTACCTTTGCTCTTATCACCTTATTCCCAAAGATTGACATTGGCTACCAAACTCTTCTTGCCTAGAGTTATTTACGTCCTTTATTTCACCTTGCATGTGCTACAAGAGGAATCCTAAATTCCTAAAACACTACTTTTGTCATGATGTTTATCTCCCCCAAAACATTTAATCCCCTCTGTTTTCCTACTTAATAAATTCTGATCTCCTCTGCTAAAACGTTCAAATCCTTCAATAGTTTGGCCATTCTTTACCACACTTTGGTTTCTATTCTTCCTTAGCCTGAATGCCTGGGTCTATCATTTTGACCTCCTTAATGTCTTCCTTCAACTATGTCCATATACCTACTCACACTCCTGACTCACTTTTGGTCTTTTACTGCCCCAGAACACGATCTTTCATCTCTCTGTTCACCTGTTGAAATTGAGATTGTTTTTCTAAGCTCATCTCAAGTCTCAACCTCCCGTGAAGTATACCTATGCTTACTGTCCATCTCATTTTTTAAAATATTTTCTTTTTGAATATATTACATGTGATAGCCTTATGAAAGACTATCTTATTTTTAATGTCTGCCCACATTTTGCAAATATAACATATCAAAATATAAAAAGGATCTAATACTCTGCTATTCATTCATTATTTGCAAGAAATATTAATCGGGTACATCCTACATGCCTGACAACACATATGCAAAGAGCAAGAAAGGTAAAGACATCTGCTCTCATTGACCTTAATTCTGGTGGGAGAAGATACGCTGCACCCTGGACAGGGGACGAAGTCATAGTAGGTAATGTAATTATGAGAAATAGGTAGGCGCAGATTGTGTAGGAATTTGAAAACTATGAATCTAGGGAAATAGCATGATGATTTCTCCTCCTCCTCCTCCTTCTCTCCCCCTCCATGACAAGGCTAAACAGTGTGGATTTTATCTTAAGGGCAATGGATGATCACTGACTTCTGTGCAGAACAAGATTATAGGAGGGCGAAAGGAGGAACAAAGAGTACATGAAAAAGAATCTAGGGATTGGATGATGGCATCTTGGGCCAGGGTGATCGTAATGGAGTTGGAGGGATTGTTTTGTGTGTTTATGTGTGACCTCGCCTACCATATTAAAAAAATACAGAACAAAACATCAGAGACAAACGGCATATCTTAACCCAGGAGGTATTACGCAGGTAAAAGCACATAGCAAATGTTATATATATTGGCAAAATGGCTGAATTTAATTTTATCCTTATCTTCACTGTAAAAAGAATGATTTGCAAGATAGAAGATAGAAGACTGGTGAATTGACGATTCTTTTCATTGGATATTTCCCTTCATCATCACAATGGATACCTAACAATTTGTTGGATTTTGCAGGCACAATGATATTCAGTCAAGATAGACCCAAACTACTAAAGTGAAACTTCCCTAAGTTCTTCACACTTTGGATGTGTCCCCAATGTGTCACAATAATTTAAGGATTTTTAATAAGAAAATCTCAAGGCAATGTGAGATATTTTGTCATCCCACAAGTATGTTTCTTTTTAGCCCAATGTGTTTGCTTATATATATATCTAAATACCATGGTGATGGTGCAAATAATTACATAGTCCCCAATGTATAGTTTTTGAGTAGGATGTGCCAATGATTAAGAATCTATGTGTGGAAATAAAACTGCTGCTTGTGAAGGCTGCTAAGTCTCAAGACTGTGCTTGGGTGTGTAATTCATATTTCTTTTTTATAACTAAAACTTGGCTATTTGAAAGTGAACTTTTCCCAAGTAAATTTAAAAAAAAAATTAAATGCCCACAAGAGGAAGACATTCATATAAATAAGTTGACCCAAAGATCAAGGTAATCTGCTCCTCGGAGAGCAATGATATGGCTGATGGAAAACCTGGAATATCAGGTTCCTAGTGCAGGGCTCTTCTGAAAAAGTTACAGGCAAGGCAGAGAAAATGAAATAATAGCTACAAAAGCACTTTGAAGAATTCAAAAAACATCTGGCACTCCTTATCACAACAGCTTCTCAATTCTTCATTTGGACCACCTCTAAGCTCTTGGATTCTAACGAGTTTATTTGGAATATTCAATTAAATATCAAAATGCATTTCACCAGCCTGAACATCTTCTAACACCTTGCTTTAATTTATAGAAGTAATTTTCAGTGGGAGGAGCGTCCTTCAACTATATCTACAAATACCATTTGAAGAAATACTTTTCTAACCAAGTAGTTCACTATCAAAATATTTCCCAGGCCTGAATTATGGTCCCATTGGAATCACAGTGTCACAGAATTTTAGAGATGGACAGGGCACTGGAGACCCATGTAGTTCAATTCCCTCCTTTGTCATATGAGTAGCAGAAAGCAGGCTGCCTTCCTATGGGAGAGAATGGACAATTGAAAGGGGATCCATGTGTTCTGTCTTCACAGTAAAAATAAGTCCAGTTTACTGACTTACCTGAACCTTTTTTGCAACATGCTAAGATGTAACCTCAAGTCTCCTGAAACTGAGGCCAGTTCTCCCTACCCACAACCAGCTTGTTTACACTAAATTTATTGTAGTATTGAAACCATGTCTCAACTGTAAAAAATCAAATAAAAATGTTTCTGTGAATTTTCTGCATTCCAGGAACTATTCCAAGCACTCTATTAAATTGTTTGATCATCACCCTACCGTCCTATGGGGTACATACCATTATTATTATTGTGCAGATGAAAAAAAATTGAGGCGTAAGAGCTGTCTGGTTATTCATCAAAAGCTACTGAGTGACAGAGCATAAGTATGAGTCCACACAATATGGAGGCTAAATGCTTGTCCATTACTTTATGGCTATCCAAAGTAGTTAACTTAAAATTATGTAAGACTTAAGAAATCAAACAAATTGTTAAAAAAAAACTGTATATGAAGTTCTGATAATGACTGCTTCTTGTTTTAGAACAATAATTTATCTTTCAGCATTAAAAGTTTAAATATATCATCAAAGAGGAAGTCTGAGAGATACTTGGTAATGTTGGGAACATATTTCCTAATTCATGTATTCCTATGAAGGCTTCATCTGTTCCAGTCTTGTCTCTGTCCCTACTTATCAACAGTATTTATAACATGGTAGGAACTCCATAATATCTGTTGACTAAGTGAAGGATTTTAGTGTTGGATGAATTATTGAATTATAAATAAGTTTTATCCCTAAAATTGTTAAAGATTTTTATTAAGGCAAATCTGGAACCTGAAATGATTCATGTAGCTTCCACAAATATTGCCTAATTCCTAAAATACACTTTACAGAATGAGTTTAAACATTATAGATATTGTTAAGTAAGTTTATAAGTAATTTTAATGTCTTTCTGTGAGTATCATATGAGTTGAATTGTACTTTTTAAGTTTGGGACATCGTAAGTACTTACTCTGAGAAAACAGAATTTTAAAAATTGAATTGTTACTATCCAGATTTTTTTTTCTTAATAAATCTGTTTTCTACCTTTGAAATCAAGCAAATTTAATAATGGCAGATCAGTTTAATCCACAGATTGAGAAACTTTTGCCAAGGAAAATATAAGCAAGATCCTCCTCTCTCTCCTTCCCCTCCCCACCCCAAGCCCCACTCAGTCTCTCTTGAAATCCAGAGTGGTAATGCAGGGTATAAATAAATATCTTTACCAGGGTTTGTTCTATGTTCGCCACAGAATATTTAAAGTTTAGTTACTGAAAAAGAACCTTTATCAGGAATGAAGTTCAGAACCCTTGCAGATGTTCTGGACTGAGTCCTACTATTAGCCTTCGTGTGATCCTTTTAGTCAGAGTTTCCTTCTTCCATTCTTGGAAAATGATTTTCTGGTTTCAAAAAAACATGTGGTGTGCAATTTTTTAAAAAGTGAATTTCCCAACCATTTTTCTTCTTTTTCCCTGGTGTAGGAACAGCTTCCCATGTTTCAGGGAAGGATCTGCCAGACAAGACCATAAAGGCCAACCTCATCTGCCTGGTGGCCCTTCTGAGGGGACCTTGGTGCTGTTGACAAGTACATGCTCCACAGATGACACCATTTTATCTTCCAGAAACTCCTGACCCTAGTATCACTGGGTTTTAACCTTACAGGAGTAGCAGAAGTGTGAACATCCTTCCTCTGATCAGCAGTAGGGCATGCTGCACAGGATCTCAGAGCTCATAAAAGATGTCTGCTGGCCAGTTCATCGCAGTGTCTGTGTGCACTCCATTAGCTATGCTGTAAAGAATTCCACTTGCTCTTTGTGTTCTATGAAGCAGAACAATAGGTCACTCTCCTCTGGAATAGCTGCTGATGCCTTCAAAGTTCAGTCAAAGCCCACATTTTTTCCCCTCTGAATAATGTATGAGTGTAGTTCACCCACGTGCTGCTAATCTAGTCGGGAGGGAACTTCCAACAGCTTCAGCCTTGTCTGATGTCACTGAACAAACTCACTGGTTCAAACAGGAAGACCTTGTGATCCGACTTTGTTTGGCAGAGGGTTGTGATGAAAAGTTAGAAGTGGGAGAAACCCAGATGCATATGCATGAACATGCAGCAATCTGGAATGCTGACCTGTGAGACCACATCCAATTCAATATCACTCACCTCACAGGCTCTTTCTAGATGGAAAGGTGAGCCCTGCTCCCCCATGCACAGCAGTAAGTAGATGTTCTATTGAGGAAGTACCTCCTCCATTTCCCTTTCTGAAATTCCAGGCCCAGTCAGTGGTCAGCTCTCAGGCCTTATCATCCTACCTAGTCAGTGGCCCCAGTGAGAGACCAACTTCTATTATTTACCTGTGGATTTGTTTCCTAGGGCCGCCATAACAAATGACCACAAACTGGGTGGGTCAAAACAACAGAAATGTATTCTTTCACAGTTCTGCAGGCTAGAAGTTCAAGATAAAGATGTTGATAGGGCCATGCTCCCTTTGAAGGTCCTAAGGGAGATTCCTTCCTTGCCTTTTCCAGCTTCTGGTGGCTTCTGGTATTGCATGGCTTGTGGCAGCATAACTCCAATCTGCCTCCATCCTCACAGCTCCATCTTCCCTGTGTGTCTTCACATACCTTCTTATAAGGACACCAGTCACTGGATTTAGGGTCTACTGGAATCCAGTGTGTTCTCATCTTAACTAAGTACACTTATGTCTAATAAGGTCACATTCTGAGTTTCCATGAGAACATAAATTATAGGGGGATGCTATTCAACTTTTATAAAAGAAGAAAAATGACCCATAATTTGTAGTACCCTGCTCTTGTCTCTAGAAAAGTCTAAAAAGCATACTTAATGCCTAACCATTCGTGAGAAGGGGAGTGAAGAGGCTTCTAAGGGTTAGATCCCATTCCCACAGGCAGAGGGGAGCACATCCATGCCTGCACACCTGCTGATCACCTAGATAGAGTGGCTTTCCCTTCAGATGTGTTATCAAACACACTTCCTTCAAGGTCCACCTCTCATACCCTTTCCCTGAAGCTGCTTTCTTCAGAGGGTATTTATTCTTCTTTTAACCCCATCATTCAAGGAAGAGTTTTATGGATTTGGAACTTCTTGAAGTCCCCAAAAATCCACTGTCCCAGGATTTCTATGTAGAAGGGAACACTCAGAGCAGCCCATGAAGGATTATAAAAACTCCAAGTTTGAAGGAACTTTAGGGGCCAGGTAATCAAACCTTTATGTAAGATGTCACCTTGAATTTTTAGTTAACACTGAAAGTAGGAATGACCAAGAATAGAATCTAAGATATTTACCTAGGGAAGGGTCTCTATCATAAAGAGAATAGGTGAGCCCCGAACAAGCCTCCTTTATTTTATAATTTTGCCTCAAACTTTCCTGAAGCTCACAGTAACCTCTTTACATTATCTCAATTCTTGTGCACCTAAAAATCAATGTGGGTGTTGTGTTTATCCCCTGTGTCATAGTTTGCCAATATCTGCCCCACTTGAACTTGCTAAGTCTTCTATGAGGGGAGGAATGTGAGGGGGTGGAGTGTAAGTGAGGGCATTGTCTGTGCTTGGGTGCAAATGAACACACTGGCCCTCTCATGCCCTGCAGAGTGATTGGAGAAAAGCAGGAACTGCATTGTCTAGGGGACTGACTATAAATTTGAATGTCAGAGCAAAACTCCTCTAGCTTAACACCATTCTTGTCCCTTTGTAGACTTTGTTCATCAATGTGTAATTTTTCCTATCAGTTAGAATACTTCTAATTGTGACTAATGAAAGACCCAAGTAAAAGTGGCCTATAAAACAGGGGATTTATTATCTCATATACCAAGAATTCTTAAGTCTGGGCAGTTTTCAAGGTTGATTAATTTGGTAGCTTAATAATGTTAGAGACCTAGGTGCTTTTTGTCTTTCTTCTTTAACTTGGTCATGTTCCTCTTAGGGTCTCAAGATGGCTGAGGCAGACTCTGGTAACACATGCAGACATGAAGATGAGGGCTGGCTTCATGGGTATGTAGTCCGGATGCTCTGTTGGGGCCCCAGACTCAGAAGAGTGCCATGCCTAGGGGCTAATGCTCTGTGGTCGCCATCTTGAATTTCTTAATAATTTTACTTTGGATTTGTGTTTTGTAAGTGAAGTTAAATGGAACAAAGGAGCATAGGACCAAGGGCTTGGAGACTTGACTCATGTGCAGTCCTGCCTCACCAGCTGAGCTGAACAGGTTTTAGATCACCTGCTCTCTGGCCCCTGCCCAACAATACTGCCACCCCTTGCCTCCAGTGGGGTTCTGAACATAGATGTGGGTAGAATCAGGGTCAGGGTCATGTGAGCTCTGTATGCTGAGTTGCAGGGTGAAGCTTCAGATGCCTATGAGGTTATCCATGCCAAAAGAGCAAGTAAAAAATACCATGGCAGGTGGAGAGAGACAGGTGAAGAAAGGAACAAGGATCTTCCCATTTTAAGTCTTTCCTGAGCTGCACAAATTATTATTATTTTTTTTCATTTAAATTTTAGTTAACCTACAGTGCAATATTGGTTTCAGGAGTAGAATTCAGTGATTCATCACTTACATACAACACCCAGCACTCATCACAACAAATGCCTTTTAATACCCATCACCCCTCCAGCCCCACCTACTTCCCTCCATCAACCCTCCGTTTGTTTTCTATTATTGAGTCTCTTATGGTTTGTTTTCCTCTCTCCTTCCCCCCCTTCCCATATGTTCATCTGTTGTTTCTTAAATTCTATATATCAGTGAAATCATTTGTCTTTCTCTGATTGACTTATTTCACTCAGCATAATATATTCTAGCTCCATCCATGTCATTGCAAATGGCAAGATTTCATTCTTTTTGATGGCTGAGTAATATTCCATCGAATGTATATGCCACATCTTCTTTATCCATTCATCAGTGAGCCCCACAAATTATACGGCTGTCCCTAAATACTGATTTCCAGCATAGGAAACAGATTTTACTGTGGGTCTCTTTTTTCTAGCAAAGGAAGTCCTTTGCAATCACTCCCAAGAGATTCTAGTTCTACAAAGCCCAGAGTAAGAGCATATATTCATGCGTAAACCAATGACTATGTAGTGATTAAGACTGCTGTGATTGGCATAGACCAATAGAGATTCACCTGTAGGCTAGGAATGGTCTATCCCTGAACCCATGGTTGCTCCAAATCTCAGAACAAAGTCAGAGATCTGTGAACAATGAAAGATAAGAGTGAGGTGCAGTGGAGTGTGGGATCTACATAAAAACCAGGAATGTCTGTCACGCTATTCTCTCCCTGACTCATCTCTTTTTTTATTCTATCATATCAACTACAGAGGCCATAAGGATCCTCAGAAATAAATGAATCCAATACTTTTTTAGTTGTTTTAACAGTGGGTCCTATTTTTTTCCATGAAATCACACTGAGATCCTCAATATCAGGAGGCATTTAAGAATAATAAAAGGGAGCTACTTTGGTTGAAACAGATGAGTGTTCCTTGGGTCCTAGTAAATTAGGAAATTGTTATCCCTAAGTGAAAGTGTATCAAGCCAATTCGATGGTGTCTACTTAAGTGTTGTGTGCTCTGAAACATCTTTCTGTGCTACTTAAGTTCATTTTCTTAAGGTCTCAAAAATATCTTAAAAATTGGTGTTTGGCAAGATACATGTGCCCTATAGCATATTCCATTTTCTAACTGAAGTGCAACACTTTTCCTCTTTCAGGGCATGTAAAATAAACTAACCCATTAGGAAGTGATATTACAACAATTAATGTTTTTCTAGTCTAATTCTTGTTTTACCTAGGATTTAGTATCTCACCATGCCTTCTGATGGTTGGCTCCTATACTTAATCTCTGGAACTCCAGAATTACATTAAAATCATTAAATGTTCAGGTTTGGATGACTTGTTTGACAAGCACAATGTTACTGGGCAAGTTGGGAATTGATTTTTATTTTTTTCCCCACATCAAACTCAGCTTCTGGGCAGGAGATCTTATATCTTTCTTTCATCATTGTCCAAGAAGATTTTTATGCCAACTCTTTAGTACCCAACTGCTCAGGTACACTCCCACAGAAGTACAAAGGCAACCAGCTGAGAATGTTGGGAAAGGAAATCCAAGCCTGACTGTACACTTGGGCTTTACAGAAAACATTTGGCACTTGGAAAGGCCTCGACAGAGTGCATCCTAACCCTTCCACATTCCATCCATCACTTAAACACGGTACAAATTCATACACTGCAAGCCTCGCCCCAAAGATACACACTGTAATCCACAAAACTGCACCCCTGTGTCCACACAGTCGGAAACACACTGGATTTCTTCTGCACACAGATTCTGCAAACAAAGGCCAGAGTCTGAGGTTTTCACCACAAAGATTCCGCCAGGATTAATGCCGCAAAGACTCCGCCTGGGAAAGAAATGCCTCACACAAATTGAACTGAGCATGGCTAGTGGAAGAGGAGGAAGGACTCTAAGGCTCATACAGGCTGCAGTGTCTTACTGGCCATTTTGTAAGTCTCAGAATTAGGCTTTAGTTCAGCAAGGTCTGGTGCACTGAGGCTGGAGATCTTTTTGTGGTGTCTGCCAGGGTTTCTTAGCTTTGCTCTAATCTTAGGTCTATGGCATCGACTAACTGAGGCTGCTGACCAGGAAGGAGTGTACAAAGAGGATGGCGTAAGCGGCGGCCACAGGTTGGTACTGGAAAACAAAGACAATCCAAACCCTTAACATACTCTGCTGCTTGAGCAATACCTCTGTTATATAGAAGGACACGGTGGAAAACAAGAATCACACTTTGACCTTCTCTTTCTAGACCATTGCAAGGCTGCCAAGTTGGTTCCAGCATTTCCGGTGGCATTTAAGTATGGCAGAGATGCGTGACATCTCAAGTCATAAATAGCAACATAGGATGACACTTGTGAAACTGCTTTGTAAACTAGGAAGAACGTTTTCTTGTTCATTGGTCCAAACTCCTCATTTCCAGAGTCAAACTGAAACCCCAAGGGGGCGAGTGACTTGCCCATGACTTCCAGTCTCCTGGCCTTCACTCTAGTCACCACAAAGCAGACAGATCTAAAAACAAATGCGCAGAGCTGATTTTTCTTGGCTTAGCTAACTCTGTCAGATACATTGTTATGCATGTAATACTGGTAATTACAATCTATCTGGAAACGAACATCATTAACCACAGTAAGTTGTGGATGGGAGTTCTTGGAGATAATCATTTTCCTTGCATCATTCAAGTGATTTTGGAACTCATAGAACGAAAATGTGTATCATTTGCCTTCTATGTCCAGTCAGCATCTGCCTGAGTCTTAAGACGAAAGGCACAATAATAGTCACAGACCCGTGATGCACATGTGGCCCAGAGCTTGGGGAAGCTTGTTAGTGTTGCCCTTTAAAGGGCGTGTTTAGAATGTGTCTTCAGCCTCTCCAGGTACTCTGGGCTATGCCAGTGTCAGGGTCATCTTGGCTCCTGGCCATCAAGTGTGGGGTAACAAGTCCTGCCAGCAACCACAGCTTGAATAAAGAGGATGAGTCACAGAGAAATTAAAGTTCTGTGGTATTGCATGGTTAGTGTTGAGGAGAGTGATAATGGGTCAACAGGGAACAATTTCTAATCAAGGACAGGACTACTTTTCGGAGGGGTACTTCTTTGACTTTGGTTTCGGGGGGGTACTTCTTTGACTTTGGTTTCGGGGGGGTACTTCTTTGACTTTGGTTTCGGAGGGGTACTTCTTTGACTTTGGTTTCGGGGGGGTACTTCTTTGACTTTGGTTTCGGGGGGGTACTTCTTTGACTTTGGTTTCGGGGGGGTACTTCTTTGACTTTGGTTCTATTTAAAAAATAAATAAATCAGGTATGCATATTTGGCCCCCAGTTTTGCTGCTTCTCTAGTATAACCTTGGTATAAATTGAACATAAGCATCTTTTTGACCTGGTATTTCTTGGCCGTAACATGTAATCTAGTCAGTCCTCCAAGCTATGAGATTCTATTACCAAGGGGTCAGCAAACTTTTTTAGAAAAAGGCCTGACAGTAAATATTTTAGTCTTTGGGTCCCTACTGTCTCCTCTGTGCTTCACAACCTTACCATTCTAGCATGAAAACAGCCACAGACAATTTGTATAGAAATCATTATTGCTGGGGCACCTGCGTGGCTCAGTCAGTTAAGCGTCTGCCTTTGGCTCAGGTCATGATCCCAGAGTCCCGGGATCAAGCCCCACATCAGGCTCCCTGTTCAGCAGAAAGTCTGCTTCTCCCTCTCCTTCTGCCCCTCCCCCTGCTCCTTCTCTTTCTCGCTCACGCTCTCTTTTTCTCAAATAAATAAAATCTTAAAAAAAAAAGAAATGAGTATTGCTGTGTTCATTTATAAAGTTTTATAAAAGTTATGGCCCTTGGAGTCATAGTTTGACAACCTCTGCTCTAATAGTTCTGAAATTTCTAGACTCACTCTAGTGATAGTGAGTGAGAAGGTAGATCTTAATGGGTTCTGAGAAGATTTCAGCCTGGAAGAGAACCATGTAAGGGTGGAAAAAAGAGGTCAGAGTTCTATGCTTTAGTCATCATTAAGAGGCTGGGGAGGGAGAGATTTGGAAGCCACCAAGGTCCCCCTAGAAAGGCTCCAAGTCCCCCGTGTGGGGGAGAATTGGTTGAACTGATCCTTTTACCACATTCTGCAAGTTCTTTTTACTAAAAATAGTAGAAATCATTAGAAGGAAGTTTCACCTACTATCTCTGCCCTACTACCAGCTTGAAAACAAACCGAACCTCATTTGACATGTTTGTAGATGCCAACAGACGTGTATTTTGAGCTTATACCCCAGCGTGTGTTTAAATATAATTTTGGCCAGGGCAATGTAACTTGTAGGCATGGAGACACATAGTTTGAGGGGCTTGAGCTCCTGCTCTGTGTGCGTGTTCGCCTATGCCACGGAAAACAATCCCATCTGACTAAATGGGAGGCTTAGTGCCAGATGTCAAGCCGGCTGAGACAGGCACACAAGCAAACAAGCTAACCTCAGCCTCCACTTCCTCCTCCACCAAGAATCTATTAAAAGACTCAAAACGGCTGTTTGGCCTCAGAGAGTGGGACATGATGCTCAGCAGCTGCAGCCCCGTTTGAATGACAGTCCTCGCGGCTTCCCTGCCCCAGCACAACCCAGAAGTCAGAGGAGGAAACAGAAGGGCTTCCAGGATGGAGATGGGGCAGGAAGCGGGACAAAGCACTCATGATGGAGCCGGGAGACAGCTGCGGGGAGGCGGACACTTTCTGTGCTGCTGCTGGTCCACGCCCGTCCTCCACCTACCTCTGAAAATGTGAGGTCTGAGGCTCGGAGGTAAAACTTAGGAAAAGTGAGTGAAGTGACACAGAAGCCTTTGATCATGCTGCAGAAGAGGCCAAAATCCCAGGGACTCCGGAGTTTGCCAGTTCTTCCAAACGTTTGCCTTTATAGACACAAAGGGAATCATTTATCAAGTGAATAGTATTTTTACATTAAATATATATCATAGAATTTTGCACACATAAAGAACATACCAGAATATATAACAAACTCCTGTGTATCCACTGTGCAAACCTATTGAATACTAACATGTCAGCCATACTTTTTTAGAGGAAATAAAATATTACAGATACAGTTGAAGCCCCCTGTGTATCACTCTCTTCTCTGCTATGCTCTCAGAGGTAGCTCCAAGAGTTCCTGCATTTGGCGTGTATCTTTCAGCATATTTTATACTATTATACATGCTTAATATGCATACATAATCTGTAGACATTTTGTATGTTTTTACTTTTTATAAAATAGTATTGTAATATCTATGATACACACATGTTTTATATATACAGTTTTATATATATACATATGTGTGTGTGTATATATATAGTTTTTTGGCCTACTTTTTTTATAAATTATGCTTTTGAGAAACTTTCTATGTTGGTACATAGGACCCTAATTCCTACATTTTAACTTTTGTATACAATTCTATTTTATAGATATACACAATTGAACTGGAAAACAGACATTCATTAAATATTGAGAGGAAGTATTTTACTGTCTCCTGTGTCTCCTACTGTTTTATGCTCTGAGTACATAGAAGTGAATAAAATAGAGTTTCCTGCCCTCATGGAATTGACCTGGTGGAGAGTGACAAGAAACAAACAAATATATAATAGAACGTCACTTCTGAGAATGTCTGAAGGGATTATAAAGCAAAGTAAGGGGACAGAGCAAAGAGGAGAGGAGATGTGACTTTAGAAAGCCTCTTGGAGGAAGGCCTTTCGGAATTGGAAAGGTTTGAATGAAACCACCAAGTGGTTTCCAAGTTTTTGTCATCATAAACTATGGTGTAGTCAGGCTGTCCAACACAGCATACAAAATGCCGTAGGCACGTATTTGCTACTCCTGTGTGTATCTCCTTGTCAAAGTGAAGGCACATATTCTGGGCAGGGTTGTGTAACATGTTTTGTGCATTGAAAATGAAAATATGTATATGGCATATTTATGGAAACAGGTGAGTGTCCAGAAGAAACCAACACAGGACTTCAGGTCACTGTCAGCCTTTCCCTCCCCACCTGTCTCCAAGCCTCCAGGGTCAAAGTCCCTGCACACCAGTGACCCATGCAGAGCTCACTGCATGGTTGGTGGGAAGTCCTGCTCTAGGATGGAATTCCTGGACAAACGAGTGGGGGCATCTTCAGCCTTAGGACATAATGCCAAGTATTTCTTCCCCAAAGTGGATTTACCAATTCACCCTGCCCTTCAGCAGCACACAAGACTTACCATTTCACCACCGCACCAGAACGTGGCATTATGAGCTTTGAAAATTTTGCCACATCTGTTTATATGGGCATCTCCCTCATTAGTTGTCACATTGAACATCTTTTCATATACTTATTGGCCAATGCTGTTTCCTCTTCTGGGAGTTATATCTTTTTTTCCATTTTTCTACTGGGCCCTTAGTTTTTTTCTTATGAATGTCTGGAACTACTTTCTAGAATCCAGGTACTAATCATCTGTCGCTTATACGCAGATATCACTTCCTAGTCTGTGGCTTGTCTTCTAATTTTGTTTATTAGTACTTTTTGTTCTACAGACATCTTAAACTTTAATGTAGTAAAATCTGGTAATATTTCCCCTTAGGGTTTGTGCATTTTTGCCTTGTTTAAGACTCCTTCTCTGTCTTGAGGTCATATGGTAGTTTTCTATATTTTCTTACGAAACTTTTCCTGTTCACATCAAGTTCACATTGAACTTTGTCTAGCACTGATGTCCTGAGATCCAGGTTAGTTGGTGAGGTTTATTTTATTTTATGATGACTTGGTCCTAGGACCATTTACTGAATTGTCCTTCATTTCCCCGTTGACTTTCATAGATCACCTTCATAGACATGCATGCCTTCTTTTTGCAACGTATGCTCCCTTATTTGAGAAAAAGAGCCTAAGAGCAACATTTAGCACCTTGCCACAAGATTCCTTGATGGCCTGTGAGTTAGCTCTTGCACTGCCCAACACAGCAGCTGGGAGCAACTCCAATGCTGGAGGGAATCTCCATTTATGATTTGTGGTAATTAAACTTGGGGAGAACTTTTTGACTCAAGACCTCTTTAAAAATTTCAGTGCATTAGTCATGCCAAAGCTCATGTGCTATTATCATGAGCTCCAGCCTTCAGAACTTCAGAATGAATCACAGCCAAGATACAATGTGTGCCCCGTAGTTCTCTACAGACTGGAGCCAACCATCAAATTTCATATATTCCAGGTTTGAGAAATGTAATTAGTTGACCTACAATAAACACTCTTTATCACTCATGGGTGTTTTACTCTGTTTCCTGCAAACTGTGAGCCACGTGCATTATAATCCTCATACATTATTAAAACAGTTTGTTTTCTTAAAAAAATAGCTTGGCAAAATAATATTGGAATTAAACCAGAAATTCAACTTTCTGGACTTAAAAATGGCACAGATCCAGACTAAGATTCAGAAACAAAACAAAACAAAACAAAACAACCCTCAGCTATTTTAATTAACACACCACCACCACAACAAATCAGCAGTTTGAAGAAAACTTCACAAATACCTTATGGTAGAAATTTCTGTTAATGGAAATACCATGGAAATGCTAACAAAGGAAAAGAGAATGGAATCTACCCTTTACTGGACACCTAGTATCAATCAGTCACCACAGAAAGCATTTTTATATATACTGTGCCATTTAAAACTTACCACAGCCCTCAGATACATTATTTAAGTTCCCACTTTAAGGATGAGAAGATCAGATTTAAAAATCTTGGTAATCCTGTCAAAGGTGCAGAGCTGGTAAGCATTAGTTCAGGGATCCAGCCTCAGATCCGTGTTGCCTAACGTCTTTGCTTATCCATTTTCCACCATGGCTTCTGGTTCTAGCACTTGGATGTGTTACTGTGAGAAGAATCATTCAAATAGCCTCCTCAGTTTCAGGACGAGGGATCAAGTTGAAGTGTGGGACTAGAAATGTGTGACGTCTCTGAGGCTGTCCTCAGTCTCCTCTGGAGTAGACCCAACCTGTGGCTGATGTCAGAATCACCCAGCCTCTGACGTAACACGCAAAATTCACCGAGAATTGTGGTACCCTGTCATCAGGACGTCTGTAAGCTGGGTCACTGGGACTCTACTCCATATTACAAGCCCCATGATGCCTCCAAAATCTCTAGGGTCATATGTATATTAGAGCACAGGATGTTTGAGTTTTAGAAAGATAATGTGCTGTGTTAGCAATTATCCCAGAACACGTCCTACAGGTGTGAGGCAGCGACTTGTAACCTTATAATTATATTGATATTTCTGCTGTGGAACAAATGAATATTCATAGTGAATAGGGGAAAACAAGATAATAAGTATGCCTGTCAGTTCAGGTAAGACTTGGCCGCTAAACAAGTTAGAAATACTTTTGGTTTAGAGTTTTGGAGATTTCAGAATTGCAGACAATTGATTCTGAACCTGTTTTTCAAAAACTGGATGCTTCTGGGAAACTATCCTGTTACTATTTGCAGGGGAGAAAAAGAGTAAATACTACATGAAACTTGAATAATACTTTGCTCTCGACAAAATGTTTTCACACATTATTTCACCCTCAGAGTAACAATGTGAGAGATTTTTATTCTATTTTATTGGTAAAGCTGTTCAAGTTCAGAAAGCTTGAGAATCTTGCAGGAGGTCACGTAGCCAGGAAATAGTAGGCCTGGAAACACTTATATCCTCTGAACTCTATACCTCTGACCGGGCCTATAGGTTCTAATTCCAATTTCATCTCTTTGTACTGTGGACCCTTCAAGCCACTGAAGTAGGAAAAACCGAGTCCTCCTCCCAAGTTTGTTCTTTACTCTCACATGACTACCACATTCCCAACACTTGTGACAGCAGCTGTGTTGCGGGGGGGCGGGGGGGTTCCCCACACCAAGCTCTTCTGTGACACTGGCTGGGTGCCCTACAATTTTAACTCCATTCTGGCAGTATTTCTCTGGAGATAGCATCCGATCCCACATGTTAAGGGCTCAATTAAAGGGGGTTAAGTGTCCCTCTAACTTGAGATACCAATCACAAGTCTAGGTTGTTACCTGTGCTCCTGCTTGATCAGCTATAAATTGGGAGGCTCCTGCAACCCCGCTCCTTAGATTTGATTAATTTGCTAGAGTGGTTCTCAGAACTCAAGAAAACAGTGTATTTACTATTTACCAGCTTGTTATAAAAGGATATGATAAGGCATACATGTGAACATCCAGATGGTAGAGATGCAGAGGGCAAGGTATGTAGGAAGGGCCACAGAATTTCCATGCCTTCTCCCAGCGTCTCCATGTGTTTACCAACCCGGAAGCGGAAGGGCTCCCAACCACCTACTTTTGGGATTTTTAATGGAAGTTTCATCATGTAAGCATGATTTATCATGAACTTCTTTTCCAACCCCTCTCCCCTCTCTGGAGAATGGGGAGTGGGGTGGAAAGTTCCAAGCCTCTAATTATGGCTTTGCTCTTTCTGGTGACCAGCCTCATCTAGGAGCCATCTAGGAGTCTACTCAGTCACCTCATTAGAACAAGAGACACTCCTATCACTGAGGAAAGTCCAAGGGATTTAGGACCCCAGTGTCAGGAACCAGGGTCAAAGACCAAATATTCAAACAAAAGATGCTCCTAGTGCTCTTATCAGTCAGGAAATTACGAGGGTTTTAGGAGCTGTCAGGAACCGGGGCCAGAGACCAATTATGTGGTTTTTATTATCTCATACCCCTAAATCTCACTGAAGTTCGGTTTCCTTGTCTATAACCTAGAGACAATTAGTTTTCTGCCTAATTCAAAAGACTGTAGTGAGAAGATTATATTGTGCTATGCAAATGTAAGATCTTATTACTGTACACCTGCATCATTTGGCTCAAAATCCATGTAGCTTGGTCAGGACAGGGAGTATTATCTGTGACTTCCTGGGGAGCTCATCAGAACTTATACAATGGCCAGAAGGGGACCTGTCCTCTCCTGCTGAGACTTAGCCCATAGCCACAGCTGCAAAGTTCTCATGTTTTAAATTTCCAGCTGATCCCTGAGCACATTCCTTTCTTGTAATGCAAATTTTAAAGGACATTGGCCTTCAAGCATGCTGGAAAAAATAAATTGAAACCTCTTTTTCAGTCTTTGGACCTTGGAATATATAATTCAGGTAATAAAAAATATATCACATGTTTTATTGCACATTTCTATGTAATACAGAAATAGATATTAGGGTGGAAGTTATCTTTCTTTTCAATACAGTCTTTTCAGGACTTCATGAAAAAGCAGCTATGCCAAAATCTGCTTCATGGAAAAACTCTTTAAGAGGGTGTCCAGAAAAATGCAATAAAGGTCATTAGTATGCCAGGAATTCGGTATTTGAAATATTGACCAAACCAGTTCCTACGTATATATTTTGTAGGTTACCGTTCGTCCTATAACATCACAGGACAGATTGGGCGTGGTCTTGTCTTCTTGACACTGGCATGATGGAAATTTTATACCACATTTATTATTTTCTTCCTTCTAATTTTGCATACACACCAAATTTCACATAAGTAAATAATTAATTTCTTGTGTGTATGTATATAAATATTGCACATACATATGTATATATGCACATGCATTGGACACATATCTATTGCACATATATATCTATGTGTGTGTGTGTAGGCATACACACATTATATGAGTGGTCATTTATTCTACAAACATATATTAATTACCTCATGTGAATCAGCTACTTACATGAGGCATTGGGTATAGGAAAAAAGAATATAATCTAATTCCTAACCTCTAGCAGACGGACATTCATGAAAATGAATAATTTGGTTAGTGTAGTAGAAGAGCATTATCACAGTTTTATTGAGGGTCCAAGGAAATTGCATGAGAGAGTGTATATATATCTTCTCCATTAGAGAATCTAGAACTATAGAGATGCTACTTTATATTTTTCAAACGTGGAATATTGTTTTGTATCTTGTATATGCTTAATTTCTATTTTGTTGTTTAATAGTGGTTGGTTTAAAAAATCTGGAATGCGTTATTCTGGAAAAGCGATCAAACTTTGTATTTGCGTGTGATCCTTATGCAGGTGCCTTGCAAATCATCTCTTTACTGTTCCAACTTTAGTATATGTGCTGCCGAAGAGAGGCCTCAAACTTCGTATTTGAAAGGTAATGCTGGAGTGATTTCTGTATAGGACCAACCCAAATGAATGCTTTTAAAATCCAGATTGTGCAGACAGTATGTTGTCTTTTCATTTGTTAATAACTTCTTAAATTCCAAAGCATAGCAATTAGAATTGGATCACACATATAAAAGTTTAGATAGAAAAGTTATGAATTAAAAATATATATGTGGTTTCAAAATGTTTCAGTCATTCCCTTGTCAGCATTCTCACCTTTCAAGCCAGTCTTTCTGTCTTTGGAGCCAGATATACCATGTCGTATCTCTGTTGCTTATTGAAAATTTTGACAGGCAATGAGATGGAATGTACTTCGGCGGAAATACCAGGGAGAGGAATTCTGGAAAGTATTCAGTCAGTGGCCTTGGCTTTCCTTAGCATTATGTGTTGCTAGGGTTGTGTACAGAGACAAAGTTGTCACTGTTAATTTCTGTTTGTGAGGCATTCCGGAGATATTGTTGAAGATAAATCCACGTTGTTATTTTCAGGTATGTGAGCTGTAAAACTGACACTTTAGCCCTCTGGCCATTTTTCAAGACATTACCTAATCCATAACATCATAATGATGACTAGAGGGAAACTTTCAAAAGCACAGTCATAAAGTGCCTCGATAAAGCCCACCGTAGGTCTTGTAGCAAAAGCTGATGTGAACGCCTCCTGACAGCAGCTGGAGGAGGCACCCAGATGTGTCTGCCATTGTGCCCATGTCATTTATATCCTTCAAGAGTCTCCGTTTCACGTTGGGATGGAGAGCCGGGCAGGGAGACCACATGACACAAATTGTACCAAATCCTGCTCAGGGAGGAAGGAGCCTACTGCATGGTTACGGCAGATAAAAACACTGTTGACCTCTTTATCTTTAGACAGTGGGGGAGATTCTGAGTCGGTAAAGCCTTGCTCTTGCACCTGTGCCTCTCGGAGGTCCAGCCCCCTAGGAAGGGGCGGGGTGAGACGCAAGGGCCCAGAGTAGAAAGAGCGGCCTGCCAAGACAGGACAGGCCCCAGCCTGCACAAGGCTGCATGGCTGGCACTTCTTCCAGAACCAGCCAAAAACGACAGACAGCTGGCGAAGGGACTGTAACTGGCAGGGGCTGGTGTGCTGCTCATTTTCTACGTGTACTCACAGAGCCAGAACTCTATCTGCCTCGTACCCATGGCATCTGCAAGAGACATCTCAATTGGCTCAGTTCTCTTCCCTGGTGACTGGTCTGTCTTCTCGCCTCTTTCTTACTCTTTCCTTACCCTACATCCCCCACCTGTGCCTCTGCCATTTCCGATCCAGAGCTCCTGAAAGGTTATCCCACATGGTGGTTCTCTACACTAATTGTACATTAGAATCACCTGGGAAGCCTTAAAAAGACGACCTACGCCTATGCCTCTGTGCGCGGCGCTTCTAACTCAGATGGGCCACGAGTCAGCATACGTAAGAAATTCACCAGGTGATTCTAATGTGCAGCCAACATTAACAACCGTTGACCTAAGGAGTTAGGGCTTTTTAAAGTAAGTAATGAGTCGCGCTAGTAATGTTTCTGGATTGGGGAGTGTGTGAGAAAGATACATCTGGTGACATTTTGCAGGGTATATAGGAAAGGGGAGAAAATGGAGATGGAAACCATGGGTTTATCAATTCCATCAACATTCAAAGGAGGATCATTCATGGTGGCTGGAATGCCATTGCAGGTAAAAGGGCTCCACTCACAAAACTTTGTTTAGGCCCCATTAAATGTTTTGTTCAAATGTCATTTAAAATGTCTTCTGTGATAAAAGATCAAATACTCAGAATGTGTTTCTATGGAGGAGGATTTGTAATTGACAGTGATTTGCACCTGTAGCTAAGGGAAAGTGGGATTGGCTTTCTTTCAGACTAAGGAGACATGCAGATACCCTCAAACCTATTTTCCATTTTTATGTTAGATGATGAATTCTCCCTCAGTCTGGCTGGAGGCCAACGAGGCTTGTTTTGGTCAGATTGGAGATGGGGAATATAGAGAATAATCCCATCCATTCACTCGAGATCAGGGGCTATGAGGTCATAGAAGCCACCACTCTGCAAAGGTAATCTAGCCAGAAGATAGAGAAATTGGGAGAAGTTAGTTATAAAACATATTCATGCTGCTGATATGGAAGTACAGTAACATGTTCCTATTGCTCTCTTCTGCAAAATGGAAGCAGAGAGAAAAAAGTGATTCTAATTTGCCAGTTAAATACTAGAAAGGTATGATAATTCGTTCAATCATTAATTCATTCTTTTAAAAAAATTTTATTGAGGTGACATTTCAGCAACAAAATTCGCATTTAAAAGGGAAGAGTGAAGTGTCATTTACTACATTCATGATATTATACAATCACTACCTCTATTTAATTCTAAACCATTTTTAACATATAAATACTAATTTATTCTTAAAATATTTATCCATTACCCTATATACAACCCCTGTTGTGCCAAGCATGAGAAACTTTATAAAGAACAATAAAACAATAAAACTTAATTTACTTAAAAAGTAAATTTTCAGTAGGGAACTTGGCCATTTTCCTTTAAAATATAAGACAATATATGATAATATCTATAAAAAAATGACACCAAGTAAAGGATAGCTAATTTCTGATTTGTGGATGTCAGTAGGTTTGGTGTGAAATCCTCATGAAGGAGGCAGTATTTGAGACAGGCTTTGAGTGATGGGAGAAAGAACAAGTGGAGGGAGGCAGCATACTTCTGGTAGCATGAATATCATGAGCCAAGGAAAGAAAGAAGAGGCATAAGAAATACTCAGGGAGTGTGGCATGATTACACCTGGGCAGGATGGGAGGAGCAGAAGTTCAGACTGGAAAAGTAGATTATGCCAATATCATTCATAGAGATCTTTGAATAACTGACAAAGAAATTTGGATTTTATTTGCTAAGCAATGAACAGTTACTGAATATTTTTTAAGCAGGAAGAAATATGGACAACACAGTATTTTAGGGAGATAAATGTGATGACTTGGTAAGGATGGATCAGAGAGAAGGAAATTGTCCCTTTACGTAACTCTAGCAACACCCAGGGCACTGGTCTGTCAGTGTGTAAATCAGAGGAGAGAAGCTCCCAAGCCCCCAAAAGCAAGCTGGTGGTGGCCATAAAGGATGAAGTTTTTTTGTTTGCTTGTTTGTTTTGGTTTTTTAAGTAAGCTCCATGCCAAACATGGGGCTTGAACGCACGACCCTGAGATCAAGAGTCGATGCTCTACCAACTGAGCCAGCCAGACACCGCAAGGACAAGGTTTTAAGGAACCTCAACCACCACATGTTGCTTCTAGTCTAAGAACCAACTTTGGTTGCCTTGTCTTAGAGACTCTGTCCAAATACTAGGCCAGTCTTTTGGTAAATCACAGGATCAGCCTTATAGGTAAATCATGGTCAGGAAGTTAGTAATTGTCCTTCAGTGATAATTCCTCTAGTGACTCTAGTCCAGGGAAACATGGGTCTCTACTGAACAGGGCCTGTTTGACCATATGCATGTCATGGCAGTGATGGTTATTCGATTGACAAATCAAAGGCAATTTCTTCTTCAGCAGAAGCTTGTGGTCAGATGTGCAAAGAATCCTCTCGAACATGAGGTATGTAGATTTGCTCCACTGGTCATGTTATTCTCATTCAACAAAAATATGCTGAATGCCTACTGTGTGTTAGTCCCTCTCTCATCAAGGACGCTCACCGGGCAGAGAGAGAATATCAAGTCCATTTGCACCATTTCCCTAAACTACAGATGACAGGTGTGTGGCAGGCTTTCCCTCCACTTCCTACTTCTCAGTCCAGGTGGTCCTAGCGCTCCTTCCCACTGGTCACAGCTCACATCCTCCTCAACACGAAGCTGCAGGCTGCCTCCACATACACCGAGTAGAAGGGACTTATGGGATGTTGCTGATTGTCACTTATTCACGTGCCTGCCTTGAAACGAGTAGTTTCTTCTTCCTTCCAGTGTTAAAATGCCTAAACCAGAGCAATATCGCTTTATCGTGTCATTCAATTTTAAGTGTCTGCTTTGTTTGGGCCTCCTTCAAACTAGGAGACTTGCAGTACAAAAAAAAAAAAAAAAGTACATTCAGTCTCCCTTTGATATCCTTGCTACATATTCCGTGTTTATCTCCTATTGTCTAGAGTCAGTTAAAATGTGTAGGATCAGAAAAGGTCTAATGTGACTGGAAAAGATTCGCTGGAGACCTCTGGGCGCACTATTCAAATATGAGTCTCCACTGGGTATTTTTATGACCCGTCCTTTCACCTGCTGGCAGCCCTCAAGCTCTGAGTAGTCCTTCTCTCTCCACTGGTCTCCTCACCCCAGCAGAGTCCCTCCCAAGGATGTCCTTCCCAAAGTTGGCATCTGGACCACAAGGAAAGTTTTTCCTTTTCCCTTCAATTGTGGAAGTACAGCCTTGTCCCACCTCAAATCTGTCCCTTCCCTCTGCCACCAAAAAGGAGAAACTCCAGATATAGCCTTGTTCATTGACATTCTTTTGGGAATGAGTCAAATTCCAGTCCTCACATCTTCTAGGTATTCATACGTCAGATTCTCTGAGTTCCTCCTAAAGCCATCCCTCACTTGGATTGAGATGAAGGGTAAGTGCCACTTATGTCCTTCATGAGTGGGGAAGGATGAATGTCCAGCACGCCAATAATTCTCCCTTTAAAATCTTACTATTAGGGCACCTGGGTGGCTCAGTCAGTTAAGCGTCTGCCTTCAGCTCAGGTCATGGTCCCAGGGGCCTGGGATCAAGCCCCACATTGGGCTCCCTGCTCAGCGGGGAGCCTGCTTTTCCCTCTGCCTCTGCCCCTCCCTCTGCTTATGCTCTCTCACTCTTGCTCTTTCTCAAATAAATAAATAACTAAAATCTTTCAGAAATAAAATAAAATAAAATCTCACTGTTAATCCCTTTAGCCCTCAAATGAATTCTTGGCTATGTCTTCTATAGCCTGGAGGTGGATGAGGGCTAATCATGACCGAATAAGTATCACAGTCTCCAAGTGTGTCCTGCACAGGTGGTTTAGCTTCTGCCTTGGGCTACTGCATTTTTCTCTCTGAAAATCTAAGACAAGAGGAAAAATTAAATTTAACGACCAATTATATTTCTATTTTTTTGTGTGAATTAAAGTTCAGACAAAATTTGCAAACTACATGTCTACAGGCCCTTCTCTGAAACTTCTCGGAGCAGGTAAGTTTCAGAACTCATGATTTTTCAGATTTTATAAAGGCAATGTGATGCACATAGCATAGATTATGCCACACTCCCAGTAGGATCAGGGGCAGCAGTATTCCATAACAAATTCAGCAAAATGTGCACATATTCATCCAAAGTTGGTGAATTAAGATGACAAATGGTGGTCTGATCGTATGTGGAGAAAACTCCTTAGGGCATCAATTCTGCTCTGTGAACTCTTGGGAAAGAATTTTTAGGAAGTTTTGGTTTTGTATTGTGAGTGGCAGACCTCTCTGCTGTCTCTTCACGAGACTTCCGCGTGTTTTCAGTACCTCTTGGGATGTTTCTTTTGTGTATGACACATGCCGGGATAGGTCACAGTTTTATTAGTTATATTTTTATAACATCTTTTTAAAGTGCTCTTTAAGCTGCTGTTTAACTTTATTAAATAATTCTCCCTTTGAATTTTAAACAGCGAGTAAAAAAAAGGCTTGTTAATCTTTTTCTCCCTTAACCAAGGCTCCGTTGGAATCCTGGCAATTCCGAACATGTAGATAGAACCAAAGCAAAATACCAAAGGCAGTCTTTTAGCCGTGAACTTGGAAACTGAAACCTACAATGTTATAGCATGAAATATCCTAACCAAGAAAAAGGTATTTTGTTTTCTAGTTTGTGAACACTCTGTGTTCTTAACTTGGAAACAGGCACAGGGAGGATTTACAGGCCATTCCCACAGATGCATTTCAGTAACATTTCCTCATTGTTTGCGATGAAGTGCGGGAACGATTCTGGCATCAGTGCCTACTAATTTCACACGCTCTCCCCCTCGAGTCTGTATGGTCCCAGCCCCAGATCCCAGCACAGAAGGGCATTGCACCTGGCCCCTCTCTGCAGCCTTCCCTGTGCTGCGTCTTTGACACACGTGTCTTTGTTCTGCCTGAATGTGTAGCACATCTCCTTTTCCCAGCCATTTCAAACCTGGATGTTCATTTCCCATCCCTTTTCCAGTTCATTTTGTTTATAGGAAAGATTTCTGGTTATTTTCTAGATTTTGACTGCCGGCTGATGGACCGATAGGTTCTGCTGGCAAATTTGAACAATTTTCTGTGTTTACATCTGTTTCTTCTCAGGAGCACCCAGTGCTAGACTGGTTGTTGGCATGCCGCCGATTTCCTTCTCTTTGTCCAGGTCTTGATTTTAAAACAATACAACCTCCACAATTTGCCCTGAAGTAATTATCAACACTATCAACACCTCTCCCAGATGCATGATGTGGAAGGGATTTCTTTCTGCTGGAGATTACCTTCCCAATAGATGGAAGGAATTTTCCTTTCTCTAAAATGACTTCATGTATCTCTATCGTTGCTTTCATTGTCTTGAGCCAATGCTTTGTCTTGGAATGGTCTATCAGCCTCTGCTTTGTTCTATTTGTTGTTTATGCCTGAGACCCTGTCTGTTTCGCTGCACTTAGGATTCTCTTTTTGTCACCGTACTTTTCCCAACGGTAGTTCTAGGGACTCCTAAAGATACAATGGGTTATATGTTGGTGTGTGTTTGTGTTTATGATTTTTCAGCTAAAAAAAAAAATCTGAGATGGCTGATGAATAGTACTGATTAAAAGGTATCTGTCGTCTACCAAAAAGGCATATTACTTAAAGACAAAATATTTTTAATGGGTAAACTATGCAGAATTCTAATCTATACTTTCCAGTTATCTGTTATAGAAAACCCATGCAGTTTAGTAAGGCTTCAAGATTGCCAAGTTTGAATACTTAACTTCAAGAGTCAGTGCTCAGAATGGGAAGTACACAGACTCTAGAACGGAGAACGGACAGACTTGGAGTCAGGTTGTATCATTCAATAGCTCTCCTGGCCCCATCTCTCCATTTACAAGATGGGAACCCCAGGGGTGCCTGGGTCGCTCAGTTGGTTAAACCTCTGACTTTGGCTCAGGTGGTGATCTCAGGGTTGTGGGCTCAAGCTCCACGTCGGGCTTCCTGCTCAGAGGGGAGCTTGCTTCTCCCTCTCCCTCTGCCCCTCCCCCCTCCTTCTGTTCTCTTTCTTATTTTCTCTCTCAAGTAAATAAATAAGATCTTTAAAAAATAAATAAATAAAATGGGAACAATAACATTTGCTGTACAAGATGTAGTTAAGATACATTCACACATAAAAATGCTTAGAATATAGTAAGCACCCCTCCCCCCAGAGGTAGCCACTTCTACTTTTATTATTGATTTTTCTGAAAATGCCCTCAGTCTGCCTCACTCAAGTGCTCTTACTGGCATGATTAATTATTATTCTTGAGTTTCATAAACCACATTTGGCTTTAATGAAACGATGCATATGTCCATCTGGAAAGTAAGTTAAAAAAATAAATATAATTCTACAGAATGACTAATAGCCCCTTGGGAAGAGCAAAGCACTTGGCAGGCTGAGGATTTTTAGGTATAGGACATAGAAATTTTGTCTGGGAATAAACAATCAACGCCTACTTTTTCATTAAAAATGCCAGAAGAAATATATTAATGTGTTCAGAGTCTATATTTCTAAGGGTTCATTTCTGCAACTCCCCCACAGTAAACTTTATTGTACTCCATTTATCTCCTTGGAAAACCAATCCAATTCTGGGATATGATATGTCTGAAGGAATATTCCACTTGCTGACTCGACTCTCAAAAGTTTTCTAAGATGCATCATGAATGAGCTTTAAAGAATTTCTCAGGAAACATAATCATTCTTGCTTGTCTAGATAAAAAACCAAAAGATGTAAATGGGATAAGGATCTCTCAATTTGGCAATAGAACAAACGTTTATAGAGCTCTTTTAGGAATTCCTATGAGGCAAATTGTTTCATATCAGCATTGGTCTGACCCAAGGGAACCAGAGGAAAAAAATGGAGACAAAAAGGGTTCTATGAAAATCGTAACAGAAAATTAAATTTATGAGTTATAGTAAAGATATTCATGGATGGCTCAATTTTCTGGCAATTCTGTTACTTAAAAATGTTGCATTTTATAATTAAATTCAAAGCATGTATAAAAAGGTACCAAGCACTTGAAAAAGCAAGTTTAACTATTTACCAAAAGCTATATTTTGCATGTTTAAAGTAAGTCTTTTAAACCAAATACTCTTTTGGTGCTTCATTATGCCTGGGGCTAGAATGGAGCATTGTTTCCATTAATTTGGCATTGTTATATCCACCAAGACTGTGTGTTCTCTTCTTAATACTTTCCCATTTACTCTCAGTAAGTACTTTAAACTACTTCACCAACATTTTAATAAGTCATTTTTAAGTTACTTGACATAAAGCTTCTAATATGAACAACACCCCAAAGTAACGTCTTAAAATGATCTGAATTTTGCTGTTAAGATTTCTAATGAAAAGCAGAACTCTTCCAAGGAGCAGAGTTAATTTTCAGACTTAACTTCCAAGCCTCCCAGAGACTGGAGACAGATTCACCATTGGTTATGATAAAGGAACATGAGACTTGCTCAAGAAATGTGGGGTCAAACTGGTGCCGAAGGCAGGGAAGATATTTGGTGCTGGGTACTGCAGAACAGCACGGCTGTGTTGGGGATCATCAACTTTGACATTTAACTACACATTTTCTCCAGAAGGTGGTGCTTGTCAGTCACTCCTGGATGGTTGTTAGAAAGGACTAAAACACATCCTAATTCTTTTAAGAGTTCCCCTCACTAAAAGAAGCCAATGAATACAGAAGCATTACTAGTTGGGCAACAAGACCTTATGTGTCTGCATATCCACAACTCTCCCATAATAGGCACCAGGGATCTTGGGCTGGAGGAATGGGTGGGGATAGACCAGTCCAGTCCTTCAGGCTTGGGAAGGGAAAATTCATGGAACCATAAAATTTTAAGCTGAACAAGTTTTTAAAGATCATCTGTCCTAAGAGGTCTTAACAAAACCCTAAGCTTGAAGTTGTTATATCATTTTGAACTTGAAGTTGTTATGTTATTTTGGAGTCATTTGCAAATTGCATATGTGTATTTACTGAGGAGGGGGGTTGATAGCTTTCATTATATTCACAAAGATGTCAAAAAATAAGTAAGATTAAGTAACGCTCACTTTATTTTATTTTTTTATTTTTTAAAGATTCTATTTATTTATTTGACAGAGAGAGAGAGAGACAACATAAGCAGGGGGAGTGGGAAAGGGAGAAGCAGGCTTCCCGCCGAGCAGGGAGCCTGATGGGCTCAATCCCAGGACCCCGAGATCATGAACTGAGCCAAAGGCAGTTGCTTAACCAACTGAGCCACCCAGGTGCCCCGAGTAACGCTCATTTTAAAAAGGAGGAAGCTGAATTACAGCATGGTTAAGTGACCTATTTGTGTCTCTTTCAGAATAGCAGCGGCAGGGCTAGACATGGAACTCTGAGCGATGTTGCAACTACACAAAATTCCGACAAGTTTTCTTTATTTTTTAAAAATAGAAGTGTTTAGGGGCACCTGGGTGGCTCAGTCATTAAGGGTCTGCCTTCGGCTCAGGTCATGATCCTAGGACCCTGGGATCGAGCCCCAGCGTTGGGCTCCCTGCTCTGCGGGGAAGCCTGCTTCTCCCTCTCCCTTCCCCTTGCTTGTGTTCACTTTCTCTCTGTCTCTCTCTCTCTGTCAAATGCATAAATAAAATCTAAAAAAAAAATTAAAAAAAATAAATAAAAATAGAAGTGTTTATAGGGTACTCTGCTAAACTTGTTTCTGTATGGTCTCAAAATAACTGTAAGGTTGGTTAAATATTCAAAGCTATCACCATTATGCTAATCATTTAAAAAAATGTTTCATTGACCAAATGTTTCCATTTTGATTGATTATGTTGGCATTATCCAGACATAGTCCCAATAACAGCACACTCCCATGACCAAGGTCCTGTAAATACTCTGGCATCTCCCCCATTACCAATAAAACTATTCGGCAGAAGTATGCAGCATAAAAGGGAGAAAAATGGGAAACATATGTCTCAGTTCTCCATGTGAAATCTATAGCTATTAAGGGACTGATTTGCATTATGTGACCTAAGCATACAGTTAGTTAGCGACCATGGGACCCAGCAAAGCGAAAAGAAGGAGCAAAGTTGGAAGAGGTATTTCCAAAGGGGACAGGATTACAACTCTTTTTTTCTAAACCAAAACAACTCAGAAGCAAAACTAGTGAGAAAACATTTATATAGGACAAAAGAAATATAGTATCTTGTACTCCTATGGTATGAAAGAGTTCCTAAAAATTTAGCACAGGCTGATAAAAAGGCAAATATTCTGAGAAAATCTATAAATGAATAATTGTGGCAAAGTAACCTTAATAATGTGGCCCAAACCTAAATGAACAAAAAATCCTCCACAACATTATCAACAAAATAACACCTATGATCCCAAATGAGTATCATAGGATAACAATTATTAGCCTGACTAGTGTTCATATCTTTCCCCACCTCTGAGCACTTCACTTCTCCTACCACTGAGAAAGGTTAGAAGTCGAATTTTCATGAGAAAACGGAATAGAAAAAGAAGGTAAGTCCCCCGGGGTCGCTGCATGGAGCCGGAACCTGGGAGTGTGGGCTCCCATGACAGTACATGATAGGCGCTTGGAGACTCAAGATAACAAGGTAGACGGCAAGGAGAAGAGAATGCTGTGGGGTAGAAAAGGGAGAGACTCTGGGTGGGGGGTGTAGAAAATAGGAAGGGTGAGACCGCTTAATAGGGTTAACACAGGCCAGGATAATAGAAGCCCTGATAATCTTGAAGGAAATACAGTAATGCTTGACAATTCCAAGTTGGGGGATGTCTCCCTAAATGTGACACTGTGGAGAGGGAGGCAAGGGCAAAAAGCAATCAAGGCTTTATGAAAGACTTACACAAGCCAAAAAGAAAATAAACAGTGTTTTCTAAAAAGAATGTCCAGGTCTTGCCATGTGTTTATGATGTAGATACCCCATGTGTGACCGAATTTTCACAATGGGTCATTTCACCTTCAGTGTGATGGGCATATTTGTCACTGCACTTGCCACAAAAGGACGTGTTCGGTGCACAGTGGAATCTCATTATATGGATGATGATAAGGACTGGGCTACAAGGAAGTGAAGGGTGAAAGAAAAAGGCTAGATAACTTAAAACTTAAATGAGCATCAAGGTCAATTGCAAGTTTCAACACATGGTAATACCAGGAAGTGAGGTAAGTTAGTAAATCCCTTCTATATTTGGGATGGCTGCTATCTACATTAGTCAACTATGAAAACGAACTAGACTTCTTCATGCTTGTGAAGGTGTGGAGCATAGCAGGTTATAGTGAGTGTCCATGGCCACAAGGGCCCGGCTCAATCCTGCCATAAATAGTCTTTGGAGGCTCTGTTTTCTTTGTTCGCCTATGTCCTGAAAGTCTTCACTTTAGTGACTGGCTTGCTAGGGCAGGCTTTGAATCAGGGATCACCACATCAAATCTTCAGATTGTGATTCAGTGGAAATGGCTAGAAACCCCTTGCTTCTGGCAACCATCAATCTGTTCTCTGTATCTATGAATTTGTTTTTTTTTTTAAGAGTCTACATATAAGTGAGATCATATGGTATTTTTCTTTCTCTGCCTGACTTATTTCAATTACCATGCCCTCAAGATCCATCCATGTTGTTATAGATGGCAAGATTTCCTTCCTTTTTATGGATGAATAATATTCCATTGTATACATACCACATTTTCTTTATCCATTCATCTATCCATGGACTCTTTGGTTGTTTCCATACCTTGGCTATTGTAAGTAACACTGCAGTGCATGGCAGTGCATATGTTTAAGTTAGTGTTTTTGTTTCCTTGAGTAAATACCAGAAGTGGAATTGCTGGATTATATGGTAGTTCTGTTTTTTTGAGGAACTTCCATACTCTTTTCCATAGGGCCAGCACCAATTTACATTCACACCAGCAGTGTACATGGGCTCCCTTGTCCCCACATCCTCGCCAATGCTTATTTCCTGTCTTTTTGAAAATAGCCATTTTAAAGGTGTGAGGTGATACCTCATTGTGGTTTTGATTTGTATTTCCCTGAAAGTTAGTGATTTTGAGCACCTTTTCATATACCTGTTGGCCATCTCTATGTCTTCTTTGGAAAAATGTCACTTTAGATCCTCTGTAGGGCAGTTTTTGTGCCTTCAAAAATCCCACCATGGAAAATGTATCTGGGGCATGCTGTTTCACAATGTGGTTTATGAATCATTTGCCCCAGAGTGCATCACTCAGTAACCTCTAGTCCAGACTAGCAGACAACCTCCTCTAGATATGTCCCCCTTCAATATTCCCAAGTGTTACCTGGGGTGTACTTCCATGTATCAAAGGGTTGGTCCTGTTTGCACCCAATTGCCCCCGGGATGTGATGCCCACACACTCTCCTAAATTTGGAGAATGGCAGCCAACTCTACAGACCGGCTGTCACAGAGGGCATCCCACCCATCTTATCACAACTGGTGCTGGCAAGCTAGAGAAATGCCAGGCATCTAAAAACCCAGACAAAAGAGATCTGCTGCCATGTCTCAAGCAGCGTGTCTATGTGTATCATTCATACCTGCAGCAGAATTGCGTGGGTCTGAAACTCATAGTGAGTTCCAATCTCTGCCCAGGCCCAGAAGATTTCAAGACTTGACATTTCATCCAAGGGCATTCCATCCCAAGATAGTGTCTGCTCCCAAGTCTCTCTATCCCAGAAGCACTTTCCAACGAACATGAATAAGACCAAGGCAGGTTCTGATGTTCACGGTTCAGACCACTGATCTTATTTTTTTCTTACTATCAAGAAAATTTTTTTCTCTGGAGCTTTTGTTGCACTTCCCAGCCACTGGACATTGGTAAACACCACCCAGCAGGCTACAGAAGCTTTGAAATTGAGCAGAAATGTACAAAGAGCTGTGGCTCTGTGCAAATTTGCCAAAGCTCTCTCTAGTCATCCTAAAATTTCATACATCAGTAGTTGTTCTCTTACTCCCATCAGTAGATACTCCACTATCCCGAGTATAACATAGAGGCAAAGTGTGAACATTTGAGTTATGAAGTCCTGGCTCAGAAGATGACATCCATTCTAGACAAGTGTCCTCGAGGGAGTTCCTGACTCTCTTTAACTTCTTTCCTTATCTGCACCCTGAAAATAATAAAGAGAATAATAATCTTATGGGGTGGTTAATGAGTTTCAAATTAGTGATATAAAGGGTTTAGAGCAGTCTTTGACACGTAGTAAGTACACGGCAAAGGGTAGTTCTTACGAATATCAGTAATAGCCTCTAATAAATATCTGCTGTAAGGTGAAGCTGTGGTCCACCCAGTCATAGATGGGGTTTATGCAAGAATCATGCTGTAGGGGCACTTCTCTGTTCTGCCCCTCTTGAGCAACAGAATCTCAACCACAATGGGCAGGTGGGGTCCTCTTATTCCAGATACCCATCTGTAACAATACCTGGCATGATCCTTAAGTGAGGACTTTATGAAGATAAAAAATTATTAGCTGAAAATGACTGGGCCTACCCAATGGAATGAAAATTATATACAAGTCACTACACAGTTAACTCAAATATATTAAGATACAGTAAGCATGCGGCTGTGATATTAATGTCTAGTTTCTCCTCACTAGAGAAGCTGTAGAATTGATTCTTTTTTTCAATTATATTTATTATTCTCTTCCTTTTTTTCTTGAAATGTTTCAGAATTTTGAAAAGTTCTTGTATTATATAAAACAAATGCTCAGTGTTAAACAATTCACGAATCTAAAATTATCTCAAAATAATAAAAAGCTAATTTTAACAATTCAAAAGTATGAAATTGTATAAAGTAAAAAATATAAGTCCCCACGAACCTTTTCCCCTACTCTTTATCCTCCCGCCAGAGACGTAGACACGATAAAGCGTTTGGTGTATGCACTTCTAAACATTTTCTATCCATATATAAACATGCATATATGTGGATATATGTACTTTTTTCTTTGCATAAACTATCTCATGCTACACATGCTGTTCAATGACTTGCTTTTTCCCTTAGCATGTATTTTGGGCAGTTTCCCACATGAGGACATTTAAATTTTCTTAATTTTTAAACATCGTGCGATTTAGATTGACTTAGTTGTTTAAAAGACTTAAGCAAAAGGGTGCCTGGGTGGCTCAGTTGGTTTAGTGTCTGATCCTTGATTTTGGCTCAGGTCATGATCTCAGAGGCATGAGAGCCAGCCCTGCATCAGGCTCCGGGCTCTGCTGAGAGTCCACTTGGGATTCTTTCTCTCGTCTTCCTCTGCCCCTCTCCCCATTCATACACACACACTCTCTCTCTCTCAATCTCAAATAAATAAATAAACTCTTTTAGAAAAATTAAGAAAAAAACACTTAAGCAATGTATTCCATTATGTTTATGAACAAGGCTGTGCAATTTCAATGTTTTTTTTGGTGACTTGTACTTCTTTCCATGTGGCCTGTATCCTTTGTCAAACTTCCTACAGGATGATTTGTCTTCTTATTGATTTATAAGAACTTTCTGTTTAATTTAACCCTTTAAGACTCACATGTGTGGCAACTATATTTATCCAGGCTATTATGTCATTGTTTTATTTTATTTATGTTTTATGTTAAATAAGTATTAAATTTTAGTGGTCAACTTATCTAGGTTTTGGCTTATTAACAAATTTATTGTTATGCTAAGAAATGTATTTCCCAGTTTAAGATTACCAAAAAAGAGTTAATTTTTTTCCTCAGGGTTTTACACTTTTAAAACATGTTTAAACTTTTACTCCCTCTAGAATTTGTTATGATGTAAGGAGCAAGTATTGTATTTTGTTCAAATGCCTACACATTTGAACCTACAATATTTGCTGAATAGTACATCTTTTCCCAACTGTTTTGAAAATCCATTTTAACATATATAAAATTTACATTTTTCCATGAATTTAATTCTGGGCTTCCCATTCTCTTTCATTGATTTCCTTGTCTATTCCTGTACCGTTATTTTAAACGTTATCTCTTTTTAACATATTTTAACACTTTGTATATTATTCTCCCCATGTTAGTTTCCTTTTTTACATTTTCCTTACTTTCCATGAGTTTATTCTTTCTAATAAATTATAAAATATCTTTATAAAAATAATTCATTTTTTTTACCAAGATTGCAAAGAATTTCAACATTATTTTAGGATGAATTTGCATCTTTATGTTGGAGAGTGATTCCCCCGCCCCCCAGGAACAAGTGTATGCTTTTCTATTTGCTCAAGCCTTCCATTATATGACTCAGTAAAATGGAAATATTTCTCTTCAAGTATATCTTGTTTATTTCTCGTTGATTTCTTGACATTTTAACATTTATTTTGAATGGGATCTGATGGTTAATTTTCTTTTTTTTATAAAAGACAGTTATTTATTGTGTCTATTTTTTTAACTGCCATCTTGAGTGATTTCTCGTCTTTTCTCTAATGTTTTCTCATGCGTCTTTCAGGCGTAAAATCATATTATTTGATAGAATTTAGATGATGAATATATTAGTATTTGCTGTGTAAGTCTTTCAAATTTTTTGTGTTTAAACATTTTCTGTATTCTTGAAAATTTTCATAATAGAATGTGGTAGTGAAATAATTTTATCTGACTGTACTAGCCCAAGCTTTGAATATTTCCCTATAACCTACTTATAATATATAGCTACATGAGATACTATCTCAGATTTATTTAGCAAAATACTTATTAGCTTACTAATTATTCTTGTTATTGAATACATTTTCATTTCTTTTTTTAAAAAGATTTTTTATCCATTTATTTGAGAAAGAGGCGGGGGTATGGGGTGGGGAGGGAGGAGCAGAGGGAGAGAAGCAGACTCTGAGCTGAGGGTGGAGCCTGTCCTGGGGCTCGATATCAGGACCCTGAGATCATGACCTGAGCTGAAACCAAGAATCAGACGCTTAACTGACTGAGCCACCCAGGAGCCCCTGAAAACATTTTTTTATTCCTTCTATCTCTAATTCCCCTTCCGTCCTTTTTAAATCAGAGTAGTGGTTAATTAACCCAATGATTAGGACTTATTTTATAATTTCCTATCCTGAGAAATTTTTTAAAAGTCATTGTGGATTTAACTGATTTTAGCATAATTCGTTATTTGTATCTTTAATTGTTATTATCATTTGTAAGCACATGCTGCACAAGGTCCCTGCCCTGGGGAGCATATCAAAGCTCACATTTAATTATTATCTTGAATTTTCATGGTATTCCAGGTAACAACAAAAGCTACAATAACCTAGAAATAATTAGAGTATATAATTAATATTACCAGTTTAATGTTACCATACACAGTGTCCAATCAACCAAATAAATAATTATTTAAATCTCCCAAGATTATTACAATTGACTAAATATCTGTTGGGACAATTTGGCAATAATCTCAAGTCATGAGGCCTTATCATGCACATGCCATTAATTTTATTGCTTTTATGCTTCAGTGTTCAAATAGAATAAAAGGATTAACTTTGGTTGAGGTTTTATATGAGAATAAGTACACAAATGCCTAGTTTATAAACTGATTCGTTTATTCTATTATATTATACATTTTCCTGATAGGTTTATAGAGCAGGTACTTTGCTATAGTCTATATTTTAGGCACATCCAAACACATGGACTTATATGATGAACTTCTTAAGAAATCAAACATTCACATGTACGTATGCTGTATATCATTAAGATGATTTGAATTCCTTGATATCCTTATAAGCCTTCTTTAATTGCATGACAGAAATGTCTTTCCCAATAGATTTTAAGTTTCTGCAGGACAAAAACATGTTCTTCCTTTTTCATTTTACGTCCATAAACCAATTGGGGTGCTGCTTTGTTCATAGAAAACAAATAAATGTAATAAATAAATTATTGTATGAATGACAGAGCTTGTAGGAAGAGTAGACTTTCTTATGGTAAACATTAAATGCCATCCCTATGTTTAGCTCTGGTGATGAAGAGGCCAGGACAGAACTCTACTAAGACCCTATGTGTTTTTGGACATTGGCCGCATGAAGACTTAACGGCCGGAGCAAGTGCCTCATTGGGCCTGATTGGATTCTTCCGCCCCGACTCTGTTCCTGAACAGGAACTTTGATTTATTGTTGCACTAAACTTACAACACTGAATAGTCACTGAAACAGTATAGGTCTTACCTGTTAAATGAACAAATAATAGGGACCCCATGAAAGCTTGTTTTTAAAATACAGAAACCAAAATGAAGAATATGATTCAAGCCACCCCCAGTTGTGCACCATCCATTCATCAGATGATCTGAATCCTCCCTCCTGGGGTACAGATGCTGCTGGAAAGTGCCTTCGAAATGCTCTAGAGTGCAGGAGGAAGGCCAGGAACCTATGTCTTAATGAAAGCTATGAACTAGAAGAGTAATGTCTGTCAGATTTTCATATGGTCCTACTTTTCTTCTGACTACATCGTTTGTCTCTTCTAGTTCTGTATTTACAATCTCTTTCCATTTTGACATTCTCCCTTCCCAACAATATCTGCCTTAAGTGCATTTTATCATCGAGTGTGGTTTCTCTTCCAACTTCCACCTTCATTTTTCAGAGTCATCTGGTGGTTTTAGCGGCATCTCTGGGACTGGCTCCTTCTCTGGTCATGGAGGCCAACATGCAAGCCTGCCTCTCAGACGGTACTTAAAAGTTGTAAGTCATGGCTAATTCAAGGGCTGCCTATTGTTCTAGAATCCTGAAATTTGGGTATTGTCTCCCTTCTGGTCCACCATTTTTGTAGAAACAAATTTCTAAACTGCTGTGCACCTTATTAATGATCCCAACTCTTTTGTCAGTTACCTCTGTATCCATTGTGTATTTCCAAAGTCCGTTGACTGGAGCTCCTTGCACTATTCTATTCCAAGGCATTCAGTCATCTTACAAGGGACTACAAGGTTTTCTGATGATACCCAGCACTTTGCTATTCTTTTTGGCTTCAGCAGCCCAGTGAGCTGGGCTCACTGAGACAACAGTCTACTGCGCCTGAGAAATCTTCCTGCTGTCATGTTAGTATTAGGAAAGCAGCACTTTCCTTCAGAATTTTTGAGAGTCTTTTTTATTTGGGGGCCAGCTTTTGTCAAGCCTTGAGATGCTCAAGCTGTTGCAGTTTTTTATAAGACGCAGTTTGATAACAGATATTAGGTGAGTGCCCTGCATAGAATGGCAGAATTTTCCACTCCTACACTTCCAGATGTACCTGTAGAGGATGAACAATATTCATATTTTCCTATGTCCTATTTCTTGTAATCTATAATCAGTTGTTTTAGAACTGGAGTTAATATTTCTTGCCTTTTGCTTTATTTATATATTGACATATTTATATATTTAATTTTGTATTATATTATTTATTATGTAGTTTAATTTTTATTTAATTATATATTTATTATTTATTATATTATTACACGTTAAACTATTATATATTTAATATTAAAAATTTTTTTTGGATAAAACACTTGACCATGATAGTCTATTCGGGAAGTATATCAAAGAATGTGGGGTATACTGTTCATTGCTCATCCTGTGGCAGTTCTCTTCTTCCTCTTTGGTGAGCAACCTTGGTTTTCTCCCAGTGGCTATGCACCTAAGCACCCTAGGATGGATCATAATTGATCTGTGCCACATGTGGTAATTTTATGTCCACAGAAGGACATATGACCTGGTTTGAGCTAATGTGAAATAGGGGTGAGAGGCTTTTGGGAAATCTTTTCTTCCCCGATGAAGAGAGGGCTGATCACAAGGGCTGCTTGTTCCTTCTTTCCTGTTTTTTTTTAAAGATTTTATTTATTTATTCATGAGAGACACACACACACAGAGAGAGAGAGAGGCAGAGGGAGAAGCAGGCTCCCCACTGAGCAGGCAGCCTGATGCGGGACTTGATCCCAGGACTCTGGGATCATGACCTGAGCCAACGGCAGATGCTTAACCATCTGAGCCACCCAGGCGCCCATCCTTCTTTCCTGTTTTGAACATTGTCATGTAATAATATGATGCTTGGAGCTGCTGCAACAACCTTGCCTTATGAGAGACAGGCCAAGAAAACTCCGAAATATTGATTTGAGTGCTTATATTATTGAGCTACTCAACCAACTACATGAATCACACATCTCCAAATATCTGTGATGATAAAATATTATTTAAGCCATACTAGTCATAGATTCTGTTTCCTTCTGTCAAAATAATTATATCCAACCAAAATGTAAGAAAAAAAGAAGTCCGTGAGTATCTCCCACCAGATATAATTAAAATATTTGCCACATTTCCTTTCAAACACTTTCCTATGCATGTATACAAATACATTTAATTTCCATTTTTATAAAACTAGTATCATATTGATATGCAGTTTTGTATTCTGCCTTTTATTTATCATTGTATTATGTCTTAGAGTGTCATTGAAAAAATCTCTAAAACCATGATTTACCATATGAATTACCATAATTAATTTGCATATTCATCTTTTAAAGTTTTTTGTTTTAATTCTGGTGTAGTTAACATACAATGTTTTATTAGTTCCAGGTGTTCAGTACAGTGATTCTACAACTCTAGACGTTACCCAATGCTCATTGTGACAAGTATACTGTTCATCCCCATTGCCTATTTCACCCTAATTTACATATTCCTAAACAGAATGTATCGTTCCTTATTTTGTGTAGTGTTCGAGACAGAAATTTTGGTTGCCAAAAAGCCCTGATTCTATGTTCTGGGCAAAGAACAGATACACAATAATTGTTAGGACCAAAGAAACTTTTAAAGGAAATTAAAATCAACATCTCCTCTAGAAACTAATAATTACAGGGAGAAATCAGATAAATAACTCAAGAGATGTGACCTTTCCAAAATATAGCTGTGAGTAGCTTTAAAGATCCCAAGAGAAGAAAGCTAAGGTTAACTTTTGAGTGTGGGAATAGGTAATTGTTTTAAAGTTTGTTTCCTCTAAGGAATGACCAGTGGAGGCACTCACTCTGCCATGCTAGCTTCAGGGTCTGAAGTGATTTCAGCTGTTTATGAAGCCAAGGGGCACATAAAGAGTCCCTGATAGTACGTGTGGGATACCAAGTTCCTTACGTTTTCCGGAATTGTGACCGAGAGAGCACTCAATACTAGTTGAGATTTCTACTTAAATTTCTGGCATGTTTCTTCTTATATGAAGCAGAAAAAGAATGAGGGAGGAAAAATCCCTAGCTCAGGGGCTCCTCATGCACAGGTCCCTAACCTCATGGCATCTGCATTTGACCGGTGCAGCAGCAGGTGCCCTGCACCACACTGCCCTTGGTTAAGGCTTATCGTCTAAGCATAATGGCTACTACTTACAGAGGGAACACGCGCTCTATACCTGGCTCTCCTCTCCCTCCCTTACATAACTTGACTTATAAAGCACACAATAACCCTATTGAGGTATGTCCCATTGTAGTCTCCATTTTACAGGTGGAGAATGGAGGTTAAGTTCACAGCCGCACAGCTGATATGTAGCAAAGCTGGGATTCTAAGTCTGGAGTCCACATTCTTACCCATTAGGACAAAGATTCTCAAACATTCCTGGTCCACAGTGACCTTACTATTTCAGCATATTTCTTAAATTCCCCCAAGGGCACAAGAAAAATCTAATGGTCTCCTTTATTTAAATAGCTGAGTCAAAACTAATTAATTTTATGTCTTAACAACTTACTAGCCATTTTGAGAAAGAATGCAAGTGCAGTGAAAGAAAAGATATTTTAGTTCATTCTTATGTAGCCACAATTCTTGCTAATGTGATGTGTGCACCTGCTGGGCACTGCACAGCTTCTCGAATCCTAGAATCACTGCAACCCTCATTTTGGATTCCCATCGATTATGGCACCACATTCACTTTTATTAGAGCAACTGCCAAAAACTCAGCTTTATAATAATAAGCTATCATTGAAAGAAATATAACATGATCTAATGTTTAAATTATGAACACCTCAAACTAGTAGTTTTCATAGTGTCGACAGATGTTAATTATTACCGTGTTTCCCTCCAAAATTTAAAATACCCCATGTAGCCCCTGCAAGTTCCCTGTGCAACTCTGGGGCATCTCAGTGCAGTTTGGGAATGGTGGCTTAAGGGGAACATTGCCACTTGAGTTCAGGACCCAGTAGGGGAATGAATTGTGATTACTTTTAATTAAAAAAATAGTGCGTTGTCAAATTATACTGTGTTGCCAGTTTGGTTATTCAAAGCTTTATATATATTTAATTGAGGGATTCTTTCACTTGGTGTAGTGTTCCTTAAAGATGAGTGTTACAAATCAGTGGAAATGGAGTGACGAGAAGCCATTTTGAGTCTCAGCTACTGGGGGCTTCTATAGAAAAACATGGGGCTGGGCTAAATAGTTCCCTCCTACCTTTTTTTTTTTGACTAAATGGTTTCTAGAGTTCTTCCTAAACTTTGATTGCTAGAATTTATAAACTCAGTTCTTTTCTTTCCACATTGTTTTTCCACACCCAGATTTTCTTCCCCTAATTTCCTTAAGCATGGAGCCATAGGCCATGATGTTGTAAACAGACTGTAGATCAAAGAGGGCAGACTTCCTGGATTCTACTTTGAGCTCCTCAATATACTATCTCCTCACTTTTTTGCACCTCATTCTCTTAATCTGTAAAATAGTGTCTGTGTCACTAAATTGTGGTGGGGCCAAACAGTTAGAGTTACATTGTAAAGCATTATATGCCTCTATTATGAAGATGGCGAGTACACGTTTGTATTCTAGGAGGGTTAACATCTGTCCAGATTAGCTGTGGGCTGTGGTAATAATTGCAAATTTTTTAAGGGAAAAATGATTTTTAAGTTTTCTTAATTCATTATCTATATGCCAGTCCCACACCACAATTTTGCCTATCTATGATCATTTTAATGTTGGGTTGATTAAATTAAATAGTTTTAATGCAATATGTCTTCATCCTATCTTTGTTTATCTTGATACCTGATCATTTTGATATTGGCCAACAAATTTTTGATTATTTTGAGCATATTTTTAAACAAAAAATGGACACGTATCATATTACTCCAAACTTGCTCATCGTTAAAAGTTGGAGTTCATCAAAAGTTAGCTTCCCTAACCATCCACTCCTGCCCTCCTTCCCCCTAAAATTGAAAACATGACTTGGTTAGTATATTATATACCGATTTTTCTTAGCACAAATCGTAGAGGTCAGACATTAACATTTTGATGCTTTGGGGAATAAGGTATTACAAAAACATATTTTCATCTGATTCATGAGGTCATTGAGAATGTGGGTAAAGATGCCATTTATGGCATTACAGTTTCTTCTTTTTCTTAATGGACTTTTCTCTGTTCTAGATATGAAGAATGTTGTACTTCTGTAACCTTCTTTTATGTCTCGCGATGGTTAGTAATGGAGATAAATAGTAAAGAGAGATGAATTTATAGACAGGAGGGAATAATATATGGAACCTACATTCCTATAGATCAGTATTTCAACAAGCAATACTCAAGAAATCCATGTCATCTAATAATACAGAAGCAAATATATTAAAGAAAACTCAACACTGAATGTGTATAATTTCATCATGTAAAATAAAATAAAAATTATAGCATATTCTCAAGACCAAAAGTCGTAAAAATAGGAATTGCATACAGGTTTTGCTCATCACTAACTGCACTCAAATTAAATAGAAAATTTGGTGTTGAAACTCAGAACATCTATGTATTCTTTGTTGTTTTTCTCATGGCAGATACTCAGAGCAATAGTTGCAGAAATAAAGACAAAGATGAAGTACATTTGGAAGAGTAAAATTCAGCACATAAAACATTAGAAGAATAATTTCAGACATTTGGATGTGGACATTTAGAGAGTCTTAAAGACAGATACTTTTGTCAGCCAACATGTTATATGCAAATAAGAATTTAATAAGGATGAAAACATATGAACTAGTATTTTTAAATGTTTTCTATACCTTGTTTAACAGTCCCCGCTCCCCCAAGCCTAAGTAAGTTGTTATAATTATTAGCATTTCCCTCAATCTGGTTTCTTTGCTCTAGCCTGGAGATGAAATAATTCCTTTATTTCTCAAGGTAAAAAGAAAGAAAGGAAAAAAAAAAGTAAATGAAAGGGAAAAGAAAAGAAGCCTGGATACTTTGAGGAGACAGGATGAATTTAAATTATCGGAATCGCTTGAACTGGGTGTAGTCAGGAAAATAACCCCTTGCTGTTATGTCACTGAAATATTTACCATTGTCACTTGCTCTGATAATTACTGTGGGTCTTTGTGGATTTTAAATTAGTTTTGCCAATTGTGCCTGTTCATGTTCTCTGCTCATTTAGATCTAAACATTTATCAGCGAGTTAAATAATAAATTTTGCTTGATTTGAAAAATTGGACTGTTGTTTTTTCCATCAGTCACTTGGTGAATTAAATCAAATTCCAAATGCTACTTAATAGCAACTAAGTCTACTGAGTATTGACTTTAATTAATTTTCTGCCTCTGCCTCTGACAAGCAATCAACAATTAAACCAAATTTAACTGCTTGAAATGCAATCTCTTTCCTTGGTATATCTTCAAATCCCTGTTAATATAATAGCTTAAACCCATTCCTTGTTCTTATAGTGAAAACTCTGTGTAGGTGGCAATTTTTTTTTTAATTGAGTTTTCTATCTTGAATACATCAAGTTGCTGAAATTCTTGATCTAAAGCTCAGGCATTTTAGAAACATTAGTTAACTCCTATCTCCTAACTAAACAATACTCTTAATTTTCTGATAGTCTTCAAGTCATGTCTACCAAACCATTTACTCCATTCCTGAGAAGCTTCGGTTTCTGAAATGAGCTTTCACTTCTTTCTGATAAAATAACAGCTTTGTTGGACATGCTACCGGATACTTATACGTTAGCCTTCAACTGGATTGTCTTACCTCCCAGAAGAAGTGTGTATGGGAACAAATAAATGGAGGTGACTCCAGGGGTCATGGGAAATTTCCATGGCATACAGAGCAATGTGAGATATGTCTAAGGAAAATATTTAGTTTCATAATTTGGGAATAGGATTTCATTTAGCACTTTTGGAACATGTGTTTAAATCAGTAGGCAGTAAGCTCGGGAAAATAGTGCCGAAGTGCGAAAGCTTTCTGTCATTTCGTCATGAGCTTTGACGACTCACAAACACTGACAGAGTGCTGGAGGAGCATGCACCATAGAAGCATACCCACTCCATTTCCTAAGCATTGCATGTAAAAGTGTCATGGGGTTGTTTTTGTTGTTTTTTCCGTGTCATGCCCAGAATTTATTGCATTATTACCCTCATTCTCCATTTCCTTTAGGCTTACAAGACTCTGGGCCCAAAGGAACCTTTAAAGCTGTTTTGTCCAATCTACGATCCGGTGCCACGTCTGTGCACCCCCTTTGCATTTCCCAATCTCCCCAGCAAGTAGCAGATGTTGAAGGAAATGCATTAAATGAGCTATAAATGTCTGTTATTTGCTTACCTTGGGCTTATCAATTATCAGGAAGTCCCAGTTCTCTGTGAGCCAGGTAAAAGGGGGCCCAGATTGAGGCTACCTAGAAATATATGGCTTTGATATGCAGAGAACCCTTCTTGCAATCTCTGTAGGCATCTATCGCCTCCCGTTTTTGACCCTCTTAAGAGGTTAACTTCTACGGTTCCCACCAAGCCAATTGTTGAAACCAAACCAAACAAAACAAGGTTTGATCCTTGTAGGATCACCCTGCCTCAGGTGCTGGCCAGCTGATGGGCCTGGGGCCGACTCTACGGCCATGGCCCTGGCATGATAATACAAACGTTGGTCACCACAGTCTTTTTCACTCTACCAGGCTGGATCTGAAAAGTACTTTATTGTGATTTTGGAAATGATCGGATGCTGTTGGGACACGATTCTTTTAGAACCACATCAGTACTATTTAATACTAGTCATTGTATTTATGGCACAGAGTTCACAGATAGGAGGCAGAATTGCAGAGCAGAACTGAATACAGAATATGTGAGTTTGAATCCTGTATCCCTCACTTGCTGGCTGCATTGCATGACCTTTTTTTTTTTTTTAAGATTTGTTTATTAATTTTAGAGAGAGAGAAAGAGAGAGAGAGCAAGTGAGTGGGGGGAGGGGCAGGAGAGAGCATCCTGAAGCAGACTACATGTTGAGCGTGGAGCCCAATGGGGACCTTGTTCCCAGGACCCTGAGATCATGACCTGAGTGAAAATCAAGAGTTGGCCGCTTAACCAACTGAGCCACCCAGGAGCCCCTGCATTGCATGACCTTAAGCAAGTTACTTAAACCTCTTTTAGCTTATAAAATGAGAATAGGGGCTCCTGGGTGGCTCAGTTGGTTAAGCGACTGCCTTAGGCTCAGGTCATGATCCCAGGATCCTGGGATCGGGTCCTGCATCGGGCTCCTTGCTCCGCGGGGAGCCTGCTTCTCCCTCTGCCTGCCGCTCCCCCTGCTTGTGCTCTCTCTTTCTCTCTGACAAATAAATAAATAAAATCTTGAAAAAAAAAGAAATAAAATGAAAGTAATAAAAAGACATGTAAAGTGCCATGGACGGTGCTTGCCTTTGGCAAGTGTAAAATGAACATTAGCTATTATTGTTATTAGTTTTGGATAAACTCTGTTGAGGCCATCTTTAAGTAGAGTCAGGCCAGTGGTGAAAAATTAAGCCCAGGCAGAACTCTTGACATTTTCTATACTTACTTTATATGCTGCAGACATTTCAAGGAATTGTCATGCTAGATCATCTACCCTTTAACTTTAGGCAAGTTTACGGTGCTTCAATCTCATAAGTGGATGACAAAGAATTATATCTTAAAAAGAGATCTGGGAAAGGGTATTCCACAACTTCCTCTTATGACAAGCAGATGCTGGTATGGGGAAACTGTCTTGCATCTTACCTAAATCTTTTGTGTTGCAGTTTGGACCTATTTCCTTATTCTTTTCTTGGTCAAGGGGAAAGGCCCCAGGTCACTGGAGTTTGTAAATTGTGAGCAGGTGGGGATGGGCGGGGCAAGAGAGGCAGGAAATGAGAACGCCCGACTTGAGGTAGGAGATCGTGGTTCTGGACTCAGTTTTGTCCCAACTTTCCCAGGATGAGCCTGGAAAAGCCACCAGTTTTTTTTTTTACCTGTAGATGATCTTTCAGGTTTATTTCACCTCCAGTCTGCTATGACTCCCATAAACATATTGATTGGTGAATACTTCTTTGAAATCATCTTTTGGTATAACCCAAATAAATTGTCTACCACAGGGCCTGGTTTATAGTAGGAATGCAATCTATTTTTGTCCCTCTTGATTCTTTCTTCCCCCTTTTTACCTCCCTTAGCATTAAGAGGAATCCCATTATTGGAAAATGGTTTCTGTGGTGATGGTCTATTGTAATTATTTTTTTAAAGATTTTTTTATTTATTTGACAGAGAGACACAGCGAGAGAGGGAACACAAGCAGGGGGAGTGGGAGAGGGAGAAGGAGGCTTCCTGCCGAGCAGGGAGCCTGATGCGGGGCTCGATCCCAGGATCCTGGGATCATGACTTGAGCCCAAGGCAGCCGCTTAACCGACTGAGCCACCCAGGCGCCCCGGTCTATTGTAATTCTTAGATCCCTCATATCTTGTGAATTAATTAAGAGCCCTTTAACAGTAAACACTGGAAAAGAAATAGCGCTTATTCATTAAAGATAATGGGCAAAAAGGAAATAACAGTATCAATTGTCTTTGCTCTCCTGGTCAAGGTGCTCATCCCTGGGATATGGCGTGATTGATGGTGTTAAAGACTCTTCTTATTCCAGTTCCAGACCCCCACTTTGAGTTGTTTTGCTTATTCTTCTGGTAGAAATTAAAGAGTCTAGTTTGGTCTCAAAATGCATTTAAACCCAATGGCAGCCCCACACCCACCTATAGGGGGCTTCACTCTATTTTCATACTCTCTGCATTTACTTTTTATTTTTACTTATTTATTTTTTAAAAAGATTTTATTTATTTATGTGACAGAGAGAGACACAGCGAGAGAGGGAACACAAGCAGGGGGAGCGGGAGAGGGAGAAGCAGGCTTCCCACAGAGCAGGGAGCTCAATGCGGGGCTGGATCCCAGGACCCTGGGACCATGACCTGAGCCGAAGGCAGACGCTTAACAACCGAGCCACACAGGCGCCCCTCTGCATTTACTTTTTAAAGATCAGAGCAAAACTAGCTTCTCCCAAGTCATCCATTTGTTTTTACTGATTACATTAAGTGTGTGTGTGTGTGTGCGCGCGTGCATGCGTGCATGAGTGTGTGTGTGTGTGTGTGTGTGTGTGTGTGTGTGTTGAGGGGATGGGGGAATGGAGCTTACCTTTAAGGACCTCAATTATTTTCTGCAATACGAGATATCAAAATATTTCTCTAGCCAGATTTTGCTGACTGGTACAAAATTATGTCTGATTCCCTCTCGCCATTTGCACCCTGAACATGAATATATCCAGGAGTGGAAACATAATATTTTGCAAAAAGAATGCCTCCTGTGGAGAGCATAACACATGACTTACCTTTCCAAGGCAAATAAGAGCAACCACGTTTGATTAATTACAAACAGAACTCAAAATAGCTCTGTATGAGTGGTTCTCAAACTTGGCTGCTCCTTGGAATTACCCAAAGAGCTTGTAAAATACTGATGTCTGGGTCCTGCTCCCTAAGGTTCTGCTAGAAGTTGTCTGAGATACAGCCCAGGCATTAGATTTTTAAAACCTCTCCAGGTGACCCTAATAGGTAGCCATGTTTGAGGATCACTGATCTATATCTGTGCACCTCATAGTTTACTTATCAAAAATTCTGTGAGGGAAAGAGGCGGCATTAAATTTAGATTCCTTAATGACAAACCGATTGTTTCTGAATTATGAACATAAATATTTCCCTCTTTAGATTACTCTATTACAGAAAATAATTGAAGGTAACGTATGGGAATTGTGTCTTCTTTAGTGGATCCAACATAGCAATGAAGTGAAGGAGATAGAAATGTATGCTGTTCTTAAGTAACATGTCCAGAGATGTGCAGACCCATCACTATTAGGTAGTTCCACACATCTAAGAGATGCTCTCTCCTCCTATCTTGTTGCCCTTCTGTTTTTAATAATGTGATTCCTCATATTTTTCCAGAATAGCTGCTCAAGTTCTAGCCATCACAGCAGGAAAGAGGAAGGAGCAAAGAATGAACCATTTAAAGATACTTGCTAGGAGTAGAACAGGATGTTACCACTTACATTCCTTTGCATATGCATTTTCCTGGTTCTCAGCTGGGGACAATTTTGGCGTCTCAAGACGTTTTTGGTTGTCACGACCTGGATAGAGTGAAGGTTGGGGGTATTGGTATCTGGTAGGTAGGGGCCAGACATGCTGCTAAACGTTGCCCACTGCCCAACACAGCGACCGCAACAGTGAATTATCTGACCTAAATTGTCGATGGCAGAAATGTTGAGAAACCCTACTAAGTGTAGCTATAAGTTGATCGTATGGCTCTATCTAGCTGCAAGGAAGATGGAAAATTGTAGTCTATATTCTGAGAGGTTATCTGCCTATTTAAAAATCAAGGATTTTATTACCAAAAAGGGTAGAATGGACATAGTGCGAGGAGGGGGCAATTATTTCTCTGTGCTATATTGTCCTGTAACTTCCGACTCTGGCCAAAGCAGTTTGAAAGCTGAAGTTTGTTCCCTTACCCATGATCCATCTCTTAGCCATGGTGCAAACTCATACCCTGCATTGACTGGCCAATTTTTGAAGCAAAACCAGCCATTTGCATAAACAGAAATGCAATTTTAATGAGGGCTTTTCAGGCTACTGTTCCTGGGAAACTGGGGTTATATTTTCATGAGTTAATCTCTCATGAATATTCAGGAGAAGCCTGCTGGGCATTGACTACAGCAGTAGTGGGTTACAAAAGGAGTTGCCAGTACATAATGTGCACTTTGCATTTGCATTTTCCTCCCCCCTCCCCTTAGGTAGAACTAGGAGGTAGAGCAGGGGTGCCATGTTATCCACCTCCTGTGGTCTCTTCTAGTGCTGAACGTGCACAGAAACAATATAATAGAATAAAGCAAACCTCAAGTACATCCAAGCCACTTCCTTATTTTATGGATGAGAAAAGCAGGCCCTGGAGACTGGGCTTCTAGTCCCAGCCCTTCTTTAAAGTAAACGTGCAATCTCAGGCAGGTTCCTTATCAACTCTCAGCATCAATTTTCCAGTCTTAAATGGGAAAGCATTGGAGCAGATGAGGTCTTGGGTCCCTTGTAACAGTAAGTTATGTGGTGCCATGAAGCTCTGATTCTAGGAGGTGATCTAGGAGCTTCACCTAGACTTAGAGTGTGTGGAGTGAAGGAGCTGAGACTAGAACCTGCCTTCTGTATCTGAGCTCCGTTGTGGGTTTTGCAGTTTTTGCTTTCGTTTTCAGGTTTACTGGCTATCAGTTAGCATAATGGGAATGTGAATATGCCAAGTGGCCAGTCTTTCCATGAAGACAAAGTTGTTAAATAGTGTTAAAACTGGAACATTCCAAAGACTTTTTCGGTTCTATTTCAAGTCAACTCAATTTCAGTTCTAGGACAGTAACAATTCACAGATACTGAATAACATTGTCTGAACTTTGGAAGAAACATCAGTGAGATTCTGTCTATAAAGCAATTCTTAAAGTCCATGTCTTTTTATAATGACTTTATTTTTTTAATTTATTTTTTTGTTAACATATAATGTATTATTTGTTTCAGGGGTACAGGTCTGTGATTCAACAGTCTTACATACTTCACAGTGCTCACCATAGCACATACCCTCCCCAGTGTCCATCACCCAGCCACCCCATAATGACTTTATAGATAAATCATATAAATTCTTTCTATTTTTTAAATATCAAGGCAAACTATTATATCTGATCTGGATTTATTATTGGGTTTAGAAACTTAAAAAGAAAGGACATCAAGATAGTGTTTAGCAGATTGCCATGAAGTTTTCCTCAGACGGGGAAAGTTTCCCGACTGAATTTTTTTCATCTGATTGATACACTTATGTACAGCAAGCTTTGTCTACTGTGCAGAAAGCTTCACAAAAATGCTCTTCTTTAAAAAGTTATGGAGACTACTTAGTTTTCTGGAATATCTTTTCTTGGGCTTGATATCCTGTGAATGTTGGAGGCAAACGCAGCCATATCGGGGCAATGACATCATACTGACTGCCTCCTCTCCTAACCTACACAGTTGCCTTCAAAGGGATGAGAGAGAAGACTCCCACTGCAGAGAAAATGGACTGTCCCACCAGTGGATGCTGCCCAGTGCCATTCAAATGCAACAGTGTGGCTCATGCGGATCAATAGTTTCCTTACAATTTTTATAACCTGTTGTCTCTTCCCAAAATTCCTCTATGCTTTCTGAGAAAAAGCCGTAGGTCAGGGCTCATATCCCTTGTGGATGAAACTGCCTTAAAAAACTTAATATAAATCCTACCAGTTTACATGTATTGGGCATGTTTTGCAATCTAGAATCCAGAATAATGTGGGCCTTAATTGCATCATAATCTCAATGTTGATGTAATGTTTTCCAACATTTCGGATTTTACTTCTCACAATACTGCTTTATTTGTTTTTCATCCCGTAGAGTTTAACCTCTATAAAACAAGTTGACAAAACTTACAAGGATCAGGAATATTTTTAACAGGTAGATAAAAATACTCCTACTCCTAGTTCATATCAGAGAGTATTGGAAAAGTTAGTAAATTTTTAAAGAGTTTTCAGTATATCCAAATATTTTGAAAAGTGAATTCTTTGGAAGTTGCCATAGCAGCAGGTATTTGAGGCTAGAAATATCTTTGAGATTATATGTTATGGCAGTGTTGAAATTGTCTTATTATAGAAAATGTCACAGATTTTCAGTTCAACCTTACTTGGTAACGTCACGGCAGGTAAGAAAAATCTGAGAAAGTAGTAGGGAATGTAGCTATTGCTAATACTTCATTTAACTTCGCCTTCCTAGACAATTTAAAAAGAATGAAAACATTACCTTGTGCATATTTCTTTCATTTAGAATAACCCCATTTCTTTGATAATGACATTCAGCACATATCAATAACCAGGTGTAGATATCTGCCAAAGATGCAGATTGCATTTCACATAATATGTCCTATTTTGCTAGGCTAGTTGCATAAACAAAAGATGATTACTTATTCCACTGAGATCAAACAAAGGAAAATAGCAAAAATGTTAGATGTTACCTCCATGGTGACATCCAGGGAATCTTCTTCAGGGTTGATAACTTTACAATGGGAATCTGAAATAATTATGACTACACATGCTGGAGAATGAAATGTTCTCATCAGGCAATGATTACAACCAACATCAAGAGAGAATTTCAGGCAGGCAATCAGAAATCACCAATTATGCAGAGTATCTGCAAGAGACGATGTTAGCTCATAAAAGTGCTGAAGTGAATAACTTGATAAGATTTTAAAGGAAGCAGATGGGCCCATTTTGGCTCCATACCGTTGACTTATCCAAACTATATACACAGGTTCAAACAGATTATGACCCATGGTAACAGCCTACTTGTATTGTGACATTCACTGCTACCCTTTACTCTTCAAAAATTTACAAAATGCTCTTCAACCAGAGATGGTGAACAGAGCAGAGCAATGATTGTTTAAATGGATTCTATTTCTCTTGTACTTTGGCTGCCCAGACCCCATCTTCTTCCTCAAAATATGAATTTCTAATTTACATATCAATGAGGCACAAAACGACTATTGTATTTGTTTGCCTGCATATGTCTGAGGCATATTGTTCTACCCCAAGGTAGCCACTTTGTCCATCTTTAAGATTTGTCCTGTTGGTCTTTCTTGATGAAACAACTTGACAGCCTCTTGCCAGCTCAGGGATTCAAGTTAGCAGATTTGCGGGATGTTCCCATACCATGGGAGTGAGAAGAGATTTCAGCTTTGCGTAATTGGCATTTCCACATCTTTTTTTTTTATGTTATGTTAATCACCATACATTACATCATTAGTTTTTGATGTAGTGTTCCATGATTCATTGTTTACATATAACACCCAGTGCTCCATTCAGTCCTTTTTAATACCCATCACCAGGCTAACCCATTCCCCCACCCCCTCCCCTCTAGAACCCTAGAGATTCAACAGTCTTACACAATTCATAGCACTCACCATAGCACATAGCCTCCCCAATATCTATTACCCAACGACCCCATCCCTCCCACCCCCCACCACTCCAGCAACCCTCAGTTTATTTCCTGAGATTAAGAATTCCTCATATCAGTGAGATCATATGATACATGTCTTTCTCTGACTTATTTCGTTCAGCATAATACCCTCTAGTTATATCCACGTCATTGCAAATGGTAAGATTTCATTCCTTTTGATGGCTGCATAATATTCCATTGTGTGTGTGTGTGTGTGTGTGTGCATGTGTGTGTGTGTGTGTGTGTATCTCACATCTTCTTTATCCATTCATCTGTCGATGGACATCTTGGGTCTTTCCATAGTTTGGCTATTGTGGACATTGCTGCTATAAACATCCGGGTGCATGTACCACTTTGGATCACTACATTTGGGTAAATACCCAGTAGTGCAATTGGTGGGTCATAGGGCAGCTCTATTTTCAACTTTTTGAGAAACCTCCATCCTGTTTTCCAGAGTGGCTGCACCAGCTTGCATTCCCACCAACGGTGTAGGAGGGTTCCCCTTTCTCCGCATCCCTGCCAACATCTGTCGTTTCCTGACTTGTTAATTTTAGCCATTCTGACTGGTGTGAGGTGGTATCTCATTGAGGTTTTGATTTGGATTTCCCTGATGCCGAGTGATGTTGAGCACTTTTCCATGTGTCTGTTGGCCATTTGGATGTCTTCTTTGGAAAAATGTCTGTTCATGTCTTTTGCCTGTTTCTTGATTGGATCATTTGTTCTTTGGGTGTTGAATTTGTTAAGTTCTTTAGAGATTTTGGATACTAGCCCTTTATCTGATACGGCAACTCCACATCTTAAATGTGAGGTCACTAAAGGACATAGAATCAATCAAATATCTTGTCCACATCACACAACTCATTAGTGGCAAGGCCCAAACAAGAACAGAGATATTTCCATTTTTTATTTATTGTGGATTTAAAATGCACCCCAAAACTTAGGGACTTAAAACCACAATGATTTATTTCTCATGATTTTTTTAGTTGACTGGGAAGGTTTTCTGTTGGTTTCACCTGGGCTTATATGCATGGTTGCATTTAGCTACAGTGTCATCTGGGCCCAAAGGAACATGATGGGTTTCCTCACCTGCCTCGTAGTTGGTACTGGCTATCAGCCAGGCCACTTGGGATCTATGTGGCTTGTCATCATCAAGGAAGCTGGACAAGATGTCCTTACATGACAATCTCAATCAATATCCGAGAGAGCAAAAACAAAATTTGTAAGCCCTCTTAAGACCTAGGCTCAGAGCTGGCAGTGTCTCTTGTTCCATTCCATTGGTCAAAACTGGCCATAGGGACAGATCAGGGAAAAGAAGGAGAAATGTGTTCACTTCTTAATGGGAGGAATAGCCAAGTCCCATTGCAAAGGAGCATGGAAGGCACTGCCATAGCCATCTTTGAAAGTGCTCTTGCACACCAGGCTGTCAGTTTCAACAGGTAAGGACAACACTCTGGGTAAGTCCAGCCCCCTCGCCATCTGCATCTCTGCTGATTTCACAGTGAACCCATGCAATCAAGTCTGTCTGTAAACACTTGGCCAACATCCCATTTGTAGAGAAAGAGCTTCCCAATTGTGATTCTTTGGTTTTACAGATTAGTGAAAACTTTAAAACCATCTAGTAAAAATAACTAGGTTCTCTTTTAAAATTAAATTGATTTGAAACCTAATACATTTTATGAAGTAATAAAACCTTGAGAAAGCCTTTCTCTGCTCTGAAGTAGAATCCTTAAAGTTTGATTAGTTTCCAACTGAAAGCTGTCAAGTTGAGCAAAAAGCCTGTGTTCACAGTTCATGAGGGATGCCATTTGGTAACCTGAAGGTGGCAGATGTGAAGGCCAACAGTGGAGGATGGCAGTGGGGCCGGGGCCCAGGGGCCTCCAGCTGCTTTCCTGATGGGCTTTTTGTCAGGGTCTCTCTTCTGAGGAACGTGACTCCTTGTGAGTGGCTGTAAGTCTTAGAATAAATATTTCACTAGTCATGATGGTTTTGAAAACTTAAAGCTGTGAAGGACACATTGGAATCTCTGTGATTTATGATAAAGCTGAAGGAAACTTGATCATTCCAGTCCTGCCATATGTAGCTGTGTGGAATGTGCAAATGAATTAAACTAGCAAACCCCACAGATTTTGTTTCTTGATTAAAAAAAAAAAAGTCTTAAGTCAGATCAGCTAACAGGCAATTTGAAACAGGGATTTAGCAAGGCAGCTGTTTTAAATGAAATTCCTTCCAAATGCTTCTCTCTCCCTTCCCCCTTCCATATTTTCTTACAAGGACTCAGAGAATCTTCTCTTCCACATTTTTTTGGTTCTGCATATGAGTGATTAAAAAAAAACAAACCTGCAATAGTCCTGTAACTTCACATGTTCCTCCTCTGTCAGTTTGCTCTTGGAGGATAGGTAATGTGTCTTGTCCACCCCAGCATGCCCATACAGTCTCACGCCCTGTACATCGTAATTCTGTGTATGGTACATAAGATTAATAAAATGTGCAAATGTGCTTTTTGGTATATTACTAAATTTAATTATTACAAATATCTTTTTAAATTTAAAAAATTATTTTTTATTACAAGTATCTGAAGAGAAATCAGAAGAAAACTGTTTTTTTCCTTTTGTAAAATGAGCATTAAATGACTCAAAGAAGTTAAATGACTTGCCAAACTGTATACAATAGTTAGATGGCTAAACCAGTTAGAGCCCAAGTTTCCTGAGATGTAGCTCTGTTCTTTTTCTAGTATTCCATGTTGCAATTCCATTATAGGTGTTCAATAAATATTCATTGAATGAATGAGTAAATCTTCTTGTTACTGTCTTTGTTACTGGACATTATAGCTTCATGAAGATGGCATGTTTTAGAATCTAAAATTCAGATTAGCACTCTTGTTCTAGAACACAGTGATTCTTTGACTCTTGTCTTTAGTAACCCGTGAGCAAATCGAACTGGCTATAAGAGCAAGGAGATGATTCAGGTCGTTTGGATAAGGACTGGTCTGCAATGATAGGTGCTGGGAGGTGGTCAGACTCCATGAGCTGAATTTTCTGCTCCTTGTGGCATACATCCACATTCCCTTGCTTAAAACTCTTGGGCAAAAATTCTAAATATTTTAGATTTTGGAAAAAAATATAGTGTATATTCTGAATATTATATATACATATGTGTGTATATGTATACATATATATAAACATTAGGTAGTACCACATAACAAATGTATTAATATTTCTGCAGTGAAATGAATATTTTTAGTAGGATAAAGTCTATTAATAACCTGAGGTCAGATTTTTCCACTCAGTGTGCTTTAGAGCCAAACCTACAAAAACATGTATAGTTTCTGAATTTTCAATTTTGGAATTCTGGATAAGAGACTGTGAACTTCAATTCCAGCGAGAAGGCTGGTCATGTATAAGTAGACTTTCTTCTAGAAAGGGAAGACTTTCTTTGAGTGACAACCATTTGGAAAACAAATGATCAAACAAAGCCAACACACCCCGCTGTCATCTTGTGCCAACAGAAAAGGCAAGATTTCTTTTCTAGATGGAAAGGCACCGCTCCTCTAAATCTCTGTGGTATGCATTTCTCCACTAAATTGCTAGTAACAAATCTAATCTTTTGGGGAGAGAGCATCACGTTGAAGCTCTTTAATGCCCATTTGAGTGAACTTTGTAAATAATAAGTATTTCCAGAGAAATCCACACTTTATTTTTATTACATGTCAACCCAATTATCTTACCTGGCATGTCTCAGGAAAACACAGTCTCCAGCCACATTTTTCTCCATCTGTGTGCTCAATAACCAAGGGCCCAATTAATGGCTACTGCTTTTTTGGCCCAAAGCTGTCATATTCCCAGAGGAGACACCCAGTGGAGAAAAGGATCACTGTAGAAGCACAATGCCGTAGATCATGCCACATCCACCAACTCAACCCTGAAGAAGGGAATGGGGATGGCATGCTTTGAAATAATGACTCAATACAAATCCCACCTCTTAAAATCAGAGCCCAGATTTCCTCCATGTCATTTTCAAAGTCAAAAGAGAATTATTTTCTTAAATCGCATTTTATTTTCCTGGGAACATCTTCCCTGCTGGTTTCATCTTGTGTATACATGAACTACCATAGCAACAATTTCTGTTGCTGTCATCCTTGTCACTGATCCGGAGTCAGTTACCAGAGAGCCTCTTGAGAAAATGTGTGGTAGAAAGAAGTGTGGATCCTGCAAAAAATGTGAGTCCTGCATCGCTTTAGCTCAACCAAAGATCCTGGCAAATGGATATTATCTCCAGCTACCAAAATGTCTCTTCATAAATCATATATATAAGAAGGCTCCCCATGAAATGTGAAGCTTCAGATAAAAGTGGGCTTTTAAAAAGAGACAGTGTTTTCTAAAAAAAATGAGCCTGGAATGGTTATGAAATCCAGTTGGATTGAGGAATGACATGAATAAGAGATCAGCTGTAGCTGAGGGACAAAACGGGTATTTATGTTTCAAGGTATCTTAGAGCTCAGATTATGAAAGTTAGCAAAATGAGATTAAGTCATGTGGGAAGGGAAGTTATCTATTGCATCCCTAGTTTGAGCCAGCCACTGAACTTTGTGTGTGTGTGTGTGTGTGTGTGTGTGTGTGTGTGTGTGTTCCTATTTTATCATTATAATAATTCTATTGAAAGATCCCCCTGACTCACCCTCTTCCTTACTGCAATCCTTCTCTGTACCTAGCAGCTATAATGACTGGTTTACACATGGAAACATAATTACTCGCCTACCTGAAACTGGTCAGTGGCTTCCCATCTCACTTTGGAAATACACAAAATTTGGGGTGCCTGGGTGGCTCAGTCGGTTAAGTGTCTGCCTTCAGCTCAGGTCATGATCCCAGGGCCCTGGGATCGAGCCCCATGACAGGCTCTCTGCTCAGCGGGAGTCTGCTTCTCCCTCTCCTTGCTGCTCCCCCTGCTTGCACTCTCTCTCTCTCTGTCAAATAAATAAATAGAATCTTAAAAAAAAAAAAAAAGAAACACAAAATTTGTAACATGACCACAAGGCTCCATATGGACTGGCCTGGATCTACCTCTGAAGCCTCATTAGGTGCCACCTACTTCCCTGTACCCCACGCTCTTCTCACATGGGTCTTCTTCCGGTTCCTTGCCCATGCGACTTTCTCTCTTCCTGTAGGCCTTTGCATACGCTGTCTAAAATCTCCTTATTCCAACTTGCTGCCTGGTTTCAATTTAAATGTCAAATCTTCTGGGAAATTTCCCCTGGTTGTAGACTTGATTTCTCATACTTTCTTGTAAAACATGTACTTTGACATAATTCCTTGCTATTTTTAATTATATAGTTACTGGTATGATTGTGAATTCATCCTCTTCCCACAAGCTTCTCAATTCATTTAGGTGTGGAATTGTGTCTGCGTGTTCCTTTCTTAATTCCCAGTGCCAAGCCAAGCTCGTGGAACATAAAACCTTTCGATAAATACTTAAATAAAAGAGACAAATGTCACTTTTATCACATGCATCTCTTATTGACGATTCTCTTGCTTGTCCAGTGAGTTCCAAGCCCTGTGCTACCTGACCAGTTTCTCTCAGATGTGAAATGAGCACAAGCACATATTTCTTACACAGTTGGGGTGGGATCTGCAAGTAGAGCCTCATGATGATGTAGAGAGATGCCCGGGTAAAGAGCAAGGGCACCCAGCTCTCTTCCAGGCTCCCCAGCCAGGTCAGTGGCTTTTCCCAAGACAACTTATTTCAATGTGTATTACACTTCTTATTTGTAAAATCTGATAATATCTCTTCCTCCTCTTCATAAAATCATATCAGAAGTAAGGAGATGAAGATGAAGGTTGCCTGGAATGTCCTACAGAATCTAATTATGTAGTCAATTCCTTATTTAATTAAAGTTATGTTCCCATACATACTTGTAATCTAAATCAAGTTGTATTGAAGGGAAAAGGATCTAGTTTTCCAAATACACCTTCAAAATGATAAGAGAACTGTAATAAATAAGTAACAGAAATTCCTGGAACTATATCTTAGCTTTCCAGAACAGAAAAGACAATATTGTTCTGAAATTTCTGGATCTGAAAAGCTGAAGCTCTTATTAGAAGGGGGAGTAGTTACACCTGCAGAATTATGTAGGAGAAATAGTCTGTCCCAAATAACTTATCATAAGCCTCATTAAATAACTACTTAAAACAAGACAGTTCTGACTGACAAAAGGCAGATGTAGACACTGAAAAATAATGCTGGGTCATTAATTTAGGAGCGGGCTTCATGCTCTTCCAGATTCAACAAAATCTTAGACTACAATAAAGGTATCCTTTATTTTGAGGGCATAGAAAGGAAGGAGATGGAAACAATTATTAATTCTTTGACCTTTAAAAACTTGATGTGTTTATCTTGGAGTCAGGGGGAGATTGGGATGCAGATCATTTCTGATTAGATATTTTACTTCACTGCCTACTCGGTCATGGTTTAGTGTTTGTGTGTGTGTGTGTGTGTGTGTGTGTGTGTGTGTGTGTGTATGAGAGAGAGGGAGGGAGAGAGGGAGAGAGAGAGTGTGTTTTAAGAGGAGTGGTATGATACTTCAAACAAATAATCCTGTAGCCAACGGCAGCTGTTCCTGATTTCTTTTAATAATCCATGACAAAAATATTGAGTGTACAGTAATGCAAACAGCCAAACAATGAAATGAAAACAGGCAGAAGCAATCATTTGCTCTAACTCCTTCCATTTTATTTGAATACACTGAGTGTGTTGAGATGTTAAAATAACTGTTAGTGTTTTGGAGATCATCAGCACTGTTGTGGCACTGATGGTGTGTGTGTGTGTGTGTGTGTGTGTGTGTGTGTGTGTGCGTGTTTTAATTCCATTTGGGGGCTGAAGAATGCAAAGTCAATAAAGCTACTTTTGTTCTATACCTAAAAAGTCTTTCTGCCTAGCTAATTTGTCCTTATTTCTTTCTCCTTTGTGTGACTCATTGATTCTTTCATGATCTAACTTAGCCAGACCTTGGGGAACCACTTCAGATGAAGAGTGTGGAGATGAGTTAAAATATGTATTATCATAACAGCTGGTACCAAAAGTCCTCTTAGATTAGAAGCTCTTTCATCAGGAAAAAGCCTCATCAGGTGCCACTTTGTTCACTAGGCTCCTGACACACTGGCTCTCCTCCAGTTCCTTGAACAGGCCACTTTCTTTCCTGCCTCAGGGCCTTGGTATGTGCTGTCTATTGGGCCTCAAAGGTGAGATTGTAAGGGCAGTAGATGATATAGGAGAGGGAATGGAAGAGATGGGTATAGGCATTAACAATGAATTGAGAATTGTGCACTTAAGATTCATACATTGCATTCTACATGGATGAATTTTCTGGGGCTGCTGTAACAAATTACCACAAACTCAGAGGCTTAAAACAGCATACATTTTACTCTGGAGGCCATACGTCTGAAAGCATGGTACCAGCAGGGCAGTGCTCCCTCTGAAGGCTGCGGGGGAAGACGTGCACTTCGCCTCTTACAGCTTCTGTTGGTTGGAGGCATTTGTTGGCTTGTGGCCACATCACTGCAATCTCTGCCTCGTGGCCACATTGCCTCCTCTCCTCTCTCTCCCTCCTCTGTCCCCTGTTTATAAGCACACTTGTCATTGGATTTCGAGCCTTCCTGAATAATCCAGGGTAATCTTCTTTCTCAAAATCTTTAACTCAATCATATCTGCAAAGACCCTTGTTCCAAATAAGGTAACATTTATAAATTCCGGGGATTTGAACTTGATAGCTTTGGATGGTCATTATTCCCTTAACCTCTTCAAACTGAACTGCAAAATGTTTAAGTTGTGTTAAGGTTTCTTTTAATAAACTCTTTGGTTATTCACACATTGTAATTTTTTGTTCATGTATTTTTACACTCTCCATTTTTTAATAATCATGTTAGCTAATATATTGACATTTTGTAGACTCTTCAAAGAAACAGCTCATGAATTTGGGTTGCCTTATAATTGTTATCACGTTTAATAGAAATGTTTGCATTTATCTTACTATTTTTTAGAGAGAGAGTGTACTGCACAAGTGGGGTTCAAGGTGAGGGGCAGAGGGAGAGGGAGAGAGAATCTTAAGCAGTCTCCACACCCAGTGCGAGCTCGATCTCACGAACCTGAGATCATGACCTGAGCTGAAACCAAGAGTTGGTCATTTAACCAACTGAGCCACCCAGGCATCCCTTGTCTTACTTTTTTTAATGATATAGTCCCTATGCTGTACTTTTTGTCCCTGTGACTTATTTATTTAATACCTGGAAGTTTGTACCTCTTAATCCCCTTCACATTTGTCTTTCCCTTAATTATTTCTGCTTTCATTTGGTTTATTTAAGGGGTTTTTCCCAGCTTTTCATTTGGATATTTAATTTATGCATTTGTATTCTTTCTTGTTGGTTGACCTAAGATTTCATTGCAAGGTGTTTTCTTCTTCCATCTTAACGAAATCCATAGTTGTAATACATACTCAAATCTTTCCTCCAAGTGTTGGTTTAAGAAGAGATCTCTGATTTAGAAGTAGGATGATATTTTTGTTTCCTAATTTGCAGATTAATTAAAGTACTATTACATATTATCAGAAGATGTTGCCTCTGTTATTGTTTACTTTTATGAATTTATCCAGTTTTCCTTGTGGCCAGATTTCGTGACTGTTCCATGAGCACCTGAAAAATATGTTCTGTGTTCATACTTGGAAATTGGGTAGAGTTCTCTTATTAATATGTTATTTGGGTCTCCCGTACCCTTAATAATTTCCCCCCCTTTTTAAAATTTATTTTTTATTTAAATTCAATTAATTAACATATAATGTTTCAGAGGTAGAGTTCAGTGATTCATCAGTCTTATATAATACCCAGTGCTCATTTCATCAAGTGCCCTCCTTGATGTCCACCACCCAGTTACCCCATCCCTCCACTCCTCTCCCCTCCAGCAACCCTCAGTTTGTTTCCTATGATTAAGAGTTTCTTACAGTTTGTCTCCCTCTCTGATTTTGTCTTGTTTTATTTTTTCCTCTCTTTCCCTATGATCCTCCTTTTTGTTTTTTAAATTCCACATATGAGTGAGATCATATGATAATTATCTTTCTCTGCTTGACTTATTTCACTTAGCATAATACCCTCTAGTTCCACCCACATCATTGCAAATGGCAATATATCATTTTTTGATGGCTGAATAGTATTCCATTTTATATATATATATATATATATATATATATATACACACACACACACACACACACACACACACACACACATCTTCTTTATCCATTCATCTGTCAGTGGACATCTGGGCTCTAATTGTTTTTTAAACTTGATCAAGGACAGAAAGATCTGTATATTTTATATGATTATCTCTCTTTTCTTTCTTCCTTTATAAGATTTTCTTTAAGATCTGTATTATAGAATGATACTAAATCAAATTGTTTCTCCTAATGTGATTCTTCTTATTTTTATTTGCAGTTCCTGTACTATTTGCTCTGTAATTATTAATGCTAGATTATTTGGTATATGGGTATTCATAACTGCTAAGTATCATGGTAAATGTTATTTTTAATTTAAGTTGCCCGTAATCCTGTCATCTAATGCATTTTGTCTCAATTCTCTCAAATACTAAGATTGTGACCCCTGCTTTTCTACCTGTTTGTATTTTCCTCATGTGCACATTCCCATATCTTGTCAACCTTTCTGATTCATTTGAAGTATGTATTATATAAAGCATATAATTGAGTTTAACTTTGCAATTCCAATAAAACCTTTTTTTCTTTTAATAGGCAAATCTATCCATTAGTACATTTATTAATATGAAAATAATGTTTGATCTTAAGTGTGTGTAACATATTATGTGATCATCTTTCTTTTCTTTCTTACTTTATATGGTTTTCTTTAAGATCCTCATTTCCCTGGCTATGTGTATACCTTTATTCTTGAAATTTGAAAGGTTTTCATGTTTGTTCTGTGTGATTGCCATTATATAGCTTTATACAATGTCCTTAATCTTCTATTCCTTTTGAAAGTCTCTCTTAATTCCCTCATATTAGCAATGACAGAATAGGTATTGTTCTATTGCCTATCCCCTTTTCTTGGCACCATCCAATGCATGATCATATGTCTTTATTTTTTTTAAGATTTTATTTATTTATTTGAGAGAGAGATTGAGAGAGAGAGAGAGACAACATGAGAGGGGGGAGGGTCAGAGGGAGAAGCAGACTCCTTGCTGAGCAGGGAGCCTGATGAGGGACTCAGTCCCGGGACTCCAGGATCATGACCTGAGCCAAAGGCAGTCACTTAACCAACTGAGCCACCCAGGCGCCCGATCATATGTCTTTAAATATGCTTCATTCTCTGTTACTTACCTGTGCAGACTTAGATAAACTTGCACATCTTCTCCTCATGGGTTGAGTGTTGCCCCTGGGAGCTTTCCCCAGCCCCAGGTTCCTTTTTAGGTTGAGTAGGCCTCCTTGACTTTGACGGAAACCCTGAGGCAAAAAAGTAAAGAGCATTCATTGAGCTGCCCCAACAACTGCACTAGAGTCAGAAGTGGGTCTGGGGATGTGACTTGAGCGCCGAAAGCACCTGCTACAGCGTCTCCGGAATGGTGGGTGTTAATTCACACAGCATCAACTGGGCATTGATATTGTGCTTGAGCCTCAGTTTGCATCCCCTCTATGGCACCAGTAAGTGTGGGAATGGCTGGAAAAGGCTGAGAGGTTCACCCCGTCTATCCTTCTGGCTTATCTTCCCTTCTGTGTTCTGAGCTACAGCTACTGTTGTTGCTAGTCTTGCTCCCATGAGAACAAACACAGGCTACGAGACTGGTAATGGAGCATGCTAGTGCCCGATGAGCAGCCTGACTTTGGAGACAGACACTAACACTAGATCCAGTCTAAGAAACACAGGTCAAAAAATACTGTATTTGTGATTGTCAAAGTATTACTAATTACGACCTCATAAATCAGGCTTAAAAAAATAAGTCACTAAAAAGTGGATTTCTGTGCCTTTTCCTAGCCTAAAACAAGAAGAAATAGATCACTTTTGTAGGCTGCTTAGATATAGCTATTTTTCTAATTTGCAGTTACTAAGATCATAGACCCTTAGGTATTATATCCTGGATTAAAATCCTGCCTTTCCGGGGCACCTGGGTGGCTCAGTCATTAAGCGTCTGCCTTCGGCTCAGGTCATGATCCCAGGGTCCTGGGATCGAGCCCCGCATCGGGCTCCCTGCTCCGCGGGAAGCCTGCTTCTCCCTCTCCCACTCCCCCTGCTTGTGTTCCTGCTCTTGCTGTCTTTCTCTCTGTCAAATAAATAAATTCTTTAAAAAAATAAAAAAATAAATAAAATCCTGCCTTTTATACACACTGACCATGTGACTTTTGGCAAGTTACTGAAACTTTCTGTGACTCAGTTTCTTGCTCTCTTAAATGGAGGTAATTAGATTAAATAAAATGACATGTGTAAAGTGCTTTTAGAACAGTTCATAGTGTACCCTGTTACAAGTGTTATTTCTTCTTCTTCTTCTTATTGCTTTTATACCCACCAGACTGATAGTCCCTCTTTGTGTGTGTCCATTATGATTTTCTAAAACTTCTCTTACTTACTGTTACTTGTACAATGCCGATCTTTCCTACTAAAATGTACACTCCGTGAGAACAGGGACACTGTTGATCTAATCCACACCTTATCCCAGCTTCTAGTAAATGGAGTGGAACACAGTGTGGCTCAATACTTTTTTGCATGAATGGATGAATGAATCAATGAATCATCCAATCAAGACTGCTCGTTTAGGTCCCTTATGTGTCATTTTTATGAAGTAAATCACATATTTTGAGCTTGTTCACTTATTACGGAGAAGCACTAGTTTCTGCTATGAGCTTCGAACATACCTTTTAAAACTATACTTATATTTAACCTTCGGTGGAGAAATATGAATCAGACTGACAGATCACCCTGACCCATAAGTCTCCTCTCTTCCCTAACCACCAAGCAGGCCATCAGCTTAGATTCCCCAAACACCCCATATTTTTCCTCATTGAATTATCCAGGCTGCCTGACCACTCAGGCAAAATTTTAAAAAGATTCTCAGTTCTGCCCACACCCCCATCCTGTTCCTAGTCTCCTGGAAAACAGTCACCAATACCTTTGCTGCTATATGAATACCTAGATGGATTAATTTCAAACTTCTCTGATATGGATAATTACTTATTTGGGATATCTCCCATTCTTTTTAAAATTTTGTGTCCTAAAAGCCAGAACTGACAAGCTTCAAACTGGATACAGAGACATTGACTCAAATAGTTTTGATTTCCAGGGAATCGAGATGATTTAAGGGTGTAAGCACTGTGCTGAGGTAAGCCTTGGATGAGATGAAATTGGCCTTTTCCAGGGGCTCGGGATCTCTTCCAAGTACCTTGAGATGTTGCATTCAACTGACACATTAAAGTCATGGGCTGGGCATGCCGGAGAGCAAACTGTGAAGAGGGAAAGACTGGAAGGACACTAACGTTTATCAAACCCCAGTCATGCCAGGTGCATCATCTCATTCAATACAACTATCCTATGACTCCTGTAATTGTACCTCTTTTAGATGATAGGAAACAGAGATTCAGAGTTGAAGCTACTTGTTCAGGGTCTACAGAAAGAAGTGGCTGTTCCTTGATCATCCCTCATTGCAGATAACTATCACAGGTTCATCCCAAGCCTCAGTTGTATAGTTTTGGCTCTGCTCTTACTCCACAGTGTGCAGTAATGCATGCTGTAGGGAATGTTTCCTTTGTTGTGTCCACTGCACCTGCAACTTTGCCCACCTGCCCACCCCCAGACATTGGTCTTTCTGTCAAGCAGACCCTGTTTACATGAAACTTCTACATCTTTGCCCTACTCATGTTGAAAATAATTAATGGCTTGTTTTGGTATTTGCATGGTATTGAGTGTATAGACACTTCAGTATATGAGGCCTATTCTTTCTTAACTTGATCATTTTCTTCCTGAGTTCTTCTCCAGACTCTGTTTTTACTTTTCAGTCTCCCTTGCTGACTCATACCCCAAGTATGAGCCTATCCCACCTTATCCTCCTTTGGGAGCAACACAATGTTTTCTCAACCAAGCTCATGCCTTTATGACTTTCACTATCATTTCTATTCAGATGAATCATGTCTCTATTGCTGACCTCTCAGTTTTACTCAAGACTGGCATTCCCAATTACCCAGTTGGACATCCAATCAGAGCCTGCTTAGATTTGGACTTGTTGATTTTGAGATGCTGGCCTCATACCCATTGGAGACTTCAGACTCATCTCTGTATTAGTTGGTTCATCTTTAAGTGGATGCCAAACTTATAACTCAGAATCAACAAGCCCAGTCTGGTCTTTCTTTCATAGCTTGTTGAATATCATTACTCAACCCCTCAGATGTAAAGCCTCCCAGCTACCTTTGTCTTTCCCTAAGCAACCACATCTGTCAGGTCACCAAATTTTGTGCATTCTATTCAACCATATTCAGCCCCTTTTTATCAATCCTTTGTTAGATTAGAATCCCAGTTCATCTTCACTTTTTGTTTGACACCTTCTTACCTTCTAACTAGCTCACATCTTTCTGCAAGTTCATTAGCACTGACACCGTAGTTATTTTTCCAAATCACAGATCTGATCTTATTTATTCCTTTACCCAAAAACTCTAATTTCAGAAACCCTATTGCCTGTAGAATAACAATACAAGTCCTGAGTAAGCATTTTAGGACCTTCCGAGGATCAGCTCTATCTTCCTTTCTCACCAGTCCTAATCATAATGAACTACACTGGAGCTGTGCCAGATTAACTCAGGAGCCCTGAAGGCCCCACCCTGGCCCAACGTTTGTGCCTTGCTCATGCTGTACTGCTGTGTGCAGGATGGCCTTCCTTCCTTGCCCCATCCCCGTCAGCCCACATCCACCACACCCCAGTCCTTTCCCGATCAGAGTGCATTGCTCCCTCATTTACCTTCAATTACATTTAGTTGATAACATATAAAAGTCTATTTTTCTATCATTTTTTAGACTTTTTGATCAGGGAAACCTTTCCTAATCATTTCTACAACTATATTACCTGAAGTAATTCTATAAAAATCCCGAATTAATCTCAAAATCTCTTATATCTTGGACTAGAAATCTATCAATAAGACTTTGGTATTTAAGGAGATCATGTCAAATCATATTGTCACTGACATCTTTACTTTGGGACTGTAAATTGTTAGCACCATTTTAAAGGTAGGAGAATAGTGATATGAAGGAAATAGTTGATGAAAAGCAACTAATAAAATTGTGAAAGATTTTGGAGTAGAGTTCAGTACTCTTCATTGTTAGTGCTATTTTTGAGACTTGGGATATCTAAGACACAAGCCACTAGCCAAATGTAACTATTCAAATTTAATATATACAATGGAATTTTATGCAGCTATAAGAAAGGGTTGAGATCTTGTCATTTGCAACAACATGGATGGAGCTAGAGGGTATTATGCTAAATGAAATAAATCAGACTGAGACAGACAAATACCTTTTGATTTAACTTATATGTGGAATTCAAAAAAAACCAAAACAAGTGAATAAACAAACAAATAAAACCAGAATCAGACCTATAAATACAGAGAACAAACTGATGGTTGCCAGAGGGGAGGGTGTGAGAGAGTAGGCAAAATGTGTGAAAGGGAGTGAGAGGTACAGGCTTCCAGTTGTGGAATGAACAAATCATCAGAATAAAAGGCACTGCATAGGGAAATAATAAATGATATTGTAATGACATTGTATGGTAACAGGTAGTAGGCACACTTGTGAGCACAGCATAACATAGAGAGAGGTTGAATCACTATGTAGTACACCTGAAACTAATATTCTGTGTATCAACTATACTCAAATAAAAAACTAAAAAAAAGAATACATTTAAGTTAGCAAAAAATAACGAAAAAAATAAAAATTCATTTCTTCAGTCATACTAGAAATATTTCAAGTGTTCAGTGGCCACATGTGGCTAGTGACTACTGTGTTGAGTAGCACTGATACAAAACACTTACATCATCACAGAAAGTTGTTTTCAACAGTGCTGTTTTATTCCCTTTGTAGGATATACTTGATAATGCATTTCTCATTAAGGAAATCTTGTTTCTTTTTTGGTGTTTTTGTTATTTATTTTCACTTGCTTCTACAAATGTCAGTTCTGGTGTTTGTGCTGTGTCAGAAGTAACGAGGAGTAAATGATTTTTCAAAGACCTTTTATAAACTGGCTTGATTTCTTCCATGTTCTCAGAATTTCTTTCAATCCAATTTCTTCTCAGCTGGGATGATGAAAAAATGACTCCCTTGCTTATGACATTTTCTTTAAGGAATTGAACAAAAAATCATACAATTTTGTGCAAATCCATTACATGTCTTAGTTATGAATCCATATGGCTTCCACTTCACTTATCCCAACTTAGTTATCAGCATAAGCCTGTAAAAGTCAAATTTTACCCACAAATGGAAGTAATAGCAAAGAGATCTAAGGACAATTTGGCCCACTTAGGAAGAACGGGAAGTAGAAGAAAAACATTTGCTCTACTGACATTTTCACTTAGGGCATGCACACACACATACCCTCAATATTATAACTTACTCCTCGAAAATGAGGGCATTAGGGTCCAGATAAAAGCTACACCGTACTCCACTGTTAAGGTCTTTTGTCAACTGTACATTCTGAATAAAGATCCTCTCTTACCTTAATGTATGGGAAACCTGAACTTATTCTCAAGACAATGAAGTGATCACTCCTATCTTTGTACTACTTCTGTAGTTTAAATACTATTGCACACATTGTATATGTTTGCAAAGTCATCTATTTGCATATAAGACTCTCTGACTCTGCTGTCATTATTTAAGGCAGGAAAGCCCACTCATCTTTTTATCCCCAGTATATAGTATAATGCTTGGTGTAGTTGGTGTAGTTGATCCGTTCCTTAAAGTCCTTTTTTTTTTTTTTTAAGATTTTATTTATTTATTTGAGAGAGAGAGAAGCAGACTCCCTGCTGGGCAGAGCCCGACACGGGGCTTGATCCCAGGACCCTGAGATCATGACCTGAGCCAAAGGCAGATGTTTAACTGACCGAGCGACCCAGGCACCCCCTTCATTCCTCAAGTCTTGAGAGGTCCTACCTTCCATACTCCCAGCCACATTCCCCAACCACCATTACTCCCTCATCACAGTGTTTTAGGATAAGAAGATACCTAGAAGCAATATCAATCATCTCTCTTTCCAGTGACAGGGAACTCTGCTCTGCCAAATGCAATCATGTTCACCATCCCTCTCAACTTTACACCTCCTTATCCAACAAACCAGTAATGAGCAGTGAAGAAATCCAGAACATGCAGGAGTTCGATGGGCATCTCCTCACTGGGCACTGGCTGGACTACAACTGGAATAGACTCTCGAAATTGCTTGCTTCCAATCAGTGCCTGGAGAGATCAAAGGCAGTCCACAACCTATCTGTATCTGAGATGAAAACAAAGTTAGCAATTTCCTAAACCCCAAGAGGATAGCTGAACAGGTTAGTGCCTCAGATCTTGCCCAAGGCAAAATGATGATTTTTCTAGAGTTTTCTCTTTTTTAGCACCCTTTTCCTTTCACACAAAGCTTTGATCAAACTAGTTTTTAACTGATGATTTCAGCTTTTGAAGACTCAAAAGATTTAAAGACCCACTACCTTGTTAATAATGGTGTGTTAGGGCAGTGGGGTATTAGAGGAATGGGGTAAGCTCAGGATCCTGAAGATTACACTGTTTGCAGTTGCCTGCCCTCACTTGTCATGAGTCCATCCTGATATGGCTGGGCTCACATGAAGAAAACTCCCAAAGACAAACATAATTCATTTAGCTTTGAGATCAGAGTCTAAAAGCTGTGGAAAGAATTTCACATTTTCCTCCAGGAAGGAAAAAATTATAGTCTGCTCAGTCTCCAATCAAGCCTTTTTATGACATATGGAACAACTAAGTTCTTTTTTCCACAGAGGCCAGCTTTCATTAATCAAGTTTTTCAACTCCTATAGAAGAAAGTCTCACACATAACTTAAACAAGTGGTTAAACCAAAAATATGATGTGGTTTTTACTTGGTTAATCAATGATTTAATAGTTTCTGCTGGATTTTTAGAACCATATTTATTTTCAATCTTCTTTATCAGCAAAATTAGATCTATTACATGGCCAAACTGACTGCACAAAATTGCTCATTAAAAAGACCCCCAAAAAAGAAAAACAAAGAGTGGAAGAAAATCAATTCAAATACCAGCATAAAGACAGAGCCATTGATGTTAGGAAGCTCTGGGAAGTTTATATATCATTTGGAGGTTTTGTTTTGTTTTTCCAAAAGCTTCCTTTTAAAAGGAGGATATTGATCTTTTTTTGGACAAAAGCTGATATATTTTCCCTAGGTCCACGCTATGTATTCTAAAATTATCTGATTTTTTAAAATATTCTTTCTTTCCTTGGTCTGTTAACATAGCCTCATAAATAATACAAAAAACCCTGTTGCAAAATATCTATTGAGACCAGGAAACTGTTTCTCTGTATTAGCTTTGTTCTCTTTCTTCTCATTTGTTTGTGACTGCCTCTTTTCCTTTCACGTTTAGAGCTTAAGATAAAAAAGAAAAAAAATAATAGTAGTCGTAGAAGTACAGCAGAGGATTGAGGATAAGGGAGCAGATCGAAATCCCCGCAGAAGACATGTGCACCATGCGTTTTTATTACGCCCTTGTCAAGTCTGCATGAAACAGTGTGGGGTGTAATTTTACCACACACAATTTTACCAAGCAAAACACCGTGTCTCTACAGAGGTTGGATGCAGGGAAGCTGGTCACACTATGGTGCCAAGGAAAAGTAAGCATCACGTGGCTTTGATCCTGATTCCTATATTTAATATCCACCTTGACATCCTTAAAGCTCTAGCTATATTCTGTACAGAATATACTGGAAGCTACATACCTGGTGGGAAGTTCCTTGACAGGCAACTAAAGAGCTGACATTGGGAGCATACACTTTGGAGCATTAAGCGATTGTGAACAGCAGATAAGCATTCAGCCTTGAGAGTCCATTTTCCTTTTAAACCCCAGCATAGACGCCGATAGCGGTCGGTCAAGGTTACATTTTTACATGTTTGGCATCTGTCTTCAACTGCAGCATATAAAATGCCCCCAGACAATGCATGCTTAAAATTGACAGTAACTCCAAATTGAATTTGGAGAGGGGCTAGTGATTGTGCCACTAGATTACAGAGGCCGGCTGCCTTCCAAAGAATCCACATTTGCTCAGCATCTGGGATAGTTTAAAGCTTATAGAAAGTGGGAATGGATGTTAACAAAGGTAGAATAATACACATCAAGTTCAAAGATAATACAAACAAACCCATATAAGCAGTGACATTTTATGTGAAGAGAGGCCTTTAACGGGAAGAGTCAGAGGCAAGTCTGCACACCCTTTCAGCTGTCTAGACATTTGGAAAGAAGGAAACTCACCAAGCAGTTCAAAACCTGTCTCTCTTAAACTGATTGAATCTGGCCACAGTGGCTTAGCCTCTGCCTTAAGCAGAACAGCTCACGCTTCCTCTCCTTCTTCCTCCGCTGCTACATAAGCTTCAGAGTTAATAGTTTGGGTCAGGGTAGTTATAGATAACATTTGACTCATGTGTGAAAACCAGTAAAGAGCCCAGTGATCTTGAACCTTAGCTAAATGTTTCCTTCATTCAGGGGCGCCCCAGCTTTCCTGCGCTACCAGCCTTCAGGTGCTCAAACCAGACATCTCCAGTGGAGACCGCTGACCCCCACCAGCGAAGCCCCGCAAGCCTTAACGCTGAGTGCATTTGAAGGTAGGGGTTTCTCTTGAGTGTCTGAAACCATTGTTGACTTCTCCCTAGAAATCCAAAACTGACTTTTAGTGAAAAGAAGCTTTTTCTCTCCTTACCAGATATTTGGATATTGGTGATGACTGATTGGTTGATGATAGCCATTCTTGGACTAATTTGAAGCCATGTCTCCAAGGTCACCTTTATTTAAGGTTTATTTAAGGGTCAAGAATTCAATTTCGGTCTTGAAAAGAAAAATAATTATTGGCATATATGCACCCATTACAAAGAAAGTGTAAGCGCCTTCTATTACTTAATTAAATTGAAATAAAATAGGATGGAATTTTATAGCAACAGTTTTAAATTCACCTACCACCTACAAGTGTTCCAAGAATCTTCCAGGACAGCATCTACTGAACAGAGAGCAAGGTTAACAAATAAGGGAAAACAAACAAAGAAACAAAAAAGCAAAAAAGCAAAAAAAAAAAAAAACCCAAAACAACAACACAAAAAACAAAACCAAATTACCACTGTGGGTCAGACTACCTTATGCCAATTTTTTTTTTTTCTGTCAATTAGGACTTTTTGCAAGATGGCAGTTGCTTTCTAAAATCAACTCTGAGAGATTAGGGATGTGCCCCAAACACATAATTTTCTGTAATCAAATATGTATGGTGTTAGGTTCTTCAATATCACTACTTGGAGCTTCATGTTTCCTGAGTGGATTATGTCCAGTTCAATGAGACCATCACTGTAGACATGCAGAGCAAAACCATTAAGAATAAATTCTATTTATGAGTCGATGTTCACTGATAGCTCTGACTTCAGTGAGGGGATGCTTGGCCAACCTCTGGCATTCTAGAATCTTGGTTATCCTCCCTCTGGGGGGCCAGGCTGCATGGGGCCCCAACCTGGCTCTACCACTAGTACCACTAGTACTAACCGCATAGTGTGTGACTGTATTTGTCAGGTTCTCCTGAGAAACAGAGCCACTAGCACGGACGTGCATACGATACAAAGAGATTTATTTTAAAGTGTTAGCTCACACAACTTTGGAGGCTTGCTGAGTCCAAAATCTGATAAGGGAGGCTGGCAGGCTGGGACTTCTAGAAGATCAGCTTTTATTCCATTTAGGCCTTCCACTGATTGGATGATGCCCAACGACATTACGGAGGGTAATGTGCTCTACTCTGAGTCTACCAATTTAAGTGTAAATCTCATCCCAAAACACCTTCACAGAAACAACAGTCATGTTGGCCCGAATATGTGGGTACTGTGGCCCAGTCTAGTTAACACGTAAAATAAACCAGTGTGGTGACCTTAGGCCACTTAACCTCTTTGTGCCTCAGTAGGCTCGCCCATAAAACAGGAGTCATTCAAGTATGGGTACAGACTTCACAGGATGACTGGGAGTATTAAATAGGTTGACTTCTAAGTGAAGTGTGTGGAAGATTTCCTGCACACAGTAAGCACTTTATTGCAGATCTTTGGAAAAGAAAGGAATTTTCAAGATACCAAGTCCACTTTGAGATCCGGAGAAGTGAAATGACTTGCCCGGACTTGCAGAGTGAGTTGATATCAGAGCTGAGATTTGAATAGCTGTCCGGTGACTACTGGAGACCCTCTTTGCAGCTGCTTTCTTTGGCGGGGTGGCTGCTGCCACAGTCCACCGGGTGAAGCATATTATTGCCACAATTTAGAATCCCTTCATTTTTGAGATGTTTTTAAAGTAAGTCCTTGGTAATCACTATTGCAGAAATGTATGTTCAGTTATTTATATCTTCAGGTTATTGAAAAATACCTCTCTTGTCTACTGGATGATTCATTGAACTTGAGATTCCTTTATGCTTCTGCTGTTCCACATGAGTCATTCGATTCCCTTGAGACAGACTGAGCTAACACTAACACCTGGTATTTCCACGGAACCCGGCCTCTAAGGTTCAGAGAGAGTCAGGGTACAGTTAATTGAAAAGACTTGCATAGTTTGAGTTGTTCTGTTTTTTTCTTTTCTTTTTTTTTTTTTAAGGGTCTGATCCGCCTCCATTCTGAGACTGCTGAGAAGAGCTCCTTATGCAGAATTTTGTTTCCTTCCTGTCAGAAAAGTTACTTGCGGGGCGCCTGGGTGGCTCAGTTAAACGTCTGCCTTCGGCTCAGGACATGATCCTAGGGTCCTGGGATTGAGCCCCACATCGGGCTCCCTGCTCCGCAGGGAGTCTGCTTCTCCCTCTCCCTGCTTCTGATCTCTCTCTCTCTGCCTCTCAAATAAATAAATAAAATCTTTAAAAAAAAAGTTACTCAAGGGGGGCCCGAGTGGCTCAGTCATTAAGCGTCTGCCTTCGGCTCAGGTCATGATTCCAGGGTCCTGGGATCGAGCCCCACATTGGGCTCCTTGCTCGGCGGGAGGCCTGCTTCTCCCTCTCCCACTCCCCCTGCTTGTATTCCTGCTCTCTCTCTCTCTTTCTCTTTCTCTCTCAAATAAATAAATAAAATCTTTAAAAAAAAGATTAAAAAAAGAAAAGTTACTCGATCTAAGATTCTTTGGCAGTGTTTCTCAGAATGAATTATGCTAAGATCACCTGGATTATAATTACCCAGAGACTCGATTAAAAACTATAGGTAACTGCTCAGCACTACAGAACCACTGAATTTGAACATCCAGTGGTTGGATCCAAAAAACGCCTTTTTTACAAGTTCCTCATGTTGACTCTTATGCCACAGAAGCCTGAGAATTGCTGCCCTAGATTACAATGATCTTGCTAATAAACACTGCATCATGGAATTTTAAAGCTGTAATCATGTCTTGTAAAGTTTCTAGGTTGATCCATCTCCACTTGTTTAATTATGTTGCATTCTACACTGCTTCTGGCTGAAAACAGTTTCTCAGCGCTTCTGCATTAATGAAGTGTGGCTGTGCTTACATACTATCTCCTGATTTGAGCTGCTGGCTTAGTAATTCTTGTTAGCTCTGCCTCATGGGAGTTCTAGTAAATGTGAGTGCTTACTTTTAATGCTGACTCTTAGCACCCATGGTTTATTACATTTAGTGCCACATTTTTAATCGCCCAGTATAAAAGTTTCTATTTTCAAAGCACATTAAATCTCAACTATATTCTGGACTGAAGTCATTCCCATCCTTAAGAAAAGATTTAGTAAATAACATACTGTTGAAGGAATGATTTGTATCATGTAGAAATATGCATGTGTGGACGTTGTTACTGACTGTATACACTTATACCATTAAGTCAAGGAAATTATATAAACTTACATCATTACATTAAGGAAAGAAATCAGTGCATCCAAAGGTAAAATGACACAGAATCCACTGGGGGACTCCTACCTGACCAACTGACAATAGTAAGGTCAAGAACAATTTTAACATTTAGTGAATGTTTACTACATGGCGGGTGGGGGGAATATGCTAAGTACATTCATGTATTTATTTAATCCTCCAATGACGCTCTAAATTAGATAATTTTCTTTGTCTCCATTGTTCAGAGGAGAAACTGGAGCTTAGGGAGGCCATGTTTCTTTCCCATAGTCACACAGCTTGTCAGGATTTGAACACGGGCCAATCAAACTGAGAAGCCCATGTTTTAACCCTGCCTCTCAGTAGACCAGCTTCCTGCTCTGCTCTGTTCTATCTGACCTTATTCATAAAAAGAGACACTGAGATTTGGTCCTTGAGAATGTATCACTCTCAAGGGATTTTGAATGTGCTACCACTCCAAAATTGGAAGCACACCAGTAACGTACTGCAGAGGGGCGTGGCCCTGCCATGGACCCAGCCGAACCACGCTTTAGAATAGCTCTATTACTTGTTAAATATGTGACTCAGTGCGAATCATTTAATTTCTCTGGGCAACATTGAATTCATTGATCATACATTGGCCAAGGGTGCTGGAATCTCATCTCTTCAAGCTACAATCTACTGTGATTTTTGTATATTTTCACAGAACGGGCAGAGATCATCTGGTCAGGGATCATTGGGTTGTAAGGAATAGATGCCCATTCATGCTTGTTGAGGTAAAGGACTTTTATCATAAAGAAAATGGTTCATCTTACAGAAACAAAGTTTGAGGGGTACAACCAAACTTCATAAGAACTGGAAAGCTTTCATTGGTCTCCTGTCTCCTTTTTCCTGCTGTGGGCTCAGCCATCTCTATTTCTATTTTGCTACTTTGCTTTTCTCCACCTCTGCAGATTGGCTTCCTTGCCTCGTTTTCTCATGACCAATCAGAGCTGCCCAGCATGGCTGCTCCCAGCAACACCTCACTTCAGTCTCCAGGTATCAATTCCAAATTTCAAGGTAAGAGCGTATCTAACTGGCTGGATGTGGGTCACACGTCTGCTACCGATTGAATTTTCTGGGCCAAATGGATAGGATGGGATGTTTTGACACTTGACGCTGTCCATTCAAGGAAATGACTTCAACAATTTATGCAGAAATTATACAGTCTGTGAAAAATTGAGAATGGACCCTAAGAAAAACAACTGCATTTTTGAGTTACTTTCTCTTATCCTAATTTTGTATCTTTTGATCCTATCTTGTTCTCACTCTTTCTCAGCGCCCTTGTGTCGCCCTTCAGCCAGTCTTTCCTAGGCTCCCTGGTTTCTTTCCTTCCACTATTCATGAATTTCTCATTTCTTTGAGGTCCTGCGGGCAGATTTTCAAGATAGCAGCAAAACAAATCTAATCAAGTAATTCCTACCTAGAGTCAAAGTCACGATTTGCAGAGTGATTATTATGTGACAAACACAGTGCTAAGCCCTTCACATGTACTTTTTATTTACTCCTCACGACAGAGTCACCAAATAAACATTATTAACTTATTTTTCCACCTGAGAAAATGGAGGTTCTGTGTGGTTAAGGAGCTTGTGCAAGCTCGCACAGCTAGTAAATGTGCCAACTGGGAATCAAATCCAGCTTCTGGAGCCTGAACCGCTGTGGCTGTGGTTGCTCTGGTCACGATATGCCCCGTGCATGCTGTGCAGTCCTGCAGCTGCCCCGCATTGACTCATGACAGCCAAGTGGTGGGTTTTCAAGGATTCTGAAAGCTGGTTATGGAACACAGCCAGCATGAAAATTTAAATTATAAAAACTTGCAGTCACATTAAACAAAGGTAACAAATACTCAAAGCTCATCATAATGATTTTGCTTTCTAATTATTTTACTATGCTTTACCATGACATCCGCACCTTAGCGTCTTTATGTCTATGGTATGTGTATGATGGAGACGCTGTGCAATGACGAATGGCGTGCTACCCCACACCTCCTCCCAATGCTGCGTCTGGGGGTGTCATGCTGGTGGCTGGAAATCAGACACTGCGAGAGTATTTACTCTACAGAACTCGGCAAATGCCGCATCTGAATGCACTGGCAGTCTTCTTTAAATGAATAAACAGACAGCTGTGTGGCCTACACAAAATCCATCTAAAGGCCGAATGGGCCACCAGTGTTTGCCCCCTGCCTTAAAGAAATGCATCTCTAATGGATGAATTGTCGACTGTCTTGAGTGCCAGAGCACTCTCTTGAGTGTGGGCATCTGACACAACCGTACATCTGGTCAATCGTGATTGCCTTCAGCAACCACCGATAGCCTGTGGTTGAGATGAAAGGAAAGGAATCAAATTTGCCCTAGCCAGTGGTTGCCAGTCACCTAAACTGAGGACTCTTCAAGGCCCAGCTGAGGCCTCCCGTCCTGCACAGCCAGGCGTTTGTCCTGGCCGACGTAGAGCCACCGCCGTCTCTGTGAAGAGCTGATGTGCCTCCTTGACTGTAGCACCAGCGAGCGGGCAAGAGCTGACCCAGAGATTCAATTAAAGTGCAGTAGCACTTTTCATGCATTCTGCCTTTGCATCTGTTTTAGACTTTGTTTATTCATTAGTTCTTCTTTCTAGGTCAATGGGAAGCCAGAGAGAAGAGGGTCTTGCAGCTGGAGGAGATAAATATGTGATGGAGTGTGTGGGTGGCCATTTAATGCTGCTCTCTGGGATGAAATGGTGTTGGTTTCTTCTGTTGTCTGTAGAAGTAGCAATTATCCTTCTCTCTTTGACTGAAGCAGTTATTTTTGGGGAAAAAAGCTTTTAAGTCTTTTGACTAAGAACATTTTGGGTACCCTGTGGTTGGTTAGCTATGTTTAGATCACTTGCTCTGTGACCTTGGGCAAATCTCCCACCCTTTCCACTTTCTTTTGTTAAGCTGAGAATGTTAGAGTGATGTGTCTAGATCCTAGATCACGGAAACAGAAAGGTTTCTAAAATTTTTGAGCTTCCAGAAAATTATTTAAATTCTTCAGTGTAAATTATTTATTTATTTATTTAAACAATTACCCCATTTAGTGCTAATTTATTCTGTGCCTTGAACACTGCATTATATCCATAATGTATCCAAAATTTTACTGCAGGAACCGCACCCTTAGTTTCCTAAATGATTTTATGTTCTGATTATCTGTCCCTGTCCGAGTTATGGAGTATTGTTTGAACTGTGAACCTCCAGAGTGTTTCCTTTTTGTGGATTTCTAGAAAATTTTTTTGTTTCACCTAGCAAGGATGAGTTTAATCAGCAAAAAGAATTTATTGAATACTCTATTTTCATTATAATGTCAGTATGATTTGTTGTAAGGAAGAATCCAAGGGACTCAAACAATTTTCCTGCCTTCTACAGCCAACCACAACAGTCTACACAGAAAGACAATTGCCGCCCCCACACCTTCAAAAGCTGCGTATCATCAGAGTCAAGCAATGAGACAGACTATAAATATAAATGAGAAGAATCTTTCTTTGCCATTCACTTAACCAACTCTCTGGAATAAGTTTAGCTCTCCATCCGCTCAGCAAAATACATTGCCATAGTAGGCCCCCTGCTCACAGTGAGCTTACCACCCTCTAGGACACCTGCAGTTGAGTACTACTGCCCAAGCATGTTTGTTCCACATATGTCAATGTACTTGTTATTAAAATCACATAATGAAATCAATAAAATATGGGGGCATAAAGAGAGGTGTGGAGTTTTTGTATGAAAATGAAATTGATTGCTTTATAAAGACTTTTAAATATAAATGGCTAGAAAAATTATTAACAAATTAAGTATTGCAAAAAAAAAAACCCTAAAAAGATTAGGGGGAAAGATCACAGAAATATAGGAGGACTTTGTATTCACAATATTTGGAAGGTTCTTGCTTCACTTTATTATTTTTTCAAAGATTTTATTTATTTAGAGTGCAAGTGGGAGGAGGGGCTTAGGGAGAGGAAGAGCAAGAACATCAAGCCGACTCCTGACTCAGCGTGGAGTCTGACAGAGGGCTCAGTCCCATGACCCCGAGATCATGACCTGAGCTGAAATCAAGAGTCAGACACTTAACTGACTGAGCCACCCAGGCACCCCTTGCTTCACTTTAAATAAACCCAAACTGGGAATCATGGAGGATGCATTATGGGTGTGTTGTATGAAAGAAAGATGCTGTTAAATTCTATCAGCAGACTTTTAATTAAAAAAAAAAAATGGCCCTATATCAAAAGTTTGATGAATTAATGTACAGCTTTTTGAGTTTTAAATTGGAATGTTTATGAAATATAGGTATCATGACTATGATTCTTTCCCTAAGCGGTTTTGTTTTTTTTTTTGTAGTCAATTGACCTGTCAACTACTGGTCTTGATCTCATCAGATTAGAGAACTTCTACCACATTGAAAATTTGGAGGAAAAACAAGTCAGTTAGTTTCAAAATAGTTGGGGGGTTGATCTAAAAACTATTGGTATGATTTTATTACCGCCGAGAAGCAAAGCAACATTCTTAGATAGAGAACAAGCATACAAAGGTTAGGAGAATGCAAACTCCCAGGCCATGAGAGGTAAAATCTCTGTAGAAGAGTAAAAGGGGAGGAAGAAAAGGCTGAGAAGAACATTTGGAAAAAGCTCGGAGGAGCTAAGGGATCTGATTTTAGGGAGTAGGCAATATCGAGCCACAGACTAATTTTGATCAGGACAGTCAAATTATAAAGGAAGTATTTCAAGGAGTTTTTCTGGTAACAGTGCACAAGATGAGATGAATCCTTGATGGCAAATATAATTTTTTCTTGGGTGTGAACTCAGATAACTGGTATCGTTTCCCAGAACACTGTGATGAGGAATACAGCATGAGGTTGGCTGCAGGGAGAAGGGTGCCATTTTCTGTTGGTGATGCCTGCCACAGGCAAGGAAAAAGAGGCTGTAGTTTCTATACCTTTTATTCGTTGGCTCTGGGTCAGATTAAGGGTGAAGATAGTGGACGGAGTTATGCCACTGCAATAGCATGAGACATAATAAGGAAGGTATGAGAGATACTTTGAAAATAAATACTGATTTGGTTCTGTGGATAAAATTATGACTGGAATTAAAAAAATTTTTGAGTCAAGCAAGATACTTTGCCTTATTATTGACATAAGGAAATCATTAGAATATAGTCATAAAGAGCACATAATTTAGAGTAAGACAGAATTCTGTTCAAAATCTAGACCTGTCATTTGCTGTCTAAATAATTTGAGACATCCAAAATTTTAAAATTACAGGAAGTATTTAAAGCAGTAGCATACTGTCAGCGGTCAGAGGGCGGGATCGCTGCCTGGAGACGGCCGGAGCTCTTTCGCCGTGGCTGCCGGGCCGAACTCAGTGCAGAACCAGGATGCCACTGTCTATGTCGGGGGTCTGGACGAGAAGATTAGCAAACGGTTGCTGTGGGAATTATTTCTCCAGGCAGGGCCAGTAGTCAACACCCACATGCCAAAGAATAGAGTCATAGGTCAGCACCAAGACTATGGCTTTGTGGAATTCTTGAGTGAGGAAGATGCTGAGTATGCTATTAAGATCGTGAAGATGATCAAACCCTATGGGAAACCAATACAGGTGAACAAAGCATCAACTCACAACAAGAACCTGGATGTGGGGGCCAACATTTTCATTGGCAATCTAGACCTGGAGATTGATGAGAAGCTGCTTTATGATACTTTCAGCACCTTTGGTGTCATCTTACAAACTCGAAGATTATGCGGGACCCCGACACAGGCAACTCCAAAGGTTATGCCTTTATTAATTTCGCTTCATTTGATGCTTCGGATGCAGCTATTGAGGCCATGAATGGGCAATATCTCTGCAACCGCCCTATCACTGTGTCCTATGCCTTCAAGAAGGACTCCAAGGGTGAGAGCCATGGCACAGCAGCTGAACGACTTCTGGCAGCCCAGAACCCACTCTCCCAGGCCGACCGCCTTCATCAGCTGTTTGCAGATGCACCCCCTCCACCCTCATCTCCCAATCATGTGGTATCATCATTGGGGTCTGGGCTTCCTCCACCAGGCATGCCTCCTCCTGGGTCCTTCCCCCACCCCCAGTGCCGCCTCCTGAAGCCCTTCCACCTGGGATACCCCCAGCCATGCCCCCACCACCTATGCCTCCTGGGGCTGGAGGACATGGCCCACCATCAGCAGGAACCCCAGGGGCTCGACATCCTGGACATGGACACTCATATCCTCACCCATTCCCACCGGGTGGGATGCCCCATCCAGGGATGTCTCAGATGCAGCTGGCCCACCATGGCCTTCATGGCTTAGGACACACCCATGCTGGGCCCTCAGGCTCTGGGGGGCAGCCACCACCCTGACCGCCACCCAGAATGCCTCATCCTGGACCTCCTCCAATGGGCATGCCCCCTTGAGGGCCTCCGTTTAGATCTCCCATGGGTCACCCAGATCCTATGCCTCCACATGGGATGCATGGACCTCCTCCACTGATGCCTCCTCACGGATACACTGGGCCTTCACGACTCACACCCTATGGCTACAAGCAGGGGCCCCTCCCTCCACCGTGGCCCACACCCTGGCCTCCAGTTCCCCCTCATGGCCCACTTCGAGGCCCTCTTCCTCAGTAATTGCTCGTTCTCTTGCCTCCTGGTCTATCTTCCCAATATCTTTTCAATTCCTTGGACCAGTCAGAGTTGTTGTTGCTCCCTATGGCTAAGGCACTAATCCCTCTCAGGCCTTTTTTTTTTTTTTTTTATTAAGTGTAATGTTTTTCACAGGAGGTTTTTTTTTTTTTTTCTATGTTGGTCCTAAGTGTTTTGCAAATGCACAGAGAAAATAAAACTAAACTCCTTGCTTAAAAAGATAAATAAATAAAGCAGTAGCATACTGTCTATCACAAAATAAGTACCCGGGAAATAATATTTATTATGTTGAGAGCATGGCCAATGAAAATCTGGCTTCAAAAATATTTTACTAATTTTTGTCTCATTACACACTGCTTTAAAAATAAAAATCCATAAAGTTATTGTTCTAATAGTTGGGATTTTCTAGCTTCTTATCCCAAAAATGAAACTGAACTGACTCTAGATAAAAAATAAATTATAATCCATATTTCCCTGTCTTTGGAAAAGAGGCACCAACATTTGTTTTTCTACGAGAAGCTAGAAATTACAAAATACCCCTCTGTCTGGACTGCTATTTGCCCACCATTTGTGGAAATAATCAAAGGCTTTGTAAATGAGGGTTTATCATAGCTATGAAGCTATGGTCTGAACTGCAAAATGTTGCTACGCCCATATACAGGCATTGCAATCTATTTCTCCTCCTAACTCTACCCAGTGGGCAGTGATTGCTTGGCAATGCACATGAAAACACTGGGCATCCATTCACAGGATTTCCTGATTTGTTTGCGAGAAGCTGTGATGTTCATTTGCAATCAGGTTTTGGCAAACTCTTGGCAGAGAATTTCTTTATAAAAAAGTACAGAGCTCTTCATTTGGCAGAACTCTTTAATATGTAGGTTTGTATTTCCTGTCTTCTACTTTCCTTAAAAAATGTTGTAGAAACACACACATACCCATTCATTAAGCACTTTGAAGCAGCAATCTGTATATTTCCAAACAAAACATTGCCTTACCAACATGGTTGATTGTTCCAAACAAAGTCTCTTTTCTGCAGAATTCTACCAACTGAAATTTGAGACTGAGAGCCAAAAAAGTAGACTTTGGCTAGCTATAAAGTTCGTTACTTGTGGCAGAAATAGACATGAACCGATTTTAATCCAAGGGAAATATCATGAGTCTTCATATTATTATTTCCAGCTCTCCTACATTACATGGGGAAATCTGTTCAGGGTCTGAATACCCGAGAACTGATTTCTTTTCAAAACCTATTCCTTCTCGACAATTTTTTCCCCTGAATCCACTTGGAAATGGCGAACTTTTGGGTTCAATGTAAAAGTAATAAGCTGTGACATAGTAAACATATATTATTTACAGCGATGACGAATCATTGTGGTTATCTCTCTTACTGTTGATTACTCAAACACAGCCAATTCGGAGCCTGCATGTGTTAAAAGACAACATCAAAAAGTCTGACATCCAAAATGCTATCTCGCATGGAATGAAACATCAGTTAACGGACGAAAGAATGTCCATTCGTGGCATAAAAATTTGAGAAACTTTCTGCCTTTACAGCGTGAGCAGAAGGAAATCCCAACAGAGGATGTTCCATTCTAAATCCTCTGCCCCCAGCTTTTCAAAGGGCCCAGAAATTGCACCCAGCAAAGACGCCCTGTCAAAATGATTTAAAAGGAGGAAAGAAAGTTGCTAGAGGGGAATTCATACTCCAGATAAAAGGAAACAACTTTAAGTGGTCTTCGCTGGTGGCCTATGTTGAGACATAGAACAGCCAAGACGGCTGTTTTTCCAAGAGGTTAAATTTCAAAAAGAGGAAACAACAGCAAACAGGCTGCCAATTTACTGAACAATGTCACAACTGGCTGGAGATGTGTTCAAAGTAAAACTACTGATTTACAAATTCCTGGGTCTAACATGCTCTTAAATATTAACACTTCTTAGGAAACTTTAGAGCTTGTGTGTCACGTTTATGACTTTGGGTAGACAAGGCTCTATCCAAGCAGACTGGTCCTCATGACAATTCTTCGCCCTGTAATTAAGCCTGACTGGGGGAAAGCACTGTGAAGTCAACCTTTGATGCCAGGAGCAGCCCCTGGTGCCCAAAGACGCAGGCTGGAGCTCATACCCCATGCATTTCTGGGTGGTGTATGTTGTAGGGGGATGTTTACAGCATGACTCCAAAATAATGATCATAGCAGATAGAACGTTATGTTTTCTTTTTATCAGACACGGAGAGCTGGTTTGGGAAGGCGAGCTGGCTTGCTGGAGAAGGGGGTGGGGGAGGGGCCGCCGGCAGGGACTCCCGGAAACAAGATATGTTTGAGAGGGAGAAGGAGCACAGAAAGAGAAGTGAGTGTTGAAGAGCCATCATTCTAACATTTTAGGAAGGTCTAACAGGTTTTAAATATCCCTTATACCTCAGGCAGTGCTTCGTTCCAGAAAGTAGAAATCTCTCCAACTTATTCAACTGTAAGCAGGGTCCAAGGATCCACTCACAAAAAAAATTTTAAGGATGTCTGGTGAAGGTTTCAGGACTGGATATATGAAACCATTAAATATATATTTTCAAGAAGAGAAACAGTAACCTGAAATGTATACTCCTTTTTTTTTTTATGTATACTCCTTTAACTGGAAAAGTACTTAAGTTATCATATAAAAAAATATGTACACAAACACCTAGGAAAGCATAAGACATTGCATGAAAGCTGCATGACAATTAATTGTACTGTAGACATTCATTTTACGTATTTATGTGTTAGTTCATGTATATCTATCCATCTATCCATCTGTCTATCATCTCTACCTAGTTATCCTTGGAGAACGAAAAGCTGTAAGAACAGTATGTTAGAGGAAATGATATTGTTGATGGTAACTATAGTCTGAAGTTTCTATAACATCAGTGAATGCTTTTTAATAAATGTCTGTTTTTCATCCAGAGGTAAAAACATGTACAGTGATAGAGCACAAGTCGACACGTTATTACTATGTTATGTCCAATTTCCTTAAGTAAGAAAGTAATAACCAAGATTTACTGAGTGTTTTTCACCTGCCAGTATCTATGCAGAGCACTTTATACATCTTATATCATTTAATCCTTGTCAGAAACCTAAGGAGACAGAGCCCATTATGATCCCCATTTTCAGCTAACACGACGGAGGCTTAGAAAAACAACTTGGCCTAGGCCCATTAAGCAGAGTCATAGGTAATGTTCTAGAGGATGAATAATGTGACTTTAGATTTATCCAAATTGGTTTAATAATTAGTGATGCCATAAGTGGTTCCTTTTATGTTGTCTAAGGAAGAGGTTTTAGAGAAGTTAGTTAAGGTTTAAAAAAAAAATAAAAACAGTGCCTGAGAAAGCAGTCTACCAGGACACAGAGCTCATGAGCTTTTGGGAAACAGATGGTCTGGGTTTCTCGTCTGGCTCTATCACTTCTAGATGGTAGTTGCATAATCTTTGGCAATGTGTTCATGTATTAGAAAGAGATTACTTCTAATCTTATCACATGAATGTATGACTTTAACATTTACTTGATTGAGTTCCCTTGGTTCTTTATGTAGATGATGGCCATTATTAATTCTAGAACTAGCTTGTTGTCCAGCAATACACAGGGCTAGAAATCCATTTTTTTTTTGCATATTGCTGTAACAAGCAGGTTTTTTTTTTTTTTTTTTTTGCTATAAAGCAATATTTCCAAGCTGTCATACCATCATGATATCAAAAAGTATGCACCAGAAGTACTTATTGTCTACAGCTAGGTATAATTCCTCATTGCTCTTGGGTTATAATAAAGGAAACTTGAACTTTTAAGATAATGTCTCGTGAAAGATGGTTTAAATTTTAAACAACAATATTCACCAGCAAAAATCAAATCACAGCAGCCCTGAAACTAAGCTTTGGGTTACTTCTCATATACTCTTTACTTAATCTAATACAATGTCACCTCATGTATCATTTTTTATGTAAAGAATTGCCACTCCTATGTCATTGGTCCCATAAAGAATGCAGAAGATGTTATTTTAAATGTGCCTATTTATACTGAAAAGATAAATGTTTGTTCTTTACCAACAATGTGGATTTAGCAATGTGGATTTTACTAACAAGTAACAGTGTGCTGTGTTTGTTGTTTCAACATGAATGATTATGTTCCAAAGGTGGGGCGGGGAAATCTGCATTTTTTTTAAAGATTTTATTTATTTATTTGACACAGAGAGACAAGAGAGAGAGCTTTCACAAGCAGGGGGAGCAGCAGACAGAGGGAGAGGGAAAAGCAGGCTTCCCCGCTGAGCAAGGAGCCCAGTGCGGGACTCGATCCCAGGACCTTGGGATTATGACCTGAGCCAAAGGCAGATGCTTAACCGACTGAGCCACCCAGGTGTCCCATGAATCTGCATTTTTAACAAACGTCCCAGGTAATTCTCGTACGTACCCCAAATCAAAACCTGCTGTCCTGGGTGGTAGGGTTTCTGTTGCTTGGAGGATACTCTATTAAGTTTCTTTTCCAATCTTCCCTCCCCTTCTTAAGGAACTTGCTTTCACCCTGTGTGTTATGGGGTCTGAGTCCCACAGGCCCAACTATGGACCATGGTTAATTAGAAGAGAGATGTTCCCCAGAACCAAAATGGGTCCTTGAGCTATTCTCTCTGGTGAATTGTCATTCAGACCCAGAAACTGGTTAACCTCTGCTATGTACTGAGAAGTAATGGAAAATGAGTCATTAACTTGGTTAAAGATGAATTTTCTAGCCCCAAAGTTGGAACTAAAATATATAAGTAGATAGATAGATAGATAGATTGATAGATGATAGATAAATGATAGATAAGGAGGTAGATAAAGATATCTTTACAGGAAAAAAACCTCACATAGCGTGAATAAAACTAAAGGAAATTTAATATCATTTCCCATGTCCCCAAAACCAAGTGTGAGAAAAGGGGAGAACTCCTAGCTAAATAAGAACTAAAGGCTCTAGCTTCTCACCTTCCCAGGCAACATATAGCATCTATTAAAATGGATGTAATATTTAGACTCAATGTAGATCATTCAGTCTAGATTTAAGGCTGACAGGCTTGGAGTATATTAGCCCATAGTCTGACCTAAGGCAGAAAGCTTGCTTCAAGGTGGCAAAAGGAAAGGGGACCGGCACAAGCTCCTCGAGACAACTTTCCCAGCATCTCTTTTAGCACTCAGGACAGGAGTGGTCAGGCTTGGCTGAGAAAAAGTGAGAATGAGTCTGCAGAAAGAAAGAATTTTTTCCTTTTGTTTTGTTTTGCTTAGTATAATGTGTGTAGTTTTTTGTTCTTTGCAATGAAATAATTCCTGACCAAGAGAGCCCCAGTAGGCAAAAAATAAGGACTATTAGAGCATGAATTTACAAGGTGCCTCAGCTACTTGGTTCACTGATGCCTGAAATTCTATAGGAGCTTTTTTACTATTTTCATGTCATTTATTTTATTTGCACTCATTCAAATGTAATATTTCTGAGAATAATAATAACTCCTGAGGGTCCATAAATCACCCATGCCCTCAGGATATCAGAATTTTCCCCGCAAGCAGGGTTTGGTACATAAGCTCCCAGAACAGGGGGTGATGCCAATACCACTGTAATCGCTGGTAACTTCCTCCAGCGATCGGTTCCTGCTGCCCCAAACCTCAGCGTGAGAGGAGGACCATCAGAGAGGCTCCTTCTTGGTTTGTTCTACCTGGCAGGGGCTAGCAGAGGCATTTCATACACAGCGAGGCAAGAATTTCTCACAGTAACCCGATGATGTTATCAACATTAGTGCTCATGAAGACTTGAAGGATCAGAGAGTTCAAGACAGCAGCTCAGCAAGCACTAAAACTAGAACGGTTCCGTCTGTCGGATTCAGTCCTATCTATCTATCTATCTATCTATCTATTTTTTTAATATTTTATTTATTTATTTGACAGGGAGAGAGAGAGAGAGCACAAGCAGGGGTGCAGAGGCAGAGGGAGAAGCAAGCTCGTCGCTGAGCAGGAAACCCGATGTGGGGCTTGATCCCAGGATCCTGGGATCATGACCGGAGCCGGAGGCAGCCACTCAACCGACTGAGCCACCCAGGCTTCCCTCGGTCTATCTTTTTAACCCTGGCTAGGATAAAAGAGGAAGCTACAGTGAGGGATAGAGCTAAAACAATTAAGGTTGTGAATACATTTATACAATTTAACTTTTTGCCTGGGCTCTCTCTGATAGGAAATTTATTACTTCTTAACATTTGTAAGCTAAAACAGTATGTGCTACATTAACTGGGAACAGCCCACCTTATTATTATATAGAGATAGAGGCAACATCGCATTTACCTAAACCCGGTGTTCTCTAGCTCAGGTTTTCAACCCTCAACTCTCTGTAAATAGTCATGAGAAGATGCAGTTTTAGAAGAATTTTTGCTCACAAGAATGCTCATTCTGGGGCGCCTGGGTGGCTCAGTCGTTAAGCATCTGCCTTCAGCTCAGGTCATGATCCCAGGGTCCTGGGATCGAGTCCTGCATTGGGCTCCCTGCTCGGCGGGAAGCCTGCTTCTCCCTCTCCCACTGCCCCTGTTAGTGTTCCCTCTCTTGCTGTGTCTCTCTGTCAAATAAATAAATAAAAATCTTAAAAAAAAAAAGAATGCTCATGCTAATAGTATGTAGATGAGAACTAAAACTAAGAGGACTCTTTCATCAAAAAGTGCTTAGGAAGGATGAAATTTATTTAAAATGTTAGGTGTCTGTGATTTGTGATTTTTAAAAAATCAGCATAAACTCCCTCTCTCATAGTTTTAACTGGGAGATGCTATCTCATTAACCAAGTAGCATAGGAGTATGCATTGATGGTGAAAACTTCGGTGGAAGACACTTAGCCCTTGAGAGTGGGACATTTCTCTAATGTCACAATTTGAAAATTCATCCTGCCTCTTACATGTAGGTTTATATGCTCTTTTAACCTACCTCTCCCAACACCTGGATTAAAAATAAGCTGGACCAGGTTTGATAAATATACAGTAAAGTGGCAATCTCATGCATGAAGTCCTTTTAAGAATGAAATAAAATGACTTTTCTCACACAAATGCCTAGTAGAAAGAAAAACTTTATTAAGTCAGGTTCTGCATTTTAAGAAATCTGATTGTTAACTTAGTGTTCATTAACACAGGCTAATCATCTGCATTATAAAATATGAGCATTTAGAGAAGTTTTTTTTCCCAAACTCTCATTAGGGAATGAATGAATGAATGAATGAAATTTGTGTAATTCTTTTGACAGTTCAACACCTATGCATATTATTGCATGACCCACTTGGTAGAGGATAATCTATATTGCAAAATATAAAATGATGCGATGGTCTGTGCTAGACTGTGGTCTCTTTATCATTTTATTTGTTGCTTCTGAAAGTCCAGTTTTTAAATAAGAAAGAATTGCCGTACTACAGTTCTCATTATTTGGGTCTGTACCCACTTAATAGAATGAAATGGCAAATTTTAAATTATTCAGTTTATGTACAAAGTATAGATTTTCTGACGGGGTAATTTAGACTGCCCAGCATGAATAGACTGGTTAAATTTTCAGATTAACCCCATTGACTAGATAATTACCTACTATATTAGGAAGTTCTGGCTCACAAGTTCTGGCAAGTTACCTAGAAAAACTGGAGTCAACACCACCAATATAGTTGTAAAGGATTTTAAAAATAATTCTATACAAATATTCATTTGTATGATTTTTCACCTCATAAATAGTGGTTGTTCTTCCTTATTTTCTTAGGTAGTGCTATTGAGTAGTATGTGACAAATCTGTTACACGTAAAAATCTCCTTATTCACAAGTTGCCACAATAGGAATACACCTATTAAAATTTATTTGTGTTATTTCTTATAAGAGAAATTAAATTTAACCACATTACCCAAACAAGATGGAGACAAAATGGTCTTCAAGTAATGTAGAGACATTCAGATTTGGCTTGACCTCACCTTTAGGCTCTGAGGAACTTGGGGTGTGAGGAAATAAACGATACTATAATCTCTAAGGCAACAAAAGAAAATAAGTAGGTAATGCACCTTAGACATTTACACAGATTAATCAGACAGTTTAAAAAAAGCGATGGCTCTAGGAAAGTCCCTCCTTCATAGCTCCTGGACTGGTTTATCATAGAAGACGGCATGTTAGCCCTTAGCACGGAGGCTATCTATCCTGCTTGAACTCCAAGCCCAAGAGAGTAAGAAGTGAGAGAGCAACTCAGATTTCTCCACTTCCCCATCCCACCTTAGTAATCTCTTCTTCTATGCTTCCATTTTGAGAAAAATCCTCGCTAGTGTTTGAAACTGTCCCGCACAGGTGGTGGCCTGTTGGGCTTTAGCAGAGTAACTACGCCTTCAGACAGCACCACCCCAGTACTCATGTGGGAGAGATGAAGCCACAGGGCCATGTGCCCTAATTCTGGCTTTGCTTCCCGTGATCTGCAGGAAAGCAACAAAAGCAGAGCTACTCTAAACTTTACATGCTTTGCTGACTCCCGGTGTGTATGTGTGTGTTTACAAAGTTTACTAGGCTATATTAGAATATATACAAAATGCGGTACTACAGAGAACACCCTTTTAAAAAATAAAATTTTGGGGCGCCTGGGTGGCTCAGTCAGTTGAGCATCTGCCTTCGGCTTGGGTCATGGTCTTGGGGTCCTGGGAGCGAGCCCCACGTTGGGCTGTCTGCTCAGCAGGGAGTCTGCATCTTCCTCTGTGCTCTCACTCTCTCAAATAAATTTAAAGATTTAAAAATAAATACATAAAAATAAAAAATAAAATTTTATCAAGTTCATTGAACGTCCTGTATACTCTTCCCCAATTGCATCTACTTAACTTCCTGACAAGAATTACTGCTTTTTTGAATTTGGTATTTATCACTACTATGCATTTATTTTTTCCTTATTTAGCCTTTCACACTGGCTAAAAATTCTAACATGTCTATCTTAAGATAATTAATTTTAGTTTATAATAAACCAAATAAAAGGAGTGAATTTTAATTAAATATGAAAAAGATATTTCTATAGAGAATAACATATTATGGTAGCTTTGCTAACAGTGGTTAAAAGAATCAAAATGGTCTATTTTGGAGACTTTATCTTATGCTAAATATACTGCCCCTTAAACCACATCACTTAGCTATTCTCTTGATCAAATTTGCAATTTTAGTACCTTTAGTACTTTAGTAACTTTGTGCTGTAAATCTCACAAAGAATTTTAAAAAGGAGGGAAACTAGCATACAAAAATCTTATTTCTGAAATGGGCTGACTGGTATGAAAGAGAAAATTGAAAAAATCTAGAATTAGAGAAAGGCAGACATATTTAGAAAAAAATAAAAATAAAATCTAAATTAAAAATTAAAAAATAAAATTTAATTGATTTAAGAGACAATTAAGGTGACTACGAACATATTTAAGCTGAAACACAGATGATTAGAACTCAGTTTATTTTAGCAGTGCTCTTCCAGAAGATTTTATAAAAATAGAAAATGAAACAAAAGGAAATTCAGCATAAGAGCTTGGGAATACTCTTTAAAATTCATAAGGGCAATTTCTTTCCAACCTTCATTTACCTTTTCTCATGAAACATTCCAAGAACAAACTAAGAGTTATTGAAATCATTTATCATTTTCCTCCCTTTGGAAAGGTGATGCCACTTTAGAGGTGTGGTGAATTTCCAGTCTTTAGAGCTGGGAAATCACAATTTCCAAGCTGGGCTCTGCCTTTTAATAAAACACTCCATATATTGTTAAACTATTTATATTGCATACACCCCACTTTAAGTAATTTATCCTACCAAATTTCAAAACAAATAAGACAAAAAGTAAGTATTTGTATTCCAAAAAGAATTCACTTGAAAATGGGGAAGTTTCCTTAAATGTGAAAAATTTGTGTATGTCTTGATTTCAAAATAATAAAAATATTGTTTATGTGTTTCTAAAACTGAATTTCAGAAACAACTTCTTTTGGATAAATTTGTCTGCATATATTTAAAAATGAATGCAGGATTCAAGGTACTGTTCAAGGCCTGTAAACCCTCCAAAGTTTTTTGTTATTTTTGTATATACTATTTTTCCAGGCACATTTATAAAAGAATCAGAATCCTCCAAGATTATTGCTCTAGGAGTCCAAGAAAATTGACTTTTTAGTGCTCAAGTACAAAATGATACTGGCAGATATTTTACCTCCAGAGAGGGAAAACATAAGGACTTGTTCTGGTATTAGTATTAAAAACAATGGATTTCAACAATGATGTAGGTCTTGTCGGCCATTGCTTATTCACAAAAACAAATTATGTCTATCTAATTCAAATGAACTGTTGCCCTTATAGAAGTGAAAAGGTCACCAGCACTCATGCTTTATTTTACAATGTTTTCTTTTGGAAAACTTATTCAGATAACATCTAGGCATGAATTCCTTGCCTTTTCAGGAACAGCTGTTTTATTGGGGAGGAGGGCGGTGGGCATATGCAATAATATTTTAAAAGAACTAAACTTTATTTAGCAAATCTTGGAGAAACTAACCTAAGCGGTTGGCCTTGAGGATTTGAAATCCCAGAATTTTTCTCTCCAAATTTGTTTTTCATAAAAATTTGGAATATATATATTCAAATGAATAAAGGTATCATTAGATATATATGAGACAAGGAAAAACTCACTGCAAATACAAGAAAAGTAATCCATCCTATTTTCCTGGGGCTTCCAAAGTTCTGCAGTTGACTTCGAGCTGATACAGCTGTAGGTAAGAATCTAAAACCCAGGTGCAGTGGGCAGAAGGCGGCCCTGGAGATCCCCATATCCTCATCTCCACATCCTGCAGCCCTGTCTTATCTCCCCTAGTTGAGTGTGAAGAGAACTGTAAATGGGATGGAATGTCTGTCGCTCCTATCAGTCTATTACCTGATATGGCAAGGTGAAAAGATTATGGCAGTGTAACCAACGCCCCGAATCAGTTGATTTTGATTTAAATAAAGGGGGATTATCCTGAGAGTGTCCGTCTTAATCAAGTGAGTCCCTCCAAAGAGAGCTTGGAGGTCGGTAGTGTTCTCTCCCGCACACCTTGAAGAAGTAAGCTGAGATCTACAGCTGCAAGAAAGTGGATTCCCACTTTCTTGGGAGGTTGAAGGAGGACCTTGAGCTTCTGATGAAATTGCAGCCCTAACACTGTCTCCCATTCTCCTATGCTGGTTGCTTTTAAAATCTTCTGTTCCTTGCACGCTGGTAGTTTACCTCCATGGGCTTTTGAGTATATTCAGTTGTGGGCGTGAATCCATGATGCTAGCAATCTGCAAATGCATTCATTTTCATTCTAGGAAATATTCATGTATTCTTTGACAATTTCCCCATTCTGTTTTGTTCCATTCCTTTTTAGAACTTACATTATTCAGAAATTAGACTTTATCCTGTATCTCATAATTTTTCTCTCTTATTTTCTTACCTGGTACTGCTTTCTGAGATTTATCTTCAACGGTAGCTTTTAAATTTCCTGGTGACTTTTAAAGTCATGTTAACCTATCTTTAATTACGAAGATCTTGTCTATTTCCTCCGTAATGTCCTTTACCCAACCTGCTGCTCTTGTTCATGAATGTAATACGTTTTTCTGCAGCTCCGAGAAAATTAATTTTTAAACATTTTCCTACTCTCTACATGGTCTCTGTTTCCTCCAGATTCTTTTTTCATCTGTTTGTTTTGGTCATTGCCTTGTACGTCAGTGTTTCCCCTAATATCTATTGATTCTTGGTTGTCAGTTGACATTTTAAGAGTAAAGTTTTTAAGAGTAGATGCTGATTAGAAACTCTGGTTTTCACATTAGTGGAAGTTGCTGCAGGCTTCATCACAGGCTAATAATGGGCACCAGGCCATTACTGGGAGAGCCCCAGCTGGGAGCGTCACTAACTAACCCTAGCCCTGAGGGCAATTTGCTCAGCCTTCGGTCCTCCAATACCATACCTGGTTGCTAGGGTCATATAAGCTGAGCAGAAGACAGTTCAGGTCTCTCCACTCAGTGTGTTAATCATCACTTAATTCCTCTGGTTTCATTACAGCATATCACTTCGTTTCAGGAAGCCTGGGGCACCACAGTTTGTAGCCTTATTTAGGCTCTCCTATCTTCTTCAGGCTATGGGAGGAGTGACCGCTAGGCTGGATGTAGGAGTTGAGGTGATCTAAGGATCCAATTTCTCTTTTAATAACCTTTCTTCCTATTTTCAGCCCTACTTTGTGCTTCTGCTTTCATAGGCAACTGAGGTCCCCAGTACCTAAACCTTTTGAGGGTTTTCTGCATTGAATAACTTTTTAGGCGTGTTGGGGGAAAGGGAAAGTAGACCTTCCCCCATTGAAGACTTTCCTTCAATCTACTAAGTCAGTTATCACTTAAATATCTGCTTCCTAGCTTCTGAATTCATACCAGTAACTCCCACCCTATGTCTTCTCCTCTCTGATGGTCTTTTTCATTATGGGTATGGTTAGTGTTGTGCTGATAAATGGCTCTTTGGAAAGATGAAAGAAAGAAAAGGAAAAAAAAAAAAGCTCTGATTTGTAGCCTTTGCTAATTTCATGGTGTCTACTCCCACTATGACTATTTTCAAGCTACCGATAGTTTAATAATGGTTTTCAAGAGCCCTGAATATTTAACGATTGGGTCTTTTTTTTATGATAGTTCAATAACCTTTTTATTTTATTTTATTTTACTTTATTATGTTATGTTAATCACCATACATTACATATATCATTAGTTTTTGATGTAGTGTTCCATGATTCATTGTTTGCTTATAACACCCAGTGCTCCATGCAGAACATGCCCTCTTTAATACCCACCACCAAGCTTGACACCATGTAATAACTGGCTCCAGCCCAGCACTGTTTATACCTTTTTAAAAATTTGTGTGAGCGGGAGAAGAGGCTTTGAGTCTTAGCAGGGTTTTGGGAGAAGGTTGACCTAAAGCTAGAAATTCACCCCACCATATTTAATGGGAAATTAATTTCTTACTCAGCTGCTTTGTGTAAACATAAAAACACCATGACTACAAAAAAAGTATTCACACGAGTGGAATAAATATAAAAAATGAAAATTATCTGGAATATATGATGAATTTGTTTTTTCCTCATTCAACTTCACTACCCTCACCTTTCTGTAAGTTAACAGGCTTTCCTCCCTCTCGCTCTTTCTCTCCCTTGCAGATATAAACGCATCTATTAAAATGACTACATGACTTAAACAAAACAAAGTTTACTTCCTTTGTCCATAGGCTTAAACTGAAAACTTCACTTAGGAGATGTATTTTAAAATGCTGAGAGGCTATTTAGCGCTGTGCTGTCCTAACAGCCACTCATAAGACATTATCATTCATCGACATCTTGGAGGTGTGGTACAAATAAACTAAATATTGGAATAATATTTGCTTTCACATTAGTCACTGCTCAGTTACTCAGAGATGTAAATTAGAAAGAATATCTAACTTGTACAAATTATCTTACCCTTTCTAACTGGATTGTGAAATATCTATCGCCAGCTCCGTTTCTAAGAAATCTTAAGGCAAAACCTGAAGGCCTCGTAACACTGTGGCTGCTGGTCAGGGACGCTGCCTCCTGTCGCGTCGAGGTGTTTCCCCAGATGGCACCACCGAACTAATCATCTTCAGTGTGCAAACTGCAGTGGGGAAATGTTAAGAATCATGGCACAGAGGTTAATGCGTTTAGGCAAACAATACAGTGAGTGAATTAAAATGGCACTTCTTTTAATGAGATAAAGCTTATCACACACCTACAGAATTCATGAGGAAGGTCTGAAAGACTCAGACACTCCCCAAATTTAGAATAAAAGCAATCCTAGGTACTGTCTTTTTCACAGCATTCATTTGTAGGTAAGGAAACCGGTCTAAGTTGGTGAAGCCAGTAGTCAAATGGGGATTAAGAAAGATTCAGTATTTCTTTCTCACACCTGAAAATCTCACGTCTAAAGATAGCTGTCACCTCAAAATTCTCACCCAGGATCAGGAGAAAATGAAACTGGAAAATTTGCATTCCACACACTTATCTGGAAACGATGCTTTTAGTTCCCCATGCCATGGTCTCACCAAGATATAAGCATACATTTTTGCAATGTTCTACTTGTGTGAAGTAATTAAAACCCATGGTTTTGAGGGTCACGACTTGTTTTTGTTTATACCATGACTTCCGTTACTGCTCCTCCTGAGATCTCGCGTGAGTAACGTGAGTAAGGAATGTTGCCTTTGGCTGTCTTACATCCTGTGTCTAAAATACAGACGAGTGTGACCAAAAGAATGTTCTGAAAACCCAGCAATGCTAAAGGCAAAACAAAAAATCATGACTTTGGTAACTGCTCTCTGCTTTATGTAAAAATAATCTCAGCTTTTATTTATTTATTTTTTATTATAGTTTCTTTGCTCCTCCAGCCAAATATCTGAAGCGGAACCCGTGTTGGACACAAGCCATATCTCGGTGTTTGTTGTCATGTGTAGTATGTTCAGAAAATCTGCTTTGGTTTATTTTGCATGATGTCATATTACATGAAACAGTCTTAAAATGTAGCTATTCATGAGAAATTTCCTGAGAGAAGTTACAAAATGTACACACGACTTGAGTTAACTATTGAGGCTTAAAAATTTTTTTACATAATAAAGACAAAATTTTCCATTAAGTTAAAAAATAGCCCTGAGGTGTGTAGAGCCTCGGCCAGCTTTGGTGGTAATTACTCAGTGTTCTGATCTTTCAGTGGGGTCTGACCATTCTGGCATCACTGGCAAGAAAAGATCCAAATTGTATTTCAGTGAATGGCCTTTTGAGTGAATAAATGTAGGTAAGACTTTATGATCAAAACTGGAGTGCATCTTGTATCAAGTATTAAGCCTTAACAGCCACTGTCTACGTGCTTTCGGCAGCATTTCTGGGCCAGTCTCGATAGCTGCTACTCCAGGAAGGTGAGGGCTACCATTCATCACACGTCATCCTAAACTGCCGATTGCAGATGGCCTTGTGGAGGCTTGATATCCTCTTAAAATTTTGTCAGACTTCCTTTCAGCAATTTATGTACTCGATGACGTATGATTTTCTTGGTGTCTTGTGATTATCACTGAATGAAGGGGAGAAGTTTTGTCCTTAGAAGGCCCTGATAAAGGAGATTCCCATTGGCAGAGGAAGAGAGGACAAGGTGATTGACCTGTCTTAGTAATGCATCAGTGGATTATGATTTACGGGGCAAGAAGATGAAAAATATTTCTTTTGTAATCCAGGGAAACTTGTGTGATAAACAAATGAAAAATATCTTAGGGTTCACTCTTCTGTGAAAAATAGTACAAGGGAAACTCCAAGAAGGTAAAAATAAAGATACAGTCCAGGATCCTTTAAATTTGGACTGTCACTGCGCTAAGGAGCTCATTCAAGAGATGAATAAGCACATGTGTACTACTGCATATCACTATACTATCACTGCTGCAGGAATTCTAGATAAATAACAATTAGACTTTTAGAAACATACTGCTGATGGTGTGCTGGAAGACAATTTACTCCTTGTAATTGTTCTCCTTGTACATTCTTGTGTGGGTAGATGTTTTCACTAAGATCACTGTATCCAAGAATTTACTTGCATCCATGCTGGTCTCATTTTTCTAAGGTAGCACTTTTACCACTCTCTTCTGGGGAGTGTTTTATTTCAGTATGGCAGGGTTTACTTCTTTCCTGTTGCTTTTCCATCACATTCTATCCCTTGGCCCATTACAGATCCTCTCCCACAGATGTTTAGGTCTCAACTGGCCTTTATAGTTTGCTCTTCCTGAAAAGTCACATGACTTTTCAGGAAGAGCCTGAAAGTTCCTTAAAAGCCTATATGTGTTACTTCTTTCCAATTTAATCATGACTGGTTTCCTTCTTTTCTCCCTCCACCACCAAAAAGGGGAAAGAAGAATGACCAAAAGATTCCTGCTTGCTTCCATGCTGTAGTTTTTGGTTCTGCAGATTACGTTAAGGTTGGGCAGCTTCTGATTTGCTTGGTGTGTTACGATTGTCATTGGCCATACAGAGGTCAGGTGTCATTGAGAAGTTCTAAGCAGGAGGAAGGGAAGCGTCATGAACCAGGAGGAGGAGGACAAGGGAATTAGCATTTGGCTGGAGACCCACAGCAGGTTGGGCTTTTCTGGCTGTTGGCCAAGAAGGCTCATTCCAGGGCATAAAGAACAATCCACACAGATTGCTTGCTTTTTTATGTCGCCTACAAAGTATAATAATCCTAAGTATGGATAGATGCCGAGCGTCAAGGCTGCGGAAAAGCCACACATTTGCTCACATCCACCCTAGCACAGAATACCAATGGCAGCAGCCAGCAACACATTCATGAAGGGAGCGACTTTCCTCTGTGATCCCACAACTTGGCCAGAGAGATATAATATTTGTAAACATCACTGTGATTCACTATACAGCATCAGTTGTGTTGAGCAGATAAAAACAAAACAAAACAAAAGCAAATGCAGTAAATATTGCTGTCTTTGAATCATTTCCTGTTGAAGAGGGTCAGCCCGACCATGTGTGTAGAGACCAGTTGATCCAACAACATCAACTTCTCTGGTGCCTTTTTCTACTTTTAATTAATCTTTTGGCAGCATGTTGATATAAGTTTAGGTAGCACACTCACTTCTATACATAAGGTCTAAGAAATAGTTTATAAAATTTTAAAAGAGAGACAAAATCAAATATGTTAAATTTTCTCTTCAGGAAGAGAAAATTTTAGCCTACAAAAATTGTACTGGTTGATACATGACAGTCTTTCCTTTTATAGCTGCACTACCTCGGGCCTTAAAATTGCTTCATGAATTATTGCACAAAGTTCACTGGATCATTTTTTTCCAGAGACCCTCTCCTGCCCAGGCATTCCACCTCCTTCTGATTCCCTCTGTCTTATAGGGTATATATATTCTGTATATTTGTACACACACACACACACACACACACACACACACAACATAAATATACCCCTCAGTCATTGTGCATAGAAATTTTTCAAAAAGCTGAACTATGTTACAAAGTCTAAACATTTTAAAGTAAAATAATTTATTTAAAGTTGAATATCTCTTTTGCAAAATATGTATAGCATCTAACTTATAAAATTATTGTAAGGATTAGAGTAATATACATAAAGCACCTAGACTATTGCCTGACTAGTGGTAGATGCTAAATAAATCACAAGTGTCATTATTATATTATTAAAATGTTTTCCAACATTCAAGTAAGCCCCATTATATAGAGTACTGCAAAGCTAAGTGATGTTTGTGAAATTATTATTTCTATTATGCATAGTGTGTATGTCATTATACATGTATATTCATGCCGGGCTTAGTTTTCTATGGGTCATAGTCAAAAATCTTTGAGAGCCATTGATAGAGAATGGACTGGAGAAGTAGCCGGCTGGCAGATGTGTCTGGAGTCTCATAGCAAGGAATCATGTGGTCCTTCCAGCTTTGTCCTTTGTAGGAGACTGGAAGACAGGGTTTTCCAAGGCCAAAAGCCTATCCCCTGCAGGTGTTTCTGTGGCTGAATTCCAGGGAAGATGGAGAAAATCACCCTAGGATGCAGTGGTCTAGGTAGTGCCCAAGCTCAGGGCCAACCAGTTCCGTGGCCATACACATGCCCACAAGCCCTAGAGTGTTTGGGAAGGGTGGGCCCACTGCCAGGTGCTCTTGGTGATCCTCCTGCTGATATGGTTGCCAGGAAGCTCTAGGTTTGCCTACGAGGCTCCTGAGCCAGGATTTGCACATGCTGTCAGTGACACTGGAGTGCAAGCTGGGACGAGGAGAGACCTAGATCTGTGGGTGGGGGAGCAAAATTATGTTTTCCTCTTGCCTGTGCGTCGAAGGCTGTGGTGTTAGTTCCTTCATGGAGCCAAAGCAAAAATCAGCCTTCTCTGTATTTTCTGGCTGAGAGAAGAAGGAGACAGATGTTTTGTAAATTCCAAAACCGTGTTCTAAGATCAGAAATCCTACAGTGTTCTGGGGAAAGAATGTTTAATCAGGACATGAGCAACAGAAAGTGATGAATGTCTGGCATTGTCAAAAAAAATGTAATAGTTATTATTGTTACCATCCGAGAAGGTGGAATTGTACTTACTAACAAAAGAAACATTCACACAAATGAAGAATTTGCATGGAGAGGCTTCTGTTGGAGTGTGGGAAAAGCTCAGCCTATTCCTCATGGTCAGTAAGCCGCTCTTGGCACATCTTGGGCCCTTGGGAAGCTGAGGCTCTCAGAGCCAGCTCAGGGAGGGGGGCATCTGGCTCACCCGATTGTCAAGAGAAATGCCTTGGGAGAGTCTGAACACCATTCTGCTTCAGCCTCAGGTTCAATTTTTAAGACCACAAGCGCAATTCTTCGAAGTTTAGAGTCAGCCCGGGGTACAATGCGTTGGTGTGAGACATTGGAAGGTATGGGAGAGTAAAGCCAGGAGGCCCCAGGTGTTGAACCGGCCCCAATTCCCCGGTTCCCCAGACTGTAATCATGGACCGGTCAGGCTCGAGGACCACCCGCCGCTGTGCCTCTGCGTGGCCGCCTTACTTCTGCGTTGTTTTCTGAATCCTACTTTCCGCCCACCATCCCGGGAACTTCTCAGTGTCCTTCTCCTGCCTAGGAGGAAATGGAAGAGAGAAGGGGGATGCAGGCTGGTTGCATGAAGAGTCACAGAACACCCATAATCGTCCTGCTGTGAGTAACTTTCCAGCAGCTGGCCCAGGGAAATGCTGACTGGGTGCTCGTTAGAAACCTTGGAATCACTGCTCCATGGTGTCTACTGACTGAGAGTAGAGCAGAGATGAGAGGAAACCCCCAGACAATGCCACTGTCCCTACATGGGAGGGCGAGGGCGCCCTGGTTTCTTTTTCCCTCCTCCCCTTCTGAAGGCTCAGGTGTGCACCCCCACCACTGAGGAAGGTTATTAGTCATGTTAACTAGGTTAAAAAAAAGTGAATAACCTTGCACATGTAAGTGAAGTTCATGCAGATGCATCATAAAAAGTGATGAGAGAATGCATCATTGGCATAGAAATGCTCCATTTCCTAAAGCATGTTGCTAGATGTTTTACACACGCATATACTCCCCTAGCCACTAGAAAAAGGTTTTCCAAGTTACACATTGGAAATCCTGTGTTATTCAGGGTGATATTTGTACAATTGAGCAACTGGTTGCCCCTTGGACCACTCCACAAATTTCAGTCACAACTGAATTTTTAGCACAGGGCCGTCATTCCAGGAGTTGGCTATGTGTTTTTAGAATAGTCCTAGACATTTTTGAATAAGGAAGTTATTCAATGTCTTGCAGACTCTGTATATTAAATTTTCCTGTTACCCACCTTTTTGTCTTTTTCAGATATGTTTAATACTCCAAATCAAGGGACATTTTTGCCAGGAATTTCCCTTATAACTTCTTTAAAAGTTTATGCATTTGGAGGTAAATGTAATCCATATGTTCCTGAGTTACCGTCGCTTTTTTTTTTATCAAAATGTTATTCTCTACAAAGTACTTGATCACCAATAAGTTATATGAGATTTTTAAAAGCCTTTTTTTCTTAGTAAAGGGAAACCACATTTGATCAATAACACAGTTAGTTATAGAGTCAAAGTTACACAAGGACTTATGAAGATATATTGTTTTACTATTTAACTTTAATAAGTTAGGCTAGAGATATTTGGAAACTCACCAATCACTGTCAGAAAAATGCACACTATTGTTTTTTTTCTCTTCACAGGCTAAAAACTCTATTTTTTGTTTATAAGATTCACTTTATCTTCTCATTACAGTGACTTTCAAAAAAAAATTGGTTCCTAGCTCTGCAGTTAAAATCCATTGCAACTATGTAATGTAACTGTCTTATATTTGAATACACATGCACAAAAAGACCCTTTGCAGAAAACCCCTAATTCTGTAAACCTGAGCACATACAGTACAAAGTTATATACACAATACAATACAAGACAGTAACTCTTTCCAGATGATGAACTCCCTAAAGGCAAGAAGAATGTCTTCCTCATTGTGGTATCTACACATAGTAGGCCTTTGATAAATATTTGGGAACAAAGAAAACATGATTGAAAGTAACAGTAAGAAACATAGTTCAGCAGAGTCTGGTTTTAGACTGCAGAAGGATGCCCGCTGAGCAAGGAGGAATATGTCAACAGGATACAATGATACACCAACCCCTACTTTAATCCAACTTCAAAATGGATTAAAGGTACATGGTGGAGGGCAAGAAAGGGCTGGGAATGCGTTCAATCACACAGCTGCTCAGGCTGCGCCCTTCCCAGCACGTTCCTTTGTTGGGAAGAGGAGCTGGGTTCGACTTGGTTACAGGGCTATAAATTAATTTATATTCAAACTTCTAGTGTTAACATAATTGGTGTGCTTCAGAAGTAACCATATTTCAGTGTGTCTACATAGAATTATGTATATATTGTATATAAATATATGAAACTAATATAACAAATACATATTTGTTCATATATATTTGTTCAGCTATATATTTTTACATGCTGTGTATAAATTTGTGTATATATAACAAATTAGATTTGTTATGTTATATAAATTTCTCTATACATAGAGATTTACATTATTTATAAAGGAGACCAATATCATTACAGTTCACAAAGTCCTTTTATATCACATGTTATTGACCCAAAGAACATTCTTTTCTTATAGACTCTTCAAGGAAGCGGGCAATGTTCTCTGATGTCTGAGGCTTATTTGCACTCAAAACTTTATGTAAATTACTAAAGAATATAACATGAAACTCCCTAGGGACATTTAGGAAATGTGAACTCTCCCTAATTGATATAATCAAATTTCTAGAATCACAGAAGAATAAAGAAAACTTGTTTGAAAGCTACATTCCCCACCAAAGATTTTCAGTGGATTATTTTTTTAAGCTGCAAAGACTATGAAATGGAAACCAAAATGGGATCTGAGCCCCAATAACACTTTCCCACATACTACACATTCCTGACTTCTAAACACAAAGTCATAGATCAGAGTTTCAGGCTCACAGAATTCCAAGCTTACTGTCTCCACAAAACCCACATTCACCTTTATAAAAGAATGTTGATTCATAACATAGACATTGTGAAGGATATTTAAATGTGTAAGCAATTTTTCGGTTTTACACACCTGATTTACTAATGACCCATACTTAGAACCATTATGATCTTTCTTCTTCAGTGTTATCTTTTCTCTCATGCTAAAGACCCTGGTGATCCTGCCAAAACAAACACCCAGAGCACCACCCCCCCCCAACACACATGTGCACACACCTCACAGCAATAAACCAACAGGCAGAACTTGGAGAAAGTTGTATAGTATAAATGTGGAGGAAGGAATCTATGAAAAGCAGGAACTGATCTACTTTGCTACGGGGCAAGTCATCAAAATGCAAATAACAGAAGAATTAAAAATGCTGTTAGTCATTCAAACCTGAGTGGATATTAGCTTAATCAGAGCTGGCGTCATTCTCATTAAAATCAGCTTCCTCTTTTTGTCTTTCTTATTGCCCATTCCTGCAGAGAGTTTGAAGTGATTGGGTAGACCAGCAAAAGTTCACTGTGGGGTGGAAAGTAGGGGTGAGTAAGAACAGCACTGCATAGTTTGGGACACAGTTGCAAATAATAAAAAATTGAATGGGGAAGAATATTTCAAATGAACTTTATCTATTTTAGAATTTGGACAAAGCCACACCAGGTACCAAAAAACTATCTGCTTTTCCTGTCTTCTTCTTCCTTCACTGTTCCACAGCCTTCCGCGCCCAGAAGGCAATTCGACACAGTCCCTTTACCACACTCATGGGACCTGATCCAACATAGCATCTTGATGACTATTAACTACAGAGATGGTCAGTGGGTTTCTGGTTCATACCTCGGAAGTGCTTTCTCGCATACAATCAATGTGTATGTTAAAGACTTCCTATGAGCCCACATTGGTTTCAAAGTGATAATAACAAAAGTAGGCTTTTCTTATTTTTTATTTATTTTTTAAAGGTTAATTTTTTTATTTTTAATTTATTTATTAGAGAGAGAGAAAGAGAGGGAGAGCAGGGAGGGCGAGTGAGAGGAAGAAGCAGACTCCTCATTGAGCAGAGAGCCTGAAGTGGGGCTCATTTCCAGGACCCTGAGATCATGACCTGAGCCAAAGGCAGATGCTTAACTGACTGAGCCACCCAGGTGCCCCAACAGGCTTTTTTTATTGAGCCAGGCAAAGGAGAGGAAACCCTCTGCCCCTGTGTCCATTACTGGACATATGTATAATAAACTGAGCAAATCACCGGGAAGCACACAATGATGAATCAGTTGTTGTCTCTGTCCTCAAGGAAATCAGTCTGGTTGGGAAGACAAATTTGTAAAGAAATGAAGACAATTGAGCGTTTAAAGGTATTACGAACATTGTTGCAGTCTGGTGTGAGTGATGCAAAGAAACAGGGTCAATGTAAAATTTATTTGGGTGGCGGGGCCTATTTCTGATATTCAGTGTTCACAGGCAGAGTGGATTCATAGAGTCCAGTGGTGCGGCAATGAAGGGTTTATGACAGGAAGATGATATAGATGAATCAATAGCAAGAAATGTCTACCTTCCCTGCCTGATTACATGTGGGGTCCTAGAATCTGGATACCAAAGTCAAGCACCCATAAATAAAAATTTACCCACTATTCAGGGGCTAAGTGGGCAAAAGAAACAATCCATGCCAGTATCAGCAATACATATATATATATAATATACATCTATATTTTTAATATAAATATGGATGAAAATTAGTAGGTTACCTGTGACTCTGAAGTGTAACATAAGATCATCATGTTATGGAACCTTTGGCTGGGGTGAGAAAGTGGAGTTAAAGGTGTTCTATGAGTTTTGACATTGAACACAATGTTCTGATGAATATGTATTTGAGTTGCAGCAAAGAAAATTGGCCAAGGTATGGTGGAAAGTGAAGAGCCGGTGATGGAAAAAACAAGTATAATCTTTTGATACATGGAAGGGAGACTTTAAAAATTATTTGTTTATTTGTTTGTTATTGAAGCATAGCTGACATACAAAGTTAAATTAGTTTTAGGTATACAACATAGTCAATTGACAATTCTTTACATTACTCAGTGCTCACCACAATAAGTGTAGTCACCCTCTGTCATCAGACAATGTTATTACTGTGTTATTGACTATATTCCCTGTGCTATACTTTTCATCTCTGTGACTTATTTATACCTGGAAATTTGAAATGAAGAAAGTTTGGAAAGAAGACTTTTCAAAGTTACTTTTGTTGCTGTTTTCTCGGGGGTCAGGAGGAAACAATTTACAATGAAGTTGTGTTAATAAATGTATAGTAGTCCCCTCTTATCTGTGAGGGACACATTCCAAGACACCCAGTAGGATGCTTGAAACCTAAGATAGTACCGAACCCTGTGTATACTATGTTTTTTCCTATACATACATATCTATGAGAAAGTTTAATTTAAAAATTAGGTATCATAAGAGATTAACAACAATAATTAATAAAATAGAGCAATGATAACAATGTACTGTAATAAAAGTTATGTGAATGTGGTCTCTCTCTAAAAATATCCTATTTTGTACTCATCCTTCTTCTTGTGAGATGATAAAATGTCTACATGAGGAGATGAAATGTGGTGAATGATGTGGGCACTGTGACTTAGTGTTAGGCTACTACTGACCTTCTGACAATACGTCAGAAGAAGGACCATCTGCTACGCTACTGCGAGTAACTGAAACCATGGAAAGTGAAACTGCAGAAAAAGGGGGACAGCTGTGAAGTGAGATAGAGAAGCAATTATACAAAAATTATAGCCGGCAAAGACAACACACAATTATTTCTGATAAAATGTTCAGATAGGTAAAAAAAAATTAGTTTGGTTGCATGATCTCGTCATATATTTTTCTCAGATATTCCTTTCCCTTTTTAATGGATAAAAACTAATAAAGAGGCCTAATTTAATAATTTCTGGAATGTTTTTTAAGATTTCATTTATTTATTCATTTATTTTAGAGAGTGAGAGAGTGGGAGGAGGTGCAGAGGGAGAGGGAGGGGGGAAAATAATCTCCAGCAGAGCCGATCATGGGGCTCGATCTCATAACTCCCAGATCCTGACCTGAGCCAAAACCAAGAGTCAGACACTCAACAGACTGAGCCACCCAGGTGCCCCTAGAATGTTTTTAATATATCTTTACATTTATTCTCATTTTTGAAGAAAAGGGGTGATCTAAAACAATGATTTCTACAAAAGAAAAACAATACAAGTCATTTGAATTAATATATATGCAATATATATAACTATATATATACACTTTAAGTATTTATATTGAAGATAATATTGAATTGAAATTAACAAAGGAAGCACATCCTTTCCATCATGCACAACACCTAGACGTTTTCAGATGCTAAAAGAATTTCTTGGAATATTTTCTCCTTCTCTCAGTTAAGAATAAAAATTAAGTTGTTCCAAATGTCATTTTATGTAGTGCAGAAAAGCAGTAATACGTCCAAAAGATAACCTATGGTGAAAATATCATTTGAGTGTTCCTGGGCATATGCTACTATTTCAAAATGATTTCAGAGAAACTCCCCTGTCATAGTGGCATTTTCCCAGTAGCGGTGGCAGCACCAGTAACCAGACAGATACTGGCTTTTCTGGTTCTGAAGAGCAAAGAATGTTGACAGAAAGCACCACCCCATGATTCATGTGTCAGAACAGGGCTTAAATCATTCTTCAGCAGAAGAATTTCCAAGGTTATTCCTTCCCAGAAGCTTTATATTTAAGATACTCTGCTATCCCCATGGTTACCAAAAGGGGAAGAAAAAACCCCCAACATACTTCAGATTTCAACTGTTATGCTGTTGAATCCCAAGCACTAAGTGACCTTCACCTGAACAATGTCTTCTGGATGGTTTCAGTTTTTCTCATTTGACTCTGGATGAATCAAATTTTTTAAAAATTATTTTTAAAAGCAATAACTTATTTTTAAAAACAATGAAAAAAATTACTCCAAAGAAATAACAACAGCACATATCTTCTACACACATAATAATAAAAGCTAGATTTTTGCATCTAGCTATATTGTTTAATTTTAAATAATCTGAGGGAATTGGGAGCAGGAAGATCATCTAGAAAAAAAGTGATTTGAGAAGATTTTTAAAATAATGATATAAGCAAATGAAATGAATTATTCCTTGAGTAGAGTTGTTGAGGCTAATAAACCATATGAATGATCCCCACCAGCTCCAGTTAAAGGGAATATTAGTAGTTAACAGGAAATACTAAGACATGAGAGCAAAAACCATCTAGGTTATATGGCCCATTGGTCCTGTAATTTTTTTTTTTCCTCAAAGAAAACGTAAGAAAGTGAGGCAAACAAATCAAAACAAAAAGACCTAGAAGGGCAACAAAGCATACACCTTGTCTCTGTTTATTTAAATGAGTCTATGTTTCTAGTTTTAGAGTTGGCTCAGGTCTCATTATCCATTGTGAGGATGTTATGGGGTGGGTGTTTCCAGCAAAGTTCTGTCCCATTCTGGCCCTGAAACAATGACACAACCTAATCAACACAAGACGTTCAATACTTCTATTGTGTCCTCAGTATGAGCACTAGACACTGTATAAGATCCACAGATGGGTGTAACTGAGTCCTTGTTCTCAGGGAATACACAGCTTAGCTGAGGACCTATTATTCTACCTTTTGTGGTAATTGGATTTCCTTTTTGGTGCTTGCACAAGGAATGAAGTGAGAGCGTGAAGGAAAAAGAATTAATATCTACTCGGAAAAATCAGAAATTACTTTCTAGACTAGGCTGACCTTGAAAGTGTAGGAAGGGCAGGATTTGAATACGTGGCAATCAAAGGGCAGCTGATTACAAGCAGAGAACATAGCACCAACAAAGGCGTGGAAGCTCGTATTTGGGTTCTAATGAATTTGGAGTTGGTGTTCTAGAGGGGGGAGACTGCAGGTCAGAGAAAGGTAGCAGAAAATTAGGTAGGGTCATTCTATGGAGAGTCTAAAATGCTAGTTTAATAAGAATGCATTTCAATCTGTAGATTATTGAAAGTCATTAAATGGATTGTTAAAAAAGTACTGATTGAGCTTCTTTAAAGATTTTTTTTTTTTTTGACACAGACAGAGAGTGTACAAACAGGGGAAGCAACAAGCAGAGGGAGAGGGAGAGGCAGGCTCCCCGCTCGGCAGGGAGCCCGATGTGGGGCTCGATCCCGGGACCCCGGGATCATGACCTGAGCTGAAGGCAGACACTTAACCGTCTGAGCCACCCAGGCGCCCCCTGATTGAGCTTAAAATGCAGTCCTGACCATATTATATCTTGAATACAAGGAACATTGTCTACAGCAAGTGCAAAGTGGTGCAAAGTGGTGGGTTAAGAGGAGATGGTGTCCTGGGGCTCCTGGGTGGCTCAGTCGTTGAATACGTTGCATACTTGCTTCTCCCTCTCCCACTCCCCCTGCTGTGTTGTCTCTCTCTTTCTGTCAAATAAATAAGTAAACTCTTTAAAAAAAAAAAAAGAGGAGGCGGTCTCCTGAAGGACCTGTGTGAGGACTGTCATCTCCTTACTCTTCATGTTGCCCCACAACATTTCTTTCCTCGCCCCAACTCACCCCCAGCCAGTTTTCCTGTGTTGGCTCTCCAGAGGAGCCCCCTCCAGCATCAGTCCTATTCCACTGGGAATGTTTCATAAACAGTGCATGTATCCCTAGGTTTTTAGATAAAGAACCGGGCGACAATCAGCCTGGTATCAAGGGAATGCTTTCTGGCTAGTCCAGTGGTTAACTCCAGAGAAATGTCCACAATTTATTGTTTCTCCACAGCCTATCTCTGGCCCAAACAGCCTCATGGTGCTTCCTAAGGTTGAGAGGGTACGAAATGAAATGCACTACAGCTGAGGAGGCAGTGGGATGATGCACACAGGAAAATATGTCAAGTAGAAAATCTAAAGGACTCTGAGAAACAAACTGAGGGTTCTAGAGGGGAGGGGGTGGGGGGATGGGTTAGCCTGGTGATGGGTATTAAGGAGGGCATGTATTGCATGGAGCACTGGCTGTTATACGCAAACAATGAATCATGGAACACTACATCAAAAACTAATGATGTAATATATGGTGATTAACATAACATAATAAAATAAAATTAAGAAAAAAAGAAAAGAAAATCTAAAGGCTAGAGACCCTGCTTATGTCAAACTCAGTGCTGGTCCTACCTCAGAGACACAAATCCACAGAGCGTGCATTTTTAGTGGGGATGATATCACCTTCAAAAGGTGAAGATTGGTTCTTGGGGTGGAAAAGCATCCCTCTTTTGTTATGTGTAAAACACAGAAACACATACCATCATATATAAACAGTGTATCTGTGGTATTGAATTATCATGAGGGAAATATTATTAACTTACTAATTTATTAAGAAAAAATATGTCTTAAGAAGCTCCTTAGGAGAGCAAGGATGAAAAAAGGACTGAGAAACACTGTCATAGGAGCTTAGGAACCTCAGACTTGCCCCTGTGGGTTCACAGTGGAAATAGGGAGAGAGAGATATATCTGTGAGCCCACCTTGATTCTATCCTCTGAGCCAAGGCAGAGCTCCCTGAATACTTAACATTTGCTCTGATAAGGCTGAGGTAGGTATTCAGAGAGCTGATGGCAGAATATGAAATTTCCGGGTCTTGCCAGCCTATGCAGTGATCTGGCTGAGTGGCAGCTGGGGAAGAAGCAGGCTCTGCCCCTTACAAGTGTGCATTCAACTTGAAGGTGGGAATTTCCCGGGCCTACATTAGAGTTCAGGCTTACACAGACAGGGCTGGGGTTCCCCGATATTTCTCTGTACTTGGGGACAGACATGCAACGCTGAGCTTAGCCATGAATGCTATCTCCAGAGCTTGCAAGTCTCCCTTCTCATGGGATATGGAGATATTCGAGAAGGGCGTGTTTGGCGGCATTGGGCTTCCCGTAAGCCGGCGGACTGGAATGGAAGAACACTTTGGCAACCAAATTCTGCATGGAGTGATGACATATCCTCTTCTCTGTAACTGAGGGACAAACAGATGGGGAGAACCAGCAAAGGTCTGGGGCCATCCATGACATCAGATGGGGAGTCTTCTTTGTTTCTATTAGAGTTTCTATGTAATTGTTTTGTCCACCTACAATTGGAGTCTTGCTCAGTATCTGAGACTCGAGAAGAGGGTGGGAGAATGAACAGAACCGGGAAGCAAGGAAAGAGGTGGCCCTGCAAGGAAGGCATAAAATGTTAAGCATGGTGGAGGGGAGCCGGCAGCAGGGAGTAGGGGAGAGTCAGACTGCTGAACGTGGAGGTGGCGGTGGGCTCTTAGGGCCATTTTAGCTGAGGAGAAAGAAAATATGAAGAAAATTGCTCTGAAGACTAATTGGCTAGATATGTAATTTTCTCTAATTATGTTGTAGGAGGAAATTATGCATATTTATATATGCCGAGACTGTATATCCCATACAGACATGCAAACACATGTATATTTCGTCTTATTATAATGTGTGGAATATTTGTGTATGTAATTTTCTAATTTGATAATTATTTAATGAAGTTCTTCTTTCAAGGTACCTTCCTTTGAATTTCTTTTTGTGTTCCTGTATGTGAAGCAGAAAGTGAGAGGAGACTTCCAAAAATGGAAATGCATCAAGGTAGGCAATGAGAACTTGATGAAGCTGTCACCCTTTAGATCTTAAAGGGATTTCTTATGAAGGGTTGAATAATACTCAATATAATTACTTGCTGAAGGATTAGGACACATTTTTTTTAATTATAAGTTTATACAGGTAAATGTTTATGGGCTTGCACTGACAAGCTCAAGAGTGGTAAAGAAGTTTTAAGTCTTATGGGAGGAGAAACAGGTCCACAAAAGGACGTACTACTGCCATCCCACGTCATTTAATGTGGAATCATCTTTGGAATTTATGTTCATGCCTTTTATGGTGAAAAAAATGGAGACTTGATTTGCATTTGTAATATGTGCTCAGGTTCATATCCTGTTAAATCCAGCTAAGCTCACACGCCCATGTCATTCTGACAAGACTGAGGTGCTAGTGAAACTAAGACTTCTCTAAGTTGTTCAGACCAACATTGTAGCTGTGCTTGCAGAATGTAGTGGAAGGACAGAGATTTTTACCCTGTGAAATTCGAGAAAGAAAAGGCCCCAATTTTCCACACGGCTGATGTGTTTGAAATCTAGGTTGTCCACACCAAGTCACTACCTTGGTGAAACAGAATTCAGCCTCATCTGTTTCAAAAGGGAACTAATTATACGAGGGTGCTAATATGGCATGGAGAAAAAGAATTCTTAGTCATAAATCAAGTATGCACCATTGAAACCACATGCTTTAAAAAATAATAGCTTCCATCTTTATAAGAACAAAAATCACAGTACTTGAATACTGCAAGCTTTTGTGTCCAACTTCTCCCCCTCCATCCCACTGAGAAGGGAAGAACCAGCTTGTCATCAGTGCACTCCTCTCCACAAATATCTGTACCTTTTAAAAAAGCACTGCCAGAAGCCGGGCTCATTCCTAACAGCACAGGGGCTCTGGCTTTCCAGTGCTGATTCTTGCCTCCAAGCGCATACATACCTAGGGATGAAATTTCTTTGCGTGAGGTGGGCCTCACAGCTTGTGTTTCTAAATATGCTTTTATATCTTTGGTTGGTTGGTGTCACCGGTCCCTCACTATTCTCTATATAGCAAATGTGACAGAGTCCCATAATGTCAATTCTCAATGAAGATTTAGGTATATCAAAGCTAAATAATGGAAGACAAGTGGGCTTGATCCAGGGTTAATAAACATACTCTTGTCATTTCCTTTCAAACATTCCTAAAGAGTTGTTTGCAATTAGGACCCTTTGTTCACAACAATTTTTCCAACATGTTTTTATTTATGAAGGAACAAGGGTTAAAAGAGGTGAGCAAATGCCAAGACTTCTTTTTTTTCCCTCTTGGCTGCATTTTCTCTTTTGTGATTTCAAGAATTTGGGGGTGGTTTTGTTGTTGTTTTCTGTTTTCAAAATCCAGTTGATGTAAACCCTTTTCTAATTGCAGAATTTGGCTTTGATGTCATGTCATGAGCCATTTCTAAAGAAGTACAAAGTAGAAATGACATGAAGAGTTATGCTTCAATTACTAAATCATCTTTCCGCTGTGATAAAGCCCCATATATGGTGAAATAAAAGCCATCGGTTCTGTATGCAGTGAGAGAAATTAAGGTCTCTAAAAACACAAAGCCAAAAAACTTCCACATGTAAAATTCTGGTATTTGTGGCTTTAAGTATGGGATCACTCATTACTCAAAAGAAATATTTTGACGAAAAAACAATTTTCCAGATAGAAATATCTACAATAGAAAGTATTTCTTTTCTAGAAAATGTTGTGTTTAAACAGCACCAATACTGATGGGCTTTCTTTTAATTAGTCACCCATTTGCCCCTCCCTGAGGAAAAACTAACTGGATGAACTGTTGGTTTTCACAGTATTCCACCTTCACTGGAATAGAAGCTAAAGAGACAAAGATAAGAGTCAGATTTGAATCATTCTTTTTTCAGACCTGGGTCACTATGGCCACCACAAAAACAAAGTCAGAAGATCATGAATCAAACATGAATGAATGCCAAATGTTTTTTCTCCACCTGAGGAGATATTTGAATGGGAAACAATAGCTTGTAAAGTATGCCATATGTCCTGTGTAATTCTAGTAATGTGTGAAAATACTCAATTGTAAAAAAAGTCACCAAAAGATAAGAACCTAATTCTTCCATACCAAAAACCAAAGTAAAAAAATAAAAACAGAATATCATGAAAGAAAAACAAGCATTTCATTTGCTCTAAATAAACGGACTAAACCTATAAGTGTGGAAGAATTTCCATTTCTGCAAGGAGGATTGCAATGTGACTGAGAATTATTGGCATGCAAAATACAAGCAGGGCTGCTTACACCATCGTGTGACTGGTTCATCACCCACTCGAAAGCTTTATAGTGACCTATATGGTAGGAACTCACTCAAACAAAGCTTATTAAAATCTAGCTTTTATGATGTTGCTGCAACGTGCAATTTTTTTATTCAGGTAGCCGTAGCAAAGTACATTCTGGAGAGATTATTCTAACACATTAGCCCTTATTCATAATAATGACCCTTTAGTTGGCTGATCTGGTGACCCTTACCGTGTTCTCCCTAATATAGTCTTTTACATGGACAACTTCCAAATATTGACACAATCATTAGTAATAATGTTTGTAGGATAAAAAAAAACCTTTGCAACACCGAATTTAGATAATCTAGATTATTCTTCAAGCTTCCTCACTTCTTATCTTTATGTAGATGGTGCCTACAAACAGCTTCCTAAATTCCAAGCCAGTCTTTAAAGTCCGTGTATCAAATTGCCCAAACTCACACAGCCATTTGATAATCAGCAACAACCTCTAGCAATCTATTCCTTCATCTGTAATATTAGAAGACTGAATTGATTGATCTTAAAAATTCTTTCCAGATTTACAGTTCTTGTTCTAACAGCAAAAGAAATACAGAAAAGCTTCAAACAAAGTTGGATGGGAAGCTAATATTTGTAATGTCATATGAAGAGATTAGCTCAGCAATTTCCATTAATAGGATTCATATGATGAAATCCCCCAGAGCTATTTAGAAACAAATCTCTGATTGCTTAGAACTATAGGTAGAGCCGATTTACTTGGACTTATTATTATTATTATTAAAACATTCAAGGTATTCGAAGGTTATGCTCTGTCTTTCTTGGGATGGGGTAATAGACATCTAGAGAAGAAATTTTGCCTAGGTCAATGTCTTACCTTCTACATGCGGCATACTTCCTTCTCTACATGGGGTAGAGAAGAATGAAGAATGCTGTAAAGGTCACAGGAGCAGAACAGGGCTGTGGGTCGGCATGTGGTAAGTGTTTCAATGCCTTATGGTTTCTTGTTGATGGTAGGCTAGCCTTCCAATTGTATTTAACACCTCAAATAATGGAAGAGGTTTTGAGATATTATAAGCAGTTGCAGTCATCATTTTATGAGTTCCTTGTGGAATAGTTCATGCAAGACAAGGCAAATGCCAGAGTCAGAGAGGGAGGAACCAATAAAAGAAAGTTTTCAAAGATATAAAAGAAGTATTTTATCATATTCTCCTCCTTTAAAGTGGGTATGTTTGGATGGAGGGGCTGTGTAGGGTGTTGGGAGGGAGTGTTATTTTTCATATAACATGGGTTTACAAACTGTTCCTAGAGAATATTGCTAGGTGGTTCGGATTTCTGTAAATACGAAGAATTTCAGATTTTTAAAAATTATTAAATTTGAAGTTTTGGAACAAATGTTTTATTTATTTTTTATTATGTTCAATTAGCCAACATATAGTACATCGTTAGTTTTTGATGTAGTGTTCCATGATTCATTAGTTGCGTATAACACCCAGTGCTCATCACCACACGTGCCCTCCTTAATACCCATCACCAGGCTAACCCATCCTCCACTCCCCTTCCTTCTGTAACCTTCAGTTTGGTTCCCAGAGTCTGGAGTCTCTCAAGTTTGTCTCCCTCCCTGATTTAGAACGAATACTTTAAAAATGAAATAGTTTTTGTGTTTCACATTCATATGACTCACTCTTCAATTGTTCTTTAAAAATACCTATATGATTTAATGGTAATAAGATATATAAGTTTTGAAGAATTTGCTTATTAAAATTTTGAGAATAAACAATTTTTAAAAGTGAAGTACACTAAGGAGTTGCAAATTACATTTGATTCATACACTATTAGCATATAATAAGAATTCAACAGTGGAGGCAAACTGATGTGTACAAAAAACTTAAGAATTCATAGAAATAACAAACTAGCTCTTTCCTCTCTACGAGTTCTTCTCTTAAATCCCATGGGTAGTTTTTGGCATTCTTTCCCCCCTGTCTGCAATGTATATCATGTTATAAAGTTATTATAGTGGAATTGTGGTATTTTCAGGTTTTTCTGCTCCTTGTACTAGATGATCTTTATAATCAGGGCTCATCTTTCTACCTTAGTATCCTATGTGATTACCGAATATAGTAGGCATTCAATAAGAATTTGCTCAATAACTTAGTTTTGCTTTGATTTATTTTTAATGCAGACAAAGAGAAAAGTCATGTTTTAATCAAGTGCTTTAAAGTCCTGGATGGTGATATTGGGACACTTATAAATTAAAAGCTGAAAAGAAAGACGACAGCCTGGAAGAAAATATTTGCATAATATATAATAAAAGGAGTACTCCTGAGGAACAAAGAACTACAAAATAACAAGAAAATCACAAACAGCCAAATGGGAAAGTAATAATAATTGAAAGATATGAATAAAAAATACCAATGGCTAATAAGCATATGAAAAGAAGATAAACCCCACTAATAATAAAAAGCCAAATTAAAACAATAGTGAGCTATCATGTTTGCTGTTTTCACAAAACAAAACTTTAAAAGGTTAATAATACCAGCGATTGGTAAAATGTGGGGCAATGACTACTCATATATTTTTAGTGTGAGTGTAAAATAGTACAGCCAATTTTGGGGGAAGAGGTTTTCATTTTCTAATCTATTAAAATTTAAAACACATGTGTTCTCTAAACCAGCAATTTCACATCTTGAAATTTATCTTAAGAAAATACTTGTACAAAGAAGCATGTGTCTGAATGTTTCTGGCAGCATTTGTTGCATTAGTGAAAAATTGGAGGCAATCTAAATATCTATTAATAAGGTGTAGGTTAAATAAATTGTGGTCTGTCCATCTGCAGAAATCTGTACAGTTATAAAAAAGATTAAGCTGAATATGTGTTCATTGACAAGGGAGATATCTGTGACATGGCATTGTGGGAAAAAGCCAGTTGTGAAGGAATATATATAGTATGATCTTTTTATGGTAAAACATATAATCATAATAAAAACTATGTGTACTAGAGTTTGAGAAGTTGCATACTATAAATAGTTACTGACTCCTGAGCATTAGGAGGCAGCCAGAGACTTTGATTTTACTTCCATATACTTACTTTTGCATTGACTGATGTTGCCACGTAATTTTTTTTGAAGATTTTATTTATTTATTTTAGAGAGAGAGAGGGACAACATGAGTGGGAGGGGCAAAGGGAGAGAGAGAGAGAATCTCAAGCAGGATCCATGCTGAGCGTGGAGCCCCCATGCAGGGCTAGATTCCAGGACCCTGAGATCATGACCTGAGCGAAAACCAAGAGTCGTTCACCTAACCGACTGAGCCACCCAGGCACCCCGCCACTTAAATTTTTAAAAACACAATGTTTTAAAAATAAAAATGCGGGGGGGGGGGGGGCTTTGTGTACTTAAAGTCAGTAACATTACATATGCTGCTTTTTTATCTTAAGTATTTCTAGTGAATATAATACATGCATATGCTTTAAAAAATCACATTATACAGGAAGAGAAGGTTGTTCTTCCTTCCATCTGTGCTGGTTGTTCTGTGAGCCTGCTAGGCAGCTGCTTCCAGGTCTTCCTTCAACTGCTCTCCCAGTTTGGATACACTTGAGTTCATGGTTTTCTTTTTTCTTGGTCCATTCCCTCATTTTGCTGAAGACGATCCTCAGAAACTTCTGAAAAAGTTTGCTTGGGAAATTCAATCTTTGAAAAGAGTTTTATTTAATTTTGTTTTTAATTTAATGTGACATATACTAAGAAGTTACAGATTAGATTTGATTCATATTGTATTAGTATATAGTAAAAATTCAATAGTCAAGGCAAACTGATGTGTATAAAAAATTAAGAACTCACAGAAATAACAAACTAGCTCTTTCCCCTCTATGACTTCTTCTCTGATAATCCACAGGCAGTTTGTGACACTTATAAATTAAAAGGACAGAATACAACAGCCTGGGAGAAAATACTTACATCATATATAATAAAAGGAATATTTCTAAGAGATAAAGAACTACAAAATAACAAGAAAACCACAAACAGCTAAATAGGAAAATAGTTATAATTGAAAGATACTAAAAAAAAAATACAAATGGTTAATAAGCATATGAACAGAAGATAAGTTCCACTAATAATTAGACAATAGTGAGCTACCAGGCTTGCCCATTGCATAAAACAAAACATGTACTCAATCCACCACCTAGAACCAAAAGTCACAGAGAAGCTTCCAAAGACAAATCTTCATCTCCATTAAAATGGATATTTTTCCATTAAAATGGATATTTATCCATTAAGATGGATATCCATTAAAATGGATATATTTAGAGAAAGCACCTTGTCATGCAATATTTATTACGTTTTCACCACAACTTCCTGAGATAGACAAAATTATCTCTAATTTACAATTAAAAATGAGATGCAGTCAGATTGACTTCCTCAAGGTTAAAACACTGGTTAGAAATGCAAAGCTAAGTACTATAATTCTACTGCCAACAACAACTATATTGAAAGATCACAGCTTTAGAGATGTGCTTTCAGTCTCTGGCATATTTTTTTTTTTTTTTTTAAAGATTTTTTATTTATTTATTTGAGAGAGAGAGAATGAGAGATAGAGAGCACGAGACGGAAGAGGGTCAGAGGGAGAAGCAGACTCCCTGCCGAGCAGCGAGCCCGATGTGGGACTCGATCCCGGGACTCCAGGATCATGACCTGAGCCTAAGGCAGTTGCTTAACCAACTGAGCCACCCAGGTGCCCCAGTCTCTGGCATATTTTAGGATGTATGATGGTTTTGTGTAAAAAGCCTAGGGCTAGAAGAGTCAGAAGGCCTAAAATCAAGTCTTATTTCTCCTAACTAGTCAACCACACCACCATGGACTTTTTTTTTTTTTTTTAAAGATTTATTTATTTATTTGAGAGAGAGAGAGAGTGCATGGGAGGGGGTAGGTCAGAGGGAGAAGCAGACTCCCCACTGAGCAGGGAGTCCGATGCGAGACTCAATCCCGGGACTCCAGGACCACGACCTGAGCCGAAGGGAGTCTCCCAAACAACTGAGCCACCCAAGCGCCCACCACCGTGGACTTTTATTTCCTCATCTGTAAAGTGACAAGGTCAGATGTGATGGCATTGCCAAAGTTCTCTCCAGCTGTCATGGTTGATGTTTCTATACACCTAGTGACCATGTCACCAAATGATCTTGTTTGCGACATAATCAACATGACTGTCGAAGTGTTTTCTGAGCATGTTGTTGTGACTTTACAGTGCCCTGTCCTTAGTGGGATGGGCTTCATCAAGAATTTTCCCGGGGCACCAAATTAAGTCTAATAATATTTAATAGTGAGGACTCTTGCCTAATTGGGACAGTCATGCTCACTTAGTTGAGATGCCTCTAGGTGATTGTGGGGTATTATGTACAGAATGTGGGGTGACTGAGCACTGGTGAAGCCATAGGCTTCTTCAAAGAATTCTGTTAGTGCCAAATAAGTGGAGCAGCATGGAGGGCAAACTCTTCCCCAGCAAAATCATCTCTCCTAGGTTAGCAGAATCACTTCTCCCAGGAAGATTACTCTTTAGTTCTCTAGGAAAGATCAATTAGTAGAGGCCACTCTTGTTTCAGAGAGAGGGGACTCTGATAGCCATGTCTAGCGTGCTGAGTGCTCAATGTAAGTGCTCAATGTATGTACCACAGCAGACAAAGTTGTGTGGTGTCTGCCAGAGAGAATTTTATCATTTACATTAAAAGACAAATCCATATAGAGGAAGGAGGCAGGAGCTGAATCTGAGGCCCAATGAAAAATCTTCAAATGTGCCGCTTATTAGCCAGAATTTAAAGGAAAAGCACAGGGTCATAGATTCTTCTTTACCATCTCCATAACCTCAACAGAAGGTGCCGAATGTAACACCTGACTGTTTTTAGCCATCAGTCTCTCTCTTAGATTAAATGAGGTCTCTGTTTCTTTGGTTTCTTGAGCTGTTGTTCTATTGAGGTTTGTTGCCTTTGCATTGTGAAAATCTTGACTCTTTTCAATATAGTTTAATATAGTTTCAATATAGTTCAATATAGTTTCAATATAAATCTTGACTTTTCCTCCACTTGGCCTTTTGACAATATTTTCCTTGTAAGTGGCATTAAGGGAAATTTTATAATAGAGAATTTTATTATTTTAAGATCTAAAAGAAAGCACACTTAATTTTTTCTCACTCTTTTTGGATGAACAGTCCTATAAAATGTGAATTGTTTCCTTTCTGGGGAGATTTTGGCTTTATCTGATATATGTTTATATCATATAATAGTGAACATGTCCTAGAAGAATCATAATATTTCCTCAGTGGTTGAATGCTCCATGCATACAATTTGTTCTTAATCCAAATAATCCCAGACTGCATGTCCCATATAATCACTGCAGTTGCCAACAGCAGACTCATCCTACTTAATTTATTTTTTTTTTCAGAGAGAGGGGTGGAGCTTTTAGATCAGTCATTTAACAAAGTTAAAGGTGTAAGTTTAATTATTGCTTTTCAGCAGTTTACATTACATTTGAGCTCAGTAACACCTTTGAGATTTCTGCTACCCAAAGCAGGAATGCTCCATGCCCTTGATTTAACCCCCTCTGAACCAGGTGCTTACCTGCACTATTATTAGCCAGAGTATTTTACAACCCCAGCTGATCCCGAGAGTTACTTCTCTCCACTATCTCACTGAGGCACTCAGACTGGGGCAAGAGAAAAATGGAAGTTAAGTGAAACAGTATGCTGAGGGCAGGTGGATTTCAGCACCCCAAAGAGAGACCTGAGTGACTCTTTAGCAAGGACAAACATTTATTTAGAGTTCTTTCCTTTCCCTTTGGTATCTCTTCACCCCCATGTCTGACCTGTTCTGAGTAGTGAATTGACGGCTTTCACTACAATGGAACTCAATAATTTGGGATGTAATAAAATATTCACTGTCCATGATTTTCATTTTAAAATTTTAGGGGCGCCTGGGTGGCTCAGTGGGTTAGGTGGCTGCCTTCGGCTCGGGTCATGATCTCAGGGTCCTGGGATCAAGTCCCATGTCAGGCTCCCTGCTCAGTGGGGAGTCTGCTTCTCCCTCCCCCCCCACTCCCCCCCACCCCAGCTCATGCTCTCTCTTCCTCTCATGCTCTCCCTATCTCAAATAAATAAACAAAATCTTTAAAAAATAAATAAATAAATAAAATTTTAATTATTTTGCCCTTCTTATGAAATCCTTTGTTTATAAGACAACGCATGTATGTTTCATATTAGTTTAAAATACTTTAAGTGACTTGGAAGGTTGTCTCAATTTGGAAAGCAGACCAATTATGCCATTTTTTCTATTTGGTACTGTTTCCTAGTAGGTACTCAATAAACAACAATTGTTGATCAGATAACTGCTAGAAATGTATTTTATAAAATAACCCGTAGAATACTTTCTCAGTATTCTGGTCCATCTGATGAGTGTTAAACATGCCAACAATTAACTAACTTGCTTCAGTTCAGAGTTGATGTCTTTCTCTTCAGGGCTGTATATGATTACATTATTTATTCTTCTAAATAAGGTCATCTTGTGACCTATTGAATGCCTAAGAATCTCTACTCACTTAGAAATTCAGATTTATTGGATCAATTTATAAGGTCAGAATTGTGCCACCGCTTCACAGCGCAAGAATTTCTTCCACTAGAGGCTCGGGTTACGCCTTGTATGCATTCCATGGAAGAGTTTTACATTTAATTCTCAACCTTAAAAGAACGTGGTTAGGAGAAAGAAGGATTGTGAATGAATTAATGAGGAAGGCAAAGTTCAGTGAAAGTCTGAAAGCTGATCAAGTTTACAGAAGTGCCTCAGCTACTTATTTGTCTGTGATTTTCCTTGGACCTCAGGTTCACGAGCTTTGCAGTTTTCAAGCAGCCCTGAACTCAGTTTCTCTGGCCTTACAAGATGGTGTTATGTGTCTTGCTCCCCATGTAGTTTTTCTAAAGGCACTTTATAAAGCTATGGTGATTTTTTGAACCCAACAGCTGGTGATATAACAAAGGTCATTGTCAGATTTATATCTAAATATACTTTACAAGTATAAGATGCTAGCAAAGTCAAGCAAATATATAGAAGTATTTTACAAAAATCTAGTAAAATTAAAAAAAATCAAATCACATTTAATCATACATTTAAATAATTGCCTTTCTTTAGAAAAATGCATTAAGAAATTGAGACAATGCCAATAAATCTCCATATTTATTGTTAGCTATGGACTAAATTATGCCCCCCAAAATAATATGTCGAAGCCCTAACCCCCAATGTGACTGTATTTGGAAATAGGATCTTAAGGAGGTAATGACATTAAATGATGTCATAAGAGTGGAGCCCTAATCAGATGGGACTGATAGCCTTAAAGGGGAGAAAGAGACCTCTTTCTCTGTCTCTCCATTTCTGTCTCTCTGTGCAGAGGAAAGGCCACGTGAGGATGCAGCGAGAAGATGGCCACCTACAAACTAGGAAGAGAGGCTTCATCAGAAACAGAACCCTGTCAGAACTTGACCTTAGACTTTCCAGTCTCCAGAGCTACAAGAAAATAAATTCCTGCTGTTTAAGTCATATAGTCTGTGGTATTTTGTTATGGCAGCCAAGCTAAGACATTTTCCATATTTATTAAAAGTGCATAGAAATGAATAAAATATGCCATAAAGTTGCAGGGGGGGGGTGGTCTTCAGAATAGCTGTCATGTTGTTCTGTCTAGAATGCTTGGCTGTTTGGAAATCATGACATGTAACTCTAAAAAATCACTTTATTGGGTGGTCAGAAGGAAGTTCTAACCCTGGTATAGCTCTAATTCCCATAAAACTTCGTGGAATTAATATTCCGGGAATGTAAACCAAATGCGTCATTTTAAACTAAACAATGGGGAAGTCTGTCTATTCACAAACACTCAAGAGAATCCCTAAAGATTCATTTTGCCCAAGATGGAGAGAGGGAGAGCTGCTCCCTCAGGGGAGAACACTGTGGGGAGCCCGTAAAGCTAAGACATTGTCTTGACCAGCTTTCCTGGATCTGTGACATTGTTCTGCCTTCTTTCATGCAGGTAAGCATAGAGACAAACAGCAAACATTACAGAAGTCAGAGAGGATTACTAGAAACAAAAGAATGTAATTGAGTCATTATCCACAAGCACAGAGAAGCTAAAGGTTAAGTGACCTGCCCACAGTGCTCATTCACAGGAAATAAATAGTCAAAATCGGAAACCAAGTCTCTCGACTTGCATTGTCCACGCTCTTACCCATCCACGACACATAACTCCTCTCTCTACATGAAGAATATGACGGGGCATACAAGATGTGTGCCACAGACTCCATGGCATAACACAATGCTTTATAACATCGTATAATGGGTGCATGTTGCTTGATGGAAAACAACCTGAAATACGAGATACTTTTTAACACTGAAGCCATTTCAAACATCTGCGTCTTATAGTGTAACTGTTTCCCTTCCTTTATAAATTATCCAGGATGTGGACAAGTCAAATGGTCCTCACATATATTCAGAGGAAGTCAACAAACTTATTTACTTTCCTTGGCTGGTTCTTATTTTGTTATCTCTTATAGAGGTACATTCTTGAAAGAAAAATAATGATTTGGTTATGCGATCTTTGTCAAAATCATTTGTAAACATTCTTCCATAATGGAAAAGAATCAACCTTGAAATAAACTAAAACAGTTATTTTTCTTGACTGAAAGTACTTGCCTCAAAAAGAATTTCAATTAATTTTCAACTATCAAGGATGCTATATTGGTTTTTTTTCCAGTTTTATTGAGAAATAATTGACATACATTACTGTATAAGTTTAAGACATACAGTATGATGGTTTGACTTACACATAAGTGAAATAATAACCACAATAGGTTCAGCTAACATCTGTCATCGCATATAAATACAATAAAAAGAAAAGAAAGGAAAAAAGGGGGAAAACTGTTTTATTTGTAGCACAGAATCTTTTGGGAAGAAGACCAATAACAACAAAAAGCAATCTGAATTTCTCAGAGCCTTAAGGTTGCTCCAAATTTATATGTCTGAACTTATGTAATAACAGATTTTAGTGTTAACTGAACTTGCTTTCTATTTAAAAACTCTGTCTTAGAAGCAAAATCCACCATAGGTAATGACTTCTAATTGTAGTTTTTCATGTAGTTTGTAGTATCTAGGTTTTTTATTTTAATTTCCTCAATAAACTGGTCACAAATTATTATTTTGAACAATTCACAACTTGGCAATTTAAAATTTTGCTATAGCATTTATCAAGAAAAATTCCATTTGCTGCTGATAGGGAGTGTCATATTCTCCAATAGATCTTGGCCAGCCAAGGGAGTGCTTAGGTAAATTGTCTCACCTAACACCACAACCCTGTAGTTCATAGTAGAAGATGAAAACTGAAATCATAAAGGCTCAACGGGGAGTCAGCTCACTCTGGGAATGGTGTTGGACCATAACAGATATTATAAGTTACCACATTACTAAGTAATGATTCTTGCTGCATGAAATAGTTCCCTTATGTGTTTCTTAAATTCCCCTTGTTGCACTTTATTGTGCATTTCCTCCCATTTAGTCCTCGGTGAAAAATGAAGTTCCTTGGGGTGCCTGGGTGGCTCAGTTGTTAAGCGTCTGCCTTCAGCTCAGGTCATGATCCCAGGGTCCCGGGATCGAGCCCCACATCGGGCTCTCTGCTCGGTGGGAAGTCTGCTTCTCCCTCTACCACTCCCCCTGCTTGTGTTCCCTCTCTCGCTGTCTCTCTCTCTCTCTCTGTCAAATAAATAAATAAATAAAATCTTTAAAAAAAAAATGAAGTTCCTTGTTAGTGGAGATGAAGAGTGTCTAGTCACCAAACTTTAAGAAATTTTCATAGTCTTGATAATAGGTATTGTATATATATTCTTCTCTACAATGAATAATCTCACTTCCCTGCCTCTTTCCACATCTTCTCTCATTTCAAAATCCCTAGATCACTCTGAGAATGGAAGGAACAGATAAGGAATTAAGAGTTAAGTTTCTAGTCATAGTTCTACCACAAATTAACTGTATGCCGTTGGATAAAATACTTCAACTTTCTGGGCTTTGTCACCAGTGAAATGTGGAGTTTGGACACAATCATCTCTAACTATTCATCTATCTCTAAAACCAAATTTCTGATGCTTCCCTGAAATCTGTCTAGTTCTTCCACCTTAATTAGGGAAGCTACAAGTGGACACAGCATGCTGGTGCTAAGTACAGAAGTTAGGTCATCACCAGGACATGTTATATTACTCCTTCTGAATCCTGGTCTCATAGTATTACTACTTCTGAATCCTGGTCTCATAATATTTTAAAATTATTGGATGTAAGTGGTGAAAGAATCATTTTATTATCCACGTTGACCTCAAGACTATTTTCCTGCTAATCTTTCTCATCCTTACTAGCTTTAAATTATTTTTTAGCTTTGTTTTTAAGTGTATCAGCTAAAGACATATCTAATTAACATTCATTTTGTTTGCTACTGATTATTTCTCCAACATATTATTTTATTTTTATAATCTAGGCAACCATGGACTAGCCAACCTTTCCACCTGGCAGTTATCATTTACTTCCTTAATTGCTATTCTCACAAATCACCAAGGAAAATATTTAGCAGTATCAGGGCTGGTGTTGGCCCCAGAGTAGTACCACTAATGTTGACACTGATCCTCTGATAAAGTCCTCTCTGCAAAATGACCATGAGTTATGTGATCCACCCTAGACTATGTTCCCAATAGACTTATTTTCCATTTACCTATTTATTTGATTATATTTAGTGCATATATGCTGTATTGATCTACTTTTCTTGAGAGATAGAGAAGCAGCCTAAGGCAAGAGGGTGACACCTAGGAACCTATTTAGATAATAGAAGGAAACTTAGCATGGAAGGAAAAAGAAAAAACAACAGAAATATTATAGCCAACTGAACTATATTAATTTCTATATTAAATGTGATTGGATTAAAATTTCCAATTAAAAACAGAGATTATCAGAATGAATAATAAGACTGTATGTTGCCAATATGAATACACACTTTAAATATAGAATCACAAAGAGTTTAAAAGTAAAAAGATAGAAAAAATATACACCATCCAAACACAAATCATAAGAAAGCTGGTGTAATTGCATTTCTGTCAGACAAAGTAGGCTTCAAACAAGAAGTATTGTCCAAGATAAAGAGGGATATTTTATAATGATAAAACATTGAATGTATCGACAGACATGACAATTCTGAACATAATACACCTAATAACAGAGATTTAAAGTCCATAAAAAAAAACTGACAAAACTAAATGGGGAAAAGAGATAAATTCACAATCATCACTAGAAACTTTAAGAGGCAACACTCATAAATTGATAGAACAAAGAGATTTTTCAGAACTCAATAGAAAAATAAGATTTGAATAGCACTACCAACCAGTGACCTAACAGACTTTTATAGAACACTACATCTGACAGCTGCAGAAAACACATTCTCTTCAAGCACACATGGAATGTTAAACAAAAAACCAATATGCTAGTCTATTAAAAACCCTCAGTAAATTTTAAAGGATTGAAATCACAGTGTATTTTATCTGACCTCAACAGGATTACATTAGAAATCCTTAACAAACAAACAAACAAAAAATCAATAAATTCCTCCAAGTATTTGAATATTAAAGAACATATTTCTAAATGACCTTTTAGTCAAAGAAAAAATCAGAAGAGAAATTAGAAAATATTTTGAATCGAACAATAAAAAACACAAATACTGAAATTTGTATGATGTAGCTAAGAGTGTTTAAAGGGAAATTTATAGCTTTAAATACTTATATTAGAAAAACAATAAAAGTCTAAAGTTAATTGCATTTTAAAATTATAGAGAAAGGGGCACCTGGGTGGCTCAGCCATTTAGACATCTGACTCTTGATTTTGGCTCAGGTCATGATTTCAGGGTTGTGAGGTCAAGCCCCACATGGGGTTTGGTCCTCAGGGAATCTGCTTGGGATTCTCTTTCTCCCCCTGCCTCCCACCCCCCCATTTGCACTCCTTCTCTTTCTCTCTCTCTCAAAAAAAAAAAAATTATAGTAAGAGAAAAGGAAATTAAGCCCCAAGTAAGTGGAAGAAAGGAAATAGTAAATGTAAAAACAAAAATCAATGAAGAAATCTTAAATAGTAAGAATATCAACACATTTGGAAGCATCAAAATTTGGTTTTTCTAAAATATTATTTGGATTGATAAACCTCTATCAAAACTAGTAAAAAATTTTTTACAAATGCCAAAAGCAAGAATGAAAGAGGGACTATCACTACAGATCCTCAGAAAGAAAATAAGAAAACTCTATGAACAGCTCTATGCCAACAATTTTGACAACATAGATGAAGTGGAAAAATTCTTTGAGAAATATTATTTCCAAAATGGATACAAGAAGATATATAACCTGAATAAAAGCTGTATTAACTGAATAAAAGTATTTATGTTAAAGAAATTGAATTTGTAATTAAAAATTTCCTCAGAGAAAATTCCTGGCTCAGACACTTGGCTCAGGGTAAATTCTATCAAATATTTAAAAGAAAAAACATCTTATACAAAACTTTTTGGAAAATAAAGGGGAAGGGATTCATCCCAATATATTTTATGAGGCCAGAATAATCTTACCACTGAAATTTGAAGATGACACTATAAGAAAAGAAAAAACAGACCAATATTCCTCATGAACACACATACCCGCAAAAACCTTAACAAAACTCAACAATATATTAAAAAGATAATACATTATAAGCAAATAGCGTTCATCCGAAGACTGCAATATTGGTTTAATATTTAAACATTTACCAATTGAAATCACTGTATTAAAATAAATGAGAAACTCACCCCAAAATTTTAATAGATATAGAAAAAACATTTGACAACACCCAACAAACTCTCAGCAAACCAGAAACAGTAGGAAACTTCCTTAATATGATAAAGGATATTTATGAAAAACCTGTAGCTAATATCACACTTAATGGAGAAATAGTGAACACTTTCCACTAAGGCAAACATCAAGCTAAGGATGTTTGCTTTCACCATTCCTAACCAACATTGTATTGATTCTAAGAAAAATTTAAACAGTCTTTATTTCAGACAACAGGATTTTGTATGAAGAGAATCCTAAAGAATTTAGCAAAAAAACAAAAACAACCCCCAAAACAAAAACCAAAAAACCTATTAAAAACAATAAATGATTATGTGATTTCAACAAGGTCACAAGATTTAAGATTTCTATACAAAAAAATCAATTCTGTTTCTATATACTAGCAATAAATAGTCAGAAATAAACATTTCAAAATGATGGCAAAAATACATGACATACTTAGGAATACATTTAACATACATGTGCAAGACCTGTACTTTGAAAAATACAAAATACTTATGAGAAAGTTAAACACCAAAAAAAAAAAAAAAAATGGAGAGGTGAGCCAGATTCTGTGTCAGAAGACTGAATATTGCTAAGATCCCAATTCTCCCCATATTCATTTATAGATTGAATGCAATTCCAATCACATACCCAGCAAGTCTTTTTTGTTTTTTCCTGACAAGCTGAAACTAAAATTGATATTGAAAATGTAAACGGTGTTGGTTGTGATCTCTCCTCTTTCATTCATGATTTTATTTATTTGGGTCATTTCTCTTTTCTTTTTGATAAGTTTGGCCAGGGGTTTATCAATCTTGTTAATTCTTTCAAAGAACGAGCTCCTAGTTTTGTTGATCTGTACTACTGTTCTTTTGGTTTCTATTTCATTGATTTCTGCTCTGATCTTTATTATTTCTCTTCTGCTGGGTTTTAGGCTTTATTTGTTGTTCTTTCTCCAACTCCTTTAGGTGTAGGGTTAGGTTGTGTATTTGAGACCTTTCTTGTTTCTTGAGAAAGGTTTGTGATGAACATGGACGCAAAAATTCTCACCAAAATACTAGCCAATAGGATCCAACAGTACATTAAAAGTATTATTCACCACGACCAAGTGGGATTTATTCCTGGGCTGCAAGGTTGGTTCAACATCCGCAAATCAATCAATGTGATACAATACATTAATAAAAGAAAGAACAAGAATCATATGATCCTCTCAATAGATGCAGAAAAAGCATTTGACAAAGTACAGCATCCTTTCTTGATCAAAACTCTTCAGAGTATAGGGATGGAGGGTACATACCTCAATATCATAAAAGCCATCTATGAAAAACCCACAGTGAATATCATTCTCAATGGGGAAAAACTGAGAGCTCTCCCCCTAAGGTCGGGAACATGGCAGGGATGTCCACTATCACCCCTGTTCAACATAGTATTAGAAGTCCTAGCCACAGCAATCAGACAACAAAAATAAATAAAAGGCATCTGAATCAGCAAGAAGAAGTCAAACTCTCACTCTTTGTAGATGATATGATACTTTATGTGGAAAACCCAAAAGACTCCACCCCAAAACTGCTAGAACTCATACAGGAATTCAGTAAAGTGGCAGGATATAAAAATCAATGCACAGAAATCAGTGGCATTCCTATACACCAACAACAAGACAGAAGAAAGAGAATTTAAGGAGTCGATCCCATTTACAATTGCGCCCAAAACCATAAGATACCTAGGAGTAAATCTAATCAAAGAGGCAAAGAATCTGTACTCAGAAAACTATAAAATACTCATGAAAGAAATTGAGGAAGACAAAAAGAAATGGAAAAACGTTCCATGCTCATGGATTGGAAGAACAAATATTGTGAAGATGTTAAAGCTACCTAGAGCAATCTACACATTCAATGCAATCTCTATCAAAATACCATCCACTTTTTTCAAAGAAATGGAACAAATAATCCTAAAATTTGTATGGAACAAGAAAAGACCCCAAATAGCCAGAGGAATGTTGAAAAAGAAAAGCAAAGCTGGTGGCGTCACAATTCTGGACTTCAAGCTCTATTACAAAGCTGTAATCATCAAGACACTGGCACAAAAACAGACACATAGATCAATGGAACAGAATAGAGAGCCCAGAAATGGACCCTCAATTCTATGGTCAACTAATCTTCGACAAAGCAGGAAAGAATGTCCAATGGAAAAAAGACAGTCTCTTCAACAAATGGGAAAATTGGACAGCCACATGCAGAAGAATGAAACTGGACCATTTCCTTACACCACACACAAAAATAGACTCAAAATGGTTGAAAGACCTAAATGTGAGACAGTCCATCAAAATCCTAAAGGAGAACACAGGCAGCAACCTCTTCGACCTCAGCCTCAGCAACTTCTTCCTAGAAACATCACCAAAGGCAAGGGAAGCAAGGGCAAAAATGAACTCTTGGGACTTCATCAAGATAAAAAGCTTTTGCACAGCAAAAGAAACAGTCAACAAAACCAAAAGACAACCGACAGAATGGGAGAAGATATTTGCAAATGACATATCAGATAAAGGGCTAATATCCAAAATCTATAAAGAACTTATCAAACTCAACACCCAAAGAACAAATAATCCAATCAAGAAATGGGCAGAAGACATGAGCAGACATTTTTCCAAAGAAGACATCCAAATGGCCAACAGACACATGAAAAAGTGCTCAACATCGCTCGGCATCAGGGAAATCCAAATCAAAACCTCAATGAGATACCACCTCACACCAGTCAGAATGGCTAAAATTAACAAGTCAGGAAACGACAGATGTTGACGGGGATGCAGAGAGAGGGGAACCCTCCTACGCTGTTGGTGGGAAAGCAAGTTGGTGCAGCCACTCTGGAAAACAGTATGGAGGTTCCTCAAAAAGTTCAAAATAGAGCTACCATACGATCCCCCAATTGCACTATTGGGTATTTACCCCAAAGATAAAAATATAAGGATCTGAAGGGGTATGTGCACCCCGATGTTTATAGCAGCAATGTCCACAATAGCCAAACTGTGGAAAGAGCCAAGATGTCCATCGACAGATGAATGGATAAAAAAGATTTGGTATATATATACAATGGAATATTATGCAGCCATCAAAAGGAATGAAATCTTGCCATTTGCAAGGACGTGGATGGAACTGGAGGGTATTCTGCTGAGCGAAATAAGTCAATTAGAGAAAGACATGTATCATATGATCTCACTGATATGAGGAATTCTTAACCTCAGGAAACAACCTGAGGGTTGCTGGAGTGGTGGGGCGTGGGAGGGATGGGGTGGCTGGGTGATAGTCATTGGGGAGGGTATGTGCTATGGTGAGTGCTGTGAATTGTGTAAGACTGTTGAATCAGAGACCTGTACCTCTGAAACAAATAATATGTTATACATTAAAAAAAAAAAAAAAAAGAAAGAAGATAGCAGGAAGGGAAAAATGAAGCGGGGGAAATCGGAGCGGGAAACGAACCATGGGAGACTATGGACTCTGGAATACAAACTGAGGTTTCTAGAGGGGAGGGGGGTCGGGGGATGGGTTAGCCCAGTGATGGGTATTAAAGAGGGCACGTACTGCATGGAGCACTGGGTGTTACACGCAAACAATGAATCATGGAACACTACATCAAAAACTAATGATGTATGGTGATTAACATAATAAAAAAATAAAAAATAAAATGTAAAGGGCCTTCAATTACTAAAACAAGGTTCCAAAAGAAGAATAAATTTGGAAAATTTTCACTGTATGATCAAGAGTTCATGTAAGGTTATAATTGAGAAATGTGATTTTTGTGTAAGGATAGATAATAGACTCATGGAACGATATAGAGAGTACAGAAATAGGTTGTATATTTATGGTCAAAATTTTTTTTACAAAGATGTCAATGAAATTTAATAGTAAAATAATTTTCCCCAATGTAACATGCTAGATAAACTGGATACTCATATATATTTTTTACACTATACACAAAAATTAACTGTAAAAATATTACAGACCTAAGGCAGAAGCTAAAAACTAGGCCTATAAAGAAAACAGCTGGAGAGTATCTTTGTGAAGTTGGGGTAGGAAAATATTTATAAACAGAAGGCAAAAAGGGAAAAAAATTGATAAACAAAACTTACCAAAATTCAAAAGATACTGTTACAGAAATGAAAAAGTAAACCACAGCCTGGGATATAATTTCCCCAGTACATACACCTGACAAATAACTTACATAGGAGAATAGTTTTTAAAACTACAAATCAACAGTAAAAATACTCAATAAAAACGGGCAAAAGTTTTGCACAGATACTTCATAAAAGAGAATATATAAATTCCCAATAGACATATGAAAATATGGGAAATACATAAGGGAAATGCAAATTAAAACCACAAAGAGATATCATTATACATCCATTAGGATGGCTACAAGTAAAAATACCAAATGTCAGAAAAAATGTAGGGCAATGGAATTACTCACATTGCCGATGGGATAGCAAAATAGTACATCAGCACTGGAAAGCTGTTTGGCAATTTCTCATTAAGTTAAATATCTCCTTCACCTTTGACCCAGCAATTCCCTCCTAGGTATTAATATACACACACCCCTCCCCTGCCAAAGAAAATGTAAGTCCCCAAGAAGCCATGTACAGGAATGTTCACTGTAACCTTATTCATTAGAATGAAAAATTGGAATCAAGCCAATTTGTCTATTAACAGAAGCATAGATAAATTGTGGTGTATTCACACGATGGAATATTATGCAGTAAGGAAAAGGAACAAATTGCAAATACATGCAATCACATAGATCAATCTAAACAATCATAAACAACACACGGTCCAGGAATAGGCAAAACTAATCTATGGGGATAAAATCAAAACCATAGTTGTTCCTTTCACAAGAGAAATTGGGAAAAAAGCTAAGGAAAATTTCAAAGGCAATGTTTTACATCTTTCTTGGGACATTGATAACATGAGCATATACATTTGTCAAGATTCACTCATCCGTACACTCAAAGTCTATACTTAACTACTGTATGTAATTATACTTCAATAAAATAAAGAAAAAAGTCCCCCAACCCTCAAATCTGTATGATACATGTCATTAGGGGCATGTATGATATGACATAATCTATAGTTATGTTTGCATGTGTGCATCTGAAGAGACCAGTTCATTTGACCATGTGGCAATCTGCTCTTCTGAAGTGGATGTGAACGGATTTTTCTTAATGCCTTATAAAAGATACTATTTCGACAAGACAGAAATTAAATGCCTTATAGGCCAATGACCTCAACACATGTAGTTGGATTCCTGAGTCAAAATATAAAAGTGCCTGTGGAGGATCCAAGCCCAGAAAACTGGTATAAAGTGCCCAAAGCCATACATTTGTGAGCCAGATGCTGTAGTCTGATAGAAAGTAGGCATGGAGGTTGTAGTTCTTCCTATCGATCTCAAACACAATCCAGGCGTGCCTGGGTGCCTCAGTCAGTTAAGCGTCTGCCTTTGGCTCAGGTCATGATTCCAGGGTCCTGGGATTGAGTCCCGCATCGGGCTCCCTGCTCGGCGGGGATTCTGCTTCTCCCTCTGCCCCATACCCCGCTTGTGCACTCTCTCTCTCTCTCAAATAAATAAATAAAATCTTTAAATAAATAAATAAATAAATAAAAATAAACAACAATCCAAGTCTTAAATCATGGCATATCAGAGTTGTACAAAATCTAACAGGTCATGTGGGTCGTAAGCCTTCTAATTTTACAGGTAGAGAACTTGACACTCAGAGATGTTAAATATTTGCTCAAAATCACACAGCTAGTTAGTGGTAATCAAAATAACCAAACTCCCAACAGTATGGGAAGCCATTATGTATGGATGCCTCTCATACATAAAATGACCCATGATTTTCAAAGTAAAAGTGAGTAGACCACCAGTGCATACACTCTTCAGTAGAAACATTGCCTTTTGAGTTTCCCACCGTCCATTTAAGTCTTTCTTTGAGAGATATTTGAACCAGATTTCGATGGGAGAGGAAAGAGTGAGTAACTAATGGTGTTTGCCTGAGCCCATAAGCCTCTAGGGCTGGCTCATGACTGAGAAAGGCTTTCATTGCAAGGACCTACATCTCAATTTCTTACTGCAGCTTTTCTGTAGACGTTTTAAGATCAGACAGGGGAGTGCAATGCATCATTGAACCGAACCTGCCTCTGTTCGGCAAGGTGAACACAACTGTTCATTTGCATTTAATTTTAAGCGGTAATTTTTTGGGCTTTTTAAAATGACATAAGGATCATTTATATTTTCAAGATCTAAGCAAAGTGTTGCTCTCCAAATGGTAACTTCATTGTTTTTACTCCTGTGAGATTTTAGAAAACCTAGAGATCATGCTTGCAGCCCAGCTTTCCTTTGGAGATAGGGTTTGCAGTCTAACGTGCTGTTTATATTTTAATACAAACTGATTTTCCTCATAGTAGTGAAAGCCCTTGGGGACTTGTGTTGGGGGGACAGTGGATATCAGGGGCCTGGAATTATCCAATTTGCCCCTCCTTTGTAAAGGACTTCTGTTACACTTGCACCCCGACATTTGGGGCTTACTAGCCCCAGAAAGACACTTGCACAATTAGAATTGCTGCTCCTAGAGTCTTCTCCTCATTCACCTGAGACTGTTTAAGGGCCCTGTGGTAAGTTCTACCAACGTCAGTCAGTTTGAGAGGCCTGCGGAAGTCTTACAGTCCTCGGAATGCCCTAGTAAGTGAGGTCCAGGGAGCTGCAGAGGCTCCTGATTCTCTTTTCTCCAACTCTTTTGACCTGACTTTCCAGCCCCTCTGACTGAGAAGCATAGGCCCGGTAGCACTCAACAAGGCTGTTTGAAAATGCAAACTGAGAACTCTGGGGAGAAATAAAACTATGAATTTATATATGTGGAAAGCACCATTTGGGGAAAACTTCTAAGATGTATTAATTGGGCAAAAGCTAGTTAGCTTTTTGGGAAAATGAATCAAAGTTGAATGACTTCCATTGTACATTATAATAAATAAGCCTCTCTTTAGCATGCTAATATTAGTCTTTCTTTCTAATTCCGGCTTTTTAATAAAAATAAACACATTCATGTTCACCTTATTTTTTTTCTTTCACACCACGCCAAGATTTCTGATGTACTATAAAATTTGGTTTCCAATGTCTGTTTTAATTGTATATGAACTGCCGTAAATGCCCTGGTGCCAACATGTTAGGAGCCTTTAGTGAGCCTGTCTAACACGAAGCTAGACTTCTCTATGTGTACTGGATGACACGGGGGACTCCTAAAAGCAGTCACTTGACTGACCCCATAACCTTGCTGGGACAATGTGAGAGCACCAGGAGGCATTTTCTGAGGCACCGTTGAGGCTATAAGCCCAAACAATGTGTACTGGCAGAAACCCTCAGTAAATATTTATTAAGATCAATGGCTACATACAATGTGCTGATGGTAGCTTTCTGTTTGGAATTAAAATTAAGATGAATTGTATAATTGATGTATTAGGACCTCCTCTCTGCTTTTAAAGCACAAGACAGGTTTTTTTGTTTTCTTTTTTCCATGTGACTTAATACATCTTGTTAGTTACCAGACATTGCATCATAACGCTTACATATGCATTTAACTTATGGCCAGTCTGTTGTGGTTTGGTGACAGTGATATGACCTACAGAAACGTCTTGGATAAGGGCCACGATCAGATTGTGGTGAGTCATTTGACCTCTATTTAGGTGGCCTGTTTTAAGGCGCTAACAGTTAGTTCATAATCACATTCAGCAACACTCAGTAAGGGCCGGCATTAGGAAAAGCAGTGCCTTTCAGAGAGGGTTCCTTGGAGCCTGGAGTGGAGAAGGAGTGTCCAGAGGACCCACAAGACTAGAAGATGTTTATAGAAGAGAAGATTCTTGCTGGCCAGGGATAAAAGAGTAATTTTCTTTCCCACATAAATGCTTTAAAAAATCAGTGGTTGCAAGATCTTATCTGGACCTGCATTACCTTAGATATTCTTGAGTATTATTTTGAGTATTTGGGGTATATTTTCCATAATGCCCTCTTCCTTTAAACAGGTGTCCTTCAAAGGAAAGAATAAGGTTTGGGGTTTTAATTTATAGCCAGATATAAAGAAAATTTAACTGGAAGTATCTTTTAGGGTAAGAACATAAACTATTTTGAATAATTCACTGAAAGCAAAGAAAATAATTTTGCTCCCATTTCTGCAGCAAAAAGGAAGAAAGAATTGATATTGTCATATATTCTATAGTCTTTAACAGGTAAGCCAAAAACTCTAAGTCCTACCCCTCCAGAAGAGAATATGATCTAAAGTACTGCATCCTCTCTGCTGCAGTCAAAATGGTAGTGTCAAAAAAGACATGTTCCCCCTCTAAAATCTGGTTTAGAGCAGCAATTCTCAAATCCTAGGTCTGGAATCACTAGTGATCCATTGTTCATGCATCATGCGCCATTCAAGTTCTAAAATAACTCATCTAAGGTACTCAACTTTTAAATAAATAGTACAGACTGACCTAGACATCTCTTTAGAGGCTTATTATCAAAATGATTGCAATTTGACCTCTAATTCTGGATGTAGCCTCCCAGAGAACATCTGTGGACTTTTTTCTTGGTTGGTGGGTTGGTTGTTTTTGTTTGTTTGTTTTTTATGAAAGTAGTAGCCCCTCTGCCCGATCATATGTCTAAAGCTACTGCTACAGAGCAATATCTGCAATTTAAGGTTAAATTTAAGCTTTGAAACCTATTGTCTTTGTCTTTGCCTAAGCTAATGAATCCTTTCAGTTCAACCTGGCCAATTATTTTGTTTCCTCATATTGAGTTCAGGAATAATAACATAGTGGTTACTGGGTGTTTTTGTTTTTAAGTTTGATCTAACAATTACTGCCTTTTCTTTAAACAAACAGCAACCTCAACTAAATTTTCACATTCCCCCCCACTTATTTTTAGCATTTCATCATAAGGGATAAGAATTTCCACAAAGGATTTTTCCAGAAACTTCACAGGACATTTCTGATTCCATCTTTTAAGTCTTGGATCAAAATATTGAATGCCACTTGACCATGCAAGAGCCATAAGTAACTTGGCTCTGTAAATAACATCAGATTAGCAATGAAGCTCTGGCAGTATCTGAAAGATGGCCTGTTCTGTGCTCAGCAATAATTGCTTTTCTTTGACTACTCCTAGAATCCTGAAAAAGGTGTATCTTTTGAATATACTATATGCTTTTCAAAGATAACAAGTTATAAAGCACTCATTTTTAAAATATTTTCTTAGGGAAGTTCCTTAAGTGTTTTTTCGTATTGCACTGACAAACTGATATAAAGTGTATATGGGTATTTGGTATATTAACTAATCAATGAGTCTTATAATCCTGTATTAATCCTTTATGTGTTTATCTTTTTGTTTCCCCTAAGAAATGCCATCAGGAGTCAAGGACACTGAAGTTTGGAAGGAACAGTTGGGAAGGGTTAAGGGTGCCCAATCATATACAGAACCAAAATTATGTGGTCCTGGTCTCTGAAGAATACAATTTCTTTGTCAAATTTGCTATAAGCGAGAAAAGTATGATCAACTGGGTAATCACTTATTATTCAGCACTCACACAGCTGTGCCATTTCCTGTTGGCTAAAGGGTGAGAGCTAAGTCTACACAGCAGCAGTAAATCACATTAGCAGTCAGCATTAATGAGCAAAAACAAGACCAAATTCTGCAACCTGAATGGAGTACCCTTACCAAACAGACTACATAGCTTACTGCAATGCCCTTGACAGGGCAATCAGCCATAATTCTAAGAGGAAATACAGATAAAGATTGCCTTCCAAGAGAACAAATTCTTTCCAGATAACAAGTTCAATCCACTGAGTTTTATGAACCTTTCCTCCCTTCCTCTGTCTCCAAAAAAAAAAAAACCCCCAAAAAAACCCCTCCCATTTTGTTGATGTTACATAAGGCCAGCTGAGGGACTCTCGAGAGAAGAGACAACTTCAGAACAGAGTACGCATCTGCCCTTATTTTCATATTGAACCTCATGTATTTGAAGCTATTGCATACCCATCATCTTAATTAAATTCTCAAAGAGAATGCCCGTGACTCAGATCCCTATTTTCTGACATGACGTCTATGAAGGCATGCTGCCCATGTTCTTGTTTCTCTGTCATCCCGCTCCGCTGTTGATGTCCGTGAGAGACCTGTGCTTTCTCTTCACGGTGCACTTGCTCCTTCAAACGCTTCTGCTGGATGGAGTCTGAAGAGAGGCAGCAACCGTGAATAAATAATTAGGAGTATGCCCTACAATATTCCCCCATGAGCCCAGAGCTCTAGAAATCCACGGAACCTGAAAGGGGGGGTGACTGTAGTGTGTTTCTAAATGTCTGAAAGTATAGGGCACGTGATTTTCTAAGTAGCCTTATTTTGCAACGTGAAGGAGGCAGATGTTATCATCCTTTTATAAGGATGAGACTAAAGGAAATGATTCAGTCAGTGTTTGCCCAAGGTCAGACAGTGCATTAGTATAACCTGGACCAAAACCCAAATTTCCCGACTTGTAGTCCAGTGCTTACAGAAAGAACACAGAGCTGTTGTTGTGTATCCTTTGATGCTACCCTTCGATGGCTATTCTCTCTCAGCCTTCTCTCCAGGCCTGGCACCAACCCTTTTTTGTGTCAGATGAAATGTAGTTTCTGTGGGAGGGGTGGCTTCCCCCTAATAAGCAAAGGGTTAACCACAAAGGAAAGAATTCGTCAGCTCAAACCTCTTAGGGCAACTGAATGCTGAATACACATGGTTTATTAGCCCATCCATTTTGAAATGTTTGCTATTTTTTTCTCTCTCTTGAACTTAGGGGTTAAGTAGAGAAAGGATAGAGTAATAGGAAGACAAACAGGAAGAATAAGAAAAAGAAGAACATTAGGTAATGTATGCTCCCTGGATGGGGTTTCACATCTTCCAAATGAATGGTTTTCTTAAGGGAAAAACTTTCATTGCAGTCTAACAGTTTAGTCTTTTCTAGGACTTTAGATATCATTTAGATTTGAAAATCTCATTGAAGATGAGAAGTTACATCAGAGTTTTACAGTTAGTGAAGTGACAGGTGCAGACGTAAACTTGGAACCATTCATTCATTCATTCATTCAGTCAGTCAAGTAATCATGTTATTACCCAGCTGTAAGCCCTTCTATGTCTGACGGCATATTACCCTTGGAATAAAATCCAGGGCGCCTGGAGGCTGAGTTGGTTAAGCATACAAGTTCGGCTCAGGTCATGGTCTCGGGGTCATGAGATCGAGTCCCACAATGGGCTCTGAGCTCAGCATGGAGTCTGCTTGAGATTCTCTCCCTCCCCCTCTGCCCCTCTCTCCACTCACGCTCTCTCTCTCAAATAAGTAAATAAAATATTTAAAAAAAATCCAAATTCTATGATCACATCTCCAAGGCCCAATTATTTAGTTCCTATCTGCTCCCTTCTGCTCTGCTACCCATTTTCTCCCCCCTTTGGGGGCCCCAATCCTTCTGGCCCTCCTCCTGTTCATGATACCCACCAAACTCTTTCCCTGCATGGGACCTTTTCACTCTCCGTTCCCTTGCCTTCCAGGGGACCTTCTTATTGCCAATTTGCTCTTATTGCTCTCATTTGCTCAGCATTATAGACTCAGGCTCCTTAGAGAGGCATTGCCAGGCCACTGGGTCTAATCCAGATAAACTATAGTTTATCAAGCTATCCCATTTTTTTCTCCATAGAGCTTAGCACATTCTTTTTTTTTTTAAAGATTTTATTTATTTGAGAGAGAGAGAATGAGAGAGAGAGAAAGCACATGAGAAGGGGGGAGGGTCAGAGGGAGAAGCAGATTCCCTGCTGAGCGGGGAGCCCGATGCAGGACTCCATCCAGGGACTCCAGGATCACGACCTGAGCCGAAGGCAGTCGCTTAACCAACTGAGCCACCCAGGCGCCCAGCACATTCATTCTTATTTATGTACTTACTTCCCTATTGTCTCTCTCTGGTCTGGAATATGTACCTCTGTGAGAGCAGCAAACAGGACTGGCTTGTTTACTGTTACCTGCACAGTTCCTAGAAATGTGCCTGGCATATAGTAGGTGCTTAATAACTATCTATTGAACTAAATACTAAATGAATTTTTAAAAAATATTGAATATCTATGAGACACTGAGCACTAGCGATCCAAAGAAGAAAAGGAAAGAATTCTTGCTCTAACGAGACTCAGAGACTAGTAACTTCAGGCAGTTGGTTTTCTACTCTATTATACAGCCATTAAATTTCACTCAGCAACTGGCAGATTCCTGGAGATTCAGGTCACCTGATTTCCAAAAATAGTCATCCACTATGATTTCAGATTATTCATTGGTAAAGTAATTTTGCCTCTCATTTTGCCTGGGATAGACCCTGTTTACAACTGCTGTTCTGACATAATCATTAGTAGTACCTTTTTTTGCTCTCAAAAGTGCCCAGCTTATATGACAAATTACATACCTCTTCACTGTCAGCCAAATACTAATAATTCATAATTATTGCTAGTTAGAGTGGCTTACCCACATAGGCTATGTCAATTAAGTATTGTGGAAGGTCACATCATATCTCTAGAAAAGGGCAACTTTCTAAGTTAAAAATCGGAGGGAAAAAAAGGGTGCATCTGTTCTCCCAGTTCCAATTAGTGAGTCCACTAATTGGACCAGTATTTCCCAAGATATGTTCAATAATTCTAAGAAGTATAAATAGAAGTTACATGCAAAATATAAAATAGAGCAGAGATTCTTTATTGTGCCAGAAACTATTCTGCAAAGTTCATTTGCACTTCCTCATCATTGCTATTATGATTCCTATTTTACAGATGATGAAGTTGAGGCTCAGAGAGGTTGAAGAACTCATCCATCCAAGGTCACACAGATACACTTCTTGGTGATCTCCTGTCCCCAACCATTGTGCCCATTGCTTCTCAAATGAAAGAACAAATAATTTGATAAAAGCTTCCTGTGCTTAAGCAGGGCATGCCAGGTCAAACTATGTTAGGTAGGCTACTTTTCCTTAGAACTTTTTGTGTCTGTAACATGTCAAAGTGCTTGGTGCATCTTCAAATGGTGATATGGGCACAGTGTCTCCATCATTCATTGGGACACAGGACACTTTTTGTGAGGAGGACTAACGTTCTCCAGAGAACACTTTGGCCAATGTTGCTTTGGGAACTTGATTAGGGCCAGCTATCCCTTTCTCTGTGGGTCAGCCTTGCATGCATGTAAACACAGACCCACACACTGGGTCTGAGGCAGGGTTTTCCTTTGGGGGCGGGGCTCCAGTTTTCTCAGCTCTGAAAGGGAGATAAGACCATCCTTGGATCCACAAGGCTTCCTTCGTGGTCTTAGCATCCAATACTTAACATCTGTGCTTTTAACCCCTTTCGGTGCCTTTTCATTCCCCATACTGAATGTTCCGGGTTTTCTTTCTTTTTTTAAATTTTGTTTATTTGAGAGAGACAGAGAGTGAGAGAGCACAAGCGGGGGGAGGGGGAGGGGCAGCGGGAGAGGGAGAAGCAGACTCCCTACGAACAGGGAGACCAACACCAGGCTCCGTCCCAGGACCCCGGGATTATGACCTGAGCCATAGACAGACGCTTAATTGACTGAGCCACGCAGGCGCCCTGAACGTTCTGGGTTTTCACCTCACCTTCTCATTTACAAGCCTAGAAGTCACCATAAGGGTACCTATAAGATTTTTGGCCAATGTCCTTACTACATTTTAATAGTTGAAACCTTTCCATTTGAAACATAGGAGATGAAAATGGGAAAAGAAGGACTTCTGATAAGGAAAAAAGAACAAACACATGGCCATTTTGCTCCCCTTTTAGATTTTGGGGGTGGGTGGGAAGGGGGATGGGTGTAAAAATGAGGGGGAGAGGGAGCAGAGTTGTGCCTGCATTTTCCAACTAAGCATATTTGTGTTTTCTGGGTACATCTCTGATTCTTGGGAAGGGGAGGCTACAGAGAGAAGAAACCAGGGCAGGATCAAATACCCTCCTACCCATCTCATTGCAACAAGGGGGAATGGCTGCCTTGTGTGTTTGGGTTCCTAGTGCAATAGGGCTGAGTTTACAATGGGTTTTGCACTCAGTTATAAGCATCTTCTGCTTTTCTTTTTTCTCTGCTCCCACCTCCTGTACCCACTCCTCAAAACCTTTCTGCCTCCTCCTGAGTGACTGAAACTGACAGGTTTCAGAAGCCAGTGTGTTGCTGTGACCCAGACAAGCCAGATCCCGCATCTGAAATAGCCTGGCTTAGCTATTGTTCCATGGCCTATATACTTGATACAAACCGTTTCTTTCTAAAAAAAAAAAATAAATAAATAAATAAAATAAATAAATACAACCACTTAACCCTTCCCAACCCAAGATTTGCTTCCTATAATACAACCACTTAACTCTACCCAATCCAAGATTTACTTCCTGTTTTTTTTTAACTATGTTTCAACTTGGGTGAGAAATGTTTTTGCTTTTACAAATGTTCATGAGGATTATGTAAATCAGCCCCTATTAAAAGGTTTTTAAAGGAATCCTAATAAAAATCAATATGCACAGACATTCCGTTTCCCACCTCCTCCTGGACTTGTACAGTCCCATCCTATCAGCAAAGTATAGTTGGGGTGTTCAAGTTGTCCCAGAGACTTAGTCTGGAAATAGATCCCACACGGTCACCCTAGAGGGCGCACTGTTTACATTTTCGGCAAGTAAGGAGACCGCGCTTGCTCCCAGGCTCCATAAAAGGGGAGGAGGCGGATCAGTTTCCTTCTCTCATTGAGAGAGAGGATTGGAAGGCCGGGCGTATAAAGCCGCGCAGAGAGCGTGGAACAAAGCAGTCGGATCGGAATTGGACTTGGGAAGCGCGGTGTGGAGTCAGGCATAAAACTTGGAGGGGAGTAACGAGCCTGGCTCCTCTAGCCCCTCGGCTGTGCTGCGCTCCAGGAGTTCCCACCCGCTTTGCGTTGTATTTTTATATCTGCTTTTTATAGAGAGAGAAATATATATTTTTTCCTCTTAAGAGAAAATTTCTGTTCCAAGAGAAAATAAGGCAAGATCAATGAAGGAGAGAAGAGCCAGCCAGAAATTATCTAGTAAATCTATCATGGATCCTAATCAGAACGTGAAATGCAAGATAGTAGTAGTGGGAGACAGTCAGTGTGGGAAAACTGCGCTGCTGCATGTCTTCGCCAAAGACTGCTTCCCCGAGGTGAGTGTGGCCGGCCGGGGCTCGGACGAGGGAGGGGGTCGGCCTGCGGGAATCCCCCCGTCTCGGGTTGGGCTTCTCCTCGCTTTCCCCCTTTACCCGATTTTCTAAGCAGTCTTTCTTACCACTTTCCCCCTGGTGAGACTGCCCGGAAAGGGAAAGTGAGCTGGAAGCGTTCAGGGGACGCGTCTGTACATTCTGCTGTTAGCCTCTTGAAACTTGTTCGGTCCTGTGTGCGGAACCCCGGGTTGGGAGGTTTGGATCCTCAGGTCTTGGAGAGCAGGGTGGTACGGGTGTTGAGTCCCGGGTTTCGGAAAGGGTCCGCGTGTCTGGTGTGTGCGTTTTTTTTTTTTTTTTTAATTGGGGAGTGAGGAAGCGATTTTCAGAGGGTGTTGTGCGGGTGTCGTTCATTTTAGATAACCTTTTTGCCCTCTTTCCTTCCTCTGTCCATTTTGTTTGTCCAGAATTACGTCCCTACAGTGTTTGAGAATTACACAGCCAGTTTTGAAATCGACACACAAAGAATAGAGTTGAGCCTGTGGGACACTTCGGGTAAGAGAGTCGTCGGACCGCGTGGCGCTTGGGGCGGGCGGGTTTCCAGCACCACAAGGGTGCGTGGCGGGTCTCGGGACCCAGCGCGTGGCACGCTCCCAAGCACCCAACCGCGCACCACCAGCGCAGCCGGCGCCCCTGGGTTAACTTTGCCTCTTCCGAGGGATTCCCGCGGTCCCTGCTGGGTGAACATTTTGTCCCTGATGGGTGGGGGTGGGGGACGATGATGGGTAGGGGGTAATGGGAGTGGGGGGAGAAGGGCGCTGTGTGCCCGCCGGATGACCCCGCAGAGGAACCGCTTGTAGCCAGGTGGCCGGGGAGCGGCTGGCCCGGGGGGAGGGAGGGTCGTTCCCGAGTCGCCTGTGGGCGGCCCAGGCGGCCCGATGTGGAGGGGGGGAATGCATGCGCCGCCTCAGAACTACCTTGCTCGCGGCGGGCGCCCCTCCAGGAGCTAACCTAATGATTGTCGGAGAGTCGGGGAGCGCAGCGGGAGTGGTGGGAGGTGGGAGAAAATCCCCGAAGCGATGCAGTTACGTGTGTATTCAGCGCTTGGGGGAGAGCAATGTGAGCGCAAGCTGCCGCGGCGCCCGTGACGCCTACAGCCAGGAATGCGCTGGTGGCGCGGGCAGCACCCGGCAGAGCGGTCGCCGGCCCTCGTCTTCTGCCGCCGGCCGCCCGCGCAGCCTCGGTGCGGATCTGCAGATGCGACACCCCTCGCCAGACCCAAGTGATCACGCCGCAACCCCCCCCCCCCCCCACGCGGGCCCTCGCCGTTCCCTCCTGACGACCCCCCACTGCATCACCCTCCGCCAGCCTACAAGGCCGCGGGCAGCGCTCTTCGCCTTTGACCTTCCTGCCCAGTTGAATTATTGGCGTCGTGGTGAATTATTTTCCAGGGTCTGGGGTTCAAGGCCGGGTTATCGCCTTCTCTACGCCCACCCACCTACCTGGCCTGTGGTGGTAGAGGGGACCGGTACCCCGCGGGGGAGGCTCCCAGCACGCGGCTATTAGGGATCTGGGCTGGGTCAGGCGCCGTGAGGGCGGGAGGCTCCCTGGAATTTCGGGCTGGTACCCGTCCCCCACCCCCCACCCCTACACGCACACCCCCTGCGGTGCTGGGAGGGTCGGAGCGGGGACGGGAAGAATCCCGTTTCCCAGAAGGGTGTCGCCTCTGGAGGAGGAGGAGCCACCGGGAAGGCCCGGTGAAGGCCCCTGCGCTTCGGTCTGGGAGCGTAGCAGGGAGCTGGGCTGCTGCGGGTGAACCGAGCCAAATCCCGGGTGAAACTAGCAAGGAGGAGCGCGCAAGTGCCAACACGCAGGCGTTGCTGTCAGGCAGGGAGGCCCCCGCGGTGGACCTGCGCCCAGCTGGGAGTGGCCTCGTGGAGGTGCTTTTGGACTGTGCGAGCTTCCCGCAGCCCTTGGTTTTAACCTTAGGAGCCCCCGGGGGACATAGGGGATTAGAGAGCATAAGGAAGGGACCAGACTGACAGGGTCGCCAGAGGCAGTCCCTGCACAAAGGCAAACGAGAAGTCTCGCACGAGCGCCTCTCCACGGCCGGTGCCAGATGCTCATAGTGTTGCAGTGGGAGGCGCTGATTTTGTTTCCCTCTAGAGAGTCAGGCTCTTCCTCAAGCTTGACCAGGGGCAGCAGAACCAGAACCTCACGGTGTTTTGTACCGGGCTGTGCACGCACAGTCTCACGACTACAGGGAAGATGTGGATAGACAGAATGGAAGTGTTTTCTTACTTCAGTAGTTCCTGTTATCGGAATTGTTACACAGCCTAGTACTTAATGGGCCCTAATTCCCAGACACATCGTGATATTTGTTATACCTGGAGTGCAGGACAGCTGGTATGGTACCAATAATTAGCGTCAGTACTTAACTCTCCCCCAGCCTGTTTGGACCTAATGCATGATAAGAATTATGTAGGCATGGGGTCTGTAATTCTGATCCAGTGTTGATAAAAATCCGTGTTTAGATCTTAACTACTGGTTACCAGGGATTTCTGTGTGCAAATCCCTACCTCCCTGAGTCTCATTTCATCATCTGAAAAAAAGATACAGAGCTAGACAATGTGCAGGATCTCTCCCAGCTCCATGCTTCTTGGCCTTAGTACACCAGGCAGGCAAGTCCTTTTGTTTCCCAGGACCTCTGTGGGCTTCAGCTCTGAGTCCCAGTGGATCTCTCATCCCATGCTGGGGTTTTCACCACTACCCCCAAGCCAGGTTCTGAACAGTGCCACCCTTTCCTGGTGGATTTAGGAAGGAGACTCAGTTGGGTAGGGAGGGGGCATGGCTGGGCTTACAGGAATGCTGGGTTATGCCTCCCCTGTGTCCTGCTTCATGAGTCACAGGACCACCAATGGAGATTTTAGATTCAGCGACCAAAGGGCTAAATTGACTTTTTTTAGGAGAGAAGAGGCACGTTGTTTTTCCAAAGGCTAGAAAAACAAAATGTTGTCAGTTTACAGTTGGAGGCTATGCTTCACGTGTGCAGATAAAAGCACTTCAGATATTCTCAAATATTTAATCCATGCCGGAGAGTTTGTAGTCCCTGCACACGTAACATCATGACTTGCACACAGTAGTCACCGAGTAAAATCTGTTAAATGAACAAATGAATAATCATATGCATAGTTTCCAGGGAGATAAGATTCCCTGACATTTATTACCACTGAATTACCTGTGCACAAAGAATGGCAACGTTATAAACACTGCCTTTCATCAGATTATAGATAATCACCTGAAATGAAGTCTGTAGTGAAATAATCACTGGTATTTTTATTTAATGAAACAAAACCTATTCATGTTTAACTAAAATATAAAGGTTTGAAAAAACCGTGATTAAGAAAACATCACACTGCAGAATTATCTGGTAATGAAATCTTAGTTGGAATTTAGATTTATACAAATGGGGGGAAAAAGGCATAAGGGAATTTAGAATCCTATTATGCTGTTTGTGAGGTGAAATATTAGTTAATTAAGCACGGTCACCAAGCACTTGTTAAATTCTAAGAATAGATTGTTTCCACCAAAAATGGTTTATCATCCATGAGTGAAAAACACCTAGTAAGAGCCATTGCATCAGCTCTGATGCAGATATGATAATCATATCAAGTACCGAACATTTTCCTACTTCATCTCAAGGTTTTCATAACAGATTTCTGAACAGCATTATTTTTTGACAAATATTTGACATTTTCTTTGCCCACTAAGACATTTGTTTAGTTCAGGTTGTGAAAATAATTGCATATGCCTGATGACTCTTGATACGTTTATTTTTTCCAACTGCTGTCAGTTTAACTCTGGAGAGAACATTCCAGCCAAAGTCTTTAAAGTCCTAAATGTCAGGTTTTTTCCCCCCTTTTAGAACTCTGTGAAAGTTAACGATTAATAAGAAAAATGAGGCATGCCTCACTTCCCTTAGGTAGGAAGAGAGACGGCATAAACGTTGTTCTTTGCATGGTATTCACATCCTGTCTAGCCTCCTAGCAGAGGGGCATTTAGGAGACAGAAGTAGTTGTCTTGTGTGGGTTCTGTGCTTGGACAGCTTCTCATCAGGGGTCTCCTTTTCCCTCCAGCAGTCATGCAATGATGCATAGGCAAAATTGCTACTTTGGGTATAGGAAAGCACATCAAGTGGAATTAGGGTATGTGGGGCCTCTTTGTACCAAGAGAAGAGAATTCATTCCCCACTTTTTGAGGCACAGTACTTCACAGTTCTTTCCACTCTCTCTCTTTCTCTCTCTCCCTCCTTTCTTTTCACATCTACTATGAACAGGCCCTCTGCTAGGCCTTAGAGATGCAGTGTTAATTTATAGTCTTGTCCCTAAGAGTCATATAGCCCTGATGGGGCAGGGAGTGGGGAGAAAGAAGCTCTCCCTGCCTAGTGTAGCTGCTGTTCAACCTATGTTGAGCTCATTTTGTCTGGTTCTTTTACCTAAGGCCCTTGTTCCACCTGGTTACAGTGTATTTCCCTAGTCAGGAGTCCCTAGTGCTGATGCCTCCTTTAGATCCTCCTCAGGTAGGAAACACTTCCTCCTTCCCACCCTCAAGGCACACACCAATTAAAGCAACCACAAATGGCAATTTGCCACCTAATTTCTTATAGCTTCTTGAAGTTATTCCAGCCACCCCCCCAAAGTAAACAAAACCTTCTTTTAAATAATGCCGCAGTAAATCCTCTAAAAGCGGGGATATTTAAAGGTAGTTTCTGGATGCAGAACCATCATATTCTGGGCTTTAATGAGAAATACTGCCTTTTCATTGATAAGGTGAGCATTTTATTTCTAGTTGCAGAAATGCTCCTAATGACTTTCAGATTCACTCAGTGAGTTCCTGCAAAGCAATGGGTAATGGTTTCAACATTTTGAAGTGATAAGTGAGACCAAAGTAGTTCTAATATCTTGTGTTTCAGAATGTGCCACATTTGCCAAGCACAGAAGCAATTTATAGCATGAAGCCACATGCCTACTAATAATAGGAACTTAGTCACTTAAGGATCGCCATATCTTTTCCCAAGTGATTTGATTGCGGTGTAATTTCAGCACATGTGATTTAGGGAGTAATAATCATTCATGCCAGCTTTTAACCAGTGCAAGTTAATGCACATTTTATTTAAAGCATATTATTAGTTATAAAATACTCAATTCAGCTGCTAAAATTCCCCCACAATAACTATGCTATCGCCTCATGAACACTCTTTTGAATCTTGTCATGGTACAAGCTTTTAGTCCATGGATGCTAAAGTTAGCACTTTCTGTGTTGGTTTTTAGCATAATTAACAGAGAATGTAGTATTCTTTAAATCTTATACTTAAAGGAAAAGGGAAAAAAGAAAAATCTCAATTACCCTTGGCCCGTCTTTGAGGACAAACTCCTATACAAACAGAAGTCAATGCATATTATATTTGTACCTTATCCGTAACATTTGAAGAATGGTCTTCCTGACAAGCACTGAAGTGAAATATTTCTTAACAGGGATAGAAGTGTTTCAGCAGTGTTGGGGATTAGTGTGTAATTAATCCAGAAAAGCAGCTTCAAAAGAGTTCCCTGTCCCTTTTTTTGTAATTGAACATGTAAATTAACATATCAAGGCAAGACCTATGGAAATGATTAGAAAGCCAGGACGTGTTTTTTAAGGTACTCTGTGTGCAGGAATTCTGCTAGGTGCTGTGGGAGCAGGGGAGGGGGGGAGGGGCAAAGCAGTTCCTGCCCTCAAGGTACTCATTGCTCCCCACCGCCGCCCCTTTGGTACCTTAGTCCTTGTTTATAGGAGGGTGAGTCCAGAGATTCTAAAGCCAGATTCACCCCACAGAAAGAAGATCCAAAGAAGAGTTGAAGGCCACAGGTCCAGCCCACCCCCTGACTGGTGACTCATTCTCAATGAAACCACAATTCCTTCCTTATCTCTTGAAGTTGACTCAGTTCTTAAGAAGTCTTTAACATCCCTGCTCTTGAAAACATGCCTACATTTAATGGCTCTCAGTGAAAACAAGATTCTGAAAGTTGAAGAATTCTCACTTAAATTAATCTCATTTGAGAAAGGAAGAGGGCAAGGATTTACAAAGAAGCCAGAGAAGCAGGAAAACTTGTGATGTGAATATCAAGGGCAAAATTGCAGAAAACCAGTTAGATTTTAAGGTGGTAATGATCCCTAGCAGCTTAGACTTTCAAAACCAGGCTCAACTCAGTGTTCACCCTGAAACTCTGTAAGAGATGCAGATTAAGGCAAAACAGACCTCTGAATTTGCATGGTGATTTTCAATAAGCCATATATAAAACTATACTTGGAGATTTGTCCACCATGCATTAAAAAAAAAGTATAAATTCCCTTCCTAAGTCCATATCTATCTCTAGACCTTTTTAAAAATCTCATTTAGTCACGTTCCGCACCCCCCGTCTGGTTTCTTGCTAAGTTGCGCATTTCAGTGAGGTGTCCAGATTGGTTATTCAGATACCATGTGAAATAACCAGATGTTTCCTCATCGATACAGTTCCTGCACATAGATATGACACCAAGGACCAATGGTTTCTCCAAATAGCTCATGGTGCTTGGTGGGCTGTGCCAAATGAATTAGTTGTGCCTTAGCCATTTCCTGAGGCCCTTTAAACATCTCGGTTACTATATACTGGCAACTTTACTCAGAGACCCCCTTGACAAAATAGAAATTTCACTGGCATGGAATGTAAGCTGCCTTAGAAGTTTTATCAGGTGTTGTACACATTCGTTTTGAAAAATGAGCCTGATGACACAAGACAGCATGTGGCAAGGTGAATTCACTCATGGGACTCTCCTCCAAGGGATCAGATGCTTTTAGTATATAAAAGACAAAATCTTCAATCTATTACGGAATGATAATGTAATTTTGAAAATACCCGTCTGTACTTATCCCTAATGTTCTGTGACCTACCATGGTTCTACTTTAAGTAAAATATTTTGAGTCTTCTACTTTTTTAAGTATCTAAATAAGATTAGGCATTTAAATCCAAAGTTTTATTTAAAGCTCAAAAATAGCAATCATTTCTGCCTCTTTGACTTTCTCTCCAACTATGGACCTGCATTGCCCTCAGAAATTGAAAATATTGATTGTGTTTTTATAGCAACACAGCAGTGCCCTCAAATTTTCATAAAATCTATTTATAATTCCTATTAATTTGAACTTCTGAAGAAACAAAGGAAATCGCCTCCGTGGGAATGTTTGTTGCATTTTTATGGGCATGGCGCTCATAGTGCAGACTACTTGGGAAAAATAATACAACAGAGTCTTGTACTAAGCCAGACACAAAAGTTCTGCCCAGGCTTGATTCACATTTTTGAGATTATTGCTGATTTGAAGTTTTCACTCTCAGTAGAGATGGCATGAGGAAATGGAATCTGCTAATAACTGGGCAGCGCATACAGGCTCACATGTTAGCTGCTGTTCAGTGCACATGTTCTCTTGTTGGCCACTAAAAATACCAAAGGTTAATATATTTTCTTTGCCAAAATTATACAGTAGTCCCAATTTTATTGTTCTTGGTAGGAATTTCTTATGCGGGATGGGGAAGTTTTTCAGTTTTACGTTCAAGAGAAGGAAGTTATGTTTATGAAATACTCAACTAGAAGGGTTTGCAGCTCTCAAGCTCCTGTAAAGCCTCAGTGTTTGAACTGGTTTTGCAAAAGGTTCCAGAAAGCCTCCCTTTTGGGCATGAATCTTCTTACATATACATTTAATTATGGACATATATGGTGTGTTCTATCTTTGTGGACGGATGACTGAAGCAAGCAGCTATGTGTCTGCAGAATTAGTTTCTGGGTGAGGCACTTTGTGACTATTCTTGGGCTGGAAATAATTGCTGTCACCCAGAATTAATGATCTTGAAGACAAAGATGGTTAGACCTGAAATTTCAAAAGCCTTTTAGAACTTTGCTGATGTTTGCCAAGCTTGAGAGAACTCTTGAGAACCCCAATTGCCTACTGCTTCTGGTCTACTCAGAACAAAACTTTTTGACTGAATTGGGCAGGGGATGGACACACTTTACATATGTGCTGTAGCTGTGTCTTTACAATATAGAGTTTCCGAGACTTTTCCCTTTGATGGTCTGATAGGTGAATTAGAAAGAACTTTGGAATAGTGCTGTGTGCCTAGAGTTTTGTGGGGTGGAACAGAAATGCAGCACCTGGGAATTCCCATAGGCATGGAGCCAGTCCCACATGCTGAGAAAGAGTTGTACTTGACTTGAGCAAAGCTCAGCACCTGGACTACCTAAATTAGGCCCTAGCACATTGCTGGGTGCTAGAGTACCGGCCATATGTACTTCCTTACTTACAGAATGTGGGGCGCCCTTCCTTGTGTTGGGTTCAGTCCTACACTTACCCTGGAAGCTTTTCACGTGCATCTCTTAAATCCATAGAAGTGTTTTGCTGTTTGGCTACATGGAATGTTTGCAGACTTTTCTGGAGGGATGTAGAAGTTAGAGGCAGACATTGTCTGTTTGGTCGGCTTACTTCCGGGCTCGTGTTTGGTGTCTCTTCTGGCTCCCCACATTGCTTGTCACTTCCCAGGGGCATTCCTGGAATTCCTCTTCATTTTCCCTTGGCTGGTGAGTTGTCCCAGGCATGCCAGTGATCACACCCTGCACTCTCCAGCTTTGCTTTTCTTATGTCCTCTGTGCAGTAGCACAGGCTTTATGGGAAGAATAGGGAAGAAATCAAAGTGCTTAAGCACAGAGTGGACTCTGTCAAATTACACAGGATTTTTTTTTTTTTTAACTGAAGGCCCTGCTTAGCTGATGAATTGTTACCGAGTTTTTCCTGGTAGAACAGTTCTCTATAATTCTATATTGTCTCTTTTTCCTTTACTACAAAACAATAGAGACAGATTTTTCAATCCAAAAAAAGTTTTCCTCTTAACCCTATCAAAAAATAAAATGAACAAATGGCCTTTTTATTTTTAATGACAAATTACTCTTGTAGTTGGTGGTTAGACAAATTATGCTTATAACTAATAAATGTGGAGATCAGTTTTATTACCCCGTTGGGACACTTGTTGATCTGAAAGTGCCGTTCATTAGCAAAAGTAGTAAGACAGGATCAAAGTGTCATTCCTAATTAGATCTTGTTAAAGCTCTTTAAAATTACCTCTCTACCTCACCAAGAAAGGTGGCTTCCTTCTCAGGAACCTTTACCTACAAATGTATTTTCATTCAAAATATTAAACAAAATAAAAACAAAGGCAGAAACAAACCTCCATAAGAATTTGGTTTCGGTTGCAAACTGTTTTCATTTTCAAGTCAGCCCAGTGTCTACATTTTGCAGATATATGGGTATACCTACTAAGCACAGAAGGCAGCTCATTTGTAAGTAGTAAGCTGGAGTCTTCAGCCTTGACTGAGGCCTGAAGACAAAGCCAGATCCTCTTTGTGGCCATAAACTGGGTGGGGGAAGGAAGCCCAGTCTACAAAGGGAGGGAGGGGTATTCTCTGCAGCCACGTGGTGACCTGAGTGCTGAAACCATTCCCGGATTTTACTGGTAGTCCCAGTGTTAATTATTCTATTTTAGCACCTTGGTAATTCCCCAGATGTCTTTCCTAAATTTTGTATTGAGCAAAGATGGTCTCCATTGTTATGTAGAGTGCTCTTAGATCCAAGACCAGTGGTGAGTGCTCTCATCCAGTCTTAGTCCTCCTGTCCTGAAAGCACCTGGAGTTGCCTTTTCTCCAAAGTTCAGGTCTGATAGAGGCTGGAAAGTAGCCACCGTGAGTTAGTTGTGTTTTGTAATGTGAGTGATTTCCAAGAAAGATCTCTGAGGCCTTGTTGGGCTCCTGACCACTGGAATTGTTGGAGAGCTATACTTTATGGACTTGGGGTCATGTCCTATCTTGCCAACTTGGAAGAGCAGAGGAAGTCCTCGTGCACGTGTCTGGTATTTGGACTTCCTCTCTACAATCTGGAATTTTCTGACTCTGTTTGGCAAGAGACTTTCTAAATGTTTACAGAAGAAGCTGTGTTAAAGTTAGACTTTGGACCCAGAGCGAGAGAGGTTGCAATGGAACTTCACAGAACAAATACAGAAAGAACCATAATACCCAGATATAGTGATAAGCCATCTCATTTCTGAGACCTCTCAAAAATGCTTAAATTAGTGAGCTGTTTGTGAATTATTCTCTTGACCTCAGATTTCTTCAGGTGGCTGAAAAAGCAGTCGCAACTTGTCATTTTCAGAGACAGCTTCATTCCAGTATGCCTTAATATTTAAAACGACTTGGTTTTTTTTTTTTTAACTCTAAACCTTTAAGCTTTTGGAAAGTGTCTTTCAGTTGTCAGTCGCTGTTACACCAGAGTCCTGATTCCAGATGTGTGTAGGGAGCTACTGTAGCTCGTGAAAAATTCTGGCTTAGATTTCTTTCTGGTTCCTAGAACATTCCTGTCTTCCTTGCTTGTAGACACAGCCAGCTTGAAGTTGTCACATCCATCCTGAAAGCAGCTAGTGAAAAGGCCACCGTGTTCATGGGGTCATGTCGTGAATGCTGGGGACCGGAGATACACTGTAAATAGGGACGATGCACCCTGACTATAGTAACTTAGAGGTCTCAGAGCAGCCTCCTGAAAAATGTTGTTTTGATAGAATTGTAAGGGATTATTTTAAAAGCTTCTTCAGTCTTTCTCTCCTCCTGACTTTGACTATGGGGGTTTTGATTTCTCCGGGGACATGTCATGTTTTTCTGCTGGAAATGGAAGGTGATGTCAAAATGAAATTGGGTTTCAAAACAGTTGGTAGCTTAGATTTTCTTTCCCTCTTCTGGACTCAAATATGTATGCATGTGAAACGAGTTTCATGTGATGGCCTGTGAAACGTCAGTATATGGAATATGGAAAATGATTTTCTTAAAGAACAAATAACATTGGCAAGCTGGGTTTAATTTTATATTCACAGCATTTTCTAACAATTGACTTCATGTAATTGCCCATCCTTTGGGATTCTTAAAGGAATAGAAGAAATTTTCTAAACGATGAGATGGTTCTGGGGTTGTATTAATTGGCTGGTAACTTGAACCTCTTGGGTACCCTGGATTTAACTCGGGCTGAGATCCTTCCCTCTCCCGAGATGGAACTGTGTAAAAAAGGGACATCATCCAATATGGCATTTATTACATTCTTTGGTTGTAACAGGAAGAGAGTCCATACAGGGTTTGGGGGTAAGTTTCAGTAAGCAAGCTCAAAGGTCAATGGCTTATCTAAACTTGTAACTTTGTGCCATAGGGTGGCTCTGTGCTTGCTGGGGTTCTCTTTGCAGAGCTGGCCCTTTCCTCCCTCGCCCACTCATCCCATCCTATTATCAGAGAGATCCGGAGTTCTGGGCTCTTTCCCAAGAAGTAGCTCCCTTTATGGTGCTTGTTACCACTCTGCTTATAATAGCAACATCACAACCATAACCAGAGTTAATACTTATCAGTCCCTTACTAAGTGCCAGTCACTGCCCGGGTTCATTTAATCCTGGGTAGTACTGTTGTCATCTTCATTTTAGAATTAAGAATCAGAGACACAGAGTCCTAAATCTACCTTGGCCCCCGACTTCAGGGGTGGAGATGGATTTGCGCCCCAAGCCACCTGACTTCTGATGCTTCCGCTCTGCCCATCACCCAGGTGCCTTTAGGGACTCTGGACTGTGCAGATTTCAACTTAAGGTCCTGGCTCCTCCCCTTGAATTTGAGACAGATACCAGTGAGTCTTCGTTGTCTTCTGGTGGAAATTGAATATATTACCACTGGGCTTTTGCTGGTTTGCATTCTTTTCTAAGAACTAGAAGAGGTGGGAATGGGGCCATGTGATATTCAAGGGATCTAATTCAGAAGGGCGGAGTTCATGTATGATGGATACATGGAATTTTTATCTGAAAATGTGTGTATCTTTGTTTCTTCTCAGGTTCTCCTTACTATGACAACGTCCGGCCCCTCTCTTACCCGGATTCAGATGCTGTGCTGATTTGCTTTGACATCAGTAGGCCAGAGACTCTGGACAGCGTCCTAAAAAAGGCAAGTGCTGGGGATGAGGGCCCAATTCAGTCCCGGCCCATGGGTAAAACAGACACGGGGGGTTGGCTGGGGAGCCCCAACACTCTACTTAATACTGTGCTATATATTTTGTAATTAAAACATTGGAAAAAAAAACACTCGCATACCATAACAGCATTTCCACACATACATGTCACAAGTTTTGATGATGAACCTGCTTAAGAATTTCTTTCATTTTAAAAAACAAAATACCCTCTAAAGAGCCTCTGTGTTTATCCTTTGGGCAGAAATGGTGCAGCTAAAAATAATTATATTTGATTACTCTCAAGCATGTGTTTTCTTTTTTCATCCTTCATTTCCCCTATAGTTTGTGCCTTAGTTTACAGGTTTACATTTGGCCTCAATTTAGATAGTGAGATGAATGCAGTAATTGCCATTTTAATATAGAAACTGTGCTTCGGCAGTGATGTTATTTATTAGAAATAGAACTATTACAGGAGGAGAGGAGTGAATTGTGATCAGAGAGATAGCACAGAGTAATAAAAACACTAGTTGTAAACATGAGGTAGATAACACACCTAGTTTCTGGGGGTTCATGAGGTTCAGTAGGTGGAGAAGGGCCCTGAGCAAGCTCAGGCTGGAACCAGGGGGAGGTCAGGAGGAAGGGAGCCTGTTGCAGGCTGGGTCACAGGTCCTGGGGAGGCCAGTGGGAGGGAGGAGTGTTCCTGGGCCTCTGCCAACCTAGGACTAAACCTCCTGGTAGTCACAGAAGGCATGTGTGTCCATGAATCAGCATGTATTAGCCACTAGCTGTTTTCTCAGTCCTGGCCTGAGTGCTGTGAGGTTTCAGAATCAGACCCTTCTATAGAGCACCCGCTCTTCTCCATGCACTAAGGCAGAGGATGTGGTTGAGAGCAAGGTAGTGTTTTCACTATCTTGCGTGTTTTTATTAGTTTACATTTCCCTATTATACTTGACTGCTTGTCTTAGGTGTCACTATGAAATTAGGATTTGAAGGCGATTTATTCTCCCCTCACCCCTGTCTCCTTACCAAACATGACAAACACAGTTAGCTCAATGAAATATGAATTTCTTAAAAGATCAAAGGCTCTTTTTAACTCCGTTCAATTTTCAGTAAGGTGTTATCTAACACAAATAATGCTAATGTTTGTCAGACTCCGGCAGGAATACAGCTTTCCTGTCTTCAAGGCTTGTGAGCAATTGCTAGACATGCAGAGGAGGCCAGAGTCATTACACAGCTGAAGAACAACATAACAACATGTCTACTGCTTGTCTGTAGATAAAAGAGATTGCTTATGTACTGGTTTTCACTGGATGTGTAGTATCAGGTTATGCATAATTTATGATGAAAAGCCTTGCTCTTGTTTTATTTTGCTTTTGTCTTCTGAGACCTAATGAATAGTGACTTTGGCCTTAGAGATATTAATGAATGTGTTTTACATCTGTGCGAAGTTTAAGGCTCATGATAACCTGTGCTATGGTTTGTCTTGATTAATTGACTCTTTAAGTCCTTGAATATCAAAGAGTTTAGAGTGACATAAAGCAGGATAGATCTTTTTCTTTTTTTTTTCTGGTTCATCTTCCAGTTGCTACTCCAGTGCCATCTAGCAAATGGGAGATGCTTCTAAATAACTCTGGAGGAAAGGAAGGAAGGGAGGTAGTTGGATAAATTAGGCTCTCGTGGAAAGTGTGTTACTTCCTTCAGTCTGCCCAAAGTACACCTCTAGATCTGGAGATGTCCCTTCTAGTGGTCTTTTAAATGACTCCTGCGGGATGTCCCTCTTATTAGTATTATATTCATGGCTTCATCACCCTCGCTCCTCTGTGAATTCCACAGCTGTGTCTTAATCATCTTTGTAATGACCACAGTACCTAGTAGAGCACTTACTGCATATTTGTGCGTGTGGGCTGCAAGAGCCAGCCTGGGTCCTGACCTTGGCCCTCCAATCCTCCCTCCCCAGGAGCCAGACTCTCCTGGGAATACTACGAACTCCTGACTCCCATCCTGATGGTCATTTCAAGCTTGAGGAAATGAAACCACGAAAAGTCAGCCTTTTGCTCTTTAAGAGGACAGTTGGAATTCCCTGCTAGGCATTTCTGGAGGTTCTAATAGTTCTCGTTAGGTCACGTGATAGCTAGCCAAGTTGGACTAAATTGAAACATTGAACAACTTCTGTAATTTAAAACTAACTTAAGGGCGTATGAGCTATAGGACCAGATGCCTTCCCGAGAGCCCAAAAGATGGGCCTTTGTAAATGTCAGGGTCTGTGTTGATTCAGTCACTTGAGTAGAGGTTCCTTAAGGGCAGGGCATTCTGTTTATTAACATTGTCTCCCGTCCCTGAAATCTCATTAGAAATTTCAGCCCGTGGTGGCAGTTCAGTCTTTCTTTATTTGTTTTTATTATTATGTTATGTTACTCACCATACATTACATCATTAGTTTTTGATGTAGTGATCAGTCTTTCTTGATGGGATTCGTGGGTGCATACCTGTGCTTGTGTTGGCTCTGCCTTATTCCCAGCCTTCCATGCTGGGAAGTTCTAGCTCAACATATCTGAGGAGATAGTCAGTTGTTAGAATATATAATTATTCCTAAAGCACTTTTATCTTTCAGAGATACCCCAATAATTAAGAAATTATTGAAGCTACCTTCTGACAACACCCAACAAGTCTCTTGCAGTAGGGACGGATAATGAGTCACAGAGAAGGAGAATAGATAATAAAATATAGACGTGTTCCCCAATGGGTCCGCTTTAAAAAGTGGTAAAACTTTGGGGCACCTGGGTGGCTCATTCGGTTAAGCATCTGCCTTCAGCTCAGGTCACGATCCCAGGGTCCTGGGATCGAGCCCCATGTCAGGTTCCCTGCTCTGTGGGGAGTCTGCTTCTCCTTCTCCCTCTCCCTCTACCTCTCACCCCACTCTGCCCCTCACCTCCCCACTCGTACACATGCGTTCACTATCTCTCTCTCAAATAAATAAGTAAATTTTTTAAAAAAAAGTAGTAAAACTTGGGATGCCTGGGTGGCTCAGTCAGTTAAGCATCTGCCTTCGGCTCGGGTCATAATCTCAGGGTCCTGGGATCGAGCCCTGTGTCGGGCTCCCTGCTCAGCAGGGAGTCTCCTTCTCCCTCTGCCTGTCATTTCCCTTGCTTGTGTGCTCAAGCGCGTGCGCGCTCTCTCTCTCTGATAAATAAATAAATAAATAAATAAATAAATAAATAAATAAATCTGTTTTTAAAAAAGATTTTATTTATTTATTTGACAGAGAGAGACACAGTGAGAGAGGGAACACAAGCAGAGGCCAAGGGAGAGGGAGAAGCAGGCTTCCCGTTGAGCAGGGAGCCCGGTGCGGGGCTCGATCCCAGGACACTGGGATCATGACCTGAGCCGAAGGCAGACGCTTAACGACTGAGCCACCCAGGCGCCCCAATAAATAAATCTTTTTAAAAAAAGTGGTGAAACTTAGTATCTGAAAGATACTGAAAGATAAATGCAAATTTGCTTCTTCATCTGAAGTGACACTTTCTTCTAAATGTTCTTTTTGAGTCCCATTCCCAGTGTCTGCCAGTGGAGGAATTGTTTACCAATATATAGATGCCTGCACTTTGTTAATTTTTCATCTTTCTTCTCTTTCTCCGCCCCCACAGTGGAAAGGTGAAATCCAGGAGTTTTGCCCCAACACCAAAATGCTCTTGGTTGGCTGCAAATCTGACCTTCGGACAGATGTTAGTACATTAGTAGAGCTCTCAAATCACAGACAGACACCAGTGTCCTATGATCAGGTATGTATTGTCAGGGTGCAAATGTGGTTTTCAGAAAGAGTGACAGAGGTAGAATATCACTCATAATAAAATAAAAGTAGCCGCTTTTCTAAAGGCTCAACCAATGGTCAGCTCCAGGTTGAAGACTCTTGAGTACGATGCAGAATGAGCACCACGTGTTGAGATGGTGACATCTGGAGGAAGGGGCTGGCAATTTTGTGCCCGTGCCTTTACACTGAGCATCTAAGCCCTTCGTGACAGCCCATAGCTCATATGGTGAAGACTGCAAAGCGATCTGGGGCAGGTAGGGGTTTGGCTGAGATTTTGATGGTGCTTTGATGCCTGACTCTTTCAAAAAGCTTTCCAATATTTTTTTAGCAGTTTACTTCATAAGGGTTATATAAGGATATATATGTATGCATAAATTAAGACAAGTTTGGGAAACATCTTTTAAAATGTGAAATGCTCTGTCATTCAGTAGGGTAATCACATGATATTTGATTACTGAGTATATAAACAGTGGATCATATTCTACACTTTGTATATCTCTGCAGCTCTCACTGGGTTTAAAGTTAAATAGATCTAAGAGAGAATGTGGTCAAATTGGTAATACTCTTTGAGAGAGTTAATCTTATTTTACACTCAGCAGTACAATAAAATACTTAAGAAGAACACTGCCAGTAAAGTAGAACACTCCATACAACCGTCTTTTAGAGAGTCATCATTTCTGTAGGGTTTTCCCCCAACTAGAAACGAGGAGGATCGGTTTCAGATGTTCCTGCTCCTAAAACTTAACACCAGATTCTAAAGCGTTCAAGTTGAGTTAGCTAGAATTTTCCTTTGTATTCATCATTTTAAATACTGCAGTCATCTTTGTCTTACATGTCTAACTAATAAAAACCTAGTTACTGGAATAAGCCATTTTGATGCACATGTGCTTATTCCTGTCTACACTGGTTTAGAAAGTCCGTATTTTGTGTTTCCCAAAGTTATAGATGCCACAACAGTGTTATTCCTTTCCTCATTTTATTTTGGCCATACATTTCAAAATTGATTCTAAATCCCATCCCATACCCCTGTTTTTTATACAGTCTATTGACTGGTCTTGAGCACCATTTACACTCAAGAAAAATCAGACTTTCGCACCTCTGGGAAGTCAAGCACTATCTATTGAGTGATGATAATCGAACATCTTAGGACTGAGTCTTGACTGCAAATATTTATGGAATAATTTATTATTAAAATGTATTATGAAATAATTAAATTTTCAAAACCGGGCAGTTTTTTTTTTTTTTTTTTTTTTTGCAGCAACCCTTGGAAAATACAGTTCACATATTAGAAACGCTTTGCGCCGCATTATTATTTTGTGGTATTGGGAAGACACTTTTATCACTTTCCCCCAAACCTTATTGCTGATTACGATGCATTCTTTTGCTTCTCAGGGGGCAAACATGGCCAAACAGATTGGGGCAGCCACTTACATCGAATGCTCAGCTTTACAGTCAGAAAACAGCGTCAGAGACATTTTTCACGTTGCCACTTTGGCGTGTGTAAACAAGACAAATAAAAACGTTAAGCGGAACAAATCACAGAGGGCCACAAAGCGGATCTCACACATGCCCAGCAGACCGGAACTCTCTGCGGTTGCTACGGACTTACGAAAGGACAAAGCAAAGAGTTGCACTGTGATGTGAACCCTCCGTTCTCTTTAAGGAGGACAAGGAAGTCTCCTGTAAAGAACACGGACCACAAAACAAAAAGGTGAAATCTGAATGAAGTGCACAGCCGAAGTCACGTATTTTGGAGGCTTAGGAGGTGTTTGAAAAGATGCTCATCTTTTTGGAATCCTGTCCTTAGGTTTGGCATGTAGAACAGGTGGTGACGTGAACACATTGAAGCGTTTGGAAGTGTGACTTGAAAAATATGCCAAAAAAAGAGAGATTCACATGGGCTAGATAAGGAGGAATACGACGACCTCCCCGAAAAAGAATCACGCTCTGAATGGTGCTTGCGTTTTTGTTTTCTTTTTTACAATCTATTCATGGATCTCTACTTTGATTTGATTTTTAAATGTTTTAGTCTCCTTTGCAAAAAAAGTATATATTAATATACCGTCCTCACTGGGGAACTGGCACTGTGACCTTAGCGTTTAGTTTTCTAGAGGATGTGATCTAATTTCCTCCTAGCTCATCATTAAAATGGAAATTGTATCAGGACCCATGGGATATCGGGAGGAAAAGTTGGTGAGGCTTTTCGAAATCTTGCCTTCCTGAAGATAACCGAGCAAGATGGTTCTGGAGAAAAGCTTTTGGGGTCTTGCAAGATATGCAGACCAGCACTACAAAGATCAAATAGATCAACTAGAAAAAAGATGTCCGTTTTTATTCAGTCTGATGGTTCTGTTCATCATTGTGATTGTCATGAAAAAGTGGTAAATTGCTCAATGTAATATTTTTGTGCGCTGTTTAGAAAAGAGGGTGTGTGATTTCTTTTGCCATCATTGATGAAAATGCAAAGTCATATAAGAGGTGTCTTGGTTTGACGTCCTAAAGTGATCCAAGGGGGGAAAATAATGTAGGTACTATTTTCGCCTGAAGAGATAATGAAGGAATAGTAGCAGAAAGCACAGTTTGTGAGTAAAGCTGTCTGGAATTCAGTTACCAAAACTACAAAGCAAAAGGCCTATTATTTTGGGATGAAGCTCCGGAAGTTGACAGCATCTGATGATCTCTTGGTTTATTTCACTTTCTTTAAAAGAACAGCTATAAGAGAAGGACCCTCTTACCTAAGCTTTAGAGAATCCTTAGAGGAAAAGTCTGTGATGTCAGTCCCGATGCTATACTAGGGCATTTCCAGAGAGTGATTGCTAAACCTCACTTACCCAGATTCAGCCAAGGCCCGTGTTCAATACTTGATTGCTGTTGTTACATAAAATAATCAGCATTTAAAATAGTTTACAGATATTTTTTGACCAGTTCCTTTTAGAGCTTCTTTCAGAGAAGAAACCAGATCTGACCTGTTTATTGTTGGCGCTTGTTGAAAACGAGCTTTCTTTCCAATGATAAAAGCTTCATTTTTGAAGTGTTGAAGCTGTGCTCCCATTAAATTGTGGCAGGAGAGGAGATTAAGGTAATTACAACACTCAGTTCTTTGTCTTACAAGCACTTTTGTTTTGTCTCTGCAAGAAAATACCATTCCAGTCATTTCCCACGAAATACAGACGTTTTACCAACATAATATGCTTTGATTGATGCAGCATTATGCTTTGGGCAGTGTTACAAAATAGCTGGCAAGTGCTTTCTGTATTTAAATATTGTAAAGAGAAAATAAGTTATAACTGTTATAAAGCAGAACTTTCGTTGCATTTTTTTTAAATGTTGAAGTCACTTTGTATGTTTGTTTGGTCAATGTTTCCGCAGTATTTATTAAAACATACTTTTTTTTTCCTTCAAATAAAAAAGTAACCATGTCTTTGTCTAAATGTGATTTGTCCTTTATTATCTACTTCCTGATTTAGCTGTTTGGTTTTGTTTAATAGAGATGATGAAAGCATCCGGCCTCACGTTTTCTTGAAGTAGTTGGCTTTGAAATTTTTTGACTCTTGCCAGTAGTGAAAGTTTCTTGGGAAATGATAAATCTGCATAGATAAGAGGTTTTCATGTTGATTTCAGATCACAAGAAGAAAATGGAGTATTATCAGACTAAGTGATTTGATCACAGACAAAAAGAGCTAGGATACTGCATAAGATTAAAAAATAAGGAAAGAATTTTAAAATTGTAAAAAATAAGGAAATTCCTTGAACTCTTTGGTCGTGAGATGGTTTGATACAGTCTCAGGCCTGGTTTGCTTTCCTGCCCTTGGTCCCCCTCCCCCTCCCACCCCCAGCCTCCCAGCCATCCACCTTGGATTGCATGTTCTTGTTCACAGAGGCCAACTGTGTAGCTGACCCAGGACCTACAATTATAGGGAAGGAAAAAAAAGGCACAAGAAAAAATGGCCTTGTTTATGATAGCAGCATCTCTAAACACAGGAAGACAATATAAGCTTCTCCAGTGACCTGAAAGATAAAAGCATGGAATAACTTAGAACCCAGACTGGCCTTGGTCCCCATAAACCCAGTTGGTTCACGGTCCTTAGCTAAAACTCTTACACATAAGTTCCACATAAATGTCCAAAGATACTCCAAGTAGGACTTCAAATCTCAGCTATTCTTTCTATATAGCTAAGTCATTTCCTACAAAAACTGCATCCTTGTGGCTTTTTAAAAAAATGCCTTTAGCAATCTTTGAGGTATTGTTACTTGCTTGGAAATAATTCTCAGAAGCACAAACCAAGGGGAAAACCAGAAGAGCTGGCACGAGTGAACCCATCAAAGAGCACAGACATAATAGGATCGCCTTCATAAAAAAATCTAGAAAGCACGAAGTTACCAAAAATGTAGCTCATTCTTGTCAGGAAGCAGTAAAGGAAATAAAAGTACTTTCCTAATCCTTGGTGTTGAGTAACTTCTGGGCTTAATATCTAAATCAGGCTTGCAAGAAACTCGTTTCTCAACAGTGCCAGGCACAGAAACATACACACACACACACACACACACACACACACACACACACACACACTCAGAGCTGAGGTTCTGCTGACCTTGGCAGTATTTTATAGATTGTACAGTAATGTTTCCCTCTAGTGAATTGTTCTTTTCCAGTGGCTTTAATTTGTTAAACCAAAAAGAAAAAAAGTTTGTCTTCAGCCCTGAGCATGTATGCCTTCCTTTTCTCCTGACTTTTTGCTTCTGCAAACATTTATTTTAAGCATTCTGTGAACATTCCTTTCTATTGATTAATGATCATGATTAATGCCTCTTTAAATACTAAAAGGTGATTTTCAAACTTTGAGTAAGACTTTAATTGTGGCTCTCTCACTTCTGTTAATCTTTTCCAGGAATAGCTGCTTGGAAGATTCTGGGCTCTTAGAAAATGTGCCTTAAGTGCAAATTTAGAATAACCCAGGGAATTATTTTTTATTAAAAGGAATAAAAAAAGCCACCTCATTCCCTTAAGACTCCTGAAACTCTGAAAGCTTCATATCCTCTTTTTGATGGATTATTTTGACATTAGCATTCTCTTTTAAATTGCCCCAATTTTTATTTATGTCATTCTTTCATTGACCACATATTTTTGAGTACTTACTATGTGCCTAGCATTTTTTAGGCTTGGAACATAATCACAACTAAAAAAAATCTTTGTCCCGAGAGTTTACAATCTAGTAGAGGGAGACAGGATGCACAATGTCTGGGTGTGATTTCCATCAATATTAACTGAGCCGGAAGTGCTGGGTTGGTGGTAAACATTCCGACACATAGCCAGGTACACCAGCGCAAGAGCCACCGATATTCCACAGCATTTCTATGTATAATAACGATGGTGCAAAAGGAATTTGCAAGTGATCCTAACAGCTGGAGTCCATTTATGGCGATCCAGGAAGAACAATGTGAATGATGGTTGCCAGTCATCATTTTAGTTTTTGTATAATGACTTAGATTTCTGTGGATGGTTAGAAGGCCAGGAGGGGAAAATATCCTTCCCATCTGAACCTGAATGGCCCCCAATCTGTTTGTTATAAAATGTGCTGGCATTGTTAGAGATTTGTACTTTCTTTCTGTGAAGTCTTCATTTGTTGAACATACTGGAAAAGTGAAAGTGAAATGAAATAAACGAAAAAAAATTACGAAATGAAACGAACTCTTGGGAGATTACAAAATTAGGAGGTATTTATGATAGTACTTTGAGTGAAGATGTAGAACCCATTATTTATCTAATGTTGAAAATAGGTATTTATTTGGGGTCTAAAAAATCTTTTTGAAAGTATTTGCTAACAGTGAATTCTAAAACTCTTTGTCTCTGACCCCCTTGGGAACACAGGAAACGAACTCTAATGAACCCTAAACCAAAAAAATTCAGGATTGGCAAAACCAATCCACTCTTTGGGATTGTTTGTTTTCTGTTCAGATTTTGTTTCCCCTCTTTTGAGGGGAATCATTAGTGCCTTTCTTCATGAACACTGAAATAAAATTTTTCAAAGGCATTCCACAGTGGAAATGAAAACCAGATCAGTATATGGTCAACCATACCAGCAAAGTCATACTTACCACTGAAATTGCACACATTATGTGCCATGGTTCTAAGTGGTTTATATAATAACTCATTCCCCATCACACGTATATTCAGTAGGTTAAGTCCCATCAAGTTCCCTTTTTTCAGCTCAGGAACCAGGTATTTTCTTTAGGATCACATGGAAGACGCAAGATTAGAACTCAGGCAGGGCAGTCTGGCTCTGCAATCCCAGGCTCTTTACCATGACACTATCTCGCCATAACAAAAACTTCATGTGGATGGTGTGTGTTTCCCAGGTGCATGAAAGCTGAACGTCATGGCCATGCATCTGCTTGCTGAGCCAGAGTGGTAACTACATCCACCCCGATCTCCCCAGGTCTGCACCCTTACTAGTCCTTCCCATGATCCCAGCTACCTCCTGACTCTCCTCACACTCGTATTCCCTCTTTCACCTCTGCCTTTACTTCTATGCATGTTTGCCCTGCTTCTTGGGTGGTGAGAGCATTGTTGAGAGACAACGAAAGGACCTGTCTTAGTCTGCCGAAAGGACCTGTCTTAGTCTGCCGTAACAAAATACCACAGACTGGGTGGCCTACATAACAGACATTTGTTTGTTACAGTTCTGGAGAAAGGAAGTAGAAGATCAAGGTGCTACCCCATTGTGTTCCCGGTGAGACCTGTCTTAGATTATAAATGGCCACCTGCTCGCTGTGTGCTCACATGGCCTTTCTTCAGAGTGGGTGGGAGGGGGGAGATATCTTCCTCTTCTTAAAAAGCCACCAATCCTACTGCATTAGGACCCCAACATTTATGATCTCCTTTAACTTTAATTACCTCCTAAAAGCCTTACTTCCAGATATAGTCACTTCGGGAATTAGGGCTTCAACATATGAATTTGGGGGGACACAATTCAGTCCACAGCAGGACCCATGGATAGTTGATACATAAGGCGTTTCAAAATCCAAGAAAGCCAATTAGAGGGGAAGCTACTCTTATTCACTTTCGGTTTCCCAAGGGTGCACCCCCAGTAAATTGCTGTGTAAGGATATTGAAGGATAGCTAAAACTTACTTTCCTTCACAGGGAGCTGACATAGTTCTAGAGGACAGAGATGGACAGAGAAAACTTGACTCAATTCAAACAAGGCAGTGATTTCCATTTGACTGATCATCACCAGGGGGAATTAACTAACCATAACAGAGCTGAGAGAAATGCTGCATGCACCTGTCATCAGGATCGTGTGGTAAGGTTTCCTCTTTTTTAAGTGCCATTATACACTTCTGGAAAAGAGGTTTGTCATTCTCTTCTTGTTTATCTAGTTCCCAACCTTCTCAGGCCTTGCCTTTCATCCACTCATTGTCCAACTGGGCCAAGTGGTCATTTCTAATCATTTGTTCATCTTTCTCCAAACATATCCTGTGGAAGGAAGGCCAAAGGCAATCAGCCAATATGACCTTTATGATCTTTTTTAACATCATCAGACAGTCTGAAAAGATCTGGACTTTCTTGGTCACTTTGTGCCCAGATTTTCCCCAGTCTGTGAGTGTGGACCTCTAGGTCTTCTCCTTCTGAGATAGCAGAACCTCCAGGGTGTCTTGAAATGCATTTGACTTTTAGCTCTGCAAGGAAGGGACTGTGTTTTATGTACCAATGTATACTCATCATTTGCAACAGTAGGTAGCAGGTTAACTAATTAATTCACAACTTGAACTACCAAATGAAAGGGTGCTCTTTGGGTTGCTAAGGCCTGATTTGAATCATGTCTAACAATCTGGGTTAAGCAGAGTTCTCAGGATTGTCTCAGCCTCTAAGAAGCTTGCTGGGTCTGGAATTACAGGGGGAGGACAAGACTATGCAGGAAATCTTTGTGTACCGGTGGCCATCTGGAATGTTCTCACCCCAGTATTACCCCAACCCCACATTTGCCCCCTTCTCCACTGCAACACATCTCTACTGCCAGGAAAATATCAACCTATGAGAATGTCACAGAACATTATCAATTCACTTAGTTGTAACACACAGCTAATGTATTATAATAATTTGCAATATATAATATTATATTATTACTTGAAAATCCTCCAACATAAATAGTCTAGAAGTGGGGTATGTGATAAATTGCTGGGGAGGGGGGACTCCTTCATCCTTTATGTTCCCCAGAGGCAACTGACCACTTGTTAAAAACTTTGGGTTTCCTTCTGCTCCAAACACATAGTTCTTTCCCTCTTTTCTTACCACTTGTTCATGCTTAGCTGTAAGAATTCCTTTTCTGCTTTTTCCTTCTACTATCTCCCGAGCTCTTTTTGGGTCAATAATATTTATAGCCCTGATCCTGGAAGACAGAGTTTTGCAGGAAAATAGTCAGTGTTCTGGGATAAAACATCTACAAAAATTTGTGTGGGCCTTTGGAGAAGTGAAAGGCTTAGTTCCACACTTAATAATGTAGATGGAGTTTAAGCAGGACATATATGTAGTTAAAGTATCATGAGGCAGTGAAAGATCAGGGGCAGAAAGGACAATCAGAGGAAAAAAAGTATTGTGGCTGAGGAAGTTTTAGATGTTTTCTTAGAAGTGTAGACATTTTATAGGAGAAAGGGACATCAGAGGTTATCTATTCAGGATTTTCTTCACCTTTATTTTTTAAGTTACTTTTCTTAAAAAAAAAAAAAAACTTGATGAAAAGTATAAACACCCCTTTTCTCCTCCCAGAAAATACATATATGCATTTATCCATGTAACCATAACATTTTACACACAATTTCAGGAAGTTCCCAGGATTGCTTTGATATTCACCCATAAATCTAAGCTCTCCAAGCTAGAAATTCCTCTGTACAACTTCTCTATTATGCAAACAGGAGAATGGAGGCCCAGTCACATTTGGGGACTTGCTGGAGGTCGCTAGAAGTAAGGTACTGGCAGAGACAAAACCTAGGCTTTGGAATTCCTGAGTCACTGTTTTCCCAGACCTTGACCGATGAGCAGCCTACTACATGAGGAGGCCTAGTCACTGTGCATTTGCCTTTTAATGGTGAAGGAATACGTGGTTTCTTCTAAATCCAGATGTGGCACCACAGGCAAATGCAACAGAACTTTCCTGAGAGTGAAAAATAATATAATAGAAATCATTGTTTGGGTGATGTCTTATGCTTTGGGGGACCTAGTCATTTCCATAGCCAACAAATGCTTTTTGAGTACTTTCTTTGTGTCAGACACTGTGTTCTGTGCTGGGCATAGAGAGAGATAAATCTGACCCTGCCCTTGTCCTTATGGATGCCAGTCTAATGCTGAGAAAGACAAATAAAAATAAAACCAGAATTCAGAGCGATAAGTAACATTGGGAAAGTATAAACAGTTCTCTCCTGTCTCTGTTACTATTACTGTTGGTGATGTATTCTGCTCCTGTCCTATATTCCAAAGACAGATTCTTAGAAGAATTAGAAGACCAAAAAAATAAAATAAAATCAGATTACAATTGCCGGTACTCCCCCCCACCCCCCTTTGTAACTATGTTGAGAACTAGGACTAGTCCAATTCTGTCAATGAAAAAAAAAAGTGATCATTTGTCTTCCAAATGCAAGCTCATACTTTTCCTGGGATTAAAAGAGAGAAGGCACAGGTGTTCTCCTGATCCCATGTACAGGAGCAGGAGGGTATTACTTTTCATAATCAATAATAAAAGGAGTGACATGATGTCTCAATAAAGACATAAGCACCATAGCGTGAGTGCGTGTTGCTGGAGAAAAGAGGACACTGATCTATACGGTAAGACCAATTACCTTCCAGAGCAAAGCATCAGTCACAGCTGAGCTGTCCTAAAGAACAGAATTCAGCAGTTCAAATCCCAAACCTTAACGAGGGACAGTGTGAGTGGCGTCTTTTCTTCTCATACTAAGCCATTTTTTAATTTGTGACACTTTCATACTGCTTACCCAGGATCTGTTAAACCCACCTTAGGCAGGAATGAGTCATCCTCTCTGCAGCTTTAGATAAAAGACGGTGGGAAATCCCCTTAATACTGACTTAATTATAAAGAAATGGGTGTCTGGAGAAAAAGGAACAGATTGCTTCTATTTTTAAAGAGTCATCTAGATTTATGGAAATAAACCTTCCAGCTGCATAAGTCTGGGTGTGTTGGTAAAGCGTGGTCCTGAAATGAAGTTGTCAGCCAAGAGAAACCAAACCTCGTTGGGTTTCATATCATGGCTACTTTTGTCACTCTCTGATGTCCTGCTGGGGTGGGAAGAAAATATCTTTCTAGATAGAATGCTGCCAAATTCCTTGGCATCTCTTGGTATCACTCAAGAGAAAGATTGGGTTGGATGTACTGTTCGCTAATGACACAAAAAAGGTTGAGGAGTGATGGAGGAACGGTGAGAGTTCGCGGGAGAACACAAGCAGAATGGTGAACGAGAAGCTTTTAGACAGCAGACCCCAGATCTCTACATTTTTTTCACATTGTTACTCCTTTAAGTGCTGTCCACGATGAGATGGTAAGAAAGTGTTTTTGGTGATAATTTGAATCTGGGTTTATTCTAATCAAACCACCCTAGAATGATCAATGGGGTTATTTCTCATAAAACTGGGATAGGAGGGGCGCCTGGGTGGCTCAGTCGGTTAAGCGGCTGCCTTCGTCTCAGGTCATGATCCCAGGGTCCTGGGATCGAGCCCCGCATCGGGCCCCCTGCTCAGCGGGAAGCCTGCTTCTCCCTCTCCCAGTCTCCCTGCTGTGTTCTTGCTCTCGCTATCTCTCTCTCTGTCAAATAAATAAATAAAATCTTAAAAAAAAAAACTGGGATAGAAGACAGTATCATTTCAATTCATCTTTATTGCTGTTATTTGTAGCTTAATGGAGAGCAAAGGAAGTCAGTCATAAGGAGGAAAGGGGATGGATAAAATACAATGCCTGCTACCTTTCCTTGTGAAACAACAGAAATTGGCTTAAAACTGGCTTCCCATTACTTTTATGGTCATGTTCTATCTTTGCATGGATTCTGAGGTACAGCCCCCTCTGTTCCTTGTTCGCCAGTTGAGACTCATCTCTTACCACATTTTCCCTCTTCCCAGACACTGGTTTTCTCCCCTCCTGTGGTCTGCTCCAGCCTTGAGGAGCTTCTTTAAGTTCTTTTAAATCTATAACTCTTACAGTCCATGGACCACTAGTCCCCCCACATAGGTAATAATCTGATCCCAAAGTGTAGAGGCAATTGCTTATAAGGGAATTATTTATATAATACTAAATATAGGATGTAAGCTTTTACCCCGGTCCCAACTAAAAGAATAAAATATTAATATATGTTCTTCTGCATTCCTTAGTCTGCATGAAAACTAGGAAAATGACTACTGTCATTATATTCTCTGTCACATATGCTATAGCTTCTGCCAGAAATATTCTTCTCTCTTCCCATGGTTGACCTTGGTTATCTGGCAAACTTGCTCTGGTCCTTTAAATCTCAACTCAGGTAACATTGATCTAGGTATATTCCCACTGACCTTACAAGTTGGGTTAGATGTTCCTGTTTTCTGGATCTAAGGGACTTCCCATATCGCAGGATGTGTCACAGTATGAGGAGACATATCTGCCTTTTGCATCATTACAACCAAACATCTGATCTGGTTTCTGGCACACACACTAGGCTCTCAATAAATATGTGTTTATTGAAGGAACAGCAAAGTTAATATTCTTCTTTCATTTTCCCTGCCAATACTAGCCCACTCCCGCAGAAAAGAAGAAAGCAAACCAGGGCTACGCTCATCTGAAGCCAGGAGACTGAAACTCATGTGCCAAGAACATGTGCCGAGTGGAGATGGGGAAGGAGGATGGAAAAACCATAAGAATAGAAGATGAGACATAATGAACAACATTTGAGGAAATAGGAAAAGGGTCTAGGACATTTTTAATATGAGTCCAAGTGAATACATGAGAAAAAGTAAGCAATTATGTTTAAGAAAATAGAATCAGTCTTGGAGTGAGGGGTAACAATACAGACGAAAGTCTTCAGGAAACCTGGGCCTAACCTTCCACTGAATTTTCGGAGGGACTTAGTCAATGCGAATTGTGACACTAGAGTCAGGCCTCCAAAACAAAAGAGGGATTGGGAGGGTACAGAGTAGACCTCATTATAAAACAAACTTCAAAAAACAGACTTTTCTAAATATGAAAAGCAACGTCGTTATTTCTTTCAAGCAATCCATGTTATTTCAAGATAAGAAAATGAAGTAACAAGACTTGCTTTTCAAAGGTGGCTCATGGAATTTGGCTTTATGGCTCTGTTGTCATCATTCAACTATGAGAGAGTATGGTCAACATTTTTCATTTTTGCTTAGGAAATAAGAAATAGAAGCTAACAGAAAATGCAATCAGAATACAATTTGCTCTAAGGAAGAACTTACCACTGAGAAGCTCTAAGTGTCAGAAAGGATACTGAAGCAAGCACTGAAGTCTTAGAACACACCTCCACCTGTCTGGAGGTGAGGTTGATGATGCTTTCCCAAAGCATGGCTCCTTTTGGCCCTAGCATCATGATTAATGGCGTCATGAGCTCATGATATGCACCGTACCTCAATGTGATAGATAAGCATGGAGGCACAGGTTCAGATCCTGGCTCTTCCACTTCTCCATTGCTAGATATAACTGAGACTTCCTGCTTTCTTCTAAGAGATGGAAGGATAATAAGGATAATAATACCTAAACATAGGTTTGCTATGAACATTTTATTTTTTCTTCCTCCCTCCCTCCTTTCCTTATCTCCCTTCTTTCCTTTTTTCCTTCCTTCCTCTCTTATTTTATTGTGGAAAGAACACTTAACATCAGATCTACGTCCTTAACTAATTTTTAAGTGCAGTATATCATATTTTGACTATAGTTGTTACAATGTTGTACAGTAGATCTCTAAAGCTCATTCCTCTACTTCTTTTAGATCTTGGCGTGATCCCAGGAAGGCTCTTCTTACCCCTATCTAATGGTGTCACTTTCCTCATCAGACAGTCTTATTGCACTGTGTACCCCTCCTTTTTGGCACTATCACAGCTGGAATCTGATACTTATGTGAGTCTTTGATTACTGTGTGTCCCTGGTTCCTAGTCTAGCATTTGGAACCTAGTAGGTGCTCAATAAATTTAGATTGATGAACGGATCATTTAAAAAATGAAGATATACCTGAATAAAGATTAGGATTAATAAAAAGATGAAGAGACATAAAATGGCACATCCTTAGCTCAGTGCCTTGCCTCTTAGATGCTGCCATACCCTTCGCTAGTAAAATTTCCCTTGTTCTCATGGGAAAATGTCATCAGGACTTTTTCAGTTAATTTCTTTGCTTGCTTGCTTCTTCAGAAACACATGTAATTTCTATAGCTACCAACAAGCTAATCCAGGAGATATTTGGGAATGTTCAGAAGCTGGAAGACTTCATAGTGCAGTTCCTTCCGTGTTTGTTCCCCAACAAGATTTATCTTTGTTTGTCCTCCGATCCCTGCCTATAACCCCGCCAACCCTGCAGACAAACATGCCTCAAACAAGTCTATCCGAAACCACAGGGACCACATCCTTAAGTAACAGATAATTACACAGTAGTAGACTTTTTTTCTGGCTCGCTTCTCTATAATTTTTCATCCTCCCTGCTTTTTTCTCACTGTCTCATGGTTCTTGTTCTTTTAACCCATTAGAACCGCTTGTGTTACTGTGTGTCACCCACCATAGTTTTACTTCTCCTGATAATATTCCCAGAGCACCTTAGTGTGCTGCTGAGGCCAAATAAAGATCATGGATTCCTTCCGACAAAGTTAAAGAATATTTATTTATTTATTTATTTATTTATTTATTTATTTAAGATTTTATTTATTTATTTGACAGAGAGAGACACAGCAAGAGAGGGAACACAAGCAGGGGGAGTGGGAGAGGGAGAAGCAGGCTTCCTGCCGAGCAGGGAGCCCGATGCGGGGCTCGATCCCAGGACCCTGGGATCATGACCTGAGACGAAGGCAGCCGCTTAACCGACTGAGCCACCCAGGTGCCCCTAAAAATTTTTAAAGAAAAATGGAAGCAGATTCTTGAGAAAGTAGTTTTTTAAATCTTTGTCCTGTGTATTACTGTCATAAAGATCACTACATTGTGAGATCCGTGAGTCTAGGAATTCTATCCCAGCTTCTAACACATTATCTAGTGTATGATTATATAATAAGTTTTTGTTAAATAAACAATAAAAATTTATTATACACTGAAAACATGAGCCTTCTTTATACAAGGTATATGATTGCAATGAAATACACTTGGATAGAATTAAAAATGGACTTACTTATGCCCTGTATGAAGTAGAATCATCAAATTATATTGTAGTATAGTGTAGTATAATATTTTAAAGATGGAAGGGAATTCTGAATCTCCTCATGTCGATCAAAGTAGAGTGGCGCAGAAAGGCAAAAAAAAAAAATACACTTCTCTCAAGAATAGAAGCAATGTATATAGCAACTTGCAGGTTTTAAATTATTATTAAAATTGTTAAAGCCATTACAAAAATTAAAGTCTAGAGAGAGTACTGATTGAAATCTCTTGATGAGTAAGGACTGAGTCATATTCTTTTTATTCCTCCTTGGCATCTTTCATACATGTTCACTAACTATTGGTGTCCTGGTTGCTCGAACAAATAATGTACAAGAGTTTCCCTGAATTAATTTACCCACTGTTTTCTGTTCTACCTTCTTGATCCTTCCACTTTTATGAGCAGCATGATTTGGTGAAAACCATTAGCTGACATTTCCCCTTTAAGGGAATGGTTCCATATGGGCTTGTTAGAGTTCCATATGGTTTTGTTATAGCCAAATCTTCCATAGTGTTGGTGTTTGCGCACACGTTAACATAAAATACTACTGGAAAAAGTCCTTTTTCTTCTTTTCAGGGGTCCAGAGCTCTGTATAAAACTAGACAGTGAAATTAGCTCAGACGTCATAATTTCCCAAAACTTGGGTTCTTTTCTCTGTATCAAACTGGTACAACTCTCACGTTTTTGGTGATTCTGAAAATTCCTTTGTGTTAACAACAAATCGTCTATTTAAGTCTTCCCTTTACAGAAGAGTTTGACCAAAATAGCATCTGCTTTAAAAACTAACCTTAGATTAGGTTTTTTACTAAGTGTCCTTCAGTTTTAGAAGACCTAGTTATTTATCTGTATAAGAGACTTCAGGTTAACACAGTTTTGAAACTTAATGATAATCAGTTTAAGATTGAAAGGACCTAAGGACTTTGGAAAAAATAAGTTTTGGGCTCTCCCTAGATTGCTGCTTATGTAGTGATTGTGATATAGGTGAACTTTTAAAATGTGGAAATCCCAGGCACAGAGCTTGCTCTGTAGGCAGCTGCTCTCGAAATAAATTAATTACATATGTAATCCATGAATGTATTCTTGTTTTAGGAAAATAAGACAAAGAAAACAAAATCCTCTATAACACCAGCTCCATAAAACACCCATCCTTTCTTCCACTCAACCTCACCCTAGCTTTGCTTTTTTCCCCGTTTTACTTTGCTCATTCACTGGTCTTAATATCCTTATCCTTCACTTTTTATTACTTTTATTTACCCACTAAATTTTGGCACTTGGCAGTGAATCAGAAACAGATGACAGAACCATTTACTGTTAGTACGAAGGTCCTGTGGAAAATATCCGCACAATTATCCCCTATGCCTCCTTCATCACCGTCACCACAACCATCATCATCATCAAGATACAATGACTTAACTGCTTCTATAACTTCATCTTCACCCATCCCCTTTAGGTCCCTTTTCTGTTTTCTTTGCACTTGAAGATCTTTTCTTAATTTTCCCCTGATACAGAGATTAAACTAAAAAAAAAAAAAAACAAACCAGGAGAAGAATAATGGAACTAGATTTAATGGAAGTTCATTCTCTAAATCTTAAATTCTTTTGTGAAGCCTTTTAAAATAATATTTGTTTATTCATTTATATCTTGCCATATTCCAAGAAGGATTAGAGGTGACTTGTAAAACATATACAGAACAAGATAATAAAATAAATACACAAAAAATTGAGGAAAGAAAAATAATTTGAATCAAGACCTATATTACATAAATATGCAATTGCTTTAAAATGAACCACGGTTTGGCTTTGATTTTTGTAGGAAATCAAAGAGGGAAGCCTTCGAACAGTGATAGACCACAAAGGCCATTTAAAAAAGTGTAGTTCTAAGTTGAGTCCTACTTTCAGTAGAAAGATTTTGGACAAACACCTCTGTAATTGAGAGAAAAGAAAGAAACAGCAACAATTGAAACTTCCAGAGACATTTTTTTTTAAGATACATAAATTCTCCAAACTCCCTTCTCCCTAAAAACGATCTCTAAAATGAACAAAATTGCATTGAATATATTGATTATTTATCATCTAGTCAACCTTCAGAGAGTGACACTATGTATCTGGAACTGTGTGTCAGTTAAGCTACAGTTTCTGTCCTCTAGAATATCTCTGTTTAATTGGGAAGACAGGTGTGTTCACATAATTCCAGCAGCAATGTCCTAAGAGGTGGATGTGCAGAGTCACTCAGTGTGGTGGATACATGTTGGATTGTAAAAATTGTAGACAGGGGTTCAAATCTTGGCTCACCCACTTTTCCATTGCTAGATATATCTGAGACTCTATTCTGTCTTCTAAGATGTAGTTATGATAATACATATGACAACTTTGCTGTGGACATCTTCATTTCTTCTAAATCTTAGCATAATTAACACCATCCCAGGAAAGATCCTCCCGATCCATCCAATAGTGTCACTTTGCTTTCCGCATCAGATGCTCTCAGAGCACCATGTGTCCCTCCTCCTTAGCATTTATCACAGCTGTAACCTTATATATATGTCTGTGATTTTCTGATTAATGTGTGTCCCCAGGACCTAGACCAGTATTAGAACCTATTGGAACCTATTGATACTCAACAAATTTAGGTTGATAAATGAATAATTGAAGGAATGAATATAGGCATGAATAAATGTTAAGAGATATAACATGATACATACTTAGCTCAATGCGTGGCCTCTGGAGTGATGTCATATCCTTGGCCAAGAAACTTCTCCCATTGTTACCGTGGGAAAACATCATTATCAATAGCTCATCTATGTATCTAGAAATTCACTCACTAAAAACTTTGCAAAGTGTTAAGGCTGTAATTTAAGCTACTCTTTATCCCCCTCCATATCTTATAATACTAAAATCATTAAGAGATTCATCTTGCTTCCCATTGGTAAGGAAAGGAACTTAAACTCTTGGTACCTAGGGTTATATAATCAAATCAGAAAAGCCTTTGGGGCGCGTGGGTGGCTCAGTTGGTTGGGCCACTGACTCTTGCTTTTGGTTCAGGTCATGATCTCAGGGTCCTGGGATCGAGCCTTGTGGGGAGCCCCGTGTCAGGCTCTGTGCTCAACAGGGAGTCTGCTTGAAGATTTCTCTCCCTCTCCCTCTGTCGCCTCTCCCTGCTCATGTGCGTGCTCTCTCTCTCTCAAATAAATAAATAAATTTTTAGGAAAAAAAAGAAAAACTTTTAAAAAATTATACCTTGAATCATAGTTAATATTTACTATTTATTCCAAAATCTCAGTTATGGTAGCAAGGAGAGCCTTTTTCTTGTAGACCCTTTAACACAGTAGTGTATAAATTGATCATTTATTCCCCATGTGTTGAATAAATGGCACAACATAGGAATACCTATCTGATTAGAGCCGTTTTAATTTTGTGATGAAAGAGGAAATATCCAAGTGAATAAGACAAATATCTCTTCATTCTTTGCACTTGTAGATAATTCTTTTCTTTTTTTTTTAAAAAAGATTTTATTTATTTATTTGAGAGAGAGAATGAGAGACAGAGAGCACGAGGGGGAAGAGGGTTAGAGGGAGAAGCAGACCCCCCACTGAGCAGGAAGCCCGATGTGGGACTCAATCCTGCGACTCCGGGATCATGACCTGAGCCGAAGGCTGTCGCTCAACCAACTAACTGAGCCACCCAGGTGCCATAGATAATTATTTTCTAATATCTGGCCTAACCTGTAAGCTTAATGAGTACAGGAACTTTGGGGTTTTGTTTGTTTGTTTGTTTTTGTTTTTATTCCTTGATCCTACCACAGTGCCTTGATCAAGTAAATAAACTCAGTAAATATTTGTTTACTGAAACAATGTAAAGGAAGGATTGAGTAAATGAAAATGGATGTAAGAACTTAAGCGATATTCTCTTACATCTTGGAGAGAGAGTTTATCTGACCAATAGAATCTCAGCATTGCCCATTTATTTTTTGAAAATCAGCACTTCTGTCACTAGTTTGAATTTTGGAAGCTATACTTTGGTTGTTTACCTGGCTTCAATGTCATCCACACAAAAGACCACCAAGAACACACCTATAAGCAAATAAAATTGGATTGGATTTATTTCTCATTGCAATGAGAGAATCATAGAGAAAGAGTTAGGAATGACTTCTTATAGGATCTGATCTTGTCTTAGGTGATTTGGGGAAGGATTCAAGGAGGAGAAAATTCACAGTGGATTGAATGCTGTCAGCAAATGGGGTTAATTCTATAGTTGAGTAGCTTAATGAATTTTAAGTAGAGAAAACGAAAGAATAGAGGGTCACTAAAGCTGTCATTGGTAAATATGAAACAGTGATTCATATTATCTGGACAGAGGGGTCTTTGGTATGTTGTGACAGGGACAATGTTCATGTTTTGTTATTTTCAGACCTTATTCCAGAGTAGTCTTGTTTTTGCCTTGATCCGTCATGATCCCAGAGTTACCCTCATCTCGTGTTGATGTTCTGTGAGATTGTTGTGTTTAACAGGAGAACACCAAGACCTAGCTGTGATTGCCAGCCAGCAATCACAGAGACTGGTTGTCAGGGACTGCTTTTCTCTTTCTCGCTGGGAAAGTGACATAAAAACAAAAAACCAAAACACAACAAAACCCTGTTACCACCCATTTGATTTAGGTTGAATCATTTTCTTAGTTTTCTAGCAAAGCCTACTAAGTAAGAAATTAGTCCAAGATGGTTGTTTTCACAGGGAAAGAAGGGGGATACATTCTGAAAAAGAAAGGCAGAAAGGAATATCTCATTAGAGCAAAGTCAGGAAGTTGTGGTGTTTAAAGACCCATGAAACGTGAGGGGAAGGAAAATTGATCATAAATTTTACTCACTTTGTGTTTTCAATTGTTGAGACTTAGTTTTAGAAATAAGATTTTGTAAAATAATGACAAAGAGAATGTCAGAACTTCTGTTTTTTCTAAATTTACAAAGAAGATTTTTATAAAATTATGGCACATAGAAAGTTAGAATTTCTGTTTTTACGAAAGTCATGCAACACCATTGCTAAAATATATGTATGAAAGTAGTGTAAATGACAACATGGGACTCCATTTTCTACACAAAATGCTCCAATCAATTTGAGATCCATACCTAGAATTTGTCACTTTTATTTAAAAATAACACTTTAGGGGCACCTGGGTACCTCAGCTCCTTAAGTGTCTGCCTTGAGCTCAGGTCATGATCCCAAAGTCCTGGGATCGAGCCCCACATGGGGATCCCTGCTCAGCGGGGAGCCTGCTTCTCCCTCTGCCCCTCACCCCCACTCATGCTCACTCTCTCTCTCAAATAAAACAAATAAAATCTTTGAAAAAAAGTAACACTTTAAATATAATTACATTTTTGAGTGGTTCATATTGTTCTCTTATTAGGTAAAATCAGAGAATAGGAAAATAGCACTGAAAACAGAACTTTATTCTTAGATTAAAATACTTAAGTTTTTATATATTTAAGTATATATCAAATCTTTCTTTATGAAAGATCAATCAAGTAACCCAGAGATTATATCTCTATTCCTCACATATTTTTTTAAATCATCCATTATATCCTGTCAGTGATATTAGCCGTTGTTGGCTAGTTCCCAGGACCTTTTACAGGCTTTCATCTTCAGAAACTCAATTGCTTCCTGTATGGGTAAACTCTAGAACATAAAACCTGCCCCTCCACTGATTTGGAAGCAAAACTTGCAGCATAGCTTCTGCATGCCTTTTGGCTGAAGACATGATTATCCTGCAGCTTCTCACACATGAAGGTTCCTGACTCCCCCAACATCCTCACCAAAGCACATATTGCCAGAAAGAGCTCTAAGTCCGCAATTAGTTTTATTTTAGTCTCTGAAGTTTCTTTCATTCACATGTGTGGTCCTCTCTTTTCCACAGTTTAATATAGTATTTATATTTTTCACTTGAGGAAAAATGCACACATGTATAACCCACATTCTGTGTACATTACTGAGACTGATTCTTTGCAAAGACTCAAGAAGCATGCCATTAAAAACGAAACACCGCTCAGAGAGGTCCCTGAGCTTTCATCTACACAGCCATAATCAAGCAGAGATTTGTTAATTTTCTGGTTAATTAAAACTTCTCATTTTGGGGGCTCCTGGGTGGCTCAGTTGGTTAAGCGACTGCCTTCGGCTCAGGTCATGATCCTGGCGTCCCTGGATGGAGTCCCGCATTGGACTCCCTGCTCAGCGGGGAGTTTGCTTCTCCCTCTGATACTTCTCCCTTTCGTGTGCTCTCTCTCTCTCTCAAATAAAAAAAAAAAAAATCTTCAAAAATAAATAAATAAATCTTAAAAAAATAAAAAAAACTTCTCATTTTGTTTCTCCATATTAGATTACACAAGTAGACAATGGGCAAATCTTTACTTCACTATGTGTTAGGTAGGTCTATCAGGTTTAGCACGTACACACTATGGCGTCCTAAATTTCTATCATTGATTTGTTTTGGTAGAATACTCAGCATGCCTGGTTTAGAGTGGAGATAATTATCACATAACTTAAATAAAATGCTACTGTAGAAACAATTTATTTCCCTGTTGTATTTTGGACCTATATAATTCATATTCAATCAATTCTCTGGCTCATTTACATTGTTGACCCTATTTAAAATACAACCATACTGATAGTATAAGATATTAGTTTGGTAAAGACTAATTGAAGAGTTCAATAGTTGCTTTGATAGTAATTTTTAGTAGTTCCAGGTAATTTAAATCATAAGTCACCTTACAAATCTGTACCTATAGAAAGGGCACGAAATTTAAAAGTTGGGCTCAAAAAGTCAAAGGCAGCAAACATGGATTTGGATACCTTAGCAGACAAATTATTATTTATTGAGCTGCTTCAGATTTTAATATTGTTCCCAATTGCTTCCCGTTTTTTATTATGTAATTAATGTCTTTTTGTGGGAACTTCAAATGAGCCAAAACATGTTAGAAACTCCACAATAAAAACATGGATAAAAAACATGGATAATATTAATAGTTGAAGTTCGAGGCCATTTTTCATCTGTTTTCCTTTTCTTTCAATCATTCTGCATAAGCCTGTGCAAACTGAGGGAGATAGAGGGGGGAAGGAATTCTTACTTGTTCAAGCATTTCCAAAGCAAATATAATCTTTGCCTTTACAATTTCCGCTGGGAAGTGTGGGGCTCATTGGAGCAGTTTTAAACAGAGGGAGGCAGCCAGGTAGGGCTTGAAGCTTGGCTTCAGACTGTCTAGAGATGTGTTCTACTGAAGCACATCTTAGTAGTGTCTCTTTCTCTGATAATGCAGTATATATTTCCTACCAGATATTTCTTCTTTTTTCCTCAGGATAAAACATCTCCCAAATTCTAAATTGCAATGTTGACTTATATAAATTAGGCTTTTCAGCCTCAATCTAAAAAGGCTAGCAAATTACTCCCAAACTCATTTTAATGAAAGCAATTTTGCAGTGTCCAGAAAGGATGGCTCAGAATCGCAGCTTACTGGTGGTCCAGTGTATTCCAAAGAGGTCTAAAAGTCATCCCTGAACTTCTCACTGCCTTTTTCATAAAGTACATGGGAAAACAGAGAAGAAACAAAAAACTTGCAACATCAGAAACTGTAACTGACAACTGACTCACAACTGAGATCTTGGATAATTGACACTAATTATAAAGGAGTCAGATTAAGGGAAAACCTCTGCAGGCTGCAACTCACAGCAATAATGGCAAACAGTTATGTGATACATAACTGGCATATTTACTATATGACTGGCATTGTTCTAAGACTTTACTTGTTCTCATCATCATGTCCTCTTCACAATAATCCTATGAGTTCAGTTACTATTATTTTTTCTATTTTTCATCTGAGAAAAACAGAAGCACAGAGAAGTGAAGGGACTCACATAAAGCTAGTAAATGATGATGTTGACAGTGAAGCCTAGAACATTCTTAGTCATTATAACACACTGTTTCTTGGTATATCATAGTTTTGTCTCATGAAAAAAGGAGTCACCTGAAAAAAGTAGGCAAACCCTTTACAACTGTCCTAATATATCTTCATTACTTTAACATGAGACCTGTAAGAGTGAAGAGCGGGGCAACCATCACGCTCCATCCCCAGGTACTTTTCCAGGGTGCATCATCCCCACTGTCCAGTATCTTTTTGCATGTATGTAAATAACATACAACCCAGGAGGTACTTGGAAGAAAGAGGGGAAAGAGCTCATCTGGGTCAAGTATGACTGTAAAGCTTTCACCTCAGTCCAGGATACTTACAGAAAAAACAAAACAAAAAACTGGATCCTGCAGCAAGACGGGGAAAGCTACTCTAAAAAGAAGAGAATGGTAACAAGAAGATCCAGAAGATTTTGTCCTTGAAAATGGTCTATAGCCTTAAGGAAAAATTTCAGTAAACATTTGGCAACCTAGCAAAATAGCAAGGAAAAACATATCTCCTACAAAGCAAGAACTGACAATTATTAAAAGAAAAAAGATTGAGATAAAAAGTATCTAAATGAAGTGAAAAGAAACTGGGTAAGTAAGTAAATCAAGTGTACTATCTATATCTAGGTATCTATATATAGTATATCTATACACGCATAGAGTAGAATTAATACCTCAACTGAAGACATTAAAGAGCCATTATCACAGGCAAACTAAGAAACTTTCACAGAACAAAGAAAAGGACAAAAATATGAGGAGAATTAGAGAAAAAAAGTTATATGAATAAACAAGAAAACATTCTTGCAGGAAATAAATAGATAATTGAGTAGAATACTTGAGGGTGAATGAAAGAACTATGCAATGGTATGGGTAGGGCTAAGGGAAACCAATAAAGATTGATGAAGCATCTAGAACTAGCAATAATGTAGACCAGTTACCTCCCCCCCGGGGTCAGAAGGGCTGAGCCAGCAGCAAGTAATGGAACCTAGAGAAGGCAGTGGAAGTTCTGCTGACACTGTGGCTGATGCACAGCCTAGCCTTGACCCAGCAAGTTTGGAGCTGAGGGAAAAGGACGCAACTTTCTTGCCCTCCTGTATTCTGGAAACATCTCTCATTGGCCAGAGACAACCGGAAGGCAGAAGGCCAGGAAAACCAGTTATACGGTCACAGAGGTCAAACTCCCAGAGCATAGAACGTGGTGGGGAAGGATGGAGAATAGATCTGTGGGGCAAATGGAGACTATCCAACTAGTGAATTACACACGAGGAGAAGGGCAGAAAACTAGCTTATGTGTAACTGTGTGGCAAAGACAAAAACAAGAACCAGAAAACCCACAAATGGAATAGGAAAGCAATGAAAAATATCCTAGAAGAAAATTTTCCTTAGGAGAAGAAAATTTCGCCTTCCACTGAAGGAGATCAACATGCTGTAGGCAATACTAATGAAAAAGGCTTACGCCTAAATGCATCCTGGCAAAGTATAAAGCAAAACCAAACAGGGTTCAGGGAAGACAGTTTACTTACAAATAAAACAAAAAGTGGTCTTGACACGCATAATAGAATGCCAAAGCAATAACAACCACACTAATAGAAATAGAGTTAAATCCACAAGACTTTGAAAGGAAATAATTTTAAGAATTCCACACTTAGTCAACTTGTTTTTTTATGTGTAACAAAATCAGAAATGCATACTCAAATATGAGTAGGCACAGAACATGTAACACCTATATATCTTGGAAAACATTTCTTAAATATATACATTGAGAAAGAAAATAAAATGAGCGGCTGAGAGATTATGGTATAAAGTAGTGCTGGTTGTCAACACTGAAGCATTCTAAACACACATAGCTGTAGGTTTAGCTACAAAACAAATTGCAAATGTCAAAATATTTTCAAAGTATGTGAACGAATTGTAAGATAAAGATTAAAACCATAATAACACTAATATAGATTGCAAATCTATTAACACTATTATAGATTCTGAATCTAGGCTTCTATACATAAAGAGGAAAAGAAGATAGGAACAATGTGCTCAAGTTCTTATCTCCTATATGGAAATATATTCTTTACTTTGACATCAAGAAGTAATAGTAGTAGTAGTAATATCATCACCCTTTATTAAATACTTACTACATGCCAGGAACTGCTCTGAATAATTTACATGAATTTATTCACTTCAAACTTAAAATAACTTCATTACATTGATTCCATTATTATATTCATTTACAGATGAGATCACTGAAGTTAGATAACTTGTCCAAAGTGAACCAGCTAGTTTTTGAGTTGGTCTTTGTAATCACTGTTTTATACTTACCGCATACATTCAACAATGGGAAATTGATTAAATAAATCATGAAATATCTAAAAATAGAGTACTCCCCCCCCAAATGTTATAAAAGCACATTTGTTGATACGTAACGATATCTATTTTAATCACACATGAACATATGTACCTGTATTACATAGTGGACATCTGTTTTTGCCTTCACAGTACACAAGCATACCTTGGAGATATTGTGGGTTCAGTTCCAGACCACTGCAATAAACTCAAGTGAATTTTTTGTTTTACCAGTGCATATGAAAGTTATGTTTACACTAGACCATAGTCTATAAGTGTACAATAGTATGATGTCTAAAAATATATATACATACCTTAGTTTAAAAATACTTTATTGTTAGGACGCCTGGGTGGCTCAGTTGGTTAAGCAACTGCCTTCGGCTCAGGTCATGATCCTGGAGTCCCGGGATCAAGTCCTGCATCGGGCTCCCTGCTCAGCAGGGAGTCTGCATCTCCCTCTGACCCTTACCCCTCTCATGTGCTCTCTCTCTCTCTCAAAAAAAAAAAAATCTTAAAAAAAATACTTTATTGTTAAAAAATACTAACCACCGTCTGAGTTTTTAGAGAGTCATAATCCTTTTTGCTGGTGGAAGGTCTTGGCCTCAATGATGACAGCTTCTGACTGATCAGGCTGGTGGTTGCAGAAGGCTGAGGTGGTTGGGGCAATTTCTTAAAATAAGAAAATGAAGTTTGCTTCATTCATTGATTCTTCCTTTCACAAATGATTTCTCTGTAGCATGTGACTGTTTGATAGCCGTTTACCTATAGCAGAACTTCTTTCAAAATTGGAGTCAGTCCTCTCAAATCCTGCCACTACTTTATCAACCAAGTGGATGTAATATTCTAAAGCTTTTGTTGTCATTTTTAACAGTCTTCACAATATTTTCACTAGGAGTAGATTCCATCTCAGAAACAACAAAACAAAAATAAAAACAAAAACAAACCCTTTCTTTGTGTATCCATAAGAGGCAACTTCTCATTTTGTCAAGTTTTTATCATGAGATCACAGCCATTCAGTCATATCTTCAGGCTCCACTTCTATTTCTGGTTCTCTTGCTATTTCCAACCCATCTGCAGTTACTTCCTTCACCAAGGTCTCAAACCCCTCAACGTCATCCATGAGGGCTGGAATCCACTTCTTCCAAACTTCTATTCATGTTGATATTTTGACCTCTTCCCATGAATCACAAATGTTCTCAACGGCATCTAGAATGGTGAATTCTTTCCAGAAGGTTTTCAATTTACTTTGCCCAGTTCCACCAGACGAATCACTATCTATGGCAGCTATAGCCTTACCAAATATATTTCGTGAATAATGAGACTTGAAAGTAGAAATTACCCCTTGATCCATGCGCTGCAGAATGTAAGTCATGTTAGCAGTCATGAAAACAACATTAATCTTGTTGTACATCTCCATTAGCACTCGTGGGTGACCATCGTCAATAAGCAGTAATATTTTGAGAGGAATCTTTTTTTTCTGAGCACTTGATCTCAACAATGGGCTTAAAGTATTCAGTAAACCATATTATAAACAGATGTGTTGTCATCCTGGCTTTATTCGTGCAATTTTAGAGCATAGGCAAGAGTTAGCATAAGTCATAGGGGCCCTAGATTTTCAGAATGGTCAGTGAGCACTGGATTCAACTTAAAGTCACTAGCGGCATTAGCCCCGAACAAGAGTCGGCCTGTCCTTTGAAGCCAGGCACTGACTTCTCCTCTCTAGGTATGAAAGTCCTAGATGGCATCTTTTCCCAATATAAGGCTATTTCATCTACAGTGAAAACCTGTTGTTTATTGTAGCCACGTTCATGGATTATTTTAGCTAGAACTTCTGGAGAACTTGAGGCAGCCTTGATATCAACACTTGCTGCTTCACCTTTTACTTTCATGTTATGGAGGCACTGCTTTCCTTAAACCTCATGAACCAACCTCCGCTAGCTTCAAAATTTCTTCTGCAGCTTCTTCACCTTTCTCAGCCTTCATAGAACTGAAGAAAGTTGAGGTTTTGCTCTGGATTAGGCTTCAGCTTAAGGGAATGTAGTCGCTGGTTTGATCTAGCTAGACCACTAAAACTTTCTTCATATCAGCAATGAGGCTATTTCCCTTTCTTATTATTAGTGTGTTCACCGGAGTAGCACTTTTAATTTCCTCCAAGAACTTTTCCTTCTCAGTCACAACTTGGCTAACTGACATAAAAGGCCTAGCTTTCAGCCTGTCTTGGCTTTCAACATGCCTTCTTCACTAAGCTTCATCATCTTTCGCTTTTAACTTAGTGTGAAAGATACACAACTCTTCCTTTCACTTGAACAGTGAAAGGGGCCATTGTGGGGTTATTAATTGGTCTAATTTCAATACTATTGTGTCTCAGGGAATAGGGAGACCCAAGGAGAGGGAGAGAGATGAGGGAATGGCCAGTCAGTGGAGCACTCAGAATACACACATTTATCAATTAAGTTCACTGTCTTATATGGGCATGGCTCAGGGGGGCCCCAAACAATTATGATAGTACATCAAAGGTCATTTATCAAAGATCACCATAACAAATAAATAATGAAAAAAATTGAAATATTGTGAGAATTACCAAAATGTGACACAAAGACATAAAGTTAGCAAATGCTGTTGGAAAAATGACACTGACATACTTGCTTGATGGAGGGTCGCCACAATCTGTAAAAAACATAGTATCTGCGAAGTGGAATAAAGGAAAGCTCACCAAAACAAGGTATGCCGATATACCTCACAGAGATGTCTAAAGTGTCAAATGATTACAGTAGATTAAGCCATGTCTCAATCTATCAACCTTTTAGTATAAAAGCCAATAACTTTCCTCTTTTAAGTCAGATGGCATTAAGTATCCTGTCATTTGTGACTGAAGGAGTCTTAATGATTTATATTTCTTAAGGAAAATGAGTTTCCAAACTATATGATATCATTTAAGAAACCAATACAGGTATACATATTATACATAGTGACTAAAGTCAATGGTTGCTATTAATCCTTAATAGTAGTTAAATTTGGACAGTAGGATGAATGACCTTAAAATTTTGCTATTTCTAATGTGCCCTTCAACAAATATGTTTTATTGTGCAATGAAGGAAAAATAAATATGAATTCTTGAAACAACAGTAAGATAATTACCCTTAGATACCACTTCTCTCAAGTTTTTTTATGTTACTTGTATTTCAGGAAATTTGAGGATCTTTTCTCTCATGAAAGTACAAATATTTACTGAATGAATGCATACAAGCATTTATGAATCAAGGAATGAGAATCTGAAGGTATCTGGATGGATGATGACCTATCTCCTTATAGAGATGGGTAGAAAAAACCTATAGTTTAGACTAGACTTTTTCTGAAGATGCAGGTCTTACCAGTTTTAGCACATGAATGAAGGGTAATTTCTTCAAATTCTATAACATAGAGTCACAGATTATTTTATTAGAAAGAATTATTTAAACCAGTCATTACCAATCAACCACAAATGCCTTAGGAAAAAATGTGCTAATGCTTCCATTTAATGTCTAGATTAACCATCCAATGGTCATCTGGCCAACTCCATTCATAAGAAAATGAAAGGGATTTTTATTTTTTTGTTGTTAGAAAATATTTATTGTTTCTATCTTTCATGGTACTTTAAAAAACAAACATGTTAAAAATAACCATCATTGTATGTATGTGCCAAATGCTTTATATACATTATTTCAACCCTTTAAATTAGATTCCAGAAGGGGAAGCTCAAAGAAGAAAAGACTGATGGGGAGGCTCAAAGAAGAGAAATACCTTGTACAAAGTTTTTCAGCTAATGTGTTGTGAACTTGGTATTTGAACTGAACCTGCTCGATTGCCAAGCAGTTTCAAGACCGCACTATCCTGCCTCCTCTCAGGCCATGTGAGCTTATGCTCTGCACTTTAACAAAAAATGATAGAATGCAGTTGTGAGGGAATGATAAATGAATGGGAATTATTTGACTGATTTTTGCAATTACTTCCCCTAAGCCAGGTAGAGCTCAAAGTCCCTTGCCATCAGCAGCGATCACAGGCAGAGAACTGCAGCTCAAGGATTCTCAGCTTTGGTGAGGCAGGTGTCTGTGGTTCTGGGACTGAGACCAGGCCGATTTCCCGAGTTTCACTTTGTCCTCTACAAGTGACTGCAAAAAATCAGAGAAACCATAGGAGATGTTGACATAGAACCATACTGAAGTAGCATGAATAGTCATAATTTTTGTTCTATAAATAGTAAAATGAGGGAATGCTGATTTGTAATTAGATCTTATATTTCCTATTATATGCTAGAAAATGAGAAAACAGGGTATTTCCTCTCTCATGTCAAGGTAATCTTATTTCCTCTCATCTTAAATTATGTTTAAATACTACAAGGGTATAGTTAAACTTACTCTAAGTTAATTTTCTGTAATTGTAGTTTGCTTCTAGCATATACAAAATAAATACTAAAATCTATAGGTGAATCAATAAATGTCATATTCACACTATACTCTAAATTGGGGCAAAGTAGTTATTTTTAGAATGATGGGAAAGGCATGGTCATAGACATTTTTTATTTACAGAAGGAGGACCAAGAAGAGATGGATCAGAGCACCATTCTCAACTATGTGATTTTAGAACAGTGCCATAATTAAAGTTAGAAAGGAGAGCATGGGATCTAAAGTAATTGTCTATATTTAACAAACAGACAAACAGACAAACACACAAACCCCAAATAGTAAGACTATACCAGAGGCTAAAGGGTTAGATGATATTATTTTCTTGTTTTTGTTTTTTTTTTTAGAAAAAGGTTTTCCTTTCCCTGTAAAGGGATTATTTCGTTTGGATCCTGGGCTGAGGATTTTTCCTTTCTGAAGAGTCAAATTTCTCTTTCCAGATGGTTTCTCCTCCCTTAACTTAAAACCAAAACAAAACAAAAAATTGCCTTTATGGCTATTGATTTTGATGAATGGATACTGTCATGGGAAACCATTTTCTTTTTCTTGAGAACACAGACCCCTGTGATAGGGTAGAAGTTTAGCTTTAAAACCTTCATCTATCATTAACCAATCAGATTGAAAAGGGCCATGCCTAGGCGTTCTTTCCACGGTTTGAGAAGATTGAGCCTCCATGGTAAAATCTTAATTTTAAAAATCTTGTGATTTCTTTTCCATTCTGTGGCTAGAATACAACGGCTGGTGAAGAGAAAGCTTATGACTCAAGGCCTAATTTCGATTCAGGAATATAATTAATGTTCCCAGGGTCAGGCTCTTGCCTGGTGGATGCCCCATGGGCTTCCAGTGGCTGAGCAGAGGGAACGATGCAGGGGGAAATCATCTCTGCAAGCCAGCTGGGCTTCCCCTCTTACCCCTCTCCGGCTTGGCTAACCCTGCTGCATCCCCGACCCTGCTGGTATCTGCTATCAAGCAGAGCCAGAGGAAATTAATGGAGACAGTGCCAATATCAGTACCCCCTAGGGTTTCCCCTTTGCCAACATTAGCTATAAAGAAGCTGGTCTCATTCACTGTTAAAGCTATTGATTTTTTCCCTCCCTCAGGCCAGCCCTGCATTATGCTCCTTCCAGGTTCTGAAGGGCTGTGTCTTTCACCAGTATGTTTCTTTTAGAACATTCATTTATGGAATCAAAGAAGATCTCCTCTGGGTATTCTGTTATCTTGCCAGTCCTGACCTGAAATACAGCTGGAAAATGAAGGCAGCTTTGTAAATAACAAATCTGACCTTCATCATTTAGCACTTCTTGGCATGCTTCTTGTTCAAAAAGACTCTAAGAAAATCAGGAGATTGTGTTTATTCATTGACTGCTTCTTCTCTGGGTACGTGTGTTTAAATCCCCTTCTGGTTGTGTGAAAATGATATTAATGGCTTCTATTTTCTCCTTGGTGGATCTACTTTGTAATTCATGGTATCTGTCTTGAATAGTCTGTTCATTCGTTCATGTAATTCATATTTGCTTATTCAGGCAATTCACTCATTCTTGCAATTCATTCATTCATGCATTCAATATTTAACTTATTATCTAGTTACCAACTTCATGCCAGGCGTTGTGCTAGATGATGAAGTTTTTGTATGGAACAAAACAGACCTGGCCCCTGTCCTCATGATGCTAACAGAGTAGTGAAGCAGATAGTAAATGAAGTGTGCTATGTGATACTAGAGAAACCACAGAGTGTTTTAAAACGTGACAGCAATTTAGATAGGGGAATCGGCAGAAGTGACATCGAAGGTGACCCAGCGTGGGGTTGGAGTGCTTGATCTCCACGTGTCTTCTCTGTGAGGACTGATTGGAGGGAGTAATGGGCACTGCACTGCAGGAGGAGACGAATTAGTAGGTTATTGCTCAAAGGCAGGGCAGAAATGATTGTTCACCTAACGACACAGGAGGGACTTTTGGAAGAAATTGATGACATTATCCTTGTCTCATTTCATCAGCATAAAACTATCAAATATCATATTTTTTATTTGAAGGGGTAAAGATTGAAGTTTCAGCGTAATCTTTAAAAACAAAATAATACAAAATAGGCAATAGAGGAAAATATAAATGAAAAAGAGATAATTTCCCATTCACCCACAAACTCTTTCCTCACCAGTCTCGTGTTAGCAGTGATGGTTAGTTATCCTTCCTCACCTATTTCTGTGTGTGTGTGTGTGTGTGTGTGTGTGTGTGCATGAATGTGTGTGTGGGTATGTGTTGATATATTCACACATACATTACATAAACGGAATTAATACTTGTTTATATTATCAGAAAATTATTTTTAATTAATATAGATGTCTTTCCATATTAGCACACATAGATAAACCTTATTTTTCATGCTTGAATAATAGTGTATAAAATGTAAATGAAAGTACAATCATATTTTAATAATTCTGCATTATTTCTATTGCTTTTTTATAGTTTTGGTGTTTTACACTTAGTTTTTTTTAATTCATCCAAAAATTATCTTTGTATATTATTTGAAGTGAGATTTTTTTTACTTATTTACAATTTATTCTCCCTCCAAAGCATTCTGTTCTCCCAACCTTATTTATTGAATACTTCATTTTTTCCTTTCCATCATTATACACAAATTTACTCAGAGACATTAATGTCCTTTTGGAATCTACTTTCTAGTCCACTGATGTATTTGTCTCTTAATATGGCTGCCCACACTGTCTTATTAAAGTTGTATCGTGCTTTGACATTTTTTTATAAGCCAGAGAACCCACAAGAGTGGTGGTTAAGACTAATCACTGGAGCCAGGCCAAATATGGCTCCAAATTCTGGAGCATAGTAATGTATTAACTCTCAATGCTCTTCCTGATCGGGGCATTCTTACACCAGTATGGTACAATCATCAGTATACTGTAGTTCAGATAATGCTAAAAAATCGATTTGGTGTTACTCTCAGTGATAGATGCGTAGCAAATTATTTTTAAGAAAACAATATTGGAGTTCTTTAAAGTGCCATTCTTTAAAAAATTGTCCACTTTCTTACAAATAATTGATTTGGACACAATGGTGACTTTAATAAAGTCGTGAATAAGGATGTCTTAGAGAACTTGGTGACTGTCCATGTTCGCTGTGGAAGAGCCCTACTGCTCAAGTCTTTGGGTATAAAATGCAAATATCTTGAGTCGTGTTTTATAGTTAGCAGCACAGACTGTTGGCAGATCTTGAAAATAGGGAGGAGGAGCAGGAACAAAGCATAATTTTTTACTCCTATAAGAATCATAATACCCACTATAGCCCAAAGTTGCTGGACAGAGGATGGAGTAGAGAAAGTAGGGTACATCTACAAAAATTAGAGCTAGCCCTGGGGATACTTGGAATCAGTCAGCTGGAAAAACACCATGAACAAAACCTCTTGAATAAACTGAAAGAAAACATTCCCAAATATTAATATTGTGTTGCTAGAAATAGGTTAGAAGGCAAAATATGGCAAAACCTGAGGCATTGATTCTGATTCTGCAAGGAAGTCTGATCAAGGGGCTGTCTCTGTGGGACGGGAGGTGGTGGGGTGGGGAGGATATCTGGAGGTGTAATTTGAACTGGTAAGAGAGGATTGTTGACACCAAAGAACCAAAGAGCCAAATCTAGTGAAAGTTTTGGGGCAACTTGAACTGAGAAGCCCAAGTCAAGGATTTTTAAGAGTAAAGCACTGAAATCAGGAAATGGTCCTGGGGCTCCTGGGTGGCTTAGTCAGTTGAGTGTCTGTCTTCGGCTCAGGTCGTGATCTCAGGATTCTGCGATTGGGCCCCACATTGGATTACCTGCTTAGCGGGGAGCCTGCTTCTCCCTCTCCCTCTGCTCCTCTCCCCTGCTCATGCTTTCTCTCTCAAATAAATAAATAAAATCTTAAAAAAAAGGGAATGGTCCTAGTAGTTCAGCAATATACTACTTAACAAGCAAATTCTCCATTTATACGAAAAATAGTAGGCACCCATCAACATAACACTACACAATTTATTGGACACTGGATCTCTTTAAATAGTTCCTACAGCCAAGTTAATTTACACAGCTGGATATAAAAGAAAGTTTTATAGGCACATCCACAGACATCTATTCCCCACCTCTCTCTCTGTCTCCCCCTCCTCTCTCCCCTCTTTCCTACACACACACACATACACACACACACACACACACACACACACACCATTGAGAGATTTCTATCAATTGTGACAGGCATGGACCTGGTTACTCTCCCTTTCTCCTTTGCTTCAGTCACATAGCCAATCTTATTAAAATCTTCCTTTGTCAAGTTTTCCCCAGCTGTTTTCCCCCCATCGCTTCTGTCACCATCTTTGTTGCTTTGATGATGGCAATAGTGGACTAATTACTTTCTATCAGCCTTTCTTCTTCCAATCCGTCAGCTTCTCCATGAACACATTTATCTTCCTACATTGCACTCATCATCCTGTCTTCAAAACCTTTAATAGTTTCTCATTTTCTATAGAACAAAGGCCAAATTCTTTATCTTGGCGTTCCACAACTGGTTTCCAAACCACCACTCCAAGCCAATATCACCGATTACTATTCTACCAAACCACCTAGTGAAGCAAGCTGCCCTACTCACTGTTCCCTACCCGCTCCTTGTCCACTCTTGCCTTTATGTTTGCATGTATGTGATTCCACAAAACTCCCCCCCCCCACCCTTTTAAAAGTTTAACTCCTTTCCTCAAGGTCCAATTCATATTACATCTTTCCTGCTGCCTTCCATAACTTCCCCAATGTCAACGACTACTCCTTCTTCTGAACTGTTTTAATAACCATTAGTCAAGTTGCTGGATTATACTAATTCTTGAGAATTTTTTTTAATGTTGAGAGGTGGAAAGGGGCAGTGAATATGGCCTTTCAAATTGCAAGCAGTTTTCTGTCTTTATAGGTAAAGACTCCAAATCATTTTTTGTGGAAGATAGTTTTTAAATGTGGCAATCATTAGTTTTAGTCAAATATTTCCAGATCTGCCTTCTTGGCATATGGTGGGACTGCACATCTTTCCTTCCTTGAAGTTAGGTGTGGGCACGTGCTTTACTTTGGCCAATGAATTGTGAATTTAAGTGACATGTGACACTTGCCTTTAAACATTTAATCAATGTATGATTTTCCAAATTCTTTCTCTCTACGTTAGCAACCAGCATTAGCCTCGATAGTGGTTGCAACTTCAATCTGATTCTAGAGGATGATATAGAGAAGAGCCCCTCAAATCACCAAATTACCTCTCCTTGGTGAACCAGAGCCCATTAACTCTATAAGCCCATTAATATAGAGTTAACTCATGATTAAAAGATAGCATGAGCACAAAATTAATCTTTGATTTTTAAGCTACTAAGATTTAGAGATTGTTTGTTGGTCCTGCATAGCCACTACCCTATCCTGAGTGATACACTTTAAGAAAATCTTCAAAATGCACCTTTAATTCTATAAAGTGGTCACCCACCCATTATTTGGGGGATACTATGAAAGCATTAATTACTTAAATGCAGGTATTAAGTTACTGATAGTTGAGCTGAACAGTTTCACTGAGAGTTTATATCAGAAGATCAAGAGTGGAGAATCTGAGTGTCAACTTTCTTTTTTTTTTTTAAGATTTTATTTATTTATCTGACAGAGAGAGACACAGCAAGAGAGGGAACACAGCAAGGGGAGCAGGAGAGGGAGAAGCAGGGAGAAGCAGGGAGAAGCAGGCTTCCTGCCGAGCAGGGAGCCTGATGTGGGGCTCGATCCTAGGACCCTGGGATCATGACCTGAGCTGAAGGCAGACACTTAACGACTGAGCCACCCAGGCGCCCCCTGAGTGTCAACTTTCAAGAGGCATTTCAGGACTCTGGAATTGTACATGATGCTCTGAAGATCAGCTAAACAGATGTGGCATGTTCTTCAAAAGGAGAGGCATCTTTCCTCATTTCCATAGCAATTAAAACTGCTGTGGCTCCTGAAGGAGGGACTTCTAGAGCATCAATAAAACTGGCCATCTCCTGAAGAGAATCAGCACTAGGCTAATAAAGAGGCTCTCCTGCACACTTTGGAGAACAATGACATTAGCAGAGGGAACTGTGACCACAGAAGAAAATCATAGCAGTTAGTTGTTGGCTGAAGGTAAAGACTAATTCTAGCAGACAAACTCTTTTGTGAGCAAAGAGAAGTAATCCTTGGGGAGTCCCAGAAATAATTGGAGGATATTATGGAATTAGAAGTTTGAGTCAATGTCATTTGGACCATACAATGAAGTTGACCTCATTTATTAACAGATGAACCATGTAAGTTATGTAACGTGATTATTATTTGTGAAGTTTATTTATCATTTTTATTAGTTGGTTTATATTTATAGTTTTTCACTCAAGAAAAAAAAATCTCATCTTCACAAATGTATCGCTAGCTCCTTGAAAGCAAGGACAACGCTCAGCATTCAATGGGCACTTAATAGGTGATTATTAACATTGATGATGAAGTTGTGGAAGAAGTTTATTTTGAGGAAAAATATTATCTTATTGTCATTTTGGGTAGAATTTAATGTATCTCTAGGAAATCAAGAATCTGAATCTCTCAATAACAGGAAAAAACTCAGAGATAATTTTGTCCATTGGCTTCAAAATGTGCTTGGAAAGCCCCTGCTGTAATTGCGACAAGATGTTAGGTGCTTTTTATATTTCCATGCAAGCAATCCCACTTTTGTCTGTGGTTAGCGGGTTCTACATTTGAGTTTATTTGAAGAATGAGCCTGCTGGCTAATGTAAGATGGACATACACCTGTGACTAGATTTATATAGCTTACTCCTTCATTTTATACAAGCTGAAATAGGTCAAGAGATGTTAAATGGGTTACCCAAGGACACATAACTGGTGAGTACAAAAGCTAAGGAATCAGGTCTCCTGCTACCACAGTTACCTCTCACAGTTGTTCTTGCTGATTTTTAGTCTTTATTTTTTAATATGCATTACTTATTTACTTTGTAGGTCCATTTTACATACTTCTGCTTTAACCAGACACTTTTTAAAAAAGTCTTTCAGAGATGGATGAAGTACAGGACCGAGGAAGAAAGGAACCTGTTGTGGTTGGAAAAATCCCCAGTCTTGGAATCTACCTTCGATTTGGAAGTTGCTTGATTTGTCCTTCATACAACGTGCCAGTTCCTTTCACAGGACCTCTACCAAGGGAAAATCTTGCCTGTGATGGATGACTGGGAAAACCAACATTCCATCTTGAACAAGTGAGACTGTTCTCTGTTTTGGTCCTTCACTGAGCTTAATTTAATATCGGTATCACATTCTAACCATTTTCCTGAGAATAGAAATACATATGCCAGTGGCCATACTTATGTTTAGCTTGACCTTGATGGAGTTTAAATGTTTTTTAAAGTAGTTACTATCATTCACAAATCAAATGTGGTGCTGAATAGAAGCTGCCCTCTTTCTACAGGAAATGAGCTCTTCAGTTTTCCACAGTCCTATCCCTCCCTGCCCAAACATATTGCCTTACACCTCATATAATGATAACCTTCCTGAACACAAGGCCTTGAAGATGGGCTACACCATAAACATAGCGTGTTGTTGCATTTGCCTTTGAAACTCCATGGATTTAAGCACATGTTGACGTTTTTAAGGTCTTAAATGAGTATATGAAGTACCTGAAGAATGGCACCTGCCACATTCAAATACCAGTTTTGTGGTTTATTAGGAAGGAAAGGGAGAAAAATGGGTCTAGTGAAATATAAAAAGAGGAAGAAGTGTGTGAATAATGAGGCTCGGGAGCAGTATGACTAAAAGAGCTCCAGAGAAGTGTATGTGGAGAGGAAGCAACCCAACATGGGAATCATTTTTGTCATGGGGAGGCAGTTATTTACATTATCCAAGAGGTGGAGGCAGATGCAGTCATCTCCATCGGAAAGCGAAGGACAGTCGCTGTGTGGGCTGGAAGAAGAAGGTCCACCTCTTGAGCCGTGTCCAGATATGGAGCTCTGCTCTGTGGGCGGCGGCAGCGTCTCCAAGTGCAGATGGACGCGGCCTCTGTCAAGCCAGCTCTCTCACCTTATGGCAGCTCTCTGGGATGCAGTCTGGAAACACCATATGGGATATAGCCTTTCCCACATAATCCCATGAAAACTGTTTTACAGTAACACATTATGAATATTTCATTTTTCTTCACAGATCCACTTCCAAGGTGTGGAATGTTCCTTTTCTTTTTATTCTTTCCTCTGCTTTCCTGGACCTTGGTTTAAATGGTTTTCACTTAGCTAAGTGACTGCTTCCTTATCAAATTTAAGTTGTTTGTAGAGGGCTTAAAATGATTTACCATCGTGGTAATAAGAGGCTGACCTTTCTTATTATGCATCTACACTAGCAAAACAACTAAGTAGACACTTATACACAAAACAATGGCTTTGATATACTTTTCTTCCTTCTTTTTTTTTTTTTTGCCAGAATTGGTATATTTTTAAAAGTAATGTTGGTTAAATTAATTTGGTGTTCTGGTTTCCTGGAAATATGGTCTCTCTCTGACCCAGCTTAAAGGGATAATCTTCAAAGCTTCTTTCCCATTCTCTGACTTCATTTGTAAAATATTAAGCATCAGTCATTTAAGTTTATATATTGTTTTAAAATCCAGCTTTGTGGCTATTGCTTTGTCCCTCACTATTACAGGAATCATTCTATCCTCCTCGAGTGAGTGATAGCAGCTGGTTGACAGGAGAGGGCTTGCTGCAGACTGTGCCCTAAAAGGGAGGGGAAACACCATATCTAATTAAAGCAGCAGGGAACGTTTTTAGCAAGGCAAATTGTAATCCTTTATTTGGAAACTGGCCAGGGCATTAGGGTTAACAACCCGGTTTGTGAAAAATAATAGTAAAAAATATATACCTACCATGGTTTTATGGATCAGTGTCTGGGATATCCAGGTTTACATGTCATTGAAAAAGCTTTCTTACATTCAACATCCCAAACACCTGCTGAACAACATGGCAACGGTTTGGCAGCTATGGAAAGACAGTGTTTGTTTCAAAACTAGTCGTGTACCTTATTTGTCCTAGATTTTTTAACAAGAATTCTAACTATAATCTCAGGGGGGAAAAATCAATTGCACTTTTAAAGTAACATGGCATAAAGCAATTAAAAACAAGTTTCTTTTAAATGAACCTTTTCTTACTGGGTCAGAAGTCACAGGAATCAGTTCCAGCTTCACCACTTTTAGCAGTTTGACAGCCCGCAAGCCACTTGGCCCATCTCAGGCTCCTTTTCTCTGTAAAATGAGGGTAGTAATATTCATCTACTACCTTCTTGGAATAATAGTGGGGATCAGATCCAGTGCCATCAAACTTGTGAACGCATATGACAAACTGAAAGCAACTTACCAATGCAAACCGTTGTTGTTATTAGGTTATTAGTTTACGCAGTTGCCATTTGTATGGTAACGTTGGCAAGCATTGGTTGGAAGGGCTTTACCCATGAATGGGCAGGAAAATTTCTCAAGAACGGGTTTAATCAATGAACCCAAACCTTCAATTTCATTCAGTCCATCTGAAAATACTCTGGACGTAGCCAGAGTATTAGTTACATATTGAATTGAATCTGTTTCCAAAGGGGGAGTCATTTGGGACAGTTGGAAACTCAACAGGTTGGAGCAACTGTTTATGGGACAGAGCACAAAGAATCATAGCTGAAAATTTGGGGAGAGGAAGTCAAATGTCATATACTTAAGAAGAGTGGTTTGAGCTTCAACCCAGGGCTGAGTAAGCGAGTTCAAATTGGAGCCTCTAAAATTCAGGCAAAATTACAAAAATGAAATGTAGACTATTATTTCTGTGTTTAAAAATACCTAATCCCAATATGCTGTCATTTCAAGCTGTGTCATAGTTGGCATAAGCTTCACCTCAGAATTACTGCCTTATTTCTAGGGAGGTAAGTGCTAGCTATAGGACACTTCTCAAAATAAGAAAGATTCTGAGGTTTGTGGTAAAAACACTGTTTATATCTATACTTACACTATTTCTGACTATATTAAAACAATAAATAAAAATACCTACCAAATGTAAAAAATACTTACTTGCTGTTCCAAGTCTTTATATTTTAGAATTCTTTATATATTGAGTTTTAGACAAAGAATTTCTTTATTTTAATTCAAATTTTACTTATAACTGCAAAGATTTTGATCCAAAGACCTATTTGTTATTTAGAAACATCCATCTACACAGTAGTTAGGATAGAAAGAATGCTGGATCCATTCTGGTGCTATTGTTGTTGTTGTTGTTAAATTAATGTATTGTGTTTGGAGAGAAATAAAAAAAAAACACCCCAGAAACTCAGGAGTAACATGTTGGCCAGTTGAATCTAGGTGGTTTCTCAAGAGGAGGTGCTTTTCTTTAGCGATTAGGTGGTGACCTGTGGCCCCAGGAATCCTTTCATTCAACCAAAGTCACAGTCCAGATGTGGGAGCATGAGAAGGACATGGGCCAAGGGGACCTGCCAAATACAGTACAGAGTCTGCATGTCTTTCCCTTCACTCCCATTCCCCGCTCTCCAGCTAAAGTCTACAACATTGCTTTTTTGATTCTGAGTTATCTTTCACAAGTACACCTGAAAAGCTCTGATCTTTTTTAGGGTCAGTGTCATTGTTTGACTGTTTCCAGCAAACTCTAGGGCTGAAGGCTCATCTGGTATCAGTGTCATTCATGTGCAAAGTAGAAACTGAACTGAACACATTATCTTTGAGCTGAAATTGGTCTCTCCAACAGTACCAGCCTCTTTACGGGGTGGCATGCACTTGAAGGTTGGTTATTAGTTCCAAATGCTGCAGAAGCATCTGCTCTCGACTAGCTAGAAATCATGTTTAATAACAAGAAAATCTACTCCAGCCAAATCCCTGTTGGGAGGGCTTTCGCATGAACAAAAGGCCCCCACTTCCCCTGATTTCCATAACAGATGTAGTATCTGATGCATGACAGCTCAGCGCAGCCCCGCGCCATTATTCTCCTACATATCCATCTGCAAGAAACTGTGCTTTCATTTTATTAATTGCTCTGGTGGGCTACACGTTATTTTTTGTTGCCCGGAGAGTATTCTGTTTGTGCTTCATGCTACACTGGTCACAATAATAGTTATTTTTCTTAATGTTAAAGGTTATTAGCTTTCTTCCTTTACTTTGCTATGCATCTTCCATACCCAATAAACTATTAATGCCTCCCTGGGGGGTTGACAGTTTCACTTAAGTTGGTGTGGTCTGGTCCTCCCATCCATGGTGCTGCTTCTTTGTCTTCTTATTGAACATTCTTGGGACAAGCCAGTTATGGGGGAAAGTCATTAGCAGGATCCTAAAGGCAGAATGCAGTTCCTAATGACTTTAAAAAAACCAGAGCCTTAATTTTGACTGTTGGAAATCAGTAGCCACTTTAAAAATCACCTTCACACACACACACACACACACACACACACACACACACACACACACACACACAAAATCGCAGATAAAAGTATTTGCTACTTTGGAAAGACAAATGCTCTTAATTTATCATGAGTCCTGAGTCAATTTTCTTCTTCTGATATAGCTTTAGGTAGATAGGTCTGCTGCCTGATGCCACCAGCCGGCCGGCTATACCCCAGGCTGGTCATCATCCCACGTCACTTGGTCGCAGACTTCTTTGGAGAAGCTGCTGCGCGGCTGGAGTGCAGGGAGGGAGGGGGCGAATGGTCAAGTGCTTAGAGATGAAAAGAATAAAGAAAAGATAGAAGAAGAAGAAGAGAAGTCATAAGCATAAAATTGTAAAATAATATATAATCTCCACATTTTCCTTTTTGGTAGAAAGTTGGTTGATTTATTTTTTTTAAATAAAGTTTTAATTTTTTTAAATGAAACTTAGGATTTAAAACATCATAACTTGGAAGAAATATTGAATCTGGTACTGAGTCCAAAATAGCACAAGTGCAGCTTCTGCTCACAAGGTTAAAAAAGGCGTAGGTACAACTACGGCTGACCAAGGACAAAGCCACCCCAACAAGTATATATGAAATTGCCAAGGTCAAGCACATTGTACATATAATTTGCATGTTTGTGTTAGCTGGTCCTATAGAACTTAGACGAGGACGAGCAGGATAAATCAACTGTGTCTATTACCAGAATCCCCTGAATGGACTATCAAAAAATCAGAACAAGACTGAAATATCCAAAATGATATTTTATAGCTTAAGTGAAAGACATATAGAGAAAAAAATGTATGTTTATATTAATCAATTTCTTTTATGGTGCTAAAGGTTCTTGCCCACTGACTCTAAAAAATAAAAAGGAAAAAAATCAATCAAAACAAAGATAGCAACAAAAGCCATAACATATTTACTTACAAGTACCATATCACTGAAAAATTTTCAAGATCTTTCTTTCTGGACCTGGTACATGCTATAAACCCACCGATGAATCTTTTTAAAAAATTTAATAATAATAATAGTAATCCTTCTATCTCCCATGTTACAGGCGAATGCTTTTATATTAGACATTTATGCATAGGGTTATGTTTTGAAGAACCTGGCTTGAAACAAATCTGCCCAACTGAAATCAGTAGAATGTGGAAGTATGTTATAAACTACATATACTACACTTCACTTCTTGTTGGGGATCTTTCAGAGGGTGGCCCCCCAAACACTAATACCAAGAGAGAACATATTTATTCTATTTTGCCAAATAGTATTTCATAAAAACAAACACAATATATTCATTTTTTACAATAGGCTTTCTTATGTATTGCACTGGACGACCTCAAGAGGAGGAAAGAAATGATTTATAGCTGGTAAGGAGAAGATTGTCAGTGCTCCGCATTCTGTCCCTGACTTCACCCCAGCACATTTCTCAACTCAGCTTCTTAATGAGGAGGGCAATTTATCCCTCAGCCCCAGTCCCTATAGCTGGAGAGGTGGCTGGCAACCTCGAGGATTAATCAAAATAGCCCTTTGTGGGATTTTGCATCTCCAAGTCTATGATGGTTGCATGGGCCTCTATTACTTTCCTTCTGCTTCCCAGTCCAACTTTACCTGCCCCCCACACAATAGGGCTAATCCTCGGTGAGCATTCTAGTCCAGAAAGAGACGTTAGAGAGACTCTCACTCATTCCCTATATTTCACAGATAAGGAAAACGAGTGTCAGAGCATTCATTACGTAAATTGCGTAAGGACAATATGAGTCTAGATACTGTGTCTGGTTAGAAAAAAAAAGCTTATGATAATCTAATTGGCAGGATAGTAAATATGCTACCATATATGTGTAAACTTTTTTAAAAGCATTCAAACACACTCACATGTAGTCTGTTTAATATTCTTATCACTGCAGACTCTCAAAGAGGCTTGGTAGGCATCATTATCTCAATTGGTCACAATAAAGATAGAGGAAATGTTCTGGGACAATTAGCAGAAATTCAGGCAAAATGGAAGGATGAGAAAGAAGTGGAGAGGAGTCTATTTCAACTTACTCTGGAAAGCACTTACTTGCTCCTCCCTACGTGCTGGACTCCAGGGCTCTAAAGATGAAAGGCATAGCTCACATTCTTCGGGAGCTGGTGGTCTAACTGGGCAGTGGGGTGTGAAAGGCAATACTCACAGCAGAGTTATATAGGCTGCTTTGGGAGCAGAGGACATGGAAATATGTGCCTGCCAAAAACATAGCAAGTCGGAGAGAGTAGGATGATTTCTTGCTGGGCCCTGAAGGGTGAGTTGGAGTTTGGGCTTACCAGCTAGACAGGGATAAGTGCATTCATCGTTGGGGGCATCACATACAGAAGTACACGTTGGGGCTCAGGAGGTGATCTCATGAAGGGTTTCGTAGGGGTGTTTCTGACAATGCCTTTGACTGCTCTCTGCTCTGCTCTTTAGGGTTATTTTTCATCCTAAACAGTGGCTAGTTACTAAGAAATGTTTGGTAACATGTACGTTAGAGGGAGTGTGGTGAGAGCACAACAGTAAATAGAGTCAGTAAGTTAGAGGAAATAGAGGAGTGGAAACAGTGCAATAATCTAAAGAATGGGGTCATTGGTACCAAGCCCTTGCTAGCAGCAATGGTGCAGGCGTACCCAACGAGGAAGGGTGACCCAGAGTACCGAAAACATTTCCTTAAGCTTGGTTTAGTTTATGCCACACTCCCAGATTTATCTTTTTTTTTTTTTCCCCTTCCCTTCTCCTCTAACACAAGGAGTGTCTAAACCTTGTCGCTAATGATGATCTGTCTTGTTCCTAAAAGACTTGAATAACAAGTAGCTAGCTTTGGGGCCAATAGCAGTGTCTTGCTCCAGGAGGGAGAAGAGGTGGATAAAGAGCGAATCGGCAGCCTGCTGAAAAGGCTGAAGAAAGAGAATGAGTTTGCAACATTCAGATGCACAGGGAAAACGTTTTCCCCTTACTTTCCAAAGGAACACGAGCTCCTACTGACCCACACGCGCTTTACCCTCACCACTGGAAAAGGCTGGCTTGGTAATGCTCTGTCACCTTTCAAAGGCAGCATAAGACTGGTTCCCTTCTGTCAGGTTCCCTCAGACTCACAAAGATCTTTGGGATGAAAATGAAAAGTGCATCTCATTAAGTGCGTACACGGCAATTCACACAGAGTCAGAGGAAGGAAACTGGGACAGGCACCCCATAAATGAATATTATGAAAGGAGGAAATTTCCCTGTTCCGCTGTTAAACAGCATTCTGGATTTGCATAGAAAATCCAGTGTTGAGGCCTTTTAAGTTTTAGCAGCACTGTTTCTTCTCCATACCATTGTTTTTTTACTAGAAAAGGAGGCGAGAAAAACCTGAGGAGGCCATTTTGGGGGTGCCTAGAGGTGGGGTGTGCTTGAAAAGGAAACGTAAAAGGGCTTAAGTCCATTCATTTCACCCTTTCATTTTGCTCTAAATGGAAGCCGAGCGTTAATGCCAGTGCCCAGGCCGGGAGAGCCGGCAGAGGGACTTCGCACGGCAAGGCAGCTGAAGCCTTTCACGGTGACAGCTTTTCTCCCAGTGTGTCCCGCTAGGAGTTTGAGTTGACAGACAACAAAGGATGGGGAGGGGAGGGATTGGACAAACAAGCCAAACAACCGCTACCCTTCTCTCCATAACGGCGCCTTGGCTGGTGGACAAAGAGAACAAATCTACTCTGGGAAAGTGTCCCGGCCCCCCTGCCTCGGGTTATCTTTAGTGAACACAGGAACTCAGGGGTGAGGCAGCGGGCATTATCCCCCCATGAGTCAGCCATTTGGGGGGCTTGGGAAAAGGAAAAACTCCCTGCCCATGGGTCTAGTGGCAGGAAGAAAGTCTTTGTAGGAACTTGTTAAAACACCACAAGGGTGAAAACTTGTTTCTTAAAACTGTGAGCAGAGGCTATGAAAACTCTCTTTCCCATAGCCCACACAGTGCCTTGGCCCCCAGTGGGTGCTCCAACGAGCCATGTTGAAATCAAATGAAAAAAAGAATAATAGGTGCTAGTATTTGGGATATTACCCAATGCCTGAGACCCACCTATCTCATACCTCAATCACACCTTGTGAGATTCATTTGGAAACCTTCCCTCTTCTGGAAAGAGCTGAGCAGCATGCTAGTATTCTCCAAGTAAAGGGAATGGAAACTCATTTTTATTTGTGCCTTTTCTGTTACAAGTCTGGAAATATCTGACGATATTTTGGGTATCAGGCCAATAGAGGTATCAACCACAAAATCTTACCACAGATTTTTTACATTATTTTTGATAAGTGCATCTTTGAGGAGTATTCCATGTGTGGGTGGATTCATTAAGCAGAGCCTGTGAAAGTGGTCAGGTAGTGATTCTGACAAGGCCAACAAATGTATTTCTTCTTTGCTTTGCCTCCTGTCAGCATGTGTTTATATGTTATGACAGAGAAAGGACTGGAGCAATTCTGCATTGAATGCTATTATAGCAATGCTACCAAATAAAAACATGACTCCGGGTATGACTAGAGAATAGGTCTCCAGAGAAATGTAAAGGCTCAGTTTATAGACAAATTAACAAACAAGTTGATTTGTCTGGACAGAAAGGGACGATGTGAAACCTGAGTAATGGAGATAAGGTCCCCCACATGGAGGGCTCCCACATGCTAGTGTCCCAAGCAATTTGATAAGTATTCCAGACTGTTCTTTTGTGAAATCCCTCCATGGAAGGAATAAACGATGTATGAAATAAAGATGCCCTGGCTCCACAGGGAGCACAGAGAGGGCGCTTCAAGCTATAATGTGTGGTTTCTGATGGGTTTTGGCGGTGACCCCCGGGCACAATTTCTATTCAGCCGCGTGGAGCCAAACTGCCTCCCGCAACTCTGAACACCAGAATCCACACACCCTCTTCTTCTCCTGCCAGGGAAACACTCTCTCACCCAAGTTTGCTTGCAAATTTCTTTCATCACAGACACTTCACCACCTCAGCACCCCAACAGCCGGCTATAGTGGTGACACCCGTAATTATAGCTATCCAGCAAGGAGCATTGCAAAATCTGGTGATAAATCACTTGAATTCTGTGAAATTACTGTCACCAGTAATGTGTGCAGGCCCAGTAGGCATTCAAACACTATTTTTCTTTTTACTCCAACTTCTATAATCCAGGTGGGATTGCAATTCTATGATAGGAAATCTATGTCCATTCAAGCAGCATGGAAGTCAGGATAGGAAGGTTAGCACTGTAAACAGCAAAATGTGACTTTCTCAATGGTGGATTACTGTGAAAAATTATGAGTTCTAAGAAGCTCCAACCATTAGTTACCAAGCATGCTTCTGGAAGATCTCTCCCTAAAGGCACTTGATATATGTTAAGACATTAAGAATAATATTAGTTTAAGTAATGAAATAATAATTTATAAGGTAACCCTTTGAAACAAAACACACAAACATGTAGAAATATATAGGTAACGCAGTTCAAATCCAGGTTACATTTGGAACGTTCACTTGGGGGGATCTTATGCTATTATTGTTGCTTCTATCCACTAGTGAAAATAATTAAGAAATGAGTGTCCTGGATATGCCAAGGTACTCTAAGGATGGATACCTTTTGTGTGCACATAGCCCACCTGCTACGGTCTGAATGTTTGCATTCCCCCAAATTCATGTCAAAACTTATTCCGCAGGGTGATGGTATTAAGAAGTGGGGCCTGGAAGGTGATCAGGTCATGAGCATGGAGCCTCGTGACTGGAATTTGTGCCCTTGGGAAAAAGGCCCAAGAAAGCTCCCCTCCCCCTCTGCCCTGTGAGGTTATAGTGGAAAGATCCCTGTCTGTGAGGAAGCGGGCTCCCACTGGACACAGAATCAGCCGACACTATGAACTTGGACTTCCAGCCTCCAGAACTGTGAGAAATCTATGTTTGTTGTTTATAAGTCAGCCAGTCTATAGTAATTTTGTTATAGCGGTCTGAACAGATTAAGATGCTGCCAACACCATTATTTCTGCCCTCGGCCACCATTTATTTCTTCTTTTGGGAACTGCTCCATCTAACATTACCAAAGGTACTTGGTTGACCCAAGCTGATCCTGTTATAGTAGCCAGTTCTCTTGACCACGTTATGTAGAGTCTTGCCCTGGAGTCTTTAACTTGGAACTATAGAGCATATGAATCAGATTCCACTGATGGCAGAGCTTATGGGATTAAGCTCTGAAGCTCTGAAATTTCCTGCCATGTGGAGGAAGCAGACTGCTAGGAGGGAAAATAGCAGCGATTTGCAGAGAAAGGCAGAGGTACAAGACAGACTACTCTCTTTCTTGCTCTGCTCTAGATTAGGGTTGCCAAATTGAGCAAATGAAAATACAGGATAAAGCTCAGTTAAATTTGAGTATCAGACCAACAGCTGATACTTTTTTAGTATAAGCATATTTCATGTAATATTTATTATTTTCTTTCACCACAAACACTTCACCTCACCACTTTGACAGCTGGCTGTGATGGTGACACTTCTAATTACACCTCAAAATTCAAACTTAGCTGGTAACCCAACTACAGATATCCTGCCTCCTCGATGTCCGTTGACAATCCGGACACTCTCCTACTTTAGGGACTATGGCCGAGATCTTCTATCTGCCAGGGTTATCCTTCCCCTAGATACCCACCTGGCTAACTGCTTAGTCCCCTTCAAGTATTTGCTCAAGTTTCAATGTTTTCTTCTCGGTATACTGTCCTAAATTTCCCAGTGACCAACTCCCCATCACCCTTACCCTGTTCTAAGTTTTCTTTCCCCATGATATGTCACTGAAACATACTCTATACCTCCATTGTTTATTATTTGTCTCCCTCTGCTAGAATGCAAGCTCCGTGGGGCAGGGATCTGGCATATAGGTGTTATATGAACAACTGTTGAATGAATGGCAGAGAATTCACTTCCTTTCTGAGACCTATTTATACTATTTAAATTATTTGAGCCTGTAACTTCCATTTTTCCTAAGCTTGTTCACCTTCCAGATTTTTTGTGCCACCAAAAGACTCCTGGCTTCTGTGAAACCTTTCCAGGCATTGAGGAGAATCAGCACCTGCCCCCTCAGGCTCCTTGTTCGTCTGCTCCCTCATTCGTTCATTCAGCTAAACATGCTTCAGGTGTCTCTGCATTCTAAACACTATGCTAGGCATTGGAGACAGGTCGAAGTATTAGACCCAGACCTTGCTCTAAAGCATTCACAACATATAAGAGAAACTTGGGCAAATTACTTATGATCTACGGGTTTCGGTTTCCCTGTCCATAGGCTCGAGGTGGGAATGGTGCTCACTTCCATGGTTTTGTTATACAGCAAATACATATATATATTTGTTAGACAGTTATACAAAGAAGGAGATGACAGAGGAGTAGCGCTTGGTCTCGATTCCATAAAAAGCAGCCACTATTATTAATACTGGCAGTACAGGCAGAGCTGTCTTGCCGGCAACTCACGTGTTCTATAACGTGAATGGTGTTCCCTGGAGTTGGAGGGGAAAACACTTGCGTGGCCATATGTGGCAATCTGAGGTAGAAAAGGGACTTGTCAATCAATACCCTAAGACGTCCTGTGTGAGATACAATAACAAAAATATGCACAGAATGCAAAGAGAATCCAGACAAGGAAGTGATTGACTCCTGGGAACACAAAGGACAAACAGCTTTCCAATTAGAAGAACCACAGATGTCAAAGGCAGCAGAATGACGAGTAAGCTGTTGGTACCGCCAGAGCTACAACGGACGGCGGGCGGAGAGAGAGAACAGCCAAGACATCGGCGAGGAGGCAACTCGGAAGGGATATTTTATGTTCTACAAAGAGGCCGGGACTTTGGAAACAGAGAGACATGCCACCAGATTTGTGTTTTCAGAGAGCACAGAGAGGCAGAGAGCCTTGGGAAGATGAGCAGGGAGGAGGCTGTCAGGACAGACACAGCATGAGGGCCTGAGCAGGTTTCATGAGCTGAGAACTCCCTGATGCTCCTAGTTTGTTCTCTTCCGGGTTACTTCCGTTTCTCAACAAGACTCCCAAAGCATTTGTTTTATGCCCCATCCACTCTCCCCTCCGAGAAAGAGGGGTCAAGCTGACCACACTGGGACACTTCCCCAGCTGCACAGCGATAACAGTTGGTAGTTCACTCCCTGCTGAATAGGGCTGTGAGGGCATCTAGGGGAACCTCTGGGCACAGACCAACTGAAGCCAGGTAATCTTATACTGAGAGCAAACTCCCCACCTGTACCACTCCCCGTTCTTACGGTTGACCTGCTCACTTGGGGGTTATGATTCGAGAGACTAAATAAAGCTCCTTGCATATAATTTTCTTCTTCCCTTCCCTCCTTTTTGGGATCATTTGTGGACATTATAAATGGAAGTTTTCTTCAGGGCAAGAGTTGTCCCTACCAGAGATTAGCTACAATACAACCATTTCAAGACAAAACTGAGGGGTAAAGGCAAAGAATGTTTAATTTGGCTTTACTTTTCCCAGAATAAAGGCAGGTACAAGACCATGGGTTTGCTTTGCTTTTGAACAAAAGCTTTAAACCAATTCCACCCCCCTCTCCCCACAAAATGCTATTCCCCCAAAATGGCTAGAAAACAATAGTTTACAAATGTTAACATGGAAAGAGGGGAGGATTAAAAGGAATAAAAAGAAGAGCAAGAAAATATCTACACTATACTCAAAAACTAGACAACTATAGTCATTTTGTTAATCTTTGCCTTCTTAGATAACTGGGAAATGACTTTTCCAGTTCCCTTATGATTTAAAAAAAGGTAAAACAAACAAACAAAAATAACAGAATAATAGAACAACAAAAACAAAAAAGTCCTTGTCAGACTTGCATTCCTCTAAGTTCTGTCTTTTTCCAAGCAACTAGTTCTTACATCAGGTTGCTAGTGGTCTTAAGAAACTTGAGACTGAATATTTTACATACACACATAACAGAAGGAAACATTTGAGGCCTTTGTTTATTTATTCATTAAGACAATAGTCTATAGAAGAATTTAGAGCTGGAGCACGAATGCAGTTTTTTGCAATTCCCTCAAGAGAACTGGAGAATGATTTCGGTGAGGTGGGAAATCATATTGAATGATGTACCAAGAAAGGTTGCCTTTCCTAATTTTCAGGATATTGGAAGAAAGAAACATTTCAAAGTAGATATAAAAGTTTTCAGATAAGGAAATGAAAAAAAATTTTAAGAAACATTTAATGTGCCAGGTACTTTTCTGGGCTCTGCAGAAATTGAGATAAATTAAAAAGGTGCCTGACCTCAAAGTGCTTAAACTCTAGTGATCATTTAGCTCAAACGCAAATTAGGATTTAGGGGGAAAGAAGAAAGAAAGCTAATACATCTCAGGTGACTACTATGATTTAGGCAATATATTGTTTCCTTTCAGTTATATTCTCTTTTCAGTTCTCACAATTGCTCATGGTATAGAGATGTGTAAGGGGTCATATTTTTACAGATAAAGACATTTATTCAAGTAACATAGGGCTTATTCACATAGATTATCAACTTGCATTTAGAAAGTGAATTTTTTTTTTCGGGTGGGTGGATTTAACTTTTTAAGAAAACAGACCGAGGGTCGAATCTTCTAGGGAAATGCCTTCTAAACTCTTTCAGATATGACACATGTGGAGAGTGATAGTATTTGTATAGCATTTAGAATGACTTGAAGAGTCTTTTCTCATCCTGAAGGAACAAGCCTCAATAACTTCTCTTTGCCTTATAGGGCTGAGGGGATCAAAATCTTGGGAAGCCTATTTTCTATGTGGAGGAGGTATACCAGTTTGCTTTGCCTAAAGAGCACTCAAGCAGTTAGCAGAGTTTAACTCTGACTAAATAAATAAAGTAAATCCAAGAAGGGGGGTTTGCAATGACCAGAAAGATTATTTATCAGAAACGTGGCTTAATAGGAAAACAAAACTATTGTTTCCAAATTCTAACTTGTAAAAGTGAATGAGATGAAAGTATTGTGCCTTCAATTCCTTGTCCATGTTTTTCTTACATATATTTTTAAAACAAAGACAAAAATCTAGACAAATTGTAATATGTGTTTTCTTAATAGCAAAATCTGTGTACAGAGTAGGACAAAGAAATGTTTTCCACTGTACTGAGTCCTCACCAGCATGGTGTCAGTGTTCTTATATTGTCACTTTGCATGTTCTTCCTTCAGCATCCTCCTTGTTACTGTTTGCACAGCATGAATTCAATATGATAAATCTTGCCTCCTGGAGCCGCCATATTGCTTCTTTAGTTTCAAAATAGGATTTCACCTTACACTTATACAACATTATATGTCAATTATATCTCAATAAACCTGGAAGGGAAAAGAGGAAGTCAGGAACATACTCTGTGAATATTTTAGTAAAATATTAAAAATGCAACCCTTAAAATGTAAGCTCTGGACATTAAGAAAATCTTGATATGAGGAATATTACATTTTCTGATGATTTTAATAAAAAGTTAATTTTGGTTAAAAAAAAAGAACATCAAATTTTATTAAAACCCTTCACCAAAAAGGTGTCCATCAAGATGAGTAAAATTATAGGGACCCACTTATATGCTTGTCAATGTTGTCACATGGTATGATAGAAAGGCCTGGATCCAGGTTGACTCCTGACCCTGCCTCTTGAATTACTTAACTACCTTTAGCCTCAGATGTCTTATCTGTCAAGTGGAAATCTACTTTAGAAATTATATGATGTAGCAGTCAGTACACTGTAGATGTTCAATAAACGTTACTGTTCTCCGATTGGTAGTTTCATCTCCCTGGGCTTCAAGAAGCAGAGGAAACTAGGGCACACCCTGAGGTGTTGACAGTGGTACCCAGGTGCCTCAGGCAAATCACTGTATAAGCCCTTCTATCAGCAATTGGACACATGCTCCATCAACTCATTATTTCAGGCAACCAATTCTTATCATTCTGCGTCCCTAATTTGTCTTGTTAACATTTTGTAGTTTGGGTCCTAATTGAGGGTTTTCCAACACATGCTTACAGTGCATTTTGTAATTTGGCAGAATCTATGAAATATAGTCTTCCCAATGTAAGATAATTTCCTCTATCAAAGATTTGGCTTGAGGAGGTTAACTCTCCTGACTATCAGATAACTAACAAATCAGACATCTGGGAGGGGAACTTATACATATTGAAATTGTACTCAACTCAGTAGTAAAATAGCTTAATAAAAATGAATAAACAAAAACCATTCTGTAGACTTGGTTGACCAACAAATAACGCAAAGCTACTAAATTCAGAAACATTTTGGCCAGTTGGATGAAACAGCTGGTTTTGAAGCTAGAGAGAACATTTTAGCAACAATCTTACCTAACTAAAGCCAATTCCTGCTTAGAGAGCTATCAAGAATCTGAGATTTTGAGATTTTGTCTTTGTTTCATTTTTAATTTTAGAGTTTGGCTCTCTCTAAGATATTTAATTACTTACTCCTTAATTTAGTCAGAATTAGCTAAACTGTGCTATAATAAATAATCCCTTCATAGAAGGTACAAAAAATAAAAGGTTATTTATCATTCATGCTACATGGTTGACACTGGTCCACTGGGGCGCTGCTCCATAGTCAGTCAGGAACCCCAGTGGACAGAGGCTTCACTGTTTTATCACAGAAGCTTCCTCAGTCATGATGGGGGAAGAAAGATAAATTAAAGAAATGACGATTGGCTCTTTACTGTCTTAGACCGGAAGTAGTAATAAGTCACTTCTGTTACATTTTATTGGGCAAAACTAGTCAAATGGCTCAGTCTAATTATAAGAAGACTGAGAAATGTAGAGAAACAAATTGAATATTGGTAAACATTACTATAGTTTCTGTTTTTCTTGCATTGGCAATTTTTAAATTAGTTCATTAAGATTTGGCATTTATTTCCAAGCAAGCACATTATTTTTTCCCTCAGTTGTCAGCATTTATAATTAAACAATTAAATATACTCTTTCCTAAAAGATACTAGGCTCTGTTTTATAATACAATCCAAAATTTTCTGAGCTTTCCATTTAATAAGAGCTTTGAATCATATTATTGAACACCAACCTACCCACTTTGTAGAGCTTGCTTCTCTGAAGAAATTCAGCTTTCATTTACATAGTGACAAGTTCACTGGCAGCCTGATTATATGGATCACTAGGTCTGTGAAAGGACTGTCATGAACCCCCAAATCCCAAAGCAAGGGTCTAATAATTTTGTTTCCATCTACTACCTTCAGCAGCAGAGGAAAAAGGAGAGAAACACTTTTTCCTCTACATCCCAAAGGAATTCACAGATAATATATATTTTATATGTGTTTCCAATTGTTGGTTGACCTGAAGGAGTAATATAGTACTAAGAAAGTTGCCCTTATGTAAATCATCTTTTATGAAATGACAGTATTTCGCAAGTAAGAGCTGTGACCAAGTCCCAGATATATACCTATAACATCAACATAACAGATTTTAGCTGTGGGCATGCAAGAGTACGAGTGTTAGATGTTTGTGTGTGTTAGAGAGACACCAAGAATTGATTTCCAGGGACCTCTATGCACCCATGTCAGATTACTTGTAGTCCTGAAATTTCCAAATCTAGTCATTTGACAAATTTTGCTATGATTCCCTTCTTTGCACTTATTCTTTCCAGCCTTCCTTTTGTCCTCTCCTCTCTTCTTTTTTCCTTGGACAATTTATGTGCTACCTTTGGAAGTAAATTCCATCAGCAGGATGGCAGTGTATTCGTGTGACCTGATGATCAATATCTCCATGCTGCATATCAGACATCTAGATAAAATAGGAAAGAATCAGTGGCCTCTTCACTGACCTCTTCCAGCTTTGGCTAGAAGAAGCTTGGGCATTACTTTTGATTAAGGCTGTAGGACAGATACTGCAAATTGGCTCCTACCATACAACCTCCCTTTCTTCTATAATGATAGAACAGACAAATTTTAGCTGGAACATGTCCAACAATCTCCCTCAGAGCTGAGAAGTGCACTGAAGGGAATACGGATTATCTACGTATCTTCCTCCTTCTGCTGGTTGGAATTCAGAGATTCTGGCTAGAGCCTGAGTTTTGGCCTTGGACCATTAGGTAGATGTCACAGGCAGAAGATGGGATGGCGAGACAGCACGGAAGAAGGAAACTGGCTGGGTTCCCTGTGATTGACTCCCTGACTCCAGCCTATCAGCCTATCAGCCTTGCCCCACCACCTTCAGACCGATGTGTGTGCACATTGTGGAAATGTATTTCTACCTTACGTTAGCCATTTTTATTTTAATTTTCTGTCACAGTAAACTCAGTCCTAACACATACAACACATAACAGCACTGATGGCCCTTAACAAACACGAATCTTCTTTTTTCCTTGCCTATGTCCCTGCTTAAACCCTGAGGTTTTTGAACATGTGTGGGAACAGGTTGACTCCAGTATTTGATGGCTCCATGCTCTTTCACCCATCATGTTTTGAGTAACTAACAGCTGTTTCCGTGACTTGGTGCATTGGTTTCCTCTTCTCTCTTAAAACTCTGCTCCACTCATCTGCTAGCTGCCCGTCCCGGGTAAGAGAGCCAACCTTCTCCCCATGCTGGTAGTTCTATGTTCACTCCCTCTTTGAATGCAGGGGTGAGGGGTGAGGAGAGGGGCTCCCTGCCTAGAAAATGTGGAGTGGGGCCAGGTTGCTCCGCGGCTCTGACTTCTTACATGTCGCCTCTGCTGCCACTCTCGGCCAGGCTCCCATCACCTTATTTCTCAGTTGTGGCCCCAGCCTCCAATCCTCCGGTCCATACTGCAGGTGGCTTGCAGATTAATCAAGGGTGAACACAGAGTGAGCATTCGAATCATTTCTTATTGACTGATTGATGGATGTTTATCCTTGCTTTCTCAAGAGGGACCATTAGAACAGCTTGGGGAAGGAAAGATAGCCACCACCCAACTGGTACTGCTCAATCCGTACTTTGGTCCGTTGATTAGCCCCCCACGCTCTTGTTCCTAGACGGGGTTCTGCCTCAACTGCTGTTGCTGTCCTACACTTCGAGACTGTCCAGGATTTAGGAAGTGTGTTCACACACTTCTCACGTATCCACACAGCAAAAGGAATGAGTTAGTTGCAGAGGCAGAACTAAAACCCAGGTTTTTCAAGTCCAGTAGAATTATATAGGCTCACGACTGACAAGGAGTACCCTAATCCTCACAACCCACAAACAATATCATTTAACATGGGCTTTGCTTGTTCGTTCCCTGGCCTGACAACGTCGCTAAGAGAAATCCTCTGGAATACTGAAAAATGTCGGGCCTTGGAGCAGATAGATGTTGACTGGATTCCACTCAGATTATCTGGGTGACTTTGGCCCCGTTTTTAAACCTCTCTGAATCTTGGCTTTGGTTTTTTGTGAAACAGGAATATTGATATATATCTATTTTTCGGCGTGTTACGAAGATCAGGACCAGTGTCCAGTACGTGAAGTGATGGGCACACGTTAGGAATTCAATGTGGATTAGATGTTTACTGTGATTCAGTTGCCATCTCTTGACTGCCTGCTGTGTTCAAGGGCCTGTGTTGGGTGCTGTCCAGCGCCTGAGCTGGCAAGCCCTGGGCGTGGTGTTCTACCGACTGTAGTCAGCCTCTTCTTCCCCCCTTGTCCTCCATCACCCTGCTTGACTAAACGCATCGGTGGGTGCCTGGGCACAGGCTTCTTCAGAGGAGAGCAGGGTCGGGTCAGGGCACTCCCATCTTTTTCACATGTTTCTGCAGCGGACCCAGTTTCCAGAGTGAATATCTGGACACATTCTATAAAGTGGTCTCCAGGAAAAAAATACACACACACACACAAAAAAAAAAAAACCCCAAAAACAAATACTTGCAGCTTTCCTCTGGGTTTTTCATTGAACCAGATGAATCCGTGGTGCATGAAAATGCTGTCAGGCTGGCGGAGAGAGGCTGAATGCTGGTGTAAAGCCGGGCATCTGTTGCTCCACGCCCTGATGTGAGGTCTGTGCTCCTGGGGGAAGCAAGGCTTGGCTAGACAAGCAGTACCATTGTGAAGTCCCGACAATAGACAAGCAAGAGGACTTGGCTGGGATGAAGAAATCCCACCCCCTTTGAGTTTTAAAGGAAGGGAAGCTGGGGTCCAAAGCCTGCCTTATTCGAGAGAGACAAATCACCCAAACCAATCTTTGTTATGAATGCCGAGCTATTGAATTTCCTGGGCTCTGTAAAGCCTATTGATTTTGTGACAGTCAAAGATAAGTTATGCACATGGAAGCTTTTTTTTCCTCCTCCCTTTCCTTCACAACATATTTTTTCAGACATATTGGCATTGGGGATTGTAAGTCAAACTGTTACTGGTTTCTTTCGATCTAAGTGTAGGTCGGCGCTCAAGCGAGGCTAAGGACCATTTTTACAGGGTTTTCCAGTGCAAAATAAATGAAGCAGGAGTCTGTAGAGCTGGGGGTCACTCTGTTATGTTATTTCAGTCTCAAGCAGGAATGCTGCAGGCATCCCAGGCATTTCTGGAATTCTGACATTAGCCATGATCCACTTATTCACTTTTGTCCTCTCTCTACCACACCACTCTCCTCTTATTGACCCCTATTCCCTTTTTGCCAAGCTACACGGTAAGGTCGGTGGAGCAAGACTTTAAAAGGCAGCCCTTGACAGCAACACTGCAGGCCATGTAAAAATGCTGTGGTATGTGTAGGCATGAGTGTGTTCTGCATACATGGAAGGTCTCTTACATTGTAGGTGTTTCTTTTTGAATGTGCAAACATCATTCCCACACTTTACAAAGAGAGTAGTTCCTCTGTTGGCAATTTATTCAGAATGCTATCATATTACAAAATATTTTGGTGATGCACATTCAAATATGTAAAAGAGAGGCGTGATGACTCCTACATCTAGAGGCGTTTAAAGAAAATGGTTACAAACATACCGGATGACAATAGCATCTTTGATAGCTCCGATACCATTTTAAACCACCAAACAAACCTCGTAAGATATAAATACACAATATTTCTGAATGTCCGAATGTTGAATAAACACAAATGAAATGTCCCTTAACGTAGTTAGTGAACTCTAAGGCCTAACGCAGACTCATCAACACATTCACTCATTCACTCATTTATTCATTCCTTCATTCACTCAACAGCAGATGTTGAGCACCAACTGTGTGCCAAGCACACAAAAAGCATATTGTGGATTGCTCTGTCTCTATTTTTAATTTCAATGAACCTGATTTTGTAATTGGCTAGCTCAAAAACCTTTATTCAGATGAAGCAGAGAAAGGTGAAGGCAGGCACTGTCATTACGTTCTCTTTTCTCTGTTTTTCCTAAGACCCTCTATTTCAGTGAAGTAGAGGACTAGTGAAGATATTTTAGAAGGACTTATAAATGCAACCCTCTCTGTTTTTGTTCCTCATAATCAATATGCATAGAGTGGCTTTTCCCCATGTTCACAGACCAAAAAACTTTTTTTTTCCAAATAAAAAATATTTCATGGAAAAAAGGTAAAGAGGCATCCCAGCTGGCAACTACACATCTATTTTCAACCAAGCATAAGGTCCACTTGACAATAGACTATGAATGAGAAGGAAGGGGGGCTTTTGCCCCCTTCATAAAAATTGAATCACTCTTCATGCATGTAGATTAATTGAACTGTCTGTGCCCAATTGTGGAGTTATCAGAAAGTTCCACCACTGAAATATACCTCTTTTAGCAATAGGTCCCGGGGTCAGAGGGTCAAATTAGAAAAACGAAACATATTATCTGAGGGTCAGACATTACTCACCCAGGGATCATCTTTCATAATATATACCTTCTGACTGGAACACTGATGGCCTGGAGATTTTACATGGGGTAGGAAAGAGGAACATTCTACAACTTGAACATTTGTTGGGAAAGCTGGCGCAAGGGAGGTCCTGTGACAAGGAGCTAGGAGTAGCCAGCTTCTGGATCAGGTGGCAGGAGCCTCTCATAAAATGAGAAATAAATGGGAGGGACAGAAGGGCATGGAAAGAAACCTTCCTCCATAGTTTTGTTTAAGGCTGACTCTAATCATTATGTCATTCTACCCCATCCTTCCAAATGGTGACATTATAAAAGAGGGTTTCTAAGATTTTCTAATATTTACACTCATTATACTTAATTAGGTTTATATTTTAACTCTATATAGAAATTATTCTCACAGTTTCTGCTTCATGCATAAATTTCTTTTTGGTAGTCTTAGGTTCTTTTAAATCTTAGAATTGTAGTCTTTCTAGGACAAAAGTATTGTGAAAAGAACATGGATTTGAGAATCAGACAGATTGAGTTTAAATTCCTGATCTGATACTTGCCAGTCTTGGGCAAATTACTTAACCCCTCAAAGTCTCAAATTCCTATCTATGAAGTCAGATATACTTTCTGTCTCTTAAACCTATTTTAGCAAGGGAAATTTTTAAAAATAAAAGTACTTGACACAAGGGTGAGGTCTTGGGAAAGACTGTATTATTGCCTCCAACAATATTCTACCCCTGATAAGGATAATCAATGCCACATGATTGTGCATGCCAAGTATAACATCTTCACTCCATTGATGTATGGCTTGGCTTGGGCACAGACGTGCTCTGGATGGTAGAGTGTATGTGGTAGTTTCTAGCAGAAACTTTTTATGATATCATGGCGTTCTGCTCACTCCTCTTGAGATTCTCCCCCACCACCATAAAAAGCATATCCCCCTGAATAACAAGGCATATGGAATCTACCCAAGCCTAGCTGAGCCCAGCAGAGCCCAAAGGGTCAGGGTCAAACTGCAGACTCAAGAGCAAGAAATATATGGTTTGTTGTTGAAAACAACTGAGATCTTGGTATCATTTATTACTACAGCAAAAGCTGACTATAACAGTGTTCAGGAAGTGTTTGTACCCTACCCCCTGTCTCTTTATAGAGTTTTTGTCCAAGTTAAATGAGAAAATGTAATAAATTCCTATACCAGTAGCTGACATATGGTTGGTTGCCTTTCCTTAATCCTCCTCACTGCTTAGTCTTCTCGGTTTCGTATTTTCTCTGGTATTTACTTGGGATCCAGATATTAACTAGATGGAGCTGGAAATCTTACTTAGATTTCCAACCATTGCTATGGTTCCTCTAACCATCTGAGCTCATAATTGGATCACTTTTACTCCCTCAGCTTCATCTTACTAAAGGTCCTGGTGCTGGGTTAGAAGTTTCAACACTAGATTAGTGGTTAAATGCCCCCAGATTGTGGCCCAGATCAGATAGGAGCCTAGGCTTGCCAGCCCCCAAATATTTAGTTGTGCTCCATAGAAACTAGTAAGAAGGAGACGAAAATAAAAGCCTGGGCCCCAAAGGACGGGCATTATTCACTGAGTATACTGGCTGAGTGCACTTTATCCTTCAGCTGGTCTGTTGCCGCTGTTTTTCCATCCATCAAGCCCAGTGGCTGGCTACAAAGAAAATCTGGAATGTGCTGGATCATTTTATAGATGGCAGTATCAGAGGTCTTAGTGAATTCATAATCTGGAAGTAAGCTTTGTGAGCAGATCCCAGAGGGATGAGTGAAAAGGATCCACAATATGATTCTGAGACATATCTATAGGGGGTTAAAGATCTAAAGCTTAGAATTGGGGGAAAGCCAAGTTGAGAACAGAGAGATCTAATTGGATGGAAGTCAGAGTAAAGGCTCAGACATAGGAGGCTCAGATAAATTTTCCCTGGTGGCTGTCCTCCTAGCTGCTCTTACTGTTTTAGGGGAGCTCCCTGTCTGTAAGGAGACACTAAGTCAGGGCACCCTACAAGGGATATTAAGCATCCGGTGTACACCTATAGGTGGGGGATCAGGGTGGTGATCCCATAGGACAAGAGTATCAGTTTGTCCTTCAAGAACTCAATCGAAAAGTGGGATGTGAGAAAGGCAAAGTACAAAGCCCTCGCTACAAGCCTACCCTTTATCATATATAAGGATTTCTTTTGCACTTGATATTAATTAATCAACACTGCCCATCCAATGCAAAATCAGAGCTGTTTCAATAATCACTAGAAATGTGAAAGAATTCAGGAAGTGAATGATTTTTACTTTTATTCATTCTCTAACTTTTTGGGGGGAGAAAAAGGCTTAGGTTGAGTTGAGAGAAGAATACAGATCAGCCTGTTTCATATAAAGGTGTCCATAACAGGAAAACACTCCTTTGGGAAATGAAAGTTTAATTAGAGAGACTGGTAAAGTCTCTTGTGGGATAGAAGAAGATTCAGGAGGTGAGAACTTTAAGAGACAGCATGCTTTATGAATAATGCAACAGCTAGACTTTGCCATCCCTTTCTACAGATTTACATTTCTGAAAACAAAAGGTCAAAGTACATGGGAAAAGCATTTGAAGCCCTAGAAACCTCTAAGCTGGCAGAACCAGCCTCCACAATATATTTGCAGCCTGCCTTCCCGGCTTAATTCCCTTTACCCATGCTCTGGATTATAGCAAACTAAACCGCATGAGGTCTCCGGCAAACACACACAGGAGCATTCTAGACCCCTCCCGCTGCTCCCCTCCCCCCTTGATATCCTCCCCATGCCACGGACCCTGCAGATGCCTCCACCAGAGAGCCTCCTTTAGCTGCAAGTGATATCTTCTCCTCTAACATTTTATCTCTTACCACACTTGAGATTTTCTACTTTTTATGATAGTATGTGCAACAGTATATCATTTTCTCTAGACTACAAAAGCCTGAGGGCAAGGATTGTATCCAATATCTCTGTGTACCAAAAATATAAAGAAAGTGCTCAAAACAATTAATTACTAAATACAAGTAATAAGGGGCACCTGGGTGGCTCAGTCAGTCAAGTGACAACTCTTGATTTCAGCTCAGGTCATGATCTCAGGGTTGTGAGATCGAGGCCTGAGTTGGGTTCTGAGCTGGGTGTGGAGCCTGCTTAAGATTCTCTCTCTCCCTCTGCTCCTCTCCCTCCCTGCAGGCACGCAAAGGCACACGCTGTCTCTCTTAAAAAAAAAAAAAAGAATGAGAAGAAAACTTAAAAACCAACATGGCATTGGCTTTTTTCTTTTCATGTTCATCATCCCCTTCTGTTTAATTTTTTTCTTAAGATTATTATTTATTTGACAGAGAGAGAGAGAGCACAAGCAGGCAGAGGGAGAAGCAGGCTCTCCGCTGAGCAGGGAGTCCAATGGACGCAGGGCTCTATCCTAGGACCCTGGGACCACGCCCCAAGCCAAAAGCAGACACTTAACCCACTGAGGCACCCAGGCGCCCCTTCTGTTCAATTTTTATTAATAGTCCTCTAAAAAGTGTCAATGAACATGGTTTAAAAGGGTTAAATATTTCTAGGGAGCTAGTTGCAAAACAATGATATTCTGCCCAAATATCCAGAGACAACCACTTTTAATCATTTTTGTCCTGTCTCAAGACCTGGAAGGTCTGAAAAATGTTTTTGTTCTATCTTCAGGCTTGACTGATGGTCTGGCTTTGTATAGAATGCTAATTGTAAATAATTTTCAACCAGAATTTTGAAAGTGCTATTCCTTATCTTTAAGCTTTTAGTAGTTGTTGTGGCAAGTTCAAAGCCATTCTAATTCCTGATCTTTTGTATGTGAACATTTCTTTTCTCTCTGGAAATGTGTATGATCTTTACTTTGTCCCCACTGGTTAGATATCTCACAGTGATATATCCTGTTGCAGGTCTATTATTATGCATCATGCTGGGCACCCAGTACAAAGTCTAATAATCAATATTTTAAAAAATAGACTTTTCAGAAATACTGTACATATATCTCAGATTATTTCTTAAGCCACTTGGAATTTATTATTACAGAATTCCTTTGAAATATAAACAGCTAAAATTAATATTCACATAAAAATTACTGTTTACATAATTCTGGTTTTTCAACAGGAAATACCATTGGTCCCTCTGTGTTTTTAGAAACTGAAAGTAAATGGTAGAGATGCATAATCATGAAGTAATTACCTATGTGAACATTTGAACCCTCTTGAAATACCAGGTGTTTAACATCTGAGCTGGATCCTATGACAGGAGCAGCTGAGGGACCATAGCAGAATGGAGATAAAATGGTCAAAGAAAACCATCAAGATTTGAGGTTGATTGTGTCCATTCTTGTAAGTTCATGGCTGGCCTTGACAAGGATGTGTTGGATTGCTCAGAACCAGCAAATATGTAGGATATAATTTGTGTGTAAGAGAAATCCTCTTAAGGCCTTTCACTGGTTTAAGGGAAGGAGCTAGAGGGGTCTCCACAAATATAAAATTTAACATTTATATCAAAACTTAATAAATAATTTCTCCAAAAAAATCAGGGTCACATAAGGGGGGAAAAGGAGAATGTTGCACTGCTTTGTAAGGGCAAAAAACAAAAAAACCAAAAAACAAAACCCTACAAATCAGAGAATATGGAATTATAATTACAGAATGTTCTGATTAACTCACCCATAGAATAAGATGTATGGTAAAGGTCACCAAACCTTACCAGTGACATAATTCAGATCTGTCAAAACACCTCCAATTATTCCTCAGGGAAATTAGTTTGCTAGTGAAGGAGCCAGTCTCAGTAATCTTAGTGGACCAGAGCAGGACTTGGGGCTGGCCTTTTGGGGGTGTGAGAAGCCCTTCTGATGTGGGTGACTACCGTTGTACACTTTGATCAGAAAGTCCTCCCCAACTGCTGCTATAAATCACTGATTTCCTTCTTTCTGTAGATCCTCCCTTCCCTTCCTGGACAAAGTGAAATTTCTGGCTCAGACTTTGAGATATTTCCATCACTTCTGTTTTCCCATCTACATTTCCTTCTTCATTTTCCTCATGGATGGTTTGAATTAACTTTCCTGGAGGCAAAGCATTACTCCAGCACCCTTGGAAAAAAATTTCCAAACCAGGTTTAACGTGCTTTGAAATGACACATAATAAAACAGTATAAAAGAAGGATGGGTGAGGTTGCGATGGTGGAAGAAGTGATGTTGTAGATAATTGAGCATGTTAATTTTTAACTTAGATTGTTTTAGCGCTCTGAGCAAAGAAGTATCCCAGCCCATTCCTTGCACAGTTTCCCTGATCACAGGGTGGTACATTCCCGATCCACACCTATGCCTGATTGTAAACACATGTGTCCTATGTCAGGTGTGGATGATACAAAGGAAACAAAAATTACTCATTATTGCTCACCACATTTATTTATATCTTTAGAAAATGACATGTTTCATGATTAAAAAAACTTGGAAACGGAAAAACATATAAAAAGGAATATAAAAAAATCATGCCAGGTTTTATCACTAAAGACAACATCTTTGAACATTGCAATAGATTTACTTTTGATCAGAAAAGAGTTCAGATGTGTGTGTGTGTGTGTGTGTGTGTGTGTATGTGTATGAGCTTACCTGTGAATATGAAACACTGGGGGAACCAGAATGCACATATATGTCTGGATCCTAAATGTCGAGTCAGATGTGTTTTTATAACATTGAATATATGAAACACTGAGCTTTACTGAACTTTACTGAAGTACAACATTTCATTCTTTGGATACATTCTAGATTCTTTAAACAACACATTGGTTTTTGGACATTAATGTATATCTGAAATTCTGTTAATAAGTTGCAGTATTTTTGGCCTTCATTACATTACTCATTACTCTTCATATTTTTCTCTGTTTCCTTTGGACAAATTCCAAGGAGTGGAAATACTGAGGTCACATGTTATGATTGCTTCTGGCATTCTTGATATGTATATTACCAAGTGACACTTTAGAAAGGTTGTATAGTTTTCACTGGTGTAGCAGAGTGTGAGAATGCTTTTTCACCCAAGGATCCTTTTCAAAATATAATTTATATAATTTATAATACTGCTACTTGGAAAATAGGTTGCTAATTTCTAGGAAAATTAAACACACACATGTGATTCAGTCATTCTTGTTTTAATTTAAATTTGATTAAAATTTCTTTGATTGTGAATGAGTTTGAACTTTTAAAAATGTGTCTATTAACAATGCTTTCATTTCTCTTTTTGTTTGTGAATTTCCTGTTTATTTCCTTTGCTAGTTTTTCTAGTTTTTCCATTTGGGGTGTGTATGTGTGTTTATATATATAATAAATATATAACATTATATAACAATATTATCATATTATATTTAAAATTAAATTTAATATTACATATTAAATTATATATTAAATAATATATAATAGTACTATATAATAAAATATTATATACATAATTTTTGTGTGGATTGTAAGAGTTCCTCATAGGTAAGGATGTTAACTCTTTTGATTTTTAATGGTTATATTGAGAAATGATTTATATACAGTAAACTGTACATTTTGACCTATAAAAGTATCACCCTAATCAAGATAGTGAACCTCAGAAGTTTCCCTGTGCCCCTTTGTCACCCTCCCCTCCCTCACAGCCCTCTCTGCCCTTGCCATGTTTCCAGGCAACTACTGATTTCATTTCTGTCACTATAGGTTACTTTTCATTAAAAGAAATAGTATTATGTAACATGTACTTTTTTTCTGTCTGGCTTCGTTCACTCATAACTATTTGGAGACTTATCTATGTTCTGTCATCTATCAGTAGTTCATTTCTTTTTAATACCGTATTTGTATTGCGCTGTATTGATACAAAAGCTTGGTATAACCATAAACTTGGATTGTTTCCAGTTTTTGAGCTGTTACAAACCTTGCTGTAAACATTTTTGTACAAACATATGCCTTCAAGTCCATCTATGGGGAGAAGTTTGATGATCAGAATTTCATCCTGAAGCACACAGGTCCTGGCATCTTGTCCATGGCCAACGCTGGACCTCACACAAACAGTTCCCAGTTTTTTATCTGCACTGCCAAGACCAACTGGTTGGATGGTAAGCCATGTGGTCTTCAGCAAGGTCAAAGAGGGCATGAATACTATGGAAGCACGGAGTGCCTCAGGTCCAGGAATGGTAAGACCAGCAAGGAGATCACCATTGCTGACTGTGGACAAATCTAACAAATCTGACTTGTGTTTTATCTTAGCTACCAGACCATTCCTTCTATAGCTCAGGAGAGTACCCCTCCACGTGGACCCCATCTGTTCACCATACCCCAGAATCTCTGGGCTCTCCCTGCAGTTCTGCGGGCTCCGTGGTTCCTTACCCCAGATCTAGCTGGATTGCAGAATTTAGTTTATGATGATGAAATAAAACCTAAGCCACAAAAATAAATAAATAAATAAATAAACAAACAAACAAATAAAGGAATACATGCACCCTTATGTTTATTGTACAATTATTTACAACAGCCAAACTAGGGAAGCAGCCCGGGTGTCCACTGATAGATGAATGGATAAAGAAGATGTAACATATACATATAGAAAGGAATATTATTCAGCCATAAAAAAATGAATAAAATCTTGCCTTTTGCAACAATGTGGATGGAGCTAGAGGGTCTAATGCTAAGTGAAAAAGGTCAGTCAGAGAAAGACAAATACCATATTATTTCACCCATATGTGGCATTTAAGAAACAAAATATGGGTGAAATAGCTGATGGGGATTAAGAGTAAACTTATCTTGATTTTAAAAAAATGAGATGATAAAAACAATAAAATTAAAATAAAAAACCCTCTCAGAACTCATTGATAATAAATTAATGTCTTTCCCCTTGAGATCTGTGAGGTATTCTTCCAAAATTATCATGTATCTCCTATTTTCTTAATGTTTTCCTTGAACACAAGCGTATTTTGAGGTTTTTACATAATAGTGAAAATTCATTTTCATAATACGTGATAGCTATTTTTTAAACATACAGGTTTTAATTTTGTTCAATTGCGGAAGAAGGCTAAATCCCACCTTGATATTGACTTTGTATGTGGAAAGATACTTTTATTTTTTGTTTTTTTTTTAAGATTTTATTTATTTATTTGGCAGAGAGAGACACAGCGAGAGAGGGAACACAAGCAGGGGGAGTGGGAGAGGGAGAAGCAGGCTTCCCGCTGAGCAGGGAGCCCGGTGCAGGGCTCGATCCTAGGACCCTGGGATTATGACCTCAGCCAAAGGCAGACGCTTAATGACTGAGCCACCCAGGCGCCCTGTGGAAAGATATTTTTAAACTGCCAGTCATATGTGGTTTTCACATATACAAGATGTTCTACATTATAAATTGACTATGCCAGGAAAAGCTGCCCGTACTGTTGACCCTGGCTTTGTAACCCCAGTAAACTACTGTGTGGGGATGTAACTGGGGTTAATGACAAAGAGGGCTGGAGAAATGCCCTGGGGACACTCTCCAGCACAAGCCAGAAATCGAAAGACTTTTCAGCCAGTGGGACCTTAGAGATGAGTTGCAGTCAATCCTGGGGAAATCGAATATGAAGGTAGCTGAGTGAGCCGGCACACAGCAAGGGAAAAGTAGGATCTACAGGTGGGTAGAAATGTCAAAAGACTATGCATCTAAGATGCCAAATTCCCCAGATGGCTAGCTCTTCTAATAATGCCCCAGTGATACAGCACACAGCCATGGGCAGGGTGGTACCCTAAATTTCAAAGCCCAGCCCTCCTATGAAGAGTAGGATTGTTGCCCAAATCATCCTCCCTAAATACTGGGGAGAATAAATCTACTATCTTTACATGCCTGTCTCACTCAGTTTGGGGAGCTGTTGGAAGTTTGGCAACTTTTGGAATATGATGCATTTGTCTCTTTCTCCTCTCTTCTCCTTTCTCTCTTCTCTCCAGGATAACTTTCAGAGGTCAGAGTTAGGGCAGGAAGCCTCACTGCCTTGCACAGGTATGCTCCTCACAGTCCCGAGAGGCCTGAGGCTGCCCTTAGTCCTATCAAAATTTGGACAGTTATTTTGAGTAAGGTACAGGAAATTAATAAAATCAATAGTTGACGATTGATTCAAAGTAACTAATTTCTTCTGGCTGAAAATATGATCAAAACCAGTTGTCTTCAGATTTTTGATGAAGTATCTCCTAATAAGAGTTATGAAGAAAAAGACACATGAAAACCATCATGTAGTTTAGGTAGACATAAAATTTTTTATCTAAATTTAAGTAGTTGCAAAAAGATGTAATTTCTCTCATATTGTAAACAAGGACATTTTAAAAGAAAAATATTAATTACCCTTAGAAATGTATCCAAAGAATCAAAATATCTTAGTGACTTGATACCCACTCTCATAACTAAATGAATGCTTCTGGGGCACCTGGGTGGCTCAGTCAGTTAGGTGAATGACTTCGTTTCCAGTCTGGTCATGATCTCATGGGTCCTGAGAATGAACCCTGCAGGTGGGTTCATGCTCAGCAGGGAGTCTGCTTGAAGATTCTCTCCCTCTGCTCCTCCCCCACACCCATGCAAACATGTGAGTGTGCACACGCGTGTGCGTGCTCTCTCTCTCTCAGATAAATAAATAAATCTTTAAAAAAAAATCCCAAAACCCCTATATGAATGCTCCTGCTTTAACAGTGTGAAATTATACATTGTTTTATTTTTCCTTGACTTGATATTTTTGTTTTACTTGTTCTCAATATCCTATCCTAATATATTCATGTTTGAAATTTTATTCATAATTTTATGATATTTATATGCTGCAACATTTCCATGCACGAAATTTTCTGGAACCACAGGTCATAACTGTTAGTTTTTTTCTGGATTGAGTTATTATTACTGAGTTATTATTTTACTAGTTATTATAATTAGCTCTCATACACAATTGATCAAAACAAAATAACTATAAATGAAATATTGAACAGATGATTAATAACCACAAAGAGAAAATTTTTATTTGAAAGATAGCCCTTACTAAGAAGGAATGGGTCTCATTTTTCAATGGATTCATGTATCCATGAGTAAAAAGTACATATGCTAGAGTAAGATAGGGTTTTGCCTTAATACTCTTCCTCTTTTGTTTTAATAAGCATAAACACCGAGAAACCGTATTCATGTAAATAAGTAGATAAAGATGGAAGGAATTTTTTATTTTTTATTTACTTATCTTATTTTTTTTTATTGAAAGAGAGAGTGTGCATGTGCAAGAGTAAGGTGGTTGCCGGGGGGCGGGCAGCAGGGGCAGAGGGAGAGGGGGAGAGGGAATTCTAACCAGGCACCATGGCCAGCATGGAGCCCAGAGCGGGGCTTGATCTCATGACCCTGAGATAATGACCTGAGTTGAAATCAAGAGTCAAAAGTTTAACCAACTGAGCCATTCAGACACCCTGGAAGAAATTTTTAAATAGTAATTTCACTCAATTCTCTGAATTTTTTCTGTTGGAGAGGGTTATGCATTTTTTGTTTGTTTGTAAAAGATGGGAGGAGAGCAATTGTAAAGGGAGAGGTGGGAAAGTGGAACCACTGGTGAATTCTCAGTTGGATTCCTTTATTAATTAGGAAAGAATAACATAGAAATTGAGGATCTAGAAATTTGATCCCATTAAACTACTTAGTCCCTTGTACCATTGGAAAAGTTTTGGGGTGTCTCTAGATGTACACACATATCAGTTTGAGTATTGTTTGTTTACACCAGGGCATCTCAAATGTGGTCCCACACTAGTATCGTAAGCATCACTTGAGAATTTGTTAGAAATATGAATTCTTAGGCCCCACCTTAGAATCAGGCATTGATGTCTACTCAATCAAGATAGGGAAACTACTATAATCAAATAAGCACTAGATTCCTCTGCTCCTCAAACAAATAGCTTGCAGAAAAGGGCACAAAGAATTTAACCTTTTCAAGAATGGCCATTCCCCTTGCTCTTTCAAATGAGGAGAGCCTCTTCCCTTAGTGTGTATGTGCATTCCCACCTTGGAATGTAGGATTATTTGGGATCAAGCTGACAAAGAGACAGAGGACCTGAAGTTAAATGTAGTCCCAAAGGTCATTTTCTGATAAAATGTCTATCTTCTGCACAAAAGTTGTAGGTCTCCAAAGGCAAGGACAAAGTATTTATACAACAAGGGCACAAAGCTGTTTGGTAAACTAAATTTAAATGGTGGTATTTAGACTTAATGGAAGAAGTGATACGTTTGGCATCTAAACAGTTGTCAATGAATTTATGCTCTTAGGTCAGTTTTGCCAAGACCATGAAAGGGGACTCAACGCAATAAGAAACCCACTACGATAAGGAAATAGAAACTGAGGCAGTACCGTATGAACAAAGAGCAATTGTTATCAATCACTCAGGACCACAGAGACTACCAGTTTTGGAAAATATTTTAGCATCCTATGTCCATGTGTTTTTTAATGCATTTACTATATGCCTAGCCAATTTGGTTGAATTCTGCTTTCTGTGGTTTTTATTCTATAAACAAAAGTGATTTTTGTTTTTTAATATAAAATTATGAAAGTGGTTGTGATTATTCGCTGTTCAAGTACCACACTCTGCATGCTGCCACTTCATCACATCTGATCTCAGCTGACACCCTCAGTCTCCACATGATGCCCAAAGGGTTTATGCCTCCTGCCCAAGATCACACAATGAGACATCAATTGAGCTGGATATGGATCAAGTGTTCCCATTAAGTGCTTTACTGGCTACAGCACATAGCTGTAAGATTTTCCAGAAGAAATCCCTACTTTAGTAGTGGGAAACTCAACAGACTGCAATGTCAGGATTCTAGTAACAACATTACCATGCAATATCTGATGTATTGGGTAGGCCATTTTATGTCACTAAATCTTGCCCCAAACCCTATTTGACTCTAAAATTTTATGAAGTCTGTCAACTTCAAGACATTTTTTTCGGATGAAATTGAAGCTCAGAAATTTACGATATTTGTGATTTGTTTATGACTTCTACTATCTTCAATATCCTTCCCTACTCTGCTCCATTTGACTTAGCTAATAAACCTTTTATTGTTCTGCCCCTGGGGTTCATAGAGCCTTTTGTGGATATTTTAGAGTTTAGGTTTTGAATAAACAAAGGAAAATAAATTCTAATAAGATAGCTTTTTCCTTATTTCATATAAAAACAAAATTAGAATTTACATTTTATTATGGAACAAAAATATTATGAAGAGTTGGAAACTGTTCAGCTATAAAAAGACTTTTCTTGGAGGTCATCTTTTCTTACGCAAAACATACTCCATTACCATGGTTCACTGCCAAGCTTGAATGATCTGATCGTAGGCACAGCAATTCTTGCAGCAAGCTCCTCTCTTGTCTTCTTTAACATCTTCCAGATGACACACACACACACACACACAAAGGATATTTGATCCCTGAGGAATCCACTTCCCACTCTGCCAGTCATGCATTATTTTTCTCCAAGATATGCTATGGAATGATGAAGGGAGAAAATCCTCTTTCCATTGGGTGGGGGCTGGGGGTGAAGTTCTGGAGTTCTTTAGAAATGGTTGTATTGGAGGTCTAATAACTCCTTTGAAGGACCAAGTCTCTGCATTTTTTTGTCATTGTGTTCCCATCTATGCTATTTTCTGCCGTAATTTACTTGTCAGAAAGATCGCAGGAAACTAGTAATTTACTTTGTGCACAAAGCATTGTGTGGCTGTGGCTGCATTTTCTCATAGGGCTGTAATCTTTCATTTGTCTAAATGGAATGATGGATGAGCAAATTTCACCACTTGGCGTGCCCAGGCTGCTATTTGTCCACGCCTCTTGTGCCTTCATGGCATGGCTCCTCTGGCTGAGACACCCCTAAAAATCGGGGCCGCAGAACCTAAGAGAAAGGCTCTTAAATGAGGATCTGCGAGATAGGTTAATAATCAGTGGAAACCAATGCCTAAAATTGGAAATATTTACATTGCTCAGTGTATTGTACTCTCATTACATAAGAGCTAGATGAAATACCTTGTTTTGCTTATGCAAGAGAGTGGATGAACACATTGAACACTTCACAGTTGTCCACCATGAGGCAAGACAGAAAATGCATCGCCGCCTGTGGTTGACCCCACTCCCTTTCCCAGCCAAAGGAAAACAAGCTACCACATCTGTTAATTACTATTGGATTTCGTTCATAAAGATGTTTCACACAGTACACCTTTTAAGCCCAAGCTGTGTACTGAATGAACATAAACAGGATTAACATCTTCATAATTTTCCCAGGCTCCATTCCCATCCACCCATTTCACGTAAATGACAATAACCAAAATGAAAAGTTTAAAATTTAATAAGAAGGTTTCACTTGAGATAATTATAGAGATTCTAGTTGGATTTCAGAACCCTCTTTATTATTAAAACTAGTATGGAGATTTGATTTCAATTTTGTCCGGGCAATTTACAGTTTGAGTACATGGTCCAGGATCTCTTTTGTCAGGGATGGGAGGCGATGTTAAAGTCAAGGTGGTTTCCCACACCTTGTCAAGCCCTCAGGGTCACCCCTGTCAAGAAACAGGGAGCAAAAGGTGAAGTCTTTAATTTGGCAAAGAGTGTCTACAAAAGCCTACAGCAAAGATCATATTGAATGTTGAAATATTGAAAGCTTTCCCGCGGGAGTTGTGAGAAGTGGAATTTTTGTCAAGCAGAACTCATCCACTCCCTTCGCAACCACCACACTCTTCCTCTCCAGGAGGCAAATTCAACAAAGATATATGAAGCATCTACTCCATGCTTCAAGAGTAAAGGTACAAAGATAAAGAAGACATGGGTCTTGCCCTGGGAGAGCTGATATGTTATTGGATAAGGCAGGTAGAATCAAACTGACTGTAATACATTGTGGTTAGTGTGTACCAGGAATGCAAACGTACTCACAAAGTACTGTGAGACCAAAACCTCTCAAAATATGCATTACATATACTTGAGTTTGTGTGTGTGTATGCGTATACACACACACACACACACACACACACACACATATTTCTGTAAAGAGCTTGGGAAATAATTATTGTGTCTAGTGTGCAGGGTTTCTGAGTAATATTCATTCATTCATTCATTCATTCAACCATTCATGTATTCACTCATTTCAAATATTTATTGGATTTTACTCTATGCCAGGCATTATGCTAGGTCCTGGGGCTTCGAAGATCATTTTGAATTGGCTCCTTTTGTCAAGGAGCTGAGTGCTGGATATTAGAAAGTAGGTTGAAAGGCCTTGGATGGCAAGTAGAAATTCAAACATTATTCTGCAAGCCAAAGGGAGCCATGAAGATTTGGTTGCTTTTGTTTTGTAACAGGGGAATAAATGCTATGATAAGATTTTTGGAAACAGGAAAGACGATTGATGTAAGGGAGAAGCAACAGTCTGTCCAGATGATGAGGGCTTGAACTAGGGTAGACAAATTAGATCTGGAGGGAACACATTTTTAAAATAAAATAAGGAAATACGGCATAGGTGAAGACTTCTTAACAGCAACTAAGAAAAACTGACACTGGCAATGTAAGAAGAAAAGATTTTTTTTTTTATTGTTGAAATCTGCTTTCAAATTTTATTTTTTTAGATGATAAAGAGTAATAAGTGTTCCAGTTCAATTTACACAATACAAATGTGCATGAATGAAAAGTTAATACCCATCCCTTCCCCCAGACTCATACCACAGAGGCATTGGTATGTATCCCTCCACGTTTTTCTTAGTGATCCAAAACTTATATAAACAGGGGTATAGGAATTTTTTTTCTTTTTTTTTATTAATTTTTTTATTGTTATGTTAATCACCATATATTACATCATTAGTTTTTGGTGCAGTGTTCCATGATTCATTGTTTGTTCATAACACCCAGTGCTCCATGCAGAACGTGCCCTCCTCAATACCCATCACCAGGCTAACCCATCCCCCTACCCCCTCCCCTCTAGAGCCCTCAGTTTGTTTTTCAGAGTCCATCATCTCTCATGGTTCGTCTCCCCCTCTGACATACTCCCCTTTTCTTCCTCTCCTGTTATCTTCTTCTTTTTCTTTTTTCTTAAAATATGTTGCGTTACTTGTTTCAGAAGTACAGATCTGTGATTCAACAGTCTTGCACAATTCACAGCGCTCACCGTAGCACATACCCTCCCCAATGTCTATCACCCAGCCACCCCATCCCTCCCACCCCCAACCACTCCAGTAACACTCAGTTTGTTTCCTGAGATTAAGAATTCCTCATATCAGTGAGGTCATGTGCTACATGTCTTTCTCTGATTGACTTATTTCACTCAGCATAACACCCTCCAGTTCCATCCACGTCGTTGCAAATGGCAAGATCTCATTCCTTTTGATGGCTGCATAATATTCCATTGTGTATATATACCACATCTTCTTTATCCATTCATCTGTCGATGGGCATCTTGGCTCTTTCCACAGTTTGGCTATTGTGGACATTGCTGCTATAAACATTGGGGTACACGTACCCCTTCGGGTCCCTACATGTGTATCTTTGTGGTAAATACCCAGTAGTGCAATTGCTGGATCGAATGGTAGCTCTATTTTCAACTGTTTGAGGAACCTCCATACTGTTTTCCAGAGTGGTTGCACCAGCTTGCATTCCCACCAACAGTGTAGGAGGGTTCCCCTTTCTCCACATCCCCGCCAACATCTGTCGTTCCCTGACTTGTTAATTTTAGCTATTCTGATGGGTGTGAGGTGGTATCTCATTGAGGTTTTGATTTGGATTTCCCTGATGCTGAGCGATGTTGAGCACTTTTTCATGTGCCTGTTGGCCATTTGGATGTCTTCTTTGGAGAAATGTCTGTTCATGTAGAAGAAAAGATTTTATTGGAAGGATTTTATCAGACTAGTCTGGATTATCATTGTGAAGCTTGAGAATCAGATTCAGAAAATGTGCAGCAAAGGTCCCTCTGGTCAGCCAAGAGTAGGGAGGACCTCCTCCATCTTTAGAAGGAAAAATGTATCCCAAATGCAGTGGCACCACTGTTGCTACTTGGTATGATGCCCTCTAAACCTGCTACCCTGAGTCTGCATTCTGGTTCCAAGCACATTAAACTTATTAGGACGCAGAATTCTGGGTGCCAAGCCTGAGGGTACAGGGAGGGGGAGGGGAATATGGGCCAATAGTTTTGGTGGGTTTTTCCCAACTCCAAGGGGAGGTTTAGACATTGAATTACCTCCTGATGACAGCTGTTCATTCCAAGGATATTAAGTCTTTATCATCAGGACTTCAGGGGATCTGGATTTATTGACAGAGCGAACAATGATGCCATAACTATCAATGGGACACCAAACCAAAAGGAATGCAACCGTGAGTCAGGGTCAGATTAAGATCGTTATTCCTTCGAGATAGCTGAGTAAAGGCCCAGAAGTTGGATTCTGTGGTCTGGCTATCAAGGCAGAGGTCAGAGCTAAAGATAAAGACTTGTGGGTTTCCTTGCCTGGGAGTCCTACCCTCCCTCTACTGCTACAGAACCCAGAGCCCCTTGGAAGACTTCTCATCCCTACTTTGTGCCCCCATTCTCTCACCCTCCTTTGTATTCCTGTATTTCATTCCATTCCCCAGGTCTTTCAAAACGGTATTCTGTCCCAGTGGGGAGGATGGTAATCTTCAATTGCCCAATCTCAACACTGATAATTCAGAGGAAAGAACATGCCAGGAATGTCCCTGTATACACACTACACTCAACACCTTTTCTTCTTGCCAAATTAATCACTTTTGGGAGTGCTCACCAGTGATTCCACACATACTTAAGAGATCAGTGGCCACAAGGCAAGTCTTTTTAAGTTCAGGATCTCCCGGCTCTTGAGGGCATGTCTGTTGGCAGACCTGGGAGACAGAGGAGGCGCCCATGTCTACGGTCTGATTTAAGGCTCTCCTATAACTTGGCACAGCAGTGCACCCGGCCTTATCCTGCACTCTCACAAGGCCTGGGATGCTGCGGTTCCTGGCACCCCATACAGCCGTCCATTGACCCTTCTGCCCGGAGACTTCCAAACTGGGATTCTAGAGCAACTAAGGAGGGAGTGGAAGGGGATGGAGGAGGAGGGCGAAACCGGGGTGGCTCTTGGTCCTTTGTCCCTGTTTAACCAGAACAACTCTGATTTTATCTCTTTTGTAACCTAGACTTTCATATAAAATTTCCTTTGAGGTCCCAGTCTGATGTTAAAAACAGGTTTACAAACCATTGCTTTCAACTGGCAGTTCTCAAAACTTTTTTGGTTTCAGGACACCTTTTACACTTTTAAAAATTACTGAGGACCTTGAAGGGCATTTATTTATAAGGATTTTATCTACTAACATTTACCATATTTGACACTAACACAGAATATCTTAAATTATTTATTTATTAATTTTTTAAAAATAACAATAAAACCCATTATATGATGACATAGATATCATATTTTTGTTAAAAATAACTATACTCTCCAAAACAAAAATAATGAGTGAGAAGAGAGGCAGCATTTTACAGTTTTGCAAATCTCTTTAATGTCTGGCTTTGTAGAAGACAGATGGATTCTCATCTCTGCTTCTGCACTAAATCTGTTATGATATGTTGCTTCGTCGAAGTATATATTTAAAAAAAAGCGGATCTCATAGAGATATATAGTTGGAAGAAGGTGGAATATTTTAATAGTCTTTCTAGGTAATTGTGGCAGTTCCTTTTTGACACTACACCAGAACTCGACAGTTAATAGTTTCTTAAATGTTAATTGTAATACGGAATCAAAACTCAAATTAATAAACATTTTTAACTCTATAACATTAAAATCTGTCTTGCACTTTGCATGGTTCCTTAACCCATGCATAACTTTGTAACACCATGTATTGGTCATCTGAAAAATATTGGTTCACTGAATTATGTTGTTTTTCAAATGGATACAGTTCATTTTATAATCTCAAAAATTATATTTGACAATATTATCACCAATCTCATCAGAAAAATCTCCAAATACTGGGAAGCTGTCAAACTGGCAGTGGTGGATACAAGTTTTCAAAATTCTAATCTTTGCTTGAAAGCATTAATTTTATTAACAAATCAGGTGTTTTCTTTGAAGTGATAGGCTCACTTTCCTTTCCAAAAAATGTTTGCAAAATAACCTATTTCTGAATAGCCGTAGTTATTCTGCATAACTAGAGTTTGCCTGTCAGTCGTTCTTTCAAGGTTAAAGGTATTTCATGGAAAAATTATCCAGTTCAACTAAAACAATCACACAAGTGCTTTCCCTCAGGGCAACCATCACACTTCTGTATGTAGCTTAGAAGGGCTTCCTGTGTACTTACCATTTTATCACAGAGAATACTAAAAAGGCGTGTACTCAAAGGTAGAGATTTAATAAAATGAACACGTATTTTATTCTTCAAAGATATTCGTAAGTGAAGCTGGCTTATTATGATTACTACAAGTGCCTGACACTGAAGTCTGTAATGACTACTGGTTTGGTGACATGGCCTTGATTCCAACTAAGGCATCCACAGTTTTACTTTTAGCATCAGTGAAAATGTTACTAGAGTGGAAAAGGTAAATACCATTTTAGTAGTATTATGAAAATACACACACAGATACATTTATACATACACACCACACACACACACACACACACACACACACACACACACACATACACATTGCTTTGCAGTATTGGTGCCACTGGGTTTTCCTTAATTGGTGTTATTTAGATACTCATGAAAAGCAAAGAACTGACAATTTCATTTATACTTGGTAAAAAGCTTAGCTTTCTTTGGCTTCTGATGCTACAGGGGTGAAGTCAGTTTCTCCACTAAATGCGTTCCTCGCTACATGGGCTGTATAACCACGTGACTTGCCGTTCTGGAGGTGTCCTTGGTGAGCTTCTAGGGTGCCCGTGCAGAAGATAACGCTGAAGGGTGCTTTCCCTGAAGTGGGTTCTGCAGCATCTCCTTGGCTAGGATGTGGCCTTGGATAATCACTGGTCAGCAGCTGCACATCTGTATGCCTTACAGGGCTGCCTGATATTCCACAAAGACTTGGCTACTTCCTCTTTGGAACGTGACTAATTCCATTCACTTCTGAGCCCCGGTGAGAATATTTTGAAATCTCCTCCTGACAGGTGCTAAGTAAAGGAATTATCTCACCTAACTGGTTTATTGATTGAACCGAGTGATTGATTTTATGGTTTGTAGTAAATTCACTTCGTACTTTGTAAAAGACTCTATGCAAGTCATATAAAACTGAATGTGGGAAAATATCCGAGTAGAATTTACTAGAGATGAACTATCTTTGTGAAAAATATGAGGATTTCGGCAAGCAGCACCCTTTTGCCCCCTCAGACTTTACTTATCTCTGGTTCCTTGTGGGCTTGTCTAGGCATCACCACTAATCGTTTGTCAGGAAAGCCCCCCAGTTATGTGAAATCATTTCTCATTGATGTACTCCACTGACATGACCATCCATCCCTGTTAGGTGGGAGGTAGAGAACTGAGATCTTGAACTGTGAAGAAAGGCACAATTAAAACCAATGGGCGCTTTTCCCTAGCCCACAAAGACAAACTAAAAACGGCTACTTAAGATCAAATAAGCCCCCCTCTCATTTTTGGCAGCACTGTGGTAGACAGGAGCATCGCAAAATCATATCCACTGTGCTATGGAAGTTCATTAAAAAATTTTTTTTAAGTTTTTATTTAAATTCCAGTTAGTTAACATACAGTATAATATTAGTTTCAGGTGTGCAATTTCGTGATTCAACACTTCCACACAACACCCAGTGCTTACGACAAGTGCCCTCCCTAATCCCCATCACCTATTTCACCCATCCCCCTAGCCACCTCCCCTCTGGGAACCATCAGTGTGTTCTCTACAGTTAAGAGTCTGTGTCTTGGTTTGCCTCTCTGTCTCTTTTATCCCCTGTGCTCGTTGGTTTTGTTTCTTAAATTCCAGAAATGACCCCTTAACTCTATGGTCAATTAATCTTTGACAAAGCAGGAAAGAATATCCAATGGAAAAAAGACAGTTTCTTCAGCTAATGGTGCTGGGAAAACGGGACAGCCACATGCAAAAGAATGAAACTGGACCACTTTCTTACACTATAAACAAAAATAAATTCAAAATGGATGAAAGACCTAAATGTGAGACAGGAAACTATTAAAATCCTAGAGAACACAGGCAGTAACCCCTTTGACATCGGCTGCAGCAATTTCTTACTAGTTTAACTTGGACTGATTCTTTGTACCTGCTTTGAGCTTTGGCTTGGAAGAGTGGGTGCACAGTACAACAAGAGCGGGCATACTGTGATGTCCAAAGCTCATTTCTTAATGCTGAGCATAAAAGAATAGTTTAAATGTCTGCCTTAAATGTAGTATGTGGAAAGAAATGGCAGAAATCAGACCCCTTTCCCACGGTACTTCCTGAAGATGACCTTGTCAGAGACTTGGTCATTACCATGGCAGCTGAGGTCAAAGAGTAAATTCCACTTGTGCAACTTGAGACCTGGCTTGCTCTGGGAAATTTTAAACTACTCTGAGGCGCCAGGGGCCAGGTTTCCGTAGGCTTTGAGGAAAACTGCCTGTTTGCGTAATGTTCAGGTGGCCCCTGCTTATTGAATATGCACAACTTCCATTTGTTCATGCAGATTTGGTAATTGTCTATTTAATCACCTATTTGCATGCACAATTACTCAGTTTGGGCACAACCACACATATTTGCATATGTATATCTTGACTTGGGCTCCTGCAAAATGACTGCACCTGCAAACTCTGCAGCCCGACCCATTTACACTTGATCTTAGCCAAAAGGCCGAGAAGCGATGCTGGACCCATTTAAAAACCCTTAGGGTTTAGCCTTGTCCCATGAGGAAAAGAAGCGCCGAATGGGCTTGAAGTCCAAATACTGAGCTTGAATTGTATGTGTCACGAAATCGATGTATTCTTTTAAGCCTCGAGAAGAAAAAAGCTAGAAAGTATATTGATTATTCTCTAATAGGAGGGAAAGAAGAAAATTAAAAACTTTTATAAGACAATAAAGGAGGAAGACCTGAATAAAGAGTATTGTAAGATAGAAAGAGCAATACTGAACTGAATCTTCCTCCCACTCTGTCAATATAACATTTGTTACCTTTGATATTTAAAAGAACAGAATTTTTGGAACTCCACGCCAGAAGGCTGAAATGGAAGTAGTGGCCATCTTTGATGGAAAATGAAGCAAGTGACACAGATGCATGGCTTTACGAAGTTCTTCTTTTCCCACCAATAACAAAATTGCCTTGAGGTTGTGTGCATGAGATTACTTTCTCTGCTCGCAGAAAAGTTCAACTCAGCTCTCTGGTGTTTCTTTAATGACTTTTAACTGTCAGCATAGAACATGCCCAGGTTAGTAGGGGGAAAACCAACGTGTGAAGAGAATGGAGGGGAACATAGCTTTGCGCTATTATACAGAGGAACTTCTTGGCCACTGTGAAAATGCAGTTTCTCCAGTTTCCATCTGAATGTCTCATCTGGACGATTGTTTACAATTCAGATTATTAAGACTGATTCAATAGATGTGGGTCTCGGCCCCAGAATCTGCATTTTATCCAATATTCCAAGGGATTCTAATGCATGTGGGTTTGGACCACACTCCTTGAAAACCTGATTACTGTGGCTTTCAAGGAAACTGGTGTGTGTGTGTGTGTGTGTGTGTGTGTGTGTGTGTGTGTGTGTGTGTGTTTATTTTTCCTCCAAAAACACAAAAAGCTCTACCTGATTCTAAGAAACCAGCTCCCCAACTACTGGGTAACAGACACTGTAGGGCTGGTTTACAATGAGGTCTGTAAGAGCAACCAGGTTTGGCTCAGTATTGCTGAGGTCTATCATACCAAACCCTACCTTCACATGTATTTGACCTTCCTTTCTTAGAAGCCCAGGAAACAGAGAAGCCCTAATTCAGCCCCAGCAAAGACCAGTTCTCCCTGGAACAAGTTCCAGCCACAAGGCCAGGCTAAATGCGAGGTAGAGACATTCATAGGTCTTGATGGCTTATTTTGCTATTGTTGTTGTAAATATATTCATTATTTTTTCCAGGGTTTCTCTAAATACGATTTTTTTAACAAGTCAAGAATATTTTAATTCTGTCATTGTCACCTGATATTTTTCTTCAGTATTTTCCAACATCGTTCAAATTGTCTCCACATAAGTTTGTTTGTATAATATTCTATCTTATGAAAGTGCTGTAATTTACTTTATTATTTGCTATTTTTTTTTTTATTTTAAACATACTGGTCATTTCCACTTTTTAAAAAACATACATAGCCCTGCAATGCACATTTTTGTACACGTTTAAACAATTTATTTTAAAATATTTCTTTAAGGGGCTCCTGGGGGGCTCAGTCAGTTAAGCATCTGCCTCCGGCTCAGGTCATGATCCCGGGGTCCTGGGATGGAGCCCCACATCGGGCTCCCTGCTCAGCGGGGAGTCTCCTTCCCCCTCCCTTTGCCACTTCCTCAGCTTGTGCCCAGTTGTGCTCTCTCACCCTCTCTCGCTCATTCTCTCTCTCAAATAAATAAAATCTTTAAAAAAATAAAATATTTCTTTGAAACAGATTGTTAAAAGAAAGAAATTGATACAGAGGGTAATTTATCAATTCATTTTGATCATAGGAGCAGCTATGCAATAAAGAAGTGTTTGGTGAATTTTGTTTCCAGAAGGAGTTTATTTTATTTTGATTCATTTTTTGAAGGTGATACATTTTAAAACGTCCTGGGTCTGATTTGTTACAGTGACTGTGACGACCAGGAAACATCATTCTCCAAAATTTCTTTAAGGGGAAGAATTGCAAAAGAGAAGGATGGCTAGATGTTGATTGTGTTTGGGGAGACTCCCAGATACATTAATTGAGTTAGTTTCTAGAAAGGGGAATGGAAATAACTTATACCTGATTATCTCATTTAATGCTCACAAAACCCCTGCAAGATGGGTAGTACTTTCTCCATGTTGCAAATGAGGAAACTAAGGCTTAAGAGGTTAAGGCAGATGCCCAAATTTGCAGAACTAAGCTGAAAGACGCAGGATTTGAACTCTGGTCTTTCTCACCTGATTCTGAACACTGTCCTTGCTGCATTCAAGCAGGCTGGGAAATTGACATCTTCATCCATCCTCTCTCCTGTGAATGTTCTCCCAGAGGAAGGGCTGGCCATTAGCTCCTCTTTCTACCACTGACCTTGAAAACCATCTATCTCTTCCAGTAATGGCTTGGATGAAAATGGTGAACCCAGCTGCTTCCCTGGTGATTCTTTAGCTCAGCCTCATAAAAGCTGCCTTTGTAGAAGCTGCTGCTTGTCTCTTTCTTTTACTTGATAATTCCCAAGGGCAAGATTACCTACTACCAGCTGCTCTTCTCTCCACGCAAAGGGACCGAGGAAAATCAAACGCTGATTAAATCTACACATTGTCTTTCCCATTCCCCTCCAGTGAACACCAAGAAAAATCCCTGGCGTCATAAGACATTGGCTTCAAACATTCTGGGAAACCCCAACAGGATTATTAAACTGATGAAAACAAGAAACAATGGAATAGTTCCTTTTAATCTACATGGAGACCATGTCCAATATTTCTCTACATTCTTCCTCCACCCGGGAGCCTTTTATTTAAAATTTAGCAGTCATAGATGTACTCCTGAGAGATGAGGTATCTTTCAGAATCAGGCTGCCCGTTAGAAATGCTTACTCCGAAATTCTGCCCCTCCCAGGCTATCAGGAGAGTTTTTACGATCTCTTGTTTATTATATATAAATTGAAAATTCCTGGCCGAGGTACACCTTTTACTAATTAATTGTTGGCAATAGCTACATATTACAAATGCCATACAAATAGACCTTGTTTTGCAGTTGTTTCAAAACATTCTTGCTTGTCTTCTTGCTCATTCTAAAGAATCACAGGAGAGCATTTTAAAGAGAATGCTTAACTTTCCCTAAGAGGTGCTTGTGCTGAGAATCAATCTCTATATTATAATAAGATGTTAAAATGAGGCTCTTCCAGACTTAATATCTACAGACATGATCATGTGAGAACTATTAGATACCAAATATGCAGAACCCCACCTGCAGAGTTTTTGAAGGCTACTGTGGAAGACCAGCTCTCTGGCTCTTCAGTCTTTGTAGGATCAAGGATACATAAATAAGAATCAGAAAAAAAAAAAAAAGGAATCAGAAAGAGGAGAGAAACGGTGCAACCACTTTGGAAAACAATTTGGCAGTTTCCTCATAAGTTAAATATAAATTTTACCATATGTCCCAGAAATTCCACTCTTAGAAATCTACCGAGAAAAATGAAAGCATATGTCCACACAGAGCCCTGTGCACACATGTCGATAGCAGCATTATTCATGACAGCCAAATCTGAAAACAAGCAAAATGACCCAAGGAATGGATAAATGGACTGTGGTACATCTGTATAATAGAATACCATTCGGCAATAAAAGAAAGAATACTGAAACATGCTATAACTTGGGTAAACCTCAAAAATATTACACTAAGTAAAAGAAGCAGAAGACCACATATTGTATCATTCCATTGGTATGAAATGTCCAGAAAAGGCAAATCTGTAGAGACAGGAAGTAGATGAGTGGTTGCCTTGACCTAAGTGTAGGAACAGGTAGAGACTGAAAAGGATCTTTTTGGGGTGATGAATATGCCTATTTTAACATCTTGTTATAATATAGAGATTGATTTTCAGTACAAATGCCTCCTGGGAAAAGTTAAGCACTCCTTAAAAATTTGATGGTATGTAAATTAAACCTGCTTTTAAAAATGGAGAAAGTAGAAGAGACGTTCAATAGACCTGCACTGTCCAGTATGATGATCACTAGCCACAGGTGGCTGGTCCAAACTGAGATGTGCTGAAATTGTTAAAATACATGCTAGATTTCAAAGAGTTAGCACGGTGTGGCGGGGGAGGAGGATGATAAATTATCTCGTCAATAATTTTTATATATCAGTTACATGTTGAAATGATAATATTTTGGGTATATGGAGTTAAATAAAATATATTATTACCATTATTTTAATCTTTTTTTTGTTTTGCTGTTGATTTTATTTTATCTTATTTGGTTTTATTTTATTTTATTTTAATGTGTGGTTACTAGAAAATTAAAATAATCTGTGTGGTTTGCTTTGCATTTCTGTCAAACAGTGCTGCTATGGAGGGTTGTCGCCCCCTCCTTTCTGTCCCCTGGGGAGAGAGTAGGGTCTGCTACAGTCTCATCCCAAACTTAGTGAGGAGGTTCTTCAACTGGAACTTTCAGATAGTTGATAGGTGGTCACTGTAGTCAAGAGGATGTGGGCCGGGGCCCCAGCAGGCTGAAGCAGCCTGGATAAAAGCAGCAGGATCAACAGATCTGCATGCTGATCAGCCAGGGCCTGTCAGGAGCGACACGTGTCCAAGTGTGTCTGACCCAGATGTCAGTCACAGGAGAGAGGAAACCAGCCTGGAGCTGGCAAGAGCACCCCACAGCTGAGTCCAAGCAAGGAGGACCAGTGGCAAAGCGAAAGCTGAGGGCAGGTTGGAAGAAGCTAGCTGAAAGAAAATGCTCATTGCCCATACCTTGAAAATTGAAAAACAATTGAGAAGGAGCTAGGTTCTGATTCTAACTCAGATTCTGTGTATTCAGTATACGGACTATGCTACAATGACCCTCTCTTCAGAAACAGGGCTGTTTCAGTGCAGAATTCCAGGAGGTACCATTCACATCGGAGCTTGGGGAGGTGACCAGGCAGTGGGAAGGCCAAAGAACCTCACAGATGCCCAACAGAGTCTTCTTTAAGCACCTGCCATCACCCTGGGGCTAGGAGGCCAGCTCTCAAAGGCACCAGATCAAATGAGAATTTTCTGACCCCTGTGCTACCTGCTCTCTCTCTCAATAGAAGGGTCAGAGACTGGCTAGCAAAACTGGAGTAGGATGAGAGGGAGGTGGATGGAAAGAAGCTGGGAGGGAAATAGATCCTGAGCTACTTCTATCTTCTTTTCTCATCTCAGAATTTTAGCCTACAGCTGACCTGGGGAAAAGACCTGACATTGAATGAGTCTCTGGCCACTGATTAATATATTGGACTGGAGTCTAATTTCTGATTTAAGAACTCATTTATGACTTAGGCCATATGACTGTGATTTAGTTAAAAACCAGGAAAAGAATTCAGGGGCCTGCCTGAGTTTTCATGTAAATAAATTTAAAGTGACAGGACAGAAGAGCTGAGTTCTGATTATAAGTCAAGTTGTGCTTGTTCAACGTGATGATTACCCCGTAATAACTGGTCTCTTCAAAAGCAGGGCTGTCACAGAGCAGAATTCCTGCGAAGGGCATCTCCTGGAATCTCTAGGGTAGAACCCATGTGCCCTGCGTGGAAGCCCGGTTCAGAATTGCATCCTAGAGGGCAGGAATGGTTGGGAGTTAGGCCAACCCGGCCTGAGATTTCTTTAAATGATGAGAAAATTTGAAAAGGTACTGAGTCTAAGTTTCAGTCTCAGGCTAATCCTATTTCCCAACCGTGTGCTCCTTATCCTACAAGGGGGTAAAGGGTCAAACTCAGCACATCTTGGAAATGATTCTCTTTTGTGAAAGAGGATTCCTTGTTCAAAGGCCTGCAGGCTTACAGTGACTTCTAAAATCAACAATGCTATCACTATGATCAATAATGCTATCAGTGCCTCATTGATTGTTGCTAAGTGAGTGTCAGAGACCAGGAAAATGAAGTGTACCCTACATACATGAAATCCCATGCCCTTTGGTACTACAGCTCTGTGTTCCCAGTGGACACTGCTTAAGTGAAATTGGATACAAAGTGTTAGGCACATAAGACTAAGCAAATTAGCTGTGAGCATTATCTAATATTTATCATGAGTCTAGGTATCCTGAAAAGATCTATTTTTGGGATTTTTTAATACCGTATAGTAAGTTATTACACAGCAAATTCATACTTATTACTTCTGAATATTCTTTTAGGCATAATATTCATACAAAAATATGATAAATAGGTAATAGGCTGTATTATTAAATATACCTTAGACATAAATATTTCTAGCTCCTCACCTAACTTTAGATTTTCATGCATGTGTTCTTTTAATTGATTGCTCAGCTCTGTTTTTTACCTTGCAAATTGTATCTGATTTTCCTTTTGAGTGCTGGCCAAGCTCTACCTTGTTCACATGTAATGCCTGAGTGATCTTATCAAGATGATAAGAATCTCTAGATGACAACACAGTGGTCATCGCTCAGATGGCAAGTTTGTGTTTTAATATTCCAGTCACTCAAAGAAGAAGCAAATGAGATGTAACACACAGAATGCAAACCAAAGGGCTACAGCTAGCTTCCCAGAGTGGCAGGCTCCTCCAACAACCTTCTGGGTCCATTTTCCTGTGTGGCCAGCTAAAGGGAGGAGTCAATTTCTGTTGATGACTCTATCCCACATCAGGGCCTTGGCATGTGTCCTTTTTTCTTCCTAGAATGATTTTCCTTTCCTTGTCTACACATGGCCACAGCTTTTTCATCCTTTAAATCTCAACCCCCACGCCATCTTAGAGATGCCATCCTTAACTCCCCAGTTAGGTTCTTCTATCACATTCTGTCTCTGCACTTTTATTTTCTCCCTCATAGCACTAACCACATTTTAAAACTATTGTATTCACTACTTTTTTCCCTTTCCATTCTAACATATGCTCTATGAAGGCAGGGACGCATCTCTCTTGTTGACAATCATACCACTGGAGCTGAACTCAGTTCCTGATTTATAGTTATAGTTCGGTAAACACCTGTTGAATGAATAAATGGACAAATGAAAAACATTTTGGCATCCTGATAATAAGAATTTAGGCTTCTTTGGCCAGATATTTAAGAGATGAGATCATATAGTGATTAAGAGCATGAGTCCTGTGGCTGTGGTTTTGCTGGTCACCAGCCGTGTGGTCTTGGGTACCTTTCCTTTTGAGCCTTGGTTTCCTCAGCAGGAACACAGTAACCAGCTCGCTGAATTGCTGGGATAACAGATGAACAATCATCCACAACACTTAGCAAGTTCTGCCCTCTAGCTATTAATCAGTAAGTGCTATCTACTTTTACTTAAGATCTCTAGAGAGAAGGATGTTCTAAAATCATTCCAATTAAAATAGTGATATATAAATCCTCTTTGTTCGTAACACTCCACCCCACCATCAATACATACCCTTCCTTAAGCCTTAGCTCAAGTATACATTCCTCCAGCAAACCTTTCCTGAAACCCCCACCTTGCATCAGTGCTCTTGATGAGCGTTCCATGACACCTACAGTTTTCCAGGGCTGTGATCACACAGATTCTAATCCAGTGTCTCCAAAGTGGTCTGCCCCGGGGGGGTGCCCCCCACTACACACCTGGGGTGGGAAGGAAGTTTTAGAAAGTCTATTTTGGAGAAAAAAATAAATCAAGAGAGAAAAGAAATGAAGCATGACTCCTATTCGGTGCATTGTTTGATCTTGGTATCTCCCCTTATTGCCTCCCCTGACAGTGGGGTGTTAGTGGTGCTGCCCACGGTGCTCTGGAAGAGAATGGGATGCCACGGTGTTGCAGGAATATGAGTGCACCCTTGCCCGATTGGTCTTCTGGTGGTCCATGCGGTCTGGGTGAGCGGACATTTGCATTACATTTTCTGGGTTAAAGTCACCCCCACGAAAGGACAAGTGGCTTAAAAATCCTCTTAAATAGAAAACACAGATTAAAAATAAATTCTCATAAGGGAAGCATAAATGAATAATTAGAAGATGGCAGAAGTGACACTTTACTACTACTGAGTCATGAAATCAGATCTGTCACGATTTGGGGGAAAATAAGTGAAATTTTCAAGACTATTTGAAATACAGATTTACATTTGTTATAATTAACAAAGAACCCCAAACATAAGTGAATTTTGTACCTTGAGTGATATTAACATATTGTTATATAGCATATAATACACACTATAATTTAAATATATAATTATACATATACCTGATAGCAGTATGTATAGTCCCGATAAAAATATTTAACTGGCAGAGATAATGTGTTCAAATAAATATGTGTGAAGACCACTGATCCAGTTAGTGGTTTCCTTCTGGGTTTTATTCACCATTGTGCTATGCTGTATGTTCCCACAGTGCAATTTGTGTTCTAATGATCCTACGTGTCTGAGGCCAGATTTTCTTCAGATACTTCAACCGAACATTACTCAACAGATTGAATGTAGAAGCAGATATAAGAATACAGCTGTCTTCTATTAAGTAGATTATTAAGAAATTTGCAAGAGAATAAAATAATGGCATTCTTTTTACTATTTTTTTGTTTATAGTGATTTTCATAAAAGTATGTTATGTTTATACATAACGGCTTATAATTGTTATTTTTGAATTACTTAACAAATAAATATTTAAACAGATAAGCAAAGGCTCTTTGGTGTCCTCAGTAGTTGGTAAGAGTGTAAAGAGCTCTTGGAATCAAGAAGTTTTGAGGGGCGCCTGGGTGGCTCAGATGGTTAAGCGTCTGCCTTTGGCTCAGGTCACGATCCCAGGACCCTGGGATCGAGTCCCATATTGGGGTCCCTGCTCAGTGGGGAGTCTGCTTCTCCCTCTCCCTCCCCCTGCTCATTCTCTCTCTCACTCTATCTCAAATAAATAAATAAAATCTTAAAAAAAAGGTTTGAGAATTGCTGCCCTCGTGTAAGGATCATACTGTATTTGTCTGTTTGACTTCAGAACTTCCCACAAAGCCTGGCATATCACAGGCTTTTATTAAAATTTTTGAAAGAATAATTGAATGATTGAAATTTTAAAAAATCTGACCTGTTATTTGGTGAGTTCATCACCTTTCCTCGGTAGAGCTAGCATCTCTCTGCTTACATACCACTAGTGCTTGGTGTAATCACATTTCTTGTGGGCATGGACAGGGTCTCCACATTCTCAGTGTCTAGCTCAGATCAGGATATGAAGTAAACAGGCGCTTCCAAATGTTTATTGCCTAAAAGCTAAAAGGAATTAATGACAACTCCAGTATCTGGACTCTAATTCTAGACTCTGGATTGAGTGTACAGTGAAAATCATCATTTATGAAGAGATCTATTTAACTTTCAACTTTTGCTTATATTTTAACACTTTGAAGGGGCCAGAAACCTTGGACACTGGACACCAGTGGAAAAACAAGGTGATAAAATGAAAAATATTCCTAGAAGTGTGACCCATCACCTGCAACAAAGTCACCAGGTGTGCTTGTTAAAAATACAATGATTGATGTACTCCTGATCTATTGGATTGGAGTGGAGGCCAGTAATCTGCATTGTCATACAATTCCAGGGCAGAGTTACCAGGTAAAATACACGAAGCCCCAATGAAGTTTGAATTTCAGAAAATCTAGTTGGGACACAGGCTGAAAAATTATATTTGGCATATCTGAGATTCAAATTCAACAGAATTTGTATTTTTATTTGTTTATCTGACCACTCTCCTCTCGGGAGAATCTTTTTACACAATAGTCTAAGAATCACTGGATTTTGAACTTCCTGTGGGAATTTGGTGAGTGGATTAGAAGCAGCTCACTTGTCAATAAATTTAGAGCAGTGTTTCTGAGCCATCGGAATCACCTGGGGTGCTTTCAAAATTATTGGACCCCACCTCCAGAGATTCGGATTTAATTGATCTATGATGTACCTCAGGCACTGGGCATTTTTCAAAGCTCTTTAGGTGATTCAATATGCAACCAAAGTTGAGACCGAGACTTGGAAAGGAAAAGTGGAGAGATGGCTGAAATTAATTATGAATGGATGGCGTTAAGACTGGAATATAACAGTAAGTGGTCAGAGTGCCAGTGCATAAATCACTCAGGTGTCTGTTAAATGAAGCCCTGGGTTTATGGTCAGTGATTCTCAATTTTTTGTATGTAGTGGGGATGGGGGAATGGGGGGGTTGCATGTCTTGGGGAGGATGGACAGGGGAAGAGATTGAGGATGAATATCAGAATCTCCCAGGAATTCTGTCCAAGTACTCATACCTGGCTAATCTAGTCCACCCCTTATCCAAGGAATTCTAAAGCTCCTCTCTCTAACCCTCATCCCTTACTAAAAAGTTAGAGAATTATTTTTCTAGCTAACAGCTGATAGAAGCTGAAATAGAAAGGGAAAGGAGCCATGAAAATGGCTTAGGACAACTGAAAAGGGGGAAAAAGAAAATAAGCACATATTTGGAATAAGTGGAATTTGCACATAGTAGTATAATAGTATAAATGACCACATAACTCATTAATATGTAGAAAGTTAGTTTGGTCAAGATTTGTTCCAATTTGGTGGAAATAAATAATATGGTAAGTAATTAGTAGAAAGAAATAAGTAAAATAAATAAGCATTAAGTACTCTTTGCTAATAAAACTTTTTTTGGAAAAAAACCATGCTCAAGTCAACGGTGGAATATATAAGACATATCATCCTGTTCCTTAGTTAATGAATGCTTAAATAAGCCTAAGTGCTTTGTCTCTGTCTGCCATTTGCCTGGGGACCCCTTCCTGAGGAGAAGATATAAGGCCTCAAACAAATCTTCTGTAGAGCTATCCTGGCATCTCTCAAACCTTTTTAATGCATGGGGTCTTTAAGCAAATTTCTTTGAGTAAAAAAATCTGTTCTTTCACATGAAAGCAGAATTTTCTAATTAATTTTTACTTCTTTGTATTTGCTTTATATCATGCCAAGAGTTGGGTGGTAAAGGCTGGACTGATTATGCAGGGATAGGACCCAGAAGGATTTTAGAAGTGAGACGTAGACTTGCAAGGGGTTTCGGGGCTGCCAGAGGCCAGCCGAGTGAAAAGGTTCACTCAGGTAAGTGCCTATGCGGCCACTGGAGAACACCACCCCCATCAAAACAGAGCAGCCTCCATGGAGCTCCAGCTAGTCGTTGTTTCCATGACAGTAATGCATTTTAAAATACTTTAGCAGAAGCTGATTATCAGCCCTGGACTTTAACATCACCTGAGGACCTTTAAAAAATATATTGATGTTCAGGCCATACCTAAGCCATTAAATCAGAAACCTCTGGGGGTAGCGTTTGGGCGTTGGAATTTTTTTAAAGCTCTCTAGGTGACTTTACTGCCCAGCCAGGGTAAAGAACTGCTGGCCTAGACAATGTGATATGTTGTGTGTGGTAAGGTTAAACTATGAACCAGGTGTAGCAGGCATTATGATCAGAAGGTAACTCACATTGCAGGGATAATCAGCTAATATTATATCAAAAAGACCATACTCCAGAAGTGACTACTGCCAAGGGCTTCTGTCAAATCAACATCAGAAAGTTAGTTAATAAACATATGGAGTGTCCGAGGTTTGTTTTGTTTTTTTTTTAATCCGTGAATTAGTGATTAGCAGAAAGGACTTTAGAAATGGGCCCTCATGATAGAATTATATTTTAGACCGCTGCCCAAACTTGTACAAACATTGAATCAGAATCTAGGTTGTTAGGATGGTGCCCAAAGGGCCCTGTATCCAGCCACTGGGTCAGAGCATTGAGGGCTACCCTATTCTGACACGAATGTACTAGAATCCTGCTTCTAGAATCGCATTGCATCTTCCCAGAGTGAACATTTTGTGTAAGGTCAGAGCACCTAAAAGGACCAACAGCTTGGTAGAGCTTCATCAGTCTCACAGAACAGACAACTTGCTAGCAAATGTTTATTTAATAAATGCCAGAAGAATGGCAGAAATTGGTTTGAGCCTTACTGAGAACTTGGGAAGGATAGCTAACTTTCGCCTTCCTAAAAGTTTTTAGTGTTTACTGTTCACCTATCAAAAGAACCCAAGGGTTATACATGACTAGACTGACTTGGGTCAGTTTTGTAAGTCACTGAGGGACAACATGACCCAGTGTTGTCAAATTCTCCTAATATTTTTTAAGACAGAAAACCATTTTCATGTGCAAATTTTAAATGTTGCAACTAAATTTCAGTTTATAAGGAAAGAATAAGCAAAAAGCCCTCGAGTAGAATCAACAACTTCTCTCTGGGCCAGACTGGACCTGAAGGCTATGTATGACTTTGTGCTCTCTGGTCTCAGCCACTTGAGAAGCCCTATAGTCAACCTTGGCCCTCAGGAACCTCAGGATCTGAGAACTCAGGGATCAGTCCAGGCAGGAGGATAAAAGCCAGTCTTGATGGCCAAGGTAAAGTGGTAGTGGGAATCCAGAAGGCGAAAGACAAAGAGCATCACAGGAAGAAACCTTGGCAGGAGACTGTTCCTTAGTACGTCTTCCTTCTGCAGGCAAGGGGCAGTTCTCAAAGGCAGAGCCAGAAAGAAGCTGGTAAATGTGCCATGACTCTCCATGGAGAAAGCAAGAGGAGCGAGGGTTGCAAACAGGGAGTTTATTGACTTATTTACTTTATCAATATTAGACTGAGCATCTGCTATGTGCTCAGTCTTGGACGAAGGCACTGGAATAAGGGAGATAGTTGGTGTCTAGGAAAAACATTCCTGTGTTTTCCTTTACTCCCCCACACAATACTTCTGGCACCAGATGCTGGTTTTTTTCCCTCACCAGGCAATTCTCTGAGACACCAGCTGGGTACCCTCTAATTCAATTCAAGTCTGACACTACCTGGAGTTAACGTCAGACCCCACAAGTTACTGTCCCACAGGACTGCACACACTCCAGATGCCAATCACCAAATCCAGGTTTGTCACCTGTACTTCTGACCTACTGGGCTATACATCAGATTTTTCATAATCCCTTCCCTGGGTTCAATAATTTGCTAAAATGGCTCATAGAACTGAGGGAAACACTTACTTTTACCACCTTACTATAAAGGATATAATAAAAGATACAGGTGGACAGCCAGATGAAGAGAGGCATAGGGCAGTGTCTATGGGGAGGGGCGTGGAGCTGACATGCCTTCTCTTGGCATGCCACTGTCTCAGTACCTCCACGTGTTCACCAACCTGGAAGCTCTTTATAGCCTGTGCTTTTGGGATTTTTTTATGGAGGCTTCATCACATAGGCATGATCAATCATTAACTCAGTCTCCAGACTCCCTCCTCTTCCTGTATGTGGGGTGGAAAGTTCCAAGGTTCTAATCATGGCTTGGTCTTTCGGGTGACTGGTCCCCATCCTGAAGCTATCAAGGAGCACACCAAGAGTTACCTTATTAGAACAAAAGATACACATATCACTCAGGAATTTCACAGGACTTAGGAGCTCTATGTCAGGAACCAGAGTTAAAGACCAAATACCAGAACAAAAGAGAATCCTAGTGTTGTTACCACTTAAGAAATTCCAAGGAGCTCTGTGCCAGGAACCAGGGGCAGGCACTTGGCAGACCCCTAAGGAAAAGTCAAGAGAAGTTCTCAGAGTCTGAGATCTGCCAGCAGAACGCACTATAGAGTCTTGGGACCCAAGCTGGGAAAGTCTCCTGGGAGTGCCAGGGCTCTGTGTCCTTCAGTGACTCCTGGCCACCATATGCAGATGCTCTTTTCTGTTTAACTTCAGTCAAAGATGTAGCCTATGCTAGGGTTGCATATATGTAGAAGTAGAAATCTCTTTCCTCCAGAGGTTTGGGATTCAGCAAGGAAGATGGGAACTGCTGTGTGTAATGTAACCAGTCTGAGCCAATAAATTAATATAAAAATGACCAGTCTGAGTGATTTCACTTAAATATTGAGGCATGTTCCACATTTGAATCCAGACAAACTCATGCAAACGGGGAAGAAACCACCATATTTGGGGCCAAAAAAGCAGGTCTGTTTGGATGAGGAAGACAGACATTTTATTTAACAACCTTTTTAAAAAGAAAAACAAAAGGGGCACCTGGGTGGCTCAAATCGGTTAAGGATTTGCCTTCAGCTCAGGTCATGATCTCCGGGTTCTGGGAGGGAGACCCGCATCAAGCTCCCTGCTCAGCGGGGAGTTCGCTTCTCCCTCTCCCTCTGCCTCCTCCCCCCTGCTCATGCTCTGTTTCTCTTTCACTGAAATAAATAAATAAAATCCTAAAAAAAAAGAAAATAAAAAAAGATTTATTTATTTATTTGAGAGAGAGAGTGGGGAGGGGCGGAGACAGAGCATCTTTAAGCAGACTCCCTGCTAAGTGTGGAGCCCAGTTGGGGGCTTGATTTCACGACCCTGAGACCATGACCTGAGCTGAAATCAGGAGTCAGATGCTTAACTGACTGAGCCACCCAGGCCCCCCTACTTTTTTTTTTTTAATTGAAAAATAATGCATTAGGAAGGCCAACTACCCAACCAATACTAAAGGAAATGCACTATAACTTTAGTTTTCCTTCTGTCTTAGACCCTCTAGCTTGAGCAAGAGAACATTAAATCTCATTCCAACTTTATGGTCTGAGACAGAGAGCACTGGGTGGCCTGGAGCTCCAAAGTTTATACATGAGGTAGTATTGTCACCACCTGGTTTTACTGGGCAAGGCAAATGGTACAAACACTTTGTCTTATTCCTAGACCACATCACCACTATTGTAGGTGATGCAACAGGTTCTATAGAATGTGGAAGCTAGAAGGAAGCCTAGAAGTTACCTCTATCAAGCCTCATTTTACAAATGGGAAAATCAAAGCTCAGAGAGTTAATCAGCTCACATTAGATCCCACAGCAGAGCATTGGTTAGGGTCTGTCTAGACTCCTGCTTCTGCTTATTCTCGACTATCCCAAAGCAGTGTTGGACACTGGCCTTTGGTGCAGCTAAAAAAAAGTAGTGGATCATGGAATGTGATATGTATTTTGCTACCATACTAGGAAAAGCTAGTTAATCCCTAATAAAAAGTTGAAACTATTAAAAAGCGAAGTTAAACTTTTTTAAACAAATCAATCAATGACTAAAGCTACAGGGAGCATCCAATATATAAACCACAGTCCAGAATAGACTGAAAAAATAATTCACAATCAGGACACTGCACAAAGTTAGTAATTTATCTATTTCCAAGTGTTTAAAACTCAGTTCACTTCAAAGGTGTTTTTGAGCATCTTCCATTACTCAGTGTTGTACTGGGTGCTGTGGAGAACAGAAAGAAGCCTAACCCCTGTCTGTGTTGTGCAATCCATTGAGCACCAGTGTGCTGGCCCCAATCACCTTGTGAGGTTGCTACTTTTACAGTGGTGAGAATGGGGACTCTTGAGAGTTTACAAGCACTTCTCAAAGTTTGTATCTAGTAAGCAGCAAAAATTGGGGCTCCAACACAGATTTTTTTAATTTAATTTCACACCAGAAATATTTTTCATTATAACATTTTAAACAACAATTTAAAAAGTCATACAAGGGCGCCTGGGTGGCTCAGTCACTTAAGTATCTGACTCTTGATTTTGGCTCAGGTCATGACCTCAGGGTCATGAGATCAAGCCCCTATAGTTGGGCTCTGTGCTGGATGTGGAGCCTGCTTAAGAGTGTCTCTCTCTTCTTTCCCCTCTGCCCCTCTGCACATCACCCTAAGTAAAAATAATAAAAATAATAATAAAAAAATTAAAAAATAAGAAGTCATACAAAGCAGAACATGACAAACACTAAAAGAAGTGACATGGTGCCTTGCCTTATTCAGTAAGTTCTGTGAAGTGTGATTGAGGGGCTTAAAAGCATTGACTTTGGAGTCTGAGTTTGAATCTCAGCTGGCTAACTTAACCAGGTATAGGATCTTGCCCTGATTACTTGAAACTCTCCAAGACCCTAGTTAGGGAATATGTATGCTTATCTCATAAAGTTGTTTCGAAGATTAAACTAAATGAATAAAACACATTAAGAATATCATACTTGCTGATTACATGAATGAGAAAGAGTAGCTAAAAATAATAAAGCAAATATGGGAAGTCATCAAAAGCCTCTTTTTTTTAAAGATGTTTATTTATTTGAGAGACAGAGAGTGAGAGAGAGAGCGAGCATGAGATGGGGGAGGGTCAGAGGGAGAAGCAGACTCCCCGCTGAACAGGGAACCCGATGTGGGGCTGAATCCTGGGACTCCAGGATCATGACCTGAACCGAAGGCAGATGTTTAACCAACTGAGCCACCCAGGAGCCCCGACATCAAAGGTCTTTTATAGGAGGTGGCATCATGCTTTGTTTCTGGTGCGGGTTCCTATTCATTGTGGCTTTCTAGAAGTCTCGAAGGTGCACAGCCCTCCCCTCCCTCAGCAATAAGAAAGCATGGAAAACTTTTCCATTTCTCTCCCAGTCATCAACCCCCCTGGCAGCTCCTGCTACATACACTGTCAAGATGAAAATGGGGTGAGAAATAGCCCAGGGCAGGGTCATAGAGGAGCAGACAAGTTTGTTTTTCCGGTATTCTCTGAAAGCTTGGTTCCACCTTCCCTGGGTCCTTGTAGTTGGGGCCACAGGCCAAGGGATCAGGCATGTTGCTTTGGGTGGTCGCCAAATGACCCTCGGGCTTTAGGGTAACAGACACAGCAACATTTTTGCTGCCCTAATAGGAAAATTGCTTTATCTCTCTCCTCTCTCTGCTTCTCCTCTTCTGTCTTTTTTTTTTTTGTCTCTCTTTCTCTCGTCCTCCTCAAAATTAGTCTCCAAAGAAAAATCAGTCTTTAGAGACTAGAAAAAAATAACTTTCCATCTTGCAAGTTCTTATCCTCTGTATATTTAGCCCCCAGGAGACAGTTCTTCCCAGAATGGAAAGAAGCAAAGAAAGAAAAATGTATTGATCTACTAGTAGGCATGGAATAAAAGCAAAGTTCCCATGCTCAGATGCATATGGGCTAACTTCATTATCAGGGTCACTATGATAATACTATAAGGCCGATTATACTCAGTCCTCGTGTCCCAGAAGACACTTTAGTCTTCAAAGTCCACTGATAAAAAACCCCAGGTGGCTGACATCTTTTTTCAATTTGTTGTTTTCCACATGAAACACTGGGGACATGTTTGTATCTTAAAGCCTGGACACTAGCCATTAGCTTTAGAGCCCTTATAACCCGCTGGGGTCACACCAGATGCACAGTTTCCAAAAGGACAAGATGTCTGGAATCAGGTTGCATGAGGGCTTGTGACACCAGGCACTGACTGAGCTTAAGTGCTCCTCTAACTGACTCTGCTTTTTTGTGACTTAGCAAGAGAAATGCCCACAGGAAAAGGAAACCATGGCTCTATGTGTTATGCAATGAGAAAAGAAGCAGTAAAATCGCTACACCATCCATTTTGGAGATTGTCACACCTCAGGATATCTCCCGCTGTGTTAAGCGTTTTCACAAAATTCTCAACACAACATCTGTATTGAAAGTAAATACATATCATCTAACACTTGAGGGGGGGTTGGCTAGAGAATAAAAATGTCACAAAAGGACAAAAACCACTAAGCACTAAGGTGGTTAAGAATCATTCATCTGTATGTGTAACTAGACCAACGTGATGGCAATTGATTAATGTTCCTCAATCCTTACATTTTGTTTTCTGGCCATCACGGTGGCCCAGCACCCATCACCGGCTGTTTCTAAAACCTTCTCTGCTCTGCCTGCCTTCACTGCTCAGCTGCTGAGGCATGGAATCTCTTTTCTGACGCCAAACTCCCTTCCTGTTCTTGGTTCCGTCCATACCCCTTCACAGAACCTATGCTTTCAGCTGCACCAAACTACTCTCACTGTGTAGACTCAAAATGCTCCATAGGGACAGTGCACTGTTGGGTGGTGAGGACTCTGAGGACAGACTGCTTGGCCTTGGATCCCAGCTCTGTCTTCAGTCTGTCTGAAATCTTGGCAGAGTGACCTGGGCTTTCGGGACCCGAGTTTTCATATCCTGTACAAATAAGCGCATCCACTCTGTAAGATTGTTATGAGAATCAGAGTTAATACATGAAAATGCATAGAACACCTGGCCCACAGTAAGTTTCTCAGAAATTTCAGTCTAGTATTACTTCAAACTTCTATGGTTTTGCTATTGCCTCTGCCTAGAATGCCTTCAGCTTCGTTCCCCTTCCTGTGTCTCTTTGTTCTAGTTCAAATGTCACCTCCTTTCTGGCAAAACTCCCTGCTTGCCCAAGCATCCCCATGTATCCCCATGCCCCTGCCCTTGAAATTATCATTAAAGCATTGTCGCTAATTGTCTGTTATTGTCTAGTTGCGAGCTTCTTAAGGATAAGGTCACTGTGGCTCTTTGTTTTCATGCCAGTTTTATCCCATGGAAGCTTCTCAATCAATATTTGTTGAATGAATAAACTAGTTAAGCAACCAATCAAACAACCAAATATTGTCTATTATGTGTAAATTAATAGAATTCTTAGTGATACATGGGAAAGGTAGAATAAAAGCTTGTGTATTGTGAATGGAATGATTAATTCAGGCCCTTCTATAAACCACGACATGGCAAGATTTTCTGTGTTCCAACTCAATTCACTTGCCATGTCTATATCAGCCTAAAGCTAAGACTATGCAGTGCTAGCTGACATGGATATTTGGAATTTCATTAGCCATATAGCTATGGTTGGCAAATCCAAATAGTGTAGACTCTAATGTATATTTTTAGAGAGTATGTATTATCCATTTAGCCCTTCTGTGACCACCTAATTTACTAGGCCCAATTCCAAATCTGTACTTCCTTTTTCCACATCAACATGTGGCTCACCCTATTATGAAAAGGCCCCATTCACAGGAGCCTCCACAGATGAACTTACTAGGGGTTCACATACTGTTACAGCTGAATATACACTGAGTTGGCCACGGTCTACAGGATATTGACCCAAAACAGTCCTGGAGGGCAACGTAACCAGAAGAAAACCCGTTTACCCACTGGTGGAGTTAGAGATCAGGTTTTCCAGGAAAGTCACGGCACTTCTGCCCGACTTTTTCCTTGTAATGAATCTGCCATAGATACCAGAATGTTTTCTCCTCTCCTTGGAGATTTCTCTTTTCCCCCATTTTCCCAAAAGGAACTTTCTAGCATTTTAATGATGATGGAACATGGGGCAGAGATTCAGGACATCTGGGTTCCAGTCTCAGTCCTATTGCTGACTGAGGCATATCATTTCAGGTATCGGGGCCTGAGTTTTACCTGGTATGAAATAGTCTCCCTCTTTTGGCTGTTAATACAGAACAGTTTGTTCTTAGAGTCTCATAATAAAGTAAATGCCCTGTTAATCCAAAATAGTTTGTCTTCTTTGGAATATGATGACTGAAATCCCTATGGCTTATATGCAGCTGGTTTTTGGTAATTTTAAAAGGATATCCTTTCTTCTGTGCAGGAAAATAAGATAACTGAGCCAAATGACATCTCCAAGAGCTAGCAATTATCTTGGACTATAAGTTAGTCTCTTTTTTTGTTTACCTTGCTGCTTATGTCTAGGAGGCAAAAATTACTGTGACAGTACACTCTTTCTACAAAACTATCATTGGTAGTATTTATTCATTAAGAACATGCTATAGATTTTAGGGTAATAGTAATCACTGGAGAATATGAAATAAAACCAAGTAAAACAAAGCTACTGTGTCTCCCTGCACCAAATACGGCTGTTATTAAAGAAGCAGATTTGATAGTAGGAATACAATTTTCATTTTATTGGCTCATTTTGGTGACTTGGAAAACTTTTACTCAAAGAGTAAGAATAGGGTACTCTAACTGGAGTTGTTATATTAGACCTGCACTGGAACATTTTAATTATTATAATAGTGTCATTTACATATATAATTTGTAAAACTATTATATATAACTTATTAATTAATCCTAATCTGTAAAATTTACCTAAAAATTGTCTTAATTTTATTAAATGTGCTATTATCATTCATACTAAATAATTATATAATTCCATCATTGAGATTCATTTTGTGCAAACAAATGGATTCTTTTCAAGTTAATGAATCATGAACTCATTAAATAACATATCACTGGAATTAACATTTCTTTCATTAATTACAATTTTAATATGGCCTCTACTAGGATTCATAATAGAGAGAGAGGGTATTTAAAATAAAATGCAACCCCTTATTCTTGATTAATGATGAATTAGTTGTTGAATTTCCTAAATTTTCCCTTCCCTGGGCAAGAAAGTGGTTCCTTCCCCAGGAACTACATTCAGCATCTCCACGTCAAGCCACCATATCTTTGAATTGTGTCTGTAAGCATCTGTGCTTGATCTTGATTTACTTTGCACATCCACTTGTAAGATGTGTCCTAACACATCACAAACATTTAAAGAGGTTATTTTTGGGAATGGGAATGCTCAAAAATGTTTTCCATATAAATTAATGGTAATTGCTTTTTTTCCTTTACACTATCTCAGTTTATAAAAGTTTCATGGGAACGCTCTCCTTTTGGACAGTGGGGGAAAACTGTATTTAGCTTCGCCGGCCTCTACAGTGGGGGTGGCAATGAGGAAGAAAGTTAGATTATCTATTGGGTTTGCTAATGAAAAAAACTTTTAAATGGAGAGAAGTTTCTTCCATTATTTTAGCAACATATCTGTTTCATATATCTGGACAAGAGAAACAAAGGATAAGAAAAGCAGTGAAATAGTGTCCTAATTAGTCTGAGTGTGGTGAGTGGCACCAGTCTTCCTAGTGAGAGGTAAAAGGAAGTGATATTCAAGCTTTTATGGTCATATAAGGAAAAACAGCCTGAAATGTGCTCAATTTTCATTAAAAAAAGAAAAGATGTACCTTCATACAGCTTTAGTTTGAACCATCTATAAATTTTGATCATAAATAGTTTTAAAGAATATAATTTTTAAGTATTTCCTAAGAATATAAATTCAGGCATGTTGGTAACATTGACATCTAAAAATGAAATGGTTACTTCAATCTTTTAAATGTATCTAATAAAATTCAGATAATTTAAAATTTGATATTTACAATCATCCATTATTAAAATACAGGAACATGTCCCTCTTAATTGTATAAAATTTTATATTGTTCCCTTTTTTCTGTAAACTTATATTTCCATTCCACTTTTCCATATTTTTATGTTGGAAAGTCTTTTATTAGTCACCCTATAACTTAAAAATATATATATATTTAAATATGAAATTTAAAAAATCTCATAATCATGGGTTCTTATTATTTAAAATATCATGAATTAAGATAATTATTATTAGCATACTACTGACTCAAACAACATAAATTATTACAAACTTCTTTAAGTATAAAAAGCAAAACTGTAGCAAAGATGTATTTCTTAATAAGATGCATTGAACCTCAGGGGCACCTGGGTGGCTCAGTCAGCTAAGTGTCAGACTCTTGATTTTGGCTCAGGTCATGATCTTAGGGTCATGAGATGGAGCCCCACATGGGCCCTGTGTTGGGCTCCAAACTGGGTGTGGAGCCTGCTTAAGATTCTCTCTCCCTCTCCTTCTGCCCCCCCCAACTCATGCTCTCTCTCTCATAAAAGAAAAAAGATGAATAAACTTCAAAAAATTTGAGTCCATAAGCCCATGAACAAATATTACAATATTATAATATTATTTATTGTTAAATAGAGTTCATCCTTATGGTGATTCTATTTTTTGTTTTTGTGGTTGTAAGCACTAAAAAGACTTGTTTCATAGATGAATAGATGGGAATGGAAGGATTTTTTAAATAAAAATATCACTCAATTCCTTTAACATTTTCTGAGTTATATAATTGCATAGGGATTTACCATAAAAAAAAACCAACAATATTTCTTTAATAACTTGATTAGGTCTTCCTTCAATTTTGTTGATAGCAATGATTTGGAAACCACATGACTCACCAAAGAATGTGTTAGCCACTAGGAGGATTTTTCACTTTCTCAAAATCAGCCCAATATTTCAATTTGGTCCTTGATCTATTGCCCTGGTTGTTTTTACATGCCAGAGGAAGGGCCAGGGTCAGATTCAGGAGGCCAGCATCAGCCCTACTGGGCTTAGAGCTGCCAATGGCTCTTCTTTCTTGTGCTATCTTCATGGAACTATACACGTAAGAAATTGTACAGAGCAAGAAGTTTGCAGTGCTGCTTGCGCAAGGTGGACAAGTCTCAAGATTTGTATTCAGGTCTGTGTACTACACATTGACAACCTGGAACATACCTGGATCACAAAGAATGTGAAAGAATATGAAAAGTAGGCCTTGGAGAAATGGTTAAAGAAACTGTGTGGTCAGGATTAGAAAAGGCATAGGAAAACATGGGTTGTCTATACATAATTCAGAGAAGGATTAAGATTGTTCAGTGTCCTGCCAGGAAGCAAAACTAGGGTCAATGGTCCCATCAACAGGAGGAACTTTGGACAACTATCACTCCCAATGACACAATAGAAATCCTCACTCCCTTTACCACAGGAGATAATCAAACAGAGACTATATTATTTTTTTAAAGGAGGCTCTACAGAAAAGTTCTGCCTCATGCAGTGAGGCAGACCAAATGACCTATAGGATCCCTTCCACTTTTGAGATTCTAAGTACCTTAGCCTAGAGAAAACAGAAGTGTTCTAGGAGGCACAATTCCCAGCAGCAGGAGTAAAGCAGCATCTGTGATGAAATAGTAATGTGTTTCCTATTCATAAAATGTGTTGCCAGTTACCTAATGTAGTGGAACGTTATTTGAACTCTTTGTCTGGTAGTGTGGATGGATTTGAATGGATTAACCACACTCCTCTGTCAAATCCCCTTTGTTGCCAAGGGCATGAAGTTCTGAGACTATTGGGTTTGGAAATACAGTCTGTGGCTAAGGCATAGAACCAAGCCAGGCTGCCCACTTGGGGATCAAAGCAAGACATTTGGCTGTACTCAACCAGTTCTCTGACCAATTTAGCTAACCACATGTGCTTTTCTTACAATTAACCTCAACTCAGGGGGGTTGAGCTTCATTTAAATGCTATACTTGATACTGAGACCCATAGTAGTCAAACATTTAGTTATCTAGGTAGGCATTTGAATGATTATCAATTCTGGGAGGCTCCAAATGTTTCTGGGTCATCTTTTTTTTTTTTTTTTTTTTTTTAAGATTTATTTATTTATTTTAGAGAGGGTGGGGAGGGGCAGAGGGAGAGAGAATCCCAAGCAGACTCCAAGCTGAGCACAGAGCCCTAGCTGGGCTTAATCTTATGACCCTGAGATCACCACCTGAGCCAAAACTAAGAGTCAGAGGTTTAATGGACTGCACCACCCAGGCACACTTGGGTCATCTTTTTTTAAGAGTATGTCTCTGGGTTGCCATTTGCCCACTCATGGTTTACTATTTGCCTACATATTCTCCAGGTGTTAAAATTAATACATTCATTTGTTCTGCACTTTAAAATGCTTTTATGTGCAATGATTTCACTTAACCAATCATCAGATATGCTCCTTGACCAGACTTTGTTCCTGTGCATCATGCAGCTACATCTTCCCCAAACTAAAGTCTCCAAATAACAAATGGGTAATTCAGCCAATTTGTTTGAGTTTCAAAATTCATATACAGTGCTTAAATTGCCCAATATAAATGAAATTATTATTTAACAAGCAATGTTTTAATTTTTAACATACAAAAATTTTTATTTAGGTAGAAATGTAACTTCTACAAAGTAATATATGCTCATTCAAAAAATTAAAACTTCTGAAGTATATAAAAGCCCTCCTCCTCTCTCCCTTGTTATAATTCCCCTCCTCAGAAATAAAAATTATTAACTGTAATTAATCCTTAAAGACCTCTCAAATACATATATAAATATAGTTTTTGTATTACCTGCTGTGATGTAACTTGCATTTTTAGATTTAAGTAGTTATTTTTATCAAAATTATATACTTACAGATTTTAAAATCTGAGCTTGTTGAGGAAACAGCAGTCCTCAAACACCACCCTCCCACTACTTCCTGCTCCCCAGAGATAACCACTAAAATTTTTATCTACGTATCTTGGTATTTACAGTTTTATTTCTTGGCAGTATGCTTATAGCGTATTGCTATTTTTTTTTTCAGTTTAAGCATTATTTATTGACCCCCGTGCATGCACGTGCACACGCACACACACACGCGCGCGCGCGCACACACGTGTGCACACAGACACACACATACACACACTTATAAACCTTCATCTTCTTTCCACCCTACAGGTATAGTCACAGATTATTTTGAGTAGATCAATATTCAGTATTTACATTATTATGAGTATGTACACATTATTCACATCTGAACAATGTGGGGATTCTATGATTAATTTTCTTTTCCTGCAACCCTTCCTATATTCCCTAAACTTAATAGTTGTCCTTTTTGGTTTATTTATTCGCCTGCTTGTTTTTCTGTAGACTTATCACTAATGCATCTTTAAACTCTCCCAAACCAGTGTAAATCTAGATTCAATAGGCTTAAAGATAGGCATTTCACCAACTTCATTTTTTTAAAGGAATATCTTTGATAAATGTGGTAAGGAAATAAATATTTTAAAAGGAAATTTGGGTCAGTCTATTCTGACTTTTGTCATTTATACATACAATATATCATTCATATAGTATATATACCTTATATGAGTCATTTATTCTCGTTGAATATGTCAAACCAAATTATGATTGCATTCTATCCAACCCTACTGCATATTTCTTACTATTTTGCATATAACCAATGCTCAATAAAATTTCCATGTAAATACTGAATAAACATGTCTGAAGGGTCAATGATGATTAGCAAAGTTATCATACAATAATTTTCCTTGACTCTGTGCTCTTCATACATCTTAAGAACAGCAAAACACCTCGAGGACACAGAATCTTTCAAAACTTGAGAAACACATTTTTATTTTGTGAAGCCCTTTGGGAAAGCTCTTGTTGAGTCAGGAGGGTTAGAAATTGAAACTGTAGTGACCCTAACAGAAAGAATTCTCACTCTCCTCTCTCAAACAGGTACTTAAGAGTGGTTGAAATCTGCTTATCCTTCCTTCTCATCACCACCCCCCCCATGCCCACTCCGATCTATATCTAGCAAACTCAGTGTGCAAATAATATATATTTTCTGGCCCATTTTTTCCCCTAATCTTTCCAACCCCTTTCATTTCTCCTCCTGTAATAACCAGTTCCTATTGTTGCTTTGACTTGCTTTGTAACCACCTCTATGTGGACAGCATTACTGACCTGTAGAGCTATAGCGGCCTGGGGAAGGAATGGAAAACTGCTTGCTCTGGCAAGAAGCTCAAACCCAGCCACCCAATTCCCCTGAAGTGGGATCTTTCTCTGGTGTGCAAGTTATAATAAGATGAGGCGACTACACATACTTCATGAAGTGATTTTTACCATGAATCACAAAGGAATTCTAACAATTGCTAGAGCGAGGATAAATGATTGTGATGTGCCAATAGTTATGCATTTGGATTTTCAAATCTGCAAACTATCTATGAGCATAATAGGTGGAATAAAAATGGGAAAAATGAGAAAGTTTCACATGCATCTTGATAGTCATCTATTTCATTTCATTTCAAAGCACTTTTTAGATATTCCTCTGTTGGGGTGCCTGGGTGGCTCAGTTGGTTAAGAGACTGCCTTCAGCTCAGGTCATGATCCCAGGGTTCTGGTGTCGAGCCCCACTTTGGGCTCCCTGCTCCTCGGGGAGCCTGCTTCTCCCTCTCCCTCTGCCTGCCGCTCCCCCTGCTTGTGCTCTCTCTCACTCTCTCTGTCAAATAAATAAATAAAATCTTAAAAAAAAAGATATTCCTCTGTTGCTATTATCTACATATGTAGGTATGTGTTCTTTGATTCAAGCCTCTTCTCCATTGTTTCAGTTATTGACAACATAGATGGAATAGCACAAGCTCAATCACATCTGGTTGAGTGGGTGTAGTTGACTTATGAGCCAATTTCATAGTTCTCTCCCCAAGACACACCCATAAGTTCTACCTGATGGCTGTTTTCAGCATCTGTAATGTGGTTAAAAGATTTGGGTTTCCATGATGTACAAAAAAAGTATGAATAAGTATTTCTGTAATGTAGGCTGTATAATGGTCCTTGTTTAAAAAACATCATGACAAAATTTTAACCAGGCATTTCAGAAACCCAAAGCTATAAATGTTCACATTTCCACTAATAGCCAGTGGGAAACATCTTTATAAATGATGCTACTCTAAGTTCTCGGTCTGTTTCGATTATCATTGTACATATAGTGCCCTGTGCTTGCTTGGTGCTCAATAATTATTTGTTGAATGAAGGAATCATGGGATTTCAGTATTAAGCAACACCAGTAAGAATTGCCTTCTCTATGAACTTCCTGAATATGAAATCCAATGGACACATCTTAACTCTTATTGGTCTGCTCTGCTGCATTTCAAATGTTGAATACTCCTTTGTCCTTGGTGACTTCACTTTCTTTGGCCTCTTTCAGCATGTAATTTCTGTTACCTTGTCAGTCTTCTTAGGCTGCTCTTCTTTTACTCTGTAAACATTAGTGTTCTTCAGAATTTCTGACCCCATCTGCTCTTCCCACTTTAAATTCTTTCCTGGGGCCATCTTACCCAGGATAATTATCAATTATAGATTGCACGGGGAACATGGGAGAATGAGAAAAGAGAAGTGAGCCCAGGAGGAGTTTATTTTTCTTTCATATTACAGGTAGGCCATCCTGCACTGGTGTAGTGGCTCAAGGACATTGGGGCTGATGTCTGTTGGCCTTTCTCTCATGGTCAGTCACAATAGTGCTGCTTCAGCTCCAACAGAAAAATCTGCAGATATTCAGGCAGCAGGAGGATTGGAAAAGGACAAGAGCTAGTTGAGTCTGTCACCCTTCTTAGGAGTATTTAAAGAATCTCTCCTCAATAACATGAACTTACTTTTTACTAGCCCAAATCCTGTCACATAGCTATACCCATCTGCAAAGAGCACTGGAAAACAATTTGCTTTATTTTTATTTTTTTTAAAGATTTTATTTATTTATTTATTTGAGAGAGAGAATGAGAGAGAGAGAGAGCATGAGAGGGAGGAGGGTCAGAGGGAGAAGCAGACTCCCTGCTGAGCAGGGAGTCCGATGCGGGACTCGATCCCGGGACTCCGGGATCATGACCTGAGCCGAAGGCAGTCGCTTAACCAACTGAGCCACCCAGGCGCCCAATTTGCTTTATTTTTTAAAAAAAGTGTTCTGCTAGTAAGGAAGAAGAGCTCTAACAACATTTATAGTCAGATGACCACCAAATTATTGCTTTAACCCTGACTTCTTCTCTAGATTTAAGCTCATTCATCCAAATGATTACTAGATGTCTACACCAGTACAGTAAGTCACAATGGTCTTTCAATTCAACACGTCTAGATCCTTAAACTTTATCTCCATCTTGCAATTGATTTCCTTCCCTCATCATCTCATCTACATTCATTGAGTCAACCACATTTATTTTATTTCTACTGTATGCCAGACACCATATTAAGAGAAGGCTTTACAAATATGAATGGGACATACTGCCTATCTAAAGGAATCTAGAAGCTACCTAAAGGAATCCACAAGTGGGTGATATCAAGTGCTACTCAGATCCCCCCTCAGAGCTGCCCTTCTTCCAGCTGCTGGGAATGTTGGATATTCACTCTCCCAGAATTGCTCTGAACTGAAGAGGGAGGGCTTCCTTGCCTATGATCAAGCACACTTCCCAGAAGCAGATGGTTGAAATACGAGCACAAACCTTCCTCACCTTGAGGCTGGGCAAAGCTGAAGAACTGTCCCAGCCTCAGAGCTTGTGATGAGGTCATCTGAGGCTTATAAAGTGGTTGCATCACAATTTGACTCTTGTCTCTATTCAATCTTGCTTCATTCACTCACCCACAGGCATTGTTTCTGAGAGGGATCCTCCACGTACTTCCCAAATGCAAAACTCTGTGCAAGTCTATTTTCCAGGGAATCTGATACACAACAGGGTACCAGGATTGGTACTATGAAGCAGAAACTAAAATGTCATTTTGAAGGTGAATGGTAATATATATACTACCCTTCACAGGGTAGTAATGATAGCCCTGGCATGCTGTAGTGGGCCTGCTGTTGCAAATTTCATAGCTGGTGAACTGGAATGGCATAATGGTGTACAGAAATGAACTGGCGGGGTGGGGTCCCTGGTCTTGGAGCTGTTTGAGGAAGTGGTTATTAAAGAGCCATTGAATTAAGGACTGTCACTGGAGGCAACTGATGCACTGGAGAAAGACATGGACAAGCTAAGGCTGATGAATCAGCAATTCAAAGTGAAGTGTGAAAACCAGAGAGTCTCCTTGTCAGCCAGTAAAGAAATGCTCATCTGCAACCAGAGGGCAGAGAAAAGTGAGGATCAGACTCATCACTGAATTATAAGAGTAGCAGAGTTCTTGAGGTTGAATTCTCAATCTCAGCAATTCAGCTAAACAAAGTCCAGGAGAGAGTGGGACCCTGAAACTGGGTTGGGGAAATCGGGATCAATGCATTAAAAAAATCTCGAATCCCCAGATCCCTTTGTATCTTCTGGTTCCACAGAAGTGGCCCACTCTTTCCAATGAAAGTCTAGCTCTCCCTCCACCCGGCTTGGAGATAATGGTGAAGGTTCTAACTTGCAAGACCACATGAACTCCTTTCAGGATGTATCCCCACTTCTCTTCCTCAATACAGAAGAATAACTATAGCTAAGTCAAAACATAATATATGTCAGGAAGCCCTGAGTCTGCTAAGAGAGGAAAGGGACTATATCACAAAAAAGCTGCAGAATCTAGCTGGGGGTGTATGTATGGGACTAAAGATGCTGATGGGGGGGTGGGCAGAGCATAAAGTTAGAAAAGGAAAACCTTATCAATATGGTAGCACTCCCATAATATAGGATTTAATACCCTGGCAGGGACCCCAAGAACCTGGGAGATGTGCAGATGTGCTGGCTCTTGGAAGCTAGAAGAAAATGATGGCCCACATGTCAGAACTGCCATGATTGAGAGTGGAAGAAGGTATTGAAAGGCTCAGAAACCTGACATGCTAGACTAGATGCAATAGATAAGGTGGGAGAGCCCAATAGCAAACACTCTTCTGGGAGATGGCCTACAGGATTCCCCATTTAGCACAGTGATAAAAAATACATTGGTGAAAAGACAACCTACTGAATGGAAGAAGATATTTGCAAATGACATTTCTAATAGAGGGCTAGTATCTAAAATATAAAAAGAACTTATACAACTCAATACCAAGAAAACCAAATAACCCAACTAAAAATGGGCAGAAGACATGAACAGACATTTCTCCAAAGAGGACATCCAGATGGCTAACAGACACATGAGAAGATGCTCATCATCCCTTATCATCAGGGAAATGCAAATCAAAACCACAATGAGCTATCACCTCATACCTGTCAGAATGGCTAAAATCAAAAACTCAAGAAACAACAAGTATTGGCTAGGATGTGGAGGAAGAGGAACCCTTGTGTACTATTGGTGGAAATGCAAACTGGTGCAGCCACTTGGAAAACAGTATGGAAGTTCCTCAAAAAATTAAAAATAGAACTACCCTTTTACCCAATAACTGCACTACTGGATAAAAAATATGAAAACACTAATTCAAAGGGATATATGCACCCCTCTGTTTATAGCAGCACTATTTACAATAGCCAGACTATGGAAGCAACCCAAGTGTCCACCAATAGATGAACAAATAAAGAAGATGTGGTGTGTATATATATATATATATATATATATATATATATATATATATATAATGGAATATTACTCAGCCATAAAAAGGAATGAAATCTTGCCATTTGCATGACATGGAGAGTATACTAAGTGAAATAAGCCAGTCAAAGAAAGACAAGTACCATATGATTTCATTCATATGTGGAATTTAAGAAACAAAACAAATGAACAAAGGAAAAAAAAGGAACCAAAAAACAGACTCTTAACTATAGAGAACAAACAGATGGTTACCAGAGGGGAGGTGGTGGGGGGCAGGTAGGTGAAATAGGTGAAGGAGATTAAGAATATACTTATCTTGATGAGCACTAAGTAATATATGGACTTGTTGAATCACTATATTGTACACCTAAAACTAACAGAACACTGCATATTTACTACACTGGATTTAATTTTTTTAAATATATATATTTAAAAATGCATTAGTGAAAGTGGCACAACCATCACTGGGATGATTATTCTTTATTGGCCTGAACTGATGGTAGGAGGCACTCTTACAGAAACTTGGCTTTCTGATAGCGATGAGGATGATAGGGTCCCAGAAATAATAAGGGCCAGGTGGCAATGCTTAACCAGAAGCCAGGTGGGCATAACTTCATAATGAGTGTTGAGGTTGGAGGAGTAGCCAGAGAAGCTTAACCTGTAAAGTGTTATGGAGATGGTTAACAGAACACAGCATCCCCAGGGGCAAGATAGGAGGGAGGCCAACAAGCGTATTGCTCAATCTAGATATTAAAAAGAAATTGAGGATGGATAATCAGAAGGCTGAGAGCAGCTGCTCGCCAAAATAGTCATGATTTTTTTCCCAGTTTCTAGGCTAGATCCCTCATAGGAGGGATGCTGTTTGTTATCCAAATGTCTCATAACAGAGTTCATCTGAGTTGTTGCACAAAAGACGAAATATCTCCTATGAGCACGTATACCTCAAACTCAAACACACACATCACAAATCATGATCCAAAAGCAGTTCTCAACATGAGATTTTACCTTGTGTACTCATACTTGAAATTAAAAAAAAATAAAGCATAAAGAAAAGAAAGAAAATATTGGATTAGGTCTATAATTTTAGAGTGAGATATACTGTAGGCTTCTCTCTCTCTCTCTCTCTCTCTTTTTTTTTTTTTTTCCGTTATAACTTAGATTGGACTGGGGCTTTTCAAAATTGACCTTCCAAGAGAACCGTAAGTTTGACTGGCTAAAGAGTATGGGGGGGCATATGGGGGACTGAAGGGAAGACAGCACTCCTTGAACTGAGCTCTTTAGGATGCCTGAAAACAGAGTTTATGTACACTATGGACTGAACCATCAATTAATTCATTCAACATTCTAGTACCTACGGTGGGCCAGGCACAGTCCAGGTTTTGAGAATTTAAGTTGAATAGCGCATGGTTCATGCTCTCCTGTAGCTTCTACCAAGAAACAGGGACCAGGAAACCAAAGATTATATTTCAGTGTGAACTGATCAAAAGGAGATAGTGGTTCAGCAGTGGCTTGGCCATGTGCTGGTTCATGTTATTTTTTCCTCCCTGCACGTAAAGAAAATATCAGTACCCACCTCTGAGGCTCATTTTTATAGGTAAAATGAAATAAAGCACACGAAGTACTTAGCAGAGTGCTTAGCACATTGTAAGTGCTATGCTAATGTTTGCTATTATTATTACTATTGTTGTCACCATCGTTATCATTGGTATTATTAGTATTTTAAGAAATGCTTTGGGGAAAAAAATGACATCAAGTCTGCTACTGATTTACACTCTCATTTTGGGTTTTAATTAAAAAGTAAAAGTGGCTAAAGGCATAGTGATTTTGATTTCCTAGGGAGAGTTTCAGTCTTCTGTACAAAAATTTTCCCTTTTTATTTTAATAAAAGAAAAAAATCTTGCCGTTGACTATTTTACATCCACCCTTTCACTCGTGCTCCTTCATTCAAACCCCTTCAATGAGTGCCTACTCTCTCCTGAGCAATGTATTAGGTACGGAAGATACCAAAATGAAAAAGACAGTCCTGGTCCTCAAAGAACTATCTCTTTTAATTCAACGACCACCCTATGAGTTATAGATTATTATGTTCTTTTTTAAATAAATGAGTCATCAAGTCAGAGAGGCTAATTAATCCATCCAAGGTCTTACAGCCACAAAATGTCAGGGCCAGACCTGGGGCCAGGTCCTCTGACTGACTGTGAAGCCTATGCTTTTTTTTCTGCTAGAATCGAGGGGCTATTCAGGTGCAAGAAATTATTGGTCTTCTGTTATTAAGCATACTTCCAAAAATAATAAAGAAAATAAAAGGAGCAATACATTTGCTTGTGTCTATAACCTGAAGTCTGAGACATGGTTCTACCCTGTACCCTGTCTACAGTGGCATTAAGAAACTTGGAGAAGATTTGATGCTGCTGTTGGTGGAATAGCTGGAGACAACCGCTGGCATCACCGTCCCGGGCTCTGAAAAGGAATATTGAATGTACAAAATAGAAAACTGGAATAGAATAATCTTCATAGACCATGAGTGTGTGAATAGCTGGTTGGGGAGCGAGCAAAGGACATGTGGGGAAGGAATGAAAACTAAAGAAAAATTCAGGAGTAAAATGGGCCTCATGCACTCTAATTTGCCAGTGCTCTCTGAAGTACCCTGAGGGGTCTGAAGCCAAGAGAGCACCACAACACAGGGACCCAGAGCAGAACAAAGCAAGGAACTTTTGAGACCAGACAGAATCTGGAGAGGCCTTAAAAAACAAAACAAAACAAAACAAAAAACTTACTTGTCAAGGAAAGAGCAAGAAAGCAACGAAACTCATCTACAGGTTTGGATTATATAAAATTCTTGAGTTTTGTTTAACAGTTAAAAAAAAGAAAAAACAGGGGTGCCTGGGTGGCTCAGTCGGTTGAGCATCTACCTTCGGCTCAGGTCACCATCTCCAGATCCTGGAATCAAACCCCGCATCAGGCGCCCTGCTCAGTGGGGAGCCTGTTTTTTTTCTCTCTCTCTCCCTCTGCCCTTCCCCACCGCTTGTTCTCTCTCTCTCAAATAAATAAATAAAATCTTTTTAAAAAAATCTCTTAAAAAATTAAAAAAAAACAAAACAGAAGAACCCTCTCATGACATTGCATTGTAACCACTAAACTGGACTCTGTCTTCCCAGAAAACAGAAGAGACTACCATGAATAATCTGTGCAGAAAAATAAGGCACACACACATGTGTCTGTATGACCTTCTGTGAAACATTTTTGGTGATTGATAAATATGCTGAAAATTGAAATTCAGGATCCACCAGGTATTAGTTCCTAGTCCTGCTTCCTGAAAATAGCTACCATACCCTTGGATTTTGATTTGACACAATTCCCCTCCCATTCATCTAGAAATGGCAGAGCCCTACACAGTTTCCAGGAAAATAGTGTCAGGTTTCTGATTGCCCAGTAAAACAGCAGTTATATTAGGTTCACTTTCCTTGAATGTTTTGGGGGAGTGGGAACCAGGAGGGGAGGGATGGATAGGAGGGGAGGACGGGAGGAGGGGAAGGCCAGGTGGGGAAGGTAATAGAGATATCGATAGCTTCTTTGTGGACAGCCCTGGCTGAAGTACCCGCTACCTGACAGACGCGATCCGTTTGGGAAACGTAACAGAGTCACTCATTCTCTGCAGGATTTCTTTAAAAAAGCAGCCTTACTTATCTGTTGTGGCTGACGCCACTAACTAAATTAACCAAATAACCACAGTTTTGCCTTTCTTTTTTTCTTCTGTGTTGGGTAGATAATCATTTTAAAAATAAGGGAAAGTTCCAGTGTTAATTACAGCGCGGTCTGAAAGACCTTAGAAAATCACGAACTCTGGAAACAAACGGTGTACAAGATGTGAGTAGAGATGCTTTCATGCAATTCCACTAGAGAACTGTGCCCAGTTCTTCCAGAAAGAGTGTTTCCTTAGCTTGATTTAAATAGAGATTAGGTAGTGAGCAGATGGAGCCTATTCGAGGCGTTTGGCTGGCTCACTGGTTAGACTGAGTAAATGGAGACTGGGTGGGGGGGGGCCGCCAGAGAGGAGGAGAGCAGGGGATTCCAAACGGGGCAGCAGTTTCCAAAAATCCTTCACTCTTATGAAATATTGGGACCTGGAACTGGATCTGAATCTGGATTTCAAGAAATCCAAATCATAAAATATGGTTGGCCTTGCTCTATTACTTAAACAGGAAGAAAAAGTGGCGAGAAGGATGTCAAAGCTAAGCAGGGCCATAAAGGTTGAGGTTCAGAAAACCCCTAAAAAAATCTAGTTACTTCTGACTTATGTGGGGAATTCAGCTGATAACAGTCCTAAGTTTCAATCCTTAACTTCCTCTAGGTTCTAGGTAGCAAAAAGGAAAATTCATATTCCGGTGTATGTATTGTTAGATTAACCCTGTCCAAAAGAAGTTTCTCTTCTTTTTCATGTCGCACTGCCCAGTACAGCAGCTGCCGGCCATGTGACAACTGAGCACGTGAAAGGAGTTTTTTTTTTCTTTGTTGCAGTCAAACAAAAGTTTAGTAAAAAAGAAGTGTGAGGTAGATATTAAAAAAGTAGTAAGTCTACTTTCCAGTGGTACTCAGTACAATAGGAAGGAAAGTTTAGAAACTAGGATTTCTCAATATGGAATTTCTATTATGACTTCACCATAAGAAATAGTAAAAGGCAGAAACTAGGTGAGTAATGAATATTGAGTAATGCAGAATTCAGAGTCTAGGTCTACCTAGTAGTAGTAAATTAAAAAAAAAAAAATCAGGGGGCACCTGGGTGACTCAGATGGTTAAGCGTCTGCCTTCGGCTCAGGTCATGATCCCAGGGTCCCTGGGATCAAGTCCCACATCAGGCTCCCTGCTCGGCGGGGAGCCTGCTTCTCCCTCTGCTTCTGTCTCTCTCTCTCTCTCTCTCTCTCTCTCATGAATAAATAAATAAAATCTTTAAAAAAAAAAATTCAGCGTTGTAAAGATCCAGGGGTTCCCAGACCCATTCCAAAGACTTATACTGGTCAGGAATAAAGTCTTTAAAAAAAGTAACTACTTAGATTTTCATAAAGCTGGGTTTAATAACTTTTCCGGTGCTAAAATTTCCTATTCTTTATGAATCATGGTGAGAGTAGACGGTTAGCACTTTTTCCCCCGTTTTTCAAGACTGAAAGTTGGCAGTGTTGATCCTATCTAATATGTATTTAAGCTACAACTGGACAATATAATGTAAAAAAATCCATAAGCTGCTAATTTGGTTTACTTTTTATTTTACAAATGAGGAAATTGAGTCCTAGGAATGTTGAATGACTTGCCCACACCCTACCCTACTTCCCAAGCGGCAATGCAGTTCCAGTGGTCTTCTCCCCATCTCTCTTCACTGCATCCACGTCAGCCCAAGGGCCTCATAACCAAAACTAGAGCTTGTAGATAGGCTCCCAACATGTCTACTCCATTAATGCTTTCAATTTCAATTTCCCATGGTTACTTGGGAAAATCTTAGTGTTAAAGATGAGTGATGCTCAGGGCACCTGGGTGGCACAGTCATTTGAGCAATGGACTCTTGGTTCTGGCTCAGGTCCTGATCTCGGCGTCGTGAGATTGAGCCCCATGTCAGGCTCTGTGCGCAGTGTTGGGTTGCTTGAGATTCTCTCTCCCTCTGCCCCTCATCCCACTCTCTCTCTCTCAAATAAATAAATGAATCTTTAAAAAACAGATGAGTGACACTGTTTTTTTACAAATTGTAACTTAATGGACACCATGAGCCTACCCATGCCAAAGCCACCAGGCCTTCAGTCTTATGTTTCGTAAAGCATGTCATTAAGAGTTCAATAATACATGCTCAGTGCGGGTAAATCAACTCCCAGAATTCTGTCAGAAATACCCTTGCACTTAGATTGGATTCAGTTGGGGGGATGGACCAATTACATAGTATTGACATCTCAGTCCGTTCTGTCACTGTGTGTCACTTAGTGAGTTTCAGACCTACATTGTATTATGGCAAATTGTACTGACCAAATTTCTCTACAATGTATTACTATGGTTATTTTCTAAATTAACAAGATTTCCACAACTCCCAAATTTGCTTTTTTATGCACAAGCTGATCTGATTAATTTTGTCAAAGTAAGAGTTGAATATAAATTATCAGCTTTGATTAAATTTTTAAAATTACTGACCCAAACCAACTGATTCGTAAAACTATTCTCTGAACTCTGTAGAAACTCAGTTTGTTACTCATCTATTTTCTGCTGGTTATGATTCCTTATTCATCAAGTCCTAGTAGAAATCTCTCATTGAAAAATACCAGTTTCTAGAATTTTTTTCCCCCATTGAGGTGGGTGCCACCGGAAGGGCATTTTCATATCTTTTCTTCTATCCAGAAATATGTTCTTTTTTAACTAGCATTTTGTTTCACAAGGGAAAAAAGCAAAAGTTCATATGCTGTGTTCATTAGCCACATACAGCTATGACTCTTAAGTTGGGCAATGGAACATTTTATCATCACAGTAAGTTCTCCTGGATAGCACTGGTCAGAGCACGCCATGAGTATGAATTTGTTTTTCTACCTAGAATTACCGGTTGAGGTTGAGAAGAAGGGGAGATTTAATCTTGGAAGAGTTCTAGACTGAGTTCCCAACAGAAGCAAAAATTAGCTTGATTTTGTTTGAGACAGGGAAATACAAAATATCGAATTCAATTGCATTTCAAATGAAGAAAAATGGATACAGATTCTATTATAAAAATCAGTTCTTCAGTGCACATTACAGCTAATTAATGCTGAGAAACAAAATTGGGAGGAGGAGGATATACCTGTGCAGCAAAGGAAGGACCGTGGGAGGGTTAAGAAGCTAAGTACTGAACACTTAAGCATTTAGTACTGCACTATGCCCTCTGAGGGGTCCAGTGGGGGTCCTATCATTCTGAAGGTGGCAGGAAGAAAAGGGGCAGAAAGGGGAGAGAAAGAAACTGTAAGAAAGAAGCAGAACTAGGGCTCTTTGGGGTAGATACTGATTATGAGCTTTTGAGTAAATCATTAGCTCTCTTCCCTGGCCTTTGAAATTCAAAATGCCTAGGACAAGCTCTCCGTGGATGCTGGTATCTCCCTGGAGGATGTTAATCTCAGGGCTTCAGTGACTCAAGCCAGAGAAATGTAATCTTCCAGAGCACTTGCTGCCAGCAAAATGAAATCAGGGGTAGACCTTGATCTATTTTGCAACTAATGTCTTCAGAGGGATTTGGAGAGACCAGTGTAAATTTTGATACAGAAATATCTCATAGGTTTCACACACTCCTTAGAGAATGCAGGACCGTAATACAACGGATAGATTACACCATGCCATTAATAGAATCTTACCGTCTGTAAAATGTGTTATTTTGCCCTGTATTGTTTCAATTTTCATAATCTCTTCAGAATTCCAGCATGGGTAGTTATCCAAATGGTTTATAGGATACACTGAGGCAAACGTGTTTAATATTCAGGATACTGAGTGATTGTAGAAAATTCACTCCAAACACAGCTGCAGAAATGTCAGTCCCCTCAGTTACAATTGTGAGTGGTCTATGCAGCAAGCCGGATAACGCCCTTAACCCCTGGGATCCTCGGTGGCACTACATGATGCCCATTGGGGTTTTGAGGATGAATAAGTAAATTATAGGCAAATGGACAAAAGCACTTGAAAGGAAAACATGGAGTAGAAAAAGAAAGCAGCAAAAGAGAAAAGAGAAAAAAAGGAAGGAAGAACAACAGATAAGAAGGAAGCAGAAAACTGAAGCCTCAAAAGAGAAGGGAAAGAGGGAAAAAGAAAGGGAAGGAGGGAAGGGAGGACTGGGGGAGGGAGGGAGGGAGGAAGAGAGGGACAGAGAACAGGAAATATAGTGATGAGAAGAAGTGAGATGTCCCCAATAACTATCTTGAGTGCCACTCAATGAAGCCATGTCTGCTTTATACAACTGTACATAGGTATTTATCTGAGAAGCATTTACTGAGCATCTATTTTGTGCAAAGTCTCTGAGGGGATGCAAAGACTTGTCAAATGAACCACAGGGTGCACTGGTGAGGACGGCCCTAGAAGCAACTCTTTACAGTTTCAGGACTGAATTATATTAGTCCAAAGAAAATTGCTAATAGAGTTAAGTTAAAATAAAAATCTCAGTGGAAGAACAATAATAATAACATAGCCCCTTGAAAATGTTTCAAGCCTAATATTTCTTTTCACTCATTTCTAGGTCAGTATTCTGGTTTCTCTCACAGACTCCTAACATTCTTCCCACATTTTATATCAATTACGACTTTGACAGACTATAACAGGGAAGTCAATTTGGCCTTCCTTTAGCTGCTTGCTGCTTTACTATTAATCTTTTTTTCTCTTATTCCATATAATATATTTCAATTTCAAGATGACCAGTAAGATACAAAAATGTACCATTGCCCAATTTGACTTGAGCCTGAAGCTGAAAATCATAATTTATTTTCATTTTTTACTTTTATTTAGGAATGAGAGGGCGGCCACCCCTTTCTGATGTGAATTGAGATAAAATGTTCTTCTCAGTTCAAAAAAAAAAACAAGAACAGATTCAAAAAGCTTATGTGTAAGAGGGGCAAAAGTGAAGTACAACACAATACAAAAACAAAACAAAATGTGAAACAAAAAAATAAACAAAAACTATGATCCCCACACAAAAACCTACACACAGATGTTTACAGCAGCTTTATTCATAATTGCCAAACTTGGAAGCAACCAAGATGTCCTTCAATAGGCGAATGGATAAATAAACTGTGGTCCATCCAGACGATGGAATGCTACTCAGTGCTAAAATGAAATGAACTATCAAGCCATGAAAGGACATGGAGGACAGTTAAGTGCATATTACAAAGTGAAATCAGCCGATCTCAAAAGGCACCTACTGTGTAAGTCCAACCATATGACATTCTGGAAAAGGCAAAACTGTGGACATAGTGAAAAGATCATTGGTTGTCAGGGGTAGCAGGGGTGGGGAGGGATGACCAGGTGGAGCACAAAGGATTTTCAGGGCTGTGAAACTGATCTGTATGATACCATAACAATGGATACATGCCATTATACATCTGTCCAAACCATAGAATGTACAACATCAAGAGTGACCCCTAATATAAATTGTGGGCTTTGGGTAATAATGACGTGTCAATGTTGGTTCATCAATTGTAGCAAATACTCCACTCTGGTGGGGGGTGTTGGTAATGGCTGTTGGTAATGAAGGAGGCTGTGCGCGTGTTGGGGCAGGGGTATATGGGAAATTCTGTGCCTCCCCCTCAGTAGTGCTGCTAACCGAAAATTACTCTAAAAAATAGTCCTAAAAACAAAATGAAACCCAAACCAAAGAACCCCCAACTAACTAGCTAGCTAACTAACTAACTAACTAAAATTAGCTCTGGTAAAAACAATGTTATCTATATTTAACCAAGTCTACCTAATCCTGGCACACCTAGAACCCCATGCCATAGAAACGGTCCCTCTACTCAAGCAGCCCTTGCCCAAGACCTATTTTGGCCCTTCACCTCCTGCCACAGGCTGATCTACCTTTGTGCACATAAGAGGTGGGCCCGCCATCATGCTTTTCTTGCCAGCTTCCTTGTGATAACTTTTTCTGTCTTATCAAGGCTCGATGGCCTTACCTTATCAGAGGTAAGGGCAAAGTCTCTTCAGCATATTCTCAGCAGCGAGGAGGTGGCTTCTTTACTGTAAAATCACATCAGAATCCTGCTCCATAATCTCCATGAGCTTCAGAGCCTTTGGCTCACTTCTGTCATCACATCTTTAGGTGATGTGACTCTTCCAGGAGGAGCATTTGGGGGTGGCCCCAGCCCAGCCCTCTGAGCTCTACTGTACTTACACAGACTCCTGCATTAAGCAGTCCTAGATCAGCCTTGCTGAGGTGCTTGCTTGCCAATCCAGTGTTTGACCCTGGGTTGACTTCCTGATGAGAAGAAATCTAGAAGGAACATTATTATTATATCCATAGCTTGCTCTCCCAGTGAGCGGTATCTTTTGCTCTTGATTCACAGCCACCAAAACCCATCACTTGATGCAGCCAGCACACCAGGGCAACTGAATCAGCTATGTGCATACAGTCCTTTTTTAGCATCTTTCCTTATCAACAAAGACCTCAAACTTGCAGGCAGCTCCTGGATTTCAAAATCATGTGAGCATTTAGAAAAGCAAATGGGAATAATAAAGCAAAATCTTAAAATGACTTCAAGAGGAGGCTCTTTGAATTAATACACACAGGATTGTTAAAGGCAAGCAATTGAATTGCTTATTGTACCATAAAAAAGGAAAATCAGGAAGAGAAGAACTGTTAAATCTAGTGAAGTAATTAAACAAGGAGCCTATTAGACTGAGGTGGCTCTAAAGCCTTGGCAGCTAGCATAAGCAAACTGAACCTAGGCCAGTCAAGTCCTGTAAATGCCTTCAGATTAAGAAATCGAAACTTAAGAACAACCAATAACAAACAGCCAGCTAGGCTTTCCCAAATAAGGCAACTGCTTGAGCTACAGCCAATCCAGTGATTTCCCACCTTTGCACCACATCTTCTCTTTAGAAGGCTTTCCCTTAACTCCTTCCTGCAGAGTGCTCCCAGTCACTTTCCCGTTTGGTGCTACCCAGTTGGACTCTATGTTTGCTCACATAAACTCTTGCGAATTTTAATGGGCCTCAGTTTTATCTTTTACTAATATTAAGACAAAAAACAAATGCTAAAAGGATAATAGTCTTAAAATTTATATAAAGATTAAATTTATTGAATTGAACCTCAAGAAATCAATCATCCCCTTCCCCAATGGACTCTTCATTTCCAAGATTTTCTGAATTGTTTTGAAATAATTAAAAGACAGTCAGTTGTTCTTGTTGATAACGACACATACCTCTTTCCTTGAATTCTTTTTAGGAATAAGTCATCTAGGGTCATTGACTCTATATTTTTACTACTTTTTTTTTCTTTTTATCTACCTTTCTACTAAGACAACTATCACTTGAAGGTATCAATTATCTCAACATTATCTTCCCCCTTTTTACTTATCTTCACGAATTTCTGCACAAGGATTTAACACTGTTGAGCATGGTCCTTAGAGTCACACAGACCTCAGCTGGACACTCCCACCTCTTATGAGGTATGTGATTGCAGCAAATTATCAAAATCGTCTTAGCCCTGTTTTCTTCAAGTGAACATCACAGGATAGTTGAGAGAACTAAATAAGTTAGTGCAAGTGAGAGTATGGAACTGCATACTTGCCAGGCCTATGTGAGCAGTTTCCTTCCTCATATCCTCCCTCAGCCTCATGCAGCCATCCGCCCATGTGCCGCCATCATGCTATGGAAGCTAGGTTTCCCGCCTTCTCTGAACACTGTTTCCAAGACTTTTTCTCAAATGCTGTTCCTCTTCCAGGGCAGTTTCCTCGGTGCCACCTCAACCATGCCAACAGCTCAGATGCTGCTGCAGATAACTGAGTGCCATGTATTCAGCTTTGGCTTGAGCACTGCTCCCAAGCCCTCAATCATATTTCTACCTGTCTACATCTTTCTGTGGATGTCCAAACTTCACCTCAAACTCCATTTCACCCTTCCAAAACTACATTCTCCTTTCAAACCTGCACTACCCCTTGGATTTCCAGGAACCATGAATTTGTTTACATCAGCTTCACCACTTAGAGAAACACTTCCACTGGCTTATATTGTATTTAACTATCACACCTTCATTCATGAGATGGTCGTATGGAGAAAACGTCTAACTACCTGAAATCCAGTGTTGAAGACACTCAGTAAAGTTCCAAGATCTTTACCAAAGGCAGTGTAAAGAAGAAAACACTGAATCTGGGAATAAGACTGGAGGATGAGTTTTAACTCAACATTTAGTGGATTTTGCAGGTTTCAAGTGATTATTTTGCCTCTGAACTTCAATCTCCTCAACTGTAAAAGGGGGGATGATAATTGCAGCAACTGATTCATGGTTTTGGTTTAAAAATGATATCATTTATGTGGAAGTCCTATGTGTGCTAGATATGCTATAAAAATGAATCTGGTTTTGTTAATTTTTCAAAGCCTGAAACACAGTAGGTACTCCAAGGATCTGTTCTGAATGTAATTAAAATATGAAGAGCTAGCTGTTGACATTCTCATGCTTGATCCTGACAGCATTCCTTTGAACATTTTCCTTCTTTATAGGTAATGACATTGAGGCCACAAAGTATTAAGTGACTGTGGGTTGAGACAATGGATCTCAAGTAACCCGTTTTTAAGTCTAGTCTTTTCCCCTGTGTTTCATGCTTTTTCTCATTATGTTGTCCATGTTCGAGGCATATATATCTTAGGATAAATTTTAGAGAGCAAATAGAACAGAGTTCAAGGAGTTATTCTACTCTCCTCTGTTCCCATTTACTCAGACCATGTCAACTTGATGCCCAGCTCGTGAGCAACTCAAAAACAAAATCTGCCCAATATTTCAATGTTTGACTAACTTTAGAGTGAATTGACTGAGTGTTTGGCCTTATATAGACATAGGCTCTTTTTAAAACAAACCAAATAATTGTGAGATCCTCACAAAGAAAGCTTTCAAAAGAGCATGGATGTTCACAGACTAAAAGTAAATTATTTGCAGGGGTCCTGTTAGAAACATAATTCTGTGTAATGGAAAATTACAAATAAGCACAGTACTTATGCTTGTGTGTATTTCTGACTCCTATCATATAAAATACATGCAATTATTCCATTTCATCATATATTTCTATCTAGATGATATTATCTATAAAAGACAAGAGGCTTCATTGAAATAAGAATTTGAAATTGTCTAATATTGTGATGCACTCAAGGAATCCAATCAGATATTAAATGGAGGCAAACAGAAATTATATTGACTTTTAGTTTCAAAAGTCTTCAAAAGACTGGTAACACACAGCCATTAACGATGATGTCATCATATTTACTGACTTAAATGTTCACTTATACATATTGTCAGGTGAGGCAAGAATGAGTCTGAAAACATTCTATTTGCGTGAGCTTACATGCGAATATACAGATGGACTGATTTACCAAAAAATGTAAGGAGTAGTTATCTCTAAATGGTAGAACTTTGTGTAAGTTCTGGCAAACATTTCTTACGATTATCTGCATTAAGTCAATTTCTTTTTTACGATGAAAGTTTATAATTTTTAAAATCAGGGGAAAGTATTTTCAGGTTGAAGATAAAGGAGCAAAACCTAATCACTCACATACCCACAGTAAGGTAAAATCAGGACCTGACAGGTGGACCAGAAGGGTAGTATGTAGCACCACATTCAAAACCAGGGTGACCTGAATGTTGCTATTGTCACTAATGGAGCCCCTAAAGAAAAAGAAATAAATGATTAAAGTTGAAAGACATAAAAGAGAGCCAGACATAGAAAGAGTGTAATAACTAAATACATATGTGGCATCAGCAGGGTTTTTGTGTAATGACATTTGCGAACGTCCCATGTAAATACCAAACCTAAAGATGGAGCTGTTCCACATCACGTTTGTAAGTGAAGCTCAGCCCCTTCCTGCTAATCAGCTCTTTGCCTCTAGCAGAGCCGGTGCCTCCTGTGAAATGCAAACACAGACACAGCCTAAGGCTGCTGGGTCCTACACTCCTAGGGGCCAATCATTTCTGCAGTCTTTAGCCAAAGCAGAGCGACGGTACATTGGCAAAAGCGAAGGCACAATTTAAAAGCGTGTGCATGTGGCAGCATTTACAGGGATTGCGAAAAAACATTCGTAGAGAGCAAAATACCACTTTTTTTTTTTAACCAGTTTTGTTGGGCCTTAATTAAAGAGGCCTTTTCCCTCTTTTCTGCCACTTGGGCTGTGGGATTGCGGCTTCTCCTGGCTTAGAGGGGCATTTCATTGGTCCCCGGGCTAATTAGGAAGGACTCACACTGTTCCCCAGCCTCCTGAAAGAGAACAAAGACTGCTGCTGGTCGATGGCAGCTCTGCCTCGAATGCAGACGCTCAGGAGTAAAAGAAAAAGAAAAGCTTTTGGATAGAAAAGGCTTTTGATGCCGTGAAAGAAATTAAGAACTAAAACAGAGGCCTAGGCGCTGCGGTCCACAGCCCTCCGCACAGACTCCACTGTGTGTAGGAACAAGGTCAACAAAGCCAGTCTGATCCTGAACACCTCACATTAAAGAGGCATCTATTAGCTTCTGCATCCAGAGCTCTTCTGTGGCGAAGCACTTTCCCAATCAGACCGTCCGGTGCCGTGATAAACACAGATAAATATGAGCAGCATCATGTATTCATCTGAACAATTAACACATGATTTCCTTGTTGATTGCTTTGCAAATACAGTGCAAACAATTGTGTTTTCTTTTTTGAACTGAACGAAAATAAAGAAAGCTGTTGAGGAAAAACCTAGGCACACACACACATCATGATATTAGCATCTCAATGATGTTCCACTAAATTTTAACCAAATCCCTCTCCATATTTTAAAATAATTGCAGTTTAACCAAACAGTTGTTTTTCCCCATTGAAGTATGGAAGTCTTGGGTGCTAATGAACTTTCTGATAGTCCGGATCTCTGAGTCACAAGTAACTGAAGCTAAATGTGCCCACTTGTTCTGAAACTTGCAGTCTTCACACATAGAACTGAAATGGAAGTCCTTTTTGTAATTGTATGAACTTAAAAAACTGAGCATCTTTTTTTCAGAGATCTACTTCCAAATAACAATAATCGCCATTTACTGAGCACTTTTGTGCCAACTCCCATTCAAAGCATTCTACATGCATTATCTCATTTAACTGAAAAATCTATGACTTAAGCACGACTATGATCCGCAGTCCACAGATGAGGGGCCGAGGTTCTGAGAGGTTACAGGTAAGAAGGAAGATCCACATTTTAGTGCAGAGTGGGAATTTGTAATCATAGCTTCCTGACTTCAGAGCCTAAGCTTTCAACGCTGAGATACTGTGGTGGAATTGACACTTTAAGGTTTAAGTAATCATGCAGAATTACCGAATCAGAAATCATGGAACCCACACTCCTCAATTTGCAGATAAGAAATTTGCTTCAGAGAAGTTGGATGATTTGTCTATGTTCACCCAGTTGATTTGGTAGATTTCAATCTCCTAATTCCAGAGAGCTTCTGAATAGGAAGATTCTTACAGTGCGGATTCGAATGACATGGGGGCCTGGGCTAGCACAGGTTTCTGGGCCCCACGGCCACAGTTTCTGACTCGGCGGGTCTGGGACAAAGTGTCAGCATTTGCTTTTTACTACGTTCCCACATGACGCTGATGCGGCTGGTCTGGGAACCCCCACTTGAGAGCCACCATCCCAGTACATCACACTGCTTCTCACGTCCCTGTGAGTGCAAAACTGATAAAGATCATGTGTAGACTTAAGCAGCAAAATGGGCATAGTTTTATTCAGTTGAATGAGCTTCAGCGATGCCTCCTTGAATTTTGCGTCCTTCTCAACCATCCAATGATCACACTCAGAACTTCTGTAAAGTCTGAGGGCAATCATTTATAGCAATGTTACGTCCAGTGCAAGTATTTGCTGGAGATTCTTTCTAAGATCTTTGGATTCATTTTCCTCCTGAAAACACAACTGTACAAGCTAGGTGTTTTCCTGCATGCATCAAGTTCCTTTCACAGTTCCTCTCAAGCCATTTCCAACACAGAGATTTGGATAAGACAGCTGCACAATTTCTCTTTCAAAGGGGGTTGTCCCACCTCCCTGTTGTGCAGGTGACTCAGCATTGAAATGTAATTTACCAAAATGATTATGATCTGGTAAATGCATTTCTTTCTTTTCTCAGGATAATTGAAACATCCATCAGCCAAGTGCACTTTTCTTATCCTTTTCTCCCAAATCGTTTTCACCTATTCAAGTCACAATCTGCAATTGCTCAACCTGCACGAGAATCCTTATTCAAACCTGTTTGTTATCTAGAAAGGGAAGGAACGACCTTAAAAGATCCAAGGAAAACTTGGATAAGTCCTGCTCTGTCCTACAAAACTTTCCATCTGGGTCACGTCCCAGGCCGGTTTTATCACACGGCCAAAGGACCAGCCATCATCACCATCTATTTGCTGATCCCCAGCCTGTGTGGGCAAGTCAGCTAGGTTGTCACTGGGATGAGCAGGTGGCCTCCACTGTCATGAATGCCCGTTGTAATTTTTTATCACCTGTTGTTTCGAGATCTACTCGCTGCAAAGGTGATCGATTAGACAGGAGGAAACAGAACTTCTTTAAAGTGGGTAGAACTAAGTAAGTGGTCTTCTGAGCAAGTCTGGAGAAAGTTTGAACAGGAAAAAATTACAGCAAAGCAGTGGCAAGGTGGACCCAGTGCATGCTCAAAATTAACAATCCTCACTCTTCTAAGCAGCTTTCTTTCCCTGTGAGCAGAAGGCATTTCCAATCAAGGACACCATTATAGCGCATGTTGGGAACATTCCAGCGGCTTCACGGGGAATTTGCGTGGCAGGTCAGCTCCCACAGTTACTGTGATCCTGGCATTAATGTAGGAACCAGGCAAGAGCAGGAAATGCTAAAGCATTAACAATTACAATATAGCAAATGGACTCAGAGTGGCAGAGATAACCTGTAATTTAAGGTTTTGCTCTTCCAGATGGAGAGTTTTCGAACCTGATGTTGACTGGTTTCCTAAGCATCGATAACAGGAAGCAACCCCTGGGACGAACATGGGGAAGAAACAGAATGTTGTAGAGCAAAGACAGAAAGTGGAGGACCCTGGACAGGAACAAAGAGAGATCACCTTAGCGGGGAATAATTGACAGTTGGCTCTCAGCGCACATCAGAGATTTTGTTCTTGGGTTGATAGTTTTTTAAAATACACCTCTGAAATGTGATGTTAAAAGTGCAGCCAGGGTTGGCCTAGAGCAATACAGCTAATAAAGCTGCAAGTAATTTGTACTTTTATGGGTTTTAGTCAACTCTTAGTAAGTCTACATAGTTTATTTCAAGGTTCCATGTTTCATTTGCCCCAATTAATCCTTTGATGACCCTGATATAATCTGAAAATGAATAGCTTATTCAAGTGTTCTTCAGTAAAGATGTAGAAATCAGAGAAATTCAACCCATGTTTATAGTTACTGTGATGTTTATGGAGTAGAGATGAATATCACCTATATTTATGTTGGATAGGTCATGCTGTTCATTAAGATTTGCCAGCATTTAAATACCCACAACAGGTTCTAGCAAAATTGTGAAAAATGTAAACTGGTTACTGGGCTTTCCTATTTCCTGTGTGAGTGTCCCTTTATTTTGTTTCTCTCCTCTGCCTTCCCTATGCTGTTACTTGGCTGCTAATATTTTATAGAGCACTCTGTTCTGCATGCACTGATTCTTGCGAGTGTTAATTGGTGCTCAAAGAACAAAGAGCCTCATGGTCAAGAAAACTTGGGAAATGCTGAATACCAGATTCTCTCCTAGGAAAGTCATAATACCCATTAGCATATTAAAGGCTCTGAAAGGTCCTGCAGGAAGAAAGAAACCTCTCTAATTTTGCTTAACTGTTAAACAAACCTATTTGAGTCAGGAAAGACTTTTTTTTTCCTTGTCACATCTATTAACACACTCCAGAATAAAATGTCCTTCACCCCAAACTGGGAAATATGAGTGTTAGCAAAACTTCAAGTTATAACCATGTCTAGACCACTTCTATTTTAGCAGTATACTTGGTAAAGCCTTCTCAATGCAAAGATGTTTACTGGGACGATTGATAAAGTCATCAAAGGTCTGTTCATGAAGAAGAACCTGAAAAAAATACAGAGGAATTTATAATACCATGAGGCAGAAGCCATCATTTCATATTTATTTCAAGACAATGAGACAATGTGTATGATGTTTCCTAAGCCAAGCAACAAAATAAACAAGAACACACGTGCACACACACACACAAACACACACACATAAATAGCACAAGAGACACATGATTTGCTGTTCACTGTAATTTCCATCTATCATAATGTCTCCACAGAACGTCATGGGTTTTAGAGACAAACGGAGTTCAATTTCAAATACTAGTTGTGCTACTTACAGTTGACTGACCTCGGGCAAAAACTGAACCTGTGAACGAACTTCTGTTTCCTCATCTGTGAAATGAAGTATTTACCTAAAAATTGTTGCAGGGAATCAATGAGATAACATGAATGAAGTATCTAGCATATAATAGCCACTCAATAAATTATAATTTCCCCACAGCCCTCTGATTCTCCTCTCCACATTTCAGAATTAGTTGATGTCTTGAGAATGATAGACAGCATTCTTCTCACGTGCTAATGATAAACTGCTGTTGCACTGAATAAATTGTAATAAAATTGGTGTTCCTGTCTATCACCCCATTGTGAACTCCTGAGAAGCAGCGCCTGTGTTAAATTCACCAGGCTTGGGTCTTCGACATATGAGGAGCTCGATATGCTTGTTAAATAAATTAATAATCTCCAAAAAACAACTATCCTTTATCTTCCAGGCTTGTTTTTCCAGCTACTTACGATGACTAGTCAAAGCTACTTTGACTTGATGTTCACTCTCTCTCTGCAATAATACTTCTACTCTGAAATAACGCACACATCAAAATATCAGTTTAATACACATAAATTAGTTGCTCATTGCACTGTGATATTAGTTAATTTTGAAATTGCATTATAGATTTCTAAATTAGAGAGACTGCCTGCCTGTCACTCATGTCACATAAAATGAATGCCAACATAAGGCTTCACCTTTTTCTGGCTTTGCCAGACTGAAGGTCATTATCAATTGCTGTTTAATCAGCCAAGTCATGCATATAGACAAAGGTTAACTGAGCATGGACCAATCTGACTTCCTTTGTCATGGCAAGACAATTTGCGGCTTAATAAAGCTGCTCTGATTGCACTTAACAACACCTGCTTAAAAATCCAGCCTCATTAATAGCACACTAATGAGTTAGGGATCTTCTGGCAAGGGCATGATCAAAGACAGATGATTTGCTTTCTGATTAAATGACCTAAATAACATAAAATGAAATCTCCCCATTTCCTTTAGGGAAAGTCTTTGGAAAAAGTTACAAAAGCTGTTGGCATCTTCAGATATGGTTAAAAACGAAAAGACAGGAAAGGACCATCCTTTAGCTCTTTTAAATATCGAACCACAACTGAACAATAAATGCAATTGAGCCAAAAAAAAAAAAAAAAATCAAGCCCTTGACCTTTGAATTCATACCCTAATACACAATATAACCACTGAGCAAGAAAGCAACAAGATGTAACACTCATAAAACAAAAAGCAAACTTTCGGGATCTTTACAGAGGCATAATATAAAGACTGTTTTTTTTAGAAACTGCTTTGTTAATAAAATATCAAAAGTGATTTGACCCTTTTGCACACAACGGAGTTTTGGAGTTTAGTGTTAACTTATTACTCAAAGTCAGGCATGTTGTTTGTTGCTCCAAATGGAGTCAAGTGGTCTGATTCAATACAACTGCCGGCTGAACTTTGAGCACTGGAAATCTTGCACCTTTCTTTTTGCATTTCTGTAATTATTCTCTCTGTACTAGGAATGTCAGTCATTCTTGCCCGCCTGCCCGTGGTTCCTGGTAAGGGAATGGACCTGTCATAACCTCTGCTACAAAGGCTAGTGAGGGAATAGAAGAGGGTGTCCGAACCCTACCCTGGGCAGCCAATCCAGAGACTTGCTAGGGACCACAGGTCGTGGTTATTGACTGGCCAATCTAAAGTCTTCTCAGAAATGAAACGGAAGGGGAAGTCCAGAGAGAATGGGAGGCTGGCAGAGAGAAGCTGAAGTAGATAAACATGGGAAAAGACACAAGGAAGTTAGCTGAGTCACATTCATAAAGGAGTACAAAACAAAATTCTGCTAGGTTTATTTTGATCATTTGCTTTTAATTCTTTTATTTTGACATTCTTTTAAACTTAAAGAAAATTTGTAAGAGTAGTGGAAAGATAACCCTTTTTTACTGAGATTCCCCTAAAGATAACATTTTACTACATTTATGTCACCCTTCTTTAGATAGAGATATATATGTGTGTGTGAATATACATGCATGTGTATTTGTCTTTATATTTACATATCTATAATTATTTTTTCTGAATATTTCAAAGTTGCTTTCTGATGTCCCTTTACCCCTAAATCCTTTAGCGTCTATTTCCTATTAAAAAAAGCATTCTCTTACATAACCACTATATAATTCTAAAAATTAAGAAATGAACATTGATGTGATAATATAATTTCATCTACAGACCGTATTCAGATTTCACTAATTGTCCTAATAATGTCTTTCACTGCAAGAGGGAACCTAGAATGATGCATTACATTCCACCGGTGCTGCTTCTCAGTCGCCTGTCCTCTGGAATCACTTCTACGTTTTTCTTTATACTCTGTGAACTGACGGTTTTGAAGAGAATGGGGCAAGTGTTTTGTGGAATGTCCCTCAGGTGGGGCATGTCTGATGACTCCTCATGATTAGATTCAGGTGACACTTGGTGACTGAGGTGTGGAATGAACTTCCCTGTGTGTTTACAACTCAGCCCAGGTGACACACTGCTGTCAGATTCTCCATGAGTCTTTTTGATGGCTTAGTGTACATCCTTTGAATTTTCTTGAGCTAGAAGTGGGAGTATGAATATTTTTCCCCTCAAAACCTGAAAAGCTTAAATCACAAACCTTCCTATCTCAGCTGCTTATTTGAGAGGAAAGACAGTGAGCATGTAGTTAACAAAATGGAATCTGAATCCTGACTGGGTCCAAATCCTAGCTCTGTTACTTGCTGTCTGAAAGGTTATGGGCAACGGAATCTCCCTGTGACTTGATTTCTTTATCCATACAATGGGAATAATAATAACTTAAAAAAACCTTTCTGGGTTTGTTGTGAGGATTAAATAACAGTTCATTAGAGTGCTCGAAGGAGATTTTCATCTCAGTCAGTATGGCACATTGGACACTCAGAAAAAGATCTCAGTAGTATATCACTCATTAAAGCGCTGAGAGAATAAATAAATAAAATAGGAAAACGAAAACGAATTCCACATAACCAGTGGTGTGATGGAGCTGACTTGGGTTGGTTCACAAAAAGCTGTCTCTTAAATTTTTAGAAACTTGGCAAGTCAGTTGTTAAACTCTGCCATTATTAAAAATAACACTATATAAACTTACAACTAGATAAGTTGCATCAAAAACAGATATTAAACACTAAACCTCATGATTTCCTAGTTATTTTGTTAATTGTACTACTGCCTGTGCTCAAGTCATTCCTGCCTCTTGCACGCACACAGTGGAAATGCTGTAAGCTTGTGTGCTGCTGTTGATCACTTCAGTGAAGTCACTTTAATAGTTTGGCCATGGTGGCAGAGTTCCACTATGGAAATTGGCAAACACTACAAATCAGGGATTTTTTTTTTCTTTTTTTCCTGGAGAGCTGGTTGTTAAACATTTACCAGCACACTACTGCCCACAGCCTAGATGTGATAAGAAAGCAGGATTCAAGGAATTTAATGAGACCTAGAACCGAAATTTTCCCTGGAGACTAGCTCCAAATATCTGGTGGCTAAAATCTGTTGTAATGGCCACACATTTGGGTAGAAAGGAAGCAAAGTTGGTGGTTCAATCAGGATGAAGCACTGGATTGGAAACTGGTTTGTAAAGCTGGATTTTCTAAGGATAACACACTCAATGGGTTTGATTTAGGAAAATAAAATTGCTTTTGGAGGAAGACTGTGGAGATTTTGTCTGGACTGCCTTTAGCTTTGAGAGGAAAGAAAGAAAAAAAAAGAAAAGAGAAAAGAAAAAAGTCTAAATTGAGAAATTCTAATTACAGACTCCTACTCCTACTCCTACTCCTCTCTGTCTGGGGATAGACCCTAAATGCCCTTTTTGGTCTAAAAGTTTCTAAACTTCAGTCTCTTAATTATTAGTTTACAGTGATCCAGGGTAGGTAAGGGGCCCATAGCCAATGCAAATGCAATTCCTTTCTAATGGAATGCAAAGAATTCCTGCAGATAACACTCCAAGGAATATGAAGTTACAATCAAAATCACTAACTATGAAACAATAAAAAACAAAAGAGAAAGAAATATGACAGGCATTTCTAATAACTTTGCAAAAACATGAAAAATGTTGGGTGCCATTCATTAACAGAGAACGCAAAGCAAAACCTTAAGGATACACCACCACTACATAACCACAAAAATGACCAAAATTAATAAAGCCGATGATACCAAGTGTTTGTGGGAATGTGGACTGACCAGCATACTCAAACAGTGTTACTAAAAGTGCAGTTGGAAAAATAAAATTAGCATTAGTTTCTGTAGTTGAAGATACTCATCACAGCTTGGTTTCTCTGGAAAGAATACACTGAAAAGATTATTGGGGAGGGACACCTGTGAGAAGAACAGGAAGGAAGCACGAAGATAAGTGAGTAGCGGGACTATCACCCTGTGAGTGCATGCATTAGAAAACATGGACCATTTGCCCTCTTCCCATATTATATCCTACCACTTTCACGAACACTTTTTCTGTGTAATTTAAACTTCTCAATACATTATTTTTTTTTAGGATTTTATTTATTTATTTGACAGAGAGCGAAAACACAAGCAGGGGGAGCGGCAGGCAGAGGGAGAGGGAGAGGCAGGCTCCCCGCTGAGCAGGGAACCTGACATGGGGCTCCATCCCAGGACCCTGGGATCAGGACCTGAGCTGAAGGCAGACGCTTAACCGACTGAGCCACCCAGGCACTCCTCAATACATTATTATTAATAATATTGCTTTATACACGCAATCTTCATTTGGCTATCCACATCATGATCCTTCCCAGTGCTTTTCAGTTCCTCTTGCATATTAATGCTGCCATCCAAGACCACTTTTCTTCTGCCTGAAGAATCTTTATTGTTTGCCTCCATGTGTTTCTGCTGATGATGAATTCTTCTACCAGTTTTTGTTTATCTGAAAATATCATTTTGCCTTCATTTTTGGAAAGACATTTTCACTGATAATAGAATTCTAAGTTGAAATTACTTGCTCTCATTACTTAGAAAATATCATTCCATTGTCTTCTGGCTTCCATTGTTCATATTGAAAAACTGACTCCTTCTCCAGGCTCTATTTTTGTGTTATTTCAGAGGCCCCTTTTTACTCTCTCATTTCTCCAATGTCTGTTTAAATAAATGTTTATGTTAAAATTTTTATGATAAAATCTCTAGTGTGGTTTCTGTGTTCTTGATTAAATAGTGACTGATAGAGAATAGTTATTTTGAGGTGTATATCTCATATTTTCAATTTCTGGATTTACTGTTGGTTGAATTTTTCTCATTTTATTGACAAATTGTGTTGTTTCTTTTATACCTGGTTATTTTTGAGTGTTGAATATTATCTATGAAAAATAGTTATATATACATATAGTTATAGATAGAATAAATAAATAAATAAATATATATATATATATATATATAGTTCATTTTGTTCTGGTCCCTGTAATAAACATTTTACATGAATTACCTAACAATTCTACTATGAGGCAGAAACTACTATTATTATACTTATTTTAAATGTAAGGAAACAGGTTTAAAGAAGTTAAGTAACCCCAAGAGTACATGGTTAGTAAGTGGTAGAATTGGGCTTCAAGCTCAAGTCTATGTGACTCCAATCTTAGAGCTCTTAACTGCTCAGTTAACTGCCTAAATATAAAAATAAAAAAGGCAGTTTTATTCAGAATATGAAAATCTAACTACCATAGCAGCCTGCCTCCCGGGGAAACACATAATACTGCAACGTGTATGCATCATGCGCATGTGTCCATGCATGCATACATGCTGGGTGTGCTGGTACAGGGTTCAGCATTTTTTTTAAGAGTCAAGTTGATATTTGGATAAACTAAATGAACTTTTCTATGGTGAAGGACTCAAAGTGTTGAAACAAAAACTTCTTAGGCCAAATATGAACAGATTAAGGAGTTGGAGTTAAATGAGTTATGAAAAGGAGTTAAGAAAGAGAGAAAGTGTAAAAAGCATTTCAAGTGTTACTCTTGTGTAATAGTTCCTTGTTTAATCTCATTAAAACAATAGGAACATAGGATGTTCGTTTGGTCCACTAGTGACACCTTTTTAAAATTGAATTATTAAATCCAACGTGCTTTTGTGACAAAACCGCTCAGCAAAGGAGGAATAGAGAAGAACTTCCTGAACTTGATAAAGCAAATCTGCAAAAAAAAAAAGCCCTATAGCTAGCATCTTAAAAATGCAAGACTACAAGATTTTCTATTAAGACTAGGAACAAAGCAAAGATGCCTCCTCTCATGATTCCTTTTCAAGATCATCCTGGATGTCTTAGGTTAATGCAGTAAGACGCTAAGAAAGGAAAATGAAAGGTGTATGGATTGAAAAAAAAAAAAAAAAACTGTCTTTGTTCGCAGATGACATGATTGTCCATGTAGAAAATCAAAAGAATTGACAAAAACAAAAAAATCTCCTGGAAATAAGTGAGTATAGCAAAGTTCCAGGACACAAGGTTAATGTTCAAAAGTCAATCACTTTCCCATATACCAGCAATGAACAAGTTGAAATTTAAAACAATACTACTGGGGAGCCTACGTGGCTCAGTCGGTTAAGTGTCTGCCTTCAGCTCAGGTCATGATCCCAGGGTCCTGGGACTGAACCCTGCATTGGGCTTCCTGTTCAGCAGAGCGCCTGCTTCTCCCCCTGTCCCTCACCCCGCTCGTGTTCTCTTTCTCTCTCTCTCTCAAACAAATAAATAAACAAAATCTTAAAAGAAAAAATACCACTCACTTTAGCACCCCCAAAATAAAATATTTGTGTATAAATCTAACAAAATATGTATAAGATCCACATGAGGAAAACTGCAAAACTCTGATAAAAAATGCAAATAAGAATGAAATATACAGAGATATCCCGTGTTCATGGAGAGGAAGATAATATTGTCAAGACATCTATTCTTCCCAACTAGATTCAGGGCAATTCCCATCAAAATCTCAGCAAGTTACTTTGTGGATATCAACGAACTGATTCTAAAGTGTATATGGAAAGGTAAAAGCCTTAGAATAATTAACACAATACTGAGGGAGAAGAATGAAGTCAGAGGACTGACCCTACTTGATTTTAAAACTTATTATAAAGCTATGGTGATCAAGACAGTGTGGTATTGGGGAAAGAATTAAAAAAAATAGATCAGAGGAGCAGAATAGAGAGAGCTCAGAAACAGATCCACATAAATATAGTCAACTACTATTTGACAAAGTAGCAAAAACAATACAATGGAGTCATTCAACAAAGGTGCTGAAATAACTGGATATCCACATCAAAAAAAAAAAAAAAGAGGAGGAGGAAGAAGAAGAATCATCTAGACACAGAACTTACACCCTTTGCAAAAATTAACTCAAAATAGATCATAGACTTAAATGCAAAGTATAAAATTATAAAACTCCTAGAAGATGACATAGGAGAAAATCTAGATGACCTTTGGCATGGCAGTGATTTTTTAGATGCTACACCAAAGGCATAACTCAGGAAAGAAGCAGTCGATAAACTAGACTTCATTAAAATTAAAAACTACTGCTCTATGAAGGACACAGTCAAAAGAGAAGACAAGCCACAGACTGGGAGGAAATATTTGCAAAAACACATCTGATAAAGGGCTATTTCCCAAATATAAAAAAACTCTTAAAACTTGACAACAAGAAAACAACAACCCAATTACAAATGGCAAAGACCTGAACAGACACCTCACCAAAAATATATAGATGGAAAATAAACATATGAAAAGATACACAATATCATATGCCATTAGGAAAATACAAATTAAAGCAACAGTGAGGTACCACTGCCTTCCTATTAGAATAGCCAAAATCCAGAACTCTGATAATGCTGAGAAGGATATGGAACAATAGGAACTCTCATTCATTGCTGGTTGGCACACAAAATGTACAGCCACTTTGGAAGACAGTTTGGTGGTTTCCCATGAAACTAAACATATTCTTACCATACGATCCAGCCATTATCTCATTTGATATTTATCTAAATGAACTGAACACTTATGTCCATACAAAAATTTGCACATAGGTATTTATAATGGCTTCATTCATAATGGCCAAACTTGGAAGCAATCAAGTTGTCCTTCAGTAGGTGAAAGGATGAATAAGTTTTGGTACATCCAAAAGATGGAATATTATTCCATACTAAAAAGAAAGAAATCATCAAGCTATGAAAAGATGGAGGAACTTTAAATGCATATTACTAAGTGAAAGAAACCAATCTGAAAAGGCTACATACTATATCATTTCAACTATATGACATTTTGGAAAATGCAAAGCTATGAAGACAGCAAAATGGTCAGTGGTTGTCAGGGGTTAGAGGGGAGTGTGGGATGAATTGGAAGAGCACAAAGGGTTTTTAGGGCAGTGAAACTATTTTGTAAGATACTACAAAACCATAATACAATAAACCATAATGTAAACTATAGACTTCGGTGATAATAATGAGTTAGTGTAGGTTTATCAACTGTAACAATTGTACTACTTTGGTGGCAGATGTGGATAAGGGAGGAAGCTGTGTATGTGTGGAGGCAGGGAATATATAGCCACTCTCTACTTTCTGCTCGATTTTGCTGTGAAACTGAAAGAGCGCTGAAATAAATTCTGTTAAAATTGCATTCCTTCTCTACTTTAAAATATGCTTTGGGAATTTGGTTCTTTAGTTTGTTATTCTGGCTACATCATAGCTGGCTCAGTAGGAATCAAGCGTACCCGACAGTCATGCTGTTCTGCTTAATTCCAAACCCTTTCCCGTCTTTCCCTCAAAATTTTGTGTCTGCCTGAAACCAGAGAGGGTTAAAAGCATAGGTAATAGAACATGGGGACTTGACTCACTGTTCACACTCAAGAGACCTTCATTGGAAAATGTACTCTCTATAAGGCAGAAAGAAATATTTCCCAGCATTAGCAATGGGTCATATAGCAAAGGTGAGAGCAAGTAGTTCTAGCTCATACCCACACAGCTCTTAAAGGAGTTTGTCCAGACTACCACTTTGTTGTTGTTCAGAAAGACCTGCACAGTCACAAACACTGAGTGATTGGAAAGGTGTAGTGGGGTTATGTCCAAATATAATCCCCAAACAGACAGGTGTGAGAAGTGAGGAAATTAAAAAGTCATGTGCTGTCTGAGATGTTTTCTCTCTCTTTTCTGGGAAGCTAACTACCCATTTTAGAAGGTCTCATTTCAAGTCCTCTCTCCTCCATTAAACATAACCTCTTGAGCTTCTTTAACTTCCTAGAATTTCTTCTTCACACTCAAAGTCAGTAGCTTTTATTTTATTTTATTTTATTTTTTTTTTTTTTTAAAGATTTTATTTATTTATTTGAGAGAGAGAGAGAATGAGAGAGAAAGCACATGAGAGGGGGGAGGGTCAGAGGGAGAAGCAGACTCCCTGCTGAGCAGGGAGCCCGATGTGGGACTCGATCCCGGGACTCCAGGATCATGACCTGAGCCGAAGGCAGTTGCTTAACCAACTGAGCCACCCAGGCGCCCAGTAGCTTTTATTTTAAAACACTGAATTGATTTGCTTTATGTTTTAGCTATTTCTGAGGGTCAAGATTGAAGGTTCCTTAAGGGTTGGGACCAAAACGTATATCCCTTTTGCCATCTTTGCATCCCTAGTAGAACACATGGTAAGTCCTTAGTGAATATTTATGAGTTGATGGTGCAGAGATTCTGTGTGAAGTGTTACTCTAAACTTCATCATTAAAAGGAAATCAACTCAATGATCAGTAAGGATTAGCTTAGACAAATTGTAAAAACAGATACATCAATAATTAAATCTTTTTGTGAAAAAAGTCAACAGATTAATTTTCCTTGTTTCTAGGATGATTCTAGAAAGGCACGTTGATAAGACAGTGAATGGGAGTCAGATGCTAGTGTTCTGGTTCAGCTTATTAGGAGGGAACAGACTGAGATTTCTGTGAATCTTGATATCCTCATCGCTTAAAAGGGGATAATATGCACTCTACCACCTCCACTAAGTAATTTCCAGGAGAAGAGAAGAAAATAAGCTTCCACCATGCTTATTTTTTTTTCCTGTATTCTATTGTAGTCAGCATATTGTTACGCATTGTGGGTAGTGACATACTAGATTTGGCCTCTATAAGCTTGCAAGAGTGGATTCTTATACTTTGAAGGATTTTGTGAGCTGGTTGTTAAACACAGCCATTATTAAAAATTAAATTACATAACCTTACAATTAAATAAAGTACATTAAAATATGAGCAATGAATAATCAAAACTCATTGCTTCTTATTTTTCTGTATTTTATCATTACCTATGATCTTAAGGTTGTTACATCTATTTTATCTGTGTGGTAGAAAACCTATGTAATAGAGTACTATTTCACACCTCTTTCCAACTCTGCATTTAATAAGTCACATTGTTAGCTTGAAATTGGACATGATGAAAGTGTTTTCACCATGAAAATCAGGAAATGCTACAAATTAAGGGTTTTTTTTTTTTGTTCAGATAGCCAGTTTTTAAACATTTACAGTACACCATGGGTATTCTCCCACTTGATTATTAGCAACTTGAGAAGAGAGCTGGTGCCAAACCTATCTTTGTATATCCCACAGTGTGGAGTACAATATTAAATCCAGTGTACATTAGAATCCAATGGGGTGTTTTAAAACAGAGAAAATAATCTGATGCCTGGACAGCCCACCTCCAAGCTTTTGACTTAGTTGGTTTGAGTAGGTACCAGAATATATATATATTTTTAAAGATTTTATTTATTTGAGAGAGAGAATGAGATAGAGCATGAGAGGGGGAGGGTCAGAGGGAGAAGCAGACGCCCCGCTGAGCAGGGAGCCCGATGCGGGACTCGATCCCGGGACTCCAGGATCATGACCTGAGCCGAAGGCAGTTGCTTAACCAACTGAGCCACCCAGGTGCCCACCAGAATATTTTTTAAAAAGCTTCCTGTTGAGTCTAATGTTCATCAAATTGAAAAAACAAGTGGCCTAAATATCACTGTGAAACTAGTAGGCACTAGCAAGTGATTACTGAATAAAAGAATAAATGTGTTAAACTTTAAAAACCGCAATGCACTATATGTAAGATTTTGTAAGATTCTTGTAGGAAAAATGCTTCTTTAAAACTAGTTTGTGATAGTTCTTCTCAAATGCTTGCCTAATTTCCAGCAGTGGACTCAGTGGAGAAAGAAACTCAATATCTGCAGAAAGAAATGGGTTGTTAGCTTACTCTTCACTGGGTGCCTTTTCAATTTTGCACCATGAATATATATAAGCCATTCAAATCACATTATTCTTTATGATTTCTGTTATAAAAATGTTTAGTGAACAAATTGAGTTTAAAAAATACAGTTTTATAATTTCTCAATCTGATTCTTGGAAATTGCCTAATTAACTCCTTTAGGGTAGAGGAAAAATATCGAAAGTAATTTCTCTTCTTTTACAGTTAGCTGAAGCTCTACTCTAGCATGGGACCACAGGAAATGGTCAGCTACAGATGACAAACCAAAGTAGATTATTTTCAAAGTCCCTGAAGAAAGCAAGTCTGATTAAGAGTGGGTAAGAACTTAGACGTAAGACGTAGATTGGCTAAATCTTTCCTTTAAAGCAGTAAGAGAATATTAGTAGTTTTAAATCCAGGTATTTTAAGTTTGGGCACATTTGAGGGCAATGATGATCTAAAATAACACTAACCAAGATATTTGACCATGTTATCTTTAACATATATTATGAGATTTTACAAAATTTCATACAGGTGAAGCTATTTAATAGTAGCTATATAAGTTAAATGGAATTGTTCATGGGAAAAATCCAATTCTAATCTTCAACCATATTATATCAAATGTAAGCATTATATTCTTATTTGTAACAGATGTAGAAAGCTATTTCTTCATCTGGAGAGTGGGTATAATAATAGGACCAAACTCATGTAATTATTATTTGGATAACTCCAGTTAATAAATGTAAAATATATGGAAAATGCTTTGTAGGCAGTAAGTGTTTGAAAAATATTTGCTAACATTTATTTTAGAGAAGATAAAGTTGAGTCCCAGAAAGGCTAAATGAATAGACCACAGTCACACAGGTTGTTAATAAAAGACGTAGATGTACTGAACATACAACTCTCTCGTAATCACATAATTAAAACTCTTCAAACAAATCCAATTAGCTCCATCCTAGGAAGACTAAAGCTTAATTTTTCTTAGTAATTTTTACTTAAATCATTTTTGCCCACTTAAAAATCTAGTATCCTCAAATGACCTGCATTTTTTCTTTTAGTATTAAATTATGATTAATAAATAAGTCATATCAGGATCCAATTACACTATAGGTTTTTCAAAGTCAATTTGGAAACATAAGAGTTCTCTATTTTCCCATGGAAATGGAATTATTTAATTTTAAGTTTGATAACGACTTTAAAATTAGCTGATTAATGCACATGGAAAGGTTCTGTAATAAGTGCAATTTAATGTTTAGTACAACTGGAATCGATTGAAAATTTATTGAAAAATCTATTACCAATTTTTATCACTGCCAGTTAGATCTAATGAAAGATATAATTAAATAACATCAGTGACATTATGATGTCCCTCTGCATTTGTAACTAGATTTCTTTGGGAAAAATGTCCCTTAACAATACCATATATTGGGAGTTGTACTTATAGTAATAGAGGCTGCTTAACTTGGAAAAATAACCTGAAATAGAAGCCGGAAAAGCTATACACGGGGGGAGGAGAGAATACTGTGCCAAGACTCAGAAGAAGAAGGAAATCCAGAGAGGTGGGGCCAACATTTGGGGGTGCTAAACTCTAGAGTCGTCATCCTGTTCTTCCAGAGGTAGCTGAAAGTTGAAAACCTGAGCAAAGCTTTCAAGGTACATGGCACTAGCGGCACCAGGAAAACAAAAATTGGGGGTCAGGTGTGACCAGCAAAGGAACCCAGGTAACCCTGGAGGGCTGTATTCTGGGCCAGTGAGTCTCAATGGTGGACAATTTTGGCAATCTGTAAACATTTTTAGTTGTCACAGCTGGGATGGGGGTATGATAATGGCACCTGGGGTTAGAGGTCAGGGATGCTTCCAAACAGTCTACAATGCACAGGATGGCCCTCCTAACAAAGAATTATCTAGCCCAAAATAGTGTCAAGTTTGAGAAACCCTGTTTTAGGCTCTAAGTATTTGGATGAACTGGATACAGACCAGCCTTTGCAAGAACAGAAGCCTAGTTTTGAATTATCTCAATTCCTGATTGGAATAAAGTATCATCATACTGCTGGAAGTGCTAGTTTATCCACTTACCAAGGGTAAAAGTAAATCCTCTCTGGAACAGGGCTCAGCAAGCCAAAGCCCTTAAGTCAAATCCATCCCACTGTCAAGTTTTTTAAATAAAGATTTATTGGAACACAGCCAGGCTCATTCATTTATTTACATATCGTCTATGGTTGCTTTTAAACTGCAATGGCAAAGTTGAGTGGTTGCAACAGAGACCTTAGGACCTGCAAAGCCAATAATATTTACTCTCTGGCCTTTAGAGAAAAAGCTTGTCAGTCTCACAGCTGGATGCAGGATGCAGACTCTGAAATTGTCTCTACAATTTTTCATATACAGTATTCAACACTCAAATAAAAGCAGCCAGGTTTTTTTTTCCCCCAGGTATACAAGAAACAGCACAATATATCACAACAACAAGAGAACCAACCCAACAGATGTGAGAGTAATCAGATATACACTTTAAAATAACTGCACTATATCAGACAGACAACAGTTGAGTCAGGGAAACAGACCAACACTAAGAATTTGATCAAAGAGAATGTAATACAAAGATTTATTTAAGCAGGTGTTGGAGAAAGAGGATGTACAAAGGGGCTTTTGAAAAAAAATGCAGTAATGGTACCTGGAGAAAGATTGACTTTTTTTTAAAGATTTTATTTATTCATTTGAGAGAGAGAGAGAGAGAGACAGAGAGAGCACAGCAGGGGGAGAGGCAGAGGGAGAGGGAGAAGCAGACTCCTTGCTAAGCGGGGAGACTGACATGGGGCTCGATCCCAGGACCTGGAAATCATGACCTGAGTCAAAGACAGACGCTTAACCATCTGCGCCACCCAGGGGTCCCAAAGATAGACTTTTTAATACAAACAATGGAAGCCAGAAGACAACAGAATGACATCTTTAAAATAATGAAGGCAAGTAACTGCCAACTTAGAATTGCATTACTAGCGGAAGTATCAGTGGAAAAACAAAGGCAGAAAGAAGACATTTTGGGGCAAATGCAAACTGAAAGAATTCAGCAACAGCAGACACATGGAGACAAACAGTAAGAAAGAGAAGAGAAATGGTCTTAATGTCAGTTTGGATATGCATGAAGGGATGAAGAGCAATGGAAAGGGTCACAATGTGAGATATCTAAAGGAATATTGAATGTATAAAGCAATAGTAATGATACTAATGTATTGAGGAGTTTAAGGAACAAAGAAAATAAAAATTCATGAAAAGAACAGCACATAATATGGGAAGATGGCCTACGGCAGGAGTGTTCTCAGGTGCTGGTATTGATAGGGAAGTGGTAAAAGTATTAATTTATATTAGAATTTGAGAAGTTATGGATGCATGCTATAATTTTTAGATCCTGCTAAAAAGTACTATTCAGTAGTATAATTATTAATCATTACCAAGCTAATGGAGGGGGAAAATGGAATAATGCTTAAAATTTAAATTTAAGAAATAAATCCAAAAAGCTCAGAAGTGAGAGAAAAAACAACATAAAGCAGGTCAGAAAAATGGAAATAAAATGCAAAAAATGGAAATAATGCAAATTTAAACTCAAGTGCGTTAAATGTGAAAGAGTTAAATACCTTGAAAGGTACTCAGTTTTCAGACTGAATAAAAACAAAATATAACTGTACCCAGGTTACAAGAGACACACATTAGCTATAGGGATACAAAATGGATGAAAGGAAAATACACAAACTAGATTATTATGAAACAAAGTTGAAAAGTGGCGGGGGAGGGGGAGCAGTGATGAAGAGGTAGAAGGAGAGAGAGAATCTTAAGCAGGGCTCATGCCCAGCACTGAGCCTGACGCCAGCTAGAACTCAACTCTGAGATCATGACCTGAGCCAAAATCCAGAGTCAGATGCTTAACAGACTGAGCCACCCAGGTGCCCCAAGACAAAGTAGAATTTAAGACAAAAGCATTACTGGATATAAAGAAGGTTATTTAATTTTGATAAAAAGTTTAACTGAGAAGTTAAAACAATTCTAAATTATTTGAGAGAACCTATTATAATAGTTTTCAAATATATTAAGCAAAATTTATCTGAACAAAAATAGGTAATCTGCAATCATAGTAAAGGATTTTTAATATATTTCTTTTAGTAACTGACAGAACAATCAGAGAACAAAGTTAGTCAGGATATACTTGATTTGAACAATATGATTAACAAATGACTTATTTGACATATTAACATATGATTTAATTGCATTTAATAATTGTATAATATGAATTCCTTTTAAGAGCACACAAAACATTTGGTAAAGCAGACCATATGTTGGGCCATAAAGCATGTCTTAACAAATTTCAAATTGTTGAAATTATACAGAGAATGTTCAGTATTCTCTGTATAATTAAGCTAGAAATAAAAAAAGTCAGTAAAATTAAGCTAGAAATCAATATAAAAAGATAATTTGGTAATTCCATATGCTAAAAAATTAAGCAATATACTTCTAAATAACAAATGGATCAAAAAGGAAATCATAATGCATTTTTTTCTTTTTATTTATTTATATTTAAGTAGGCTCTACGCCCAACTTGGGGCTTCAACTCACAACCCTGAGATCAAGAGTAGCATGCTCTACTTGACTGAGGCAGACAAGTACCCCAAAGATACCATAATGGAAATCAAGAAATAGTTATACTGCATGAAAATAGACATTTATTTCTGAAGCTCTGGGATGCAGCTAAAACCATGCTTTAGAGGGTAATGTATAGTCTTTATATCTTAGGAAAAAAAAAAAGAAAGACTGAAAATCAATGAACTAAACTTCCATCTCAAGAACAGAAAATTAAGCTTCAAAAAGTAGAAAGAAGAAACTGCTAAATTTACAGATATTAATTTTTTAAAAAACCTGCACAGAAAAAGATAAGGTAAGTGAAAACCTGGTTTTTTGGAAAACCTGATAAAATTCATAAAACCCTGCAATGCTGATCTTAAAAAAGGCATTAATAATCAATGCCAAGAATGATAAGGTGACATTGCCTTTGGAACAGATATTAAAATGACAAAAAGATAGTGTACACCACCAAATTCTTTAAAACTTGACACCAGAAAAAACAGAAAAACTGGTTTTAAAATTGTAAAAGTATTGAATCTGTAATAAAAAAAATGTTTCCACAAAGAAAAACTCCAGACCCAGCTTCAGATGGCTATGCTGATGAATTATGTCAAATATTAAGAAATAATACCAAACTTACACAAGCTCTTCCAAAGACTAGAAAAAGAGAAAAATATTACTACTCCATTATATGAGGCTCACATCTTCTCATACTAAAACTTGGTAAGGATATTAGAAGAAAGGAATATTATGGGGCAATCACACTCACAAATATAGAATTGAAATGGTAAAATGATGATGATGATGATAGCAAATCAAAGTCAGTGATATATAAAAATGATGATACATTACAGGACAAGTAGGTTTTATTTCAGATATTTACATAATAAAGAGTTAAAAACCATGTGATCAGCTCTGATATATTAAATTCACATGATGACAAATTCAGTATCCATTCATGATAAAATTTCTTTTTTTTTAAAGATTTTATTTATTTGAGAGAGAATGAGATAGAGAGAGAGAGAGAATGAGATAGAGAGAGAGAGAGCATGGGGGGGAGGTTCAGGGGGAGAAGCAGGCTCCCCGCTGAGCGGGGAGCCCGATGCGGGACTCGATCCCGGGACTCCAGGATCATGACCTGAGCCGAAGGCAGTCGCTTAACCAACTGAGCCACCCAGGCGCCCCATGATAAAATTTCTTATCCAGCTAGGAACAGATTGCAATTTCCTTAATCTCATTAAAATGTTTCCATAAATATTCAGTAAATATCATATTTAATGATGAAATATTGGAAGATTTTCAGTCTTTCAATTTCAGTCTCATTCCTGAGACTGGAATGACACAAAAATGCCTACAATTGTTTCTTCACTTTAACATTATTCTGAGGTCCTAGCCAGTACAGTAATTTGAAAGAAAAAAACTATATTAAAAAGAAAAAAATTCATTTTACAAATGACACAATTTTATATACATAATATATAGATATTTATATCTATGTGTGTCTTAGTCTGTTCAGGCTGCTATAACAAAATACCATAGACTGGATTGCTTATAAACAAGAGAAATTTAATTTTCATAATTTTGGAGGCTAGAAGTCCAAGATGAGGGTATCTGCATTGTCAGGTTCTGATGAGGTCCCTCTTTCAGGTTGCATACTGCCAACTTCATGTTGTATCGTCAAGAGGCGGAGGGGGCAGAGGAGCTTTCTTAGGCCTCTTTCATAAGGGAGCTAATCCCATTTATGAGGGCTTGGCCCTCATGACATAATTACCTCCCAAAGGTCCCACTTCCAAATACCATCACCTTGGGGTTAGGTGTCAACATATGAATTTTAGAGGGATACAAACATTCAGATCATAGCAATACATGTAGCAAAGTTAATGGATACATAGTTTAAAAATGTTAAAAAATGTATATTTGCATATACCAGTAACAAACAGTAAATTACATGTCTCAAAACATACAACAGCAGTAACATAAAAATAACTTTGTAGGAACAAAACTAACAAAAGATGTGCAAAATATCCACACAGAAAACTAAAAATTATTAAGAGACATTAATGGAAGCCTAGATAAAGGGAGGGATGTGCCATGTTTATACTGTAAATAGATTTTTAGACTTACTGCAACCCCACTGTGAACAAAACTGGAAATTTGACAAGCTATTTCTAAAATGTACATAGAGTGGCGCCTGGGTGGCTCAGTCGGTTAAGCATCTGCTTTTGGCTCAGGTCATGACCCCAGGGTCCTGGGATCGAGTCCTGCATCGGGCTCCCTGCTCAGCGGGAAGCCTGCTTCTCCCTCTCCCTAAGCCTGCCACTCCGCCTGCTTCCCGTTTGTGCTCTCTCTCTCTGATAAATAAATAAATAAATAAATAAATCTATCTTTTAAAAAATTAAAAAAATAAAATATACATAGAAATGTAAGGAGATCAGAAAGAAAATAAAATGAAGAGAACTTATTCTACAAGATGTTCTGGAAGATATCCTAGAGGATATTAGATGTAGAAATTAGGTTAGGAATAGAAAAATGTTAAGAGTTTTGAAAAGACACAAAAAGAAATCACTTCCACAGATAGAGATTTCAGAAACAGGCTTATGCATGTAAGTATATTTTATTTATGACAGAGATGGCACTACCAAAGAGTGAGGAAATAATGGTCTTGTCAATTAATGGTGCTCAGTCCACTGGCTATCCAACTGAAAAAATGAAAATTGACCTTGACCTCATACCTTCTAAATGTAAAAGGTAAAATAATAAAACATCTAGAAGATACAAATAGAAAAAGGGCTCAATGCTCTTGAAGTAGATGAAGTTCTCTTACATAGTATATACAAGTAGAAACCACAAAGAAAATATTGATAAAATGAAATACAGTAGGGTCAAGACCTCTTCATCAAAAGACATGATTTAGGGAGTAAAAACAGAAGTCACAGAGTGGGAGATTATATTTGCAAAGGATATAACAACAACAAAAAGGATTTGTGATCTACAACACACACACACACACACACACACACACACGCACACGCACACACACACACACACGCACACACACTCCTACAAATAAATTGGAAAAGTATAGCTAAACCAACGGACAAATGAGCAAGAAAACTGAACAGAAATTTAAAAAAGAGAATAGTCTAATAGTCCACAGACATTTTAAAGCATGCTTAAACTCACTAAGTTCTCTGGGAAATGCAAACTAAAACCACCACAAGACACCATTACACACCCACCAGAATGATGACAATTAGAAAGACTACAGATAAACAAAAATATAAACAAAAAGTGATTGAGAGAATAAAAAACAATGGGGTATCTCATCTTTTGTTGACTGCAAAGTGATACCATCACTTGGAAAACATTTTAGCATTTCCTATGAAAGTTGATCCCACTATCTCATGTCCACATATGTAGCCAAAAGAAATTCATGCACCCTTGCATGTAAACACATGTACAAGAATATTCATGCAGCATTATTTGAAATAGTTCCAAAAATGAGACAATAGAAATGCCCCATCAACATCAGAATAAATATATTTTATTTTATTCATGCAACAGATACTACAAAGCAATGAACATTTTAGACAATAACTAATATCAATCAAAAGAAACCAGATACATAAAAATATATATCACATGATTCAATTTATATAAAGTTCAAAAAGATGAAACTAGTTTATGGTGTTAGAAGTCAGAATAGTGATTATCCTTGGAGGGAGAGAGGAAGAGTTCTTTGGAATGGCCTGCTGGTTTCTCCTGGGATGCTGCATTTTGACATGGGTCATGGTTACACGAGCATCATGAGCATATATATTTACTTTGTGACAGATTTCTAAGCTCTGCTCTATGATTTCTTCTCTTTCTTATATGTATGGTATACTTTAATAGAAATAATTTTTAAATTAAATAAACAAATTCTAGATTAACAAAAATAATTTTAACTATTAACAAATGTTAAAACCACCATTCTAAATAACTCATATCAAAGAGGAATATAATACAGGTATTACAAAGTATTTGCTGATGAAGTTAAGAACACTTCTTATCAAAATCTAAGGAGACAGCTAAAAGTTTATTTAGAAGAATTGTATTCTTCAGTTTGGGCTGCCATAACAAAATACCACAGACTAAAATACAAAAGTCTATTTCTCAATTTCAGAGGCTAGAAAGTCCGAGGTCAAGGTGCTGGCCAATTTGATTTCTGGGGAGGGATCTCTTCCTGGCTTACAGATGGCTGTCTTAGCACTATGTCCTCACATAGCCAAAAAAGAGGTCTGGTGTCTCTTCCTTGTCTTTTAAAAGCTCCAGACCTCAAATTAGGGCTCCACCCTTATGATATCATTTAACCTTTATTATCTCCTCACATGGCCTCTCCCTAAGTATAGTCACTTGGGGGTTTTGGCTTTAGTATATGAATTTTGAGAAGATGAAAATATTCAGTCTACAGCAGGAATGTTCACAGGTTTATAGTCTATTTTAATTAAATAAAAATGATGTAAAAGTACTCAAAAGACATTACAAGACAATACAAAGACATTACAAAAGTATTGTCCACCTTCAAAATAAACCAAAACAAAACAGATGGAGAGAAGTGATAGACTGCGCAGAAATCAATGAATTTGAATACAAAATACTCCCCCAAACTAAATGGAATTAATTAAGAACCAGAGTGAATTAATAAATAAATCTGAACGAGATTTTTTAAACACCAACATTTTCAGAAGCCACCTCCATCTTGGGAATGAGTCTGAAAAGATGGGTTATTTGTAGACTGGTTATTAATGAACTTACGCAGTTTCTATTTTGGAAAAATTACTATGTTAGGTTGGCCACATGGTGATATGATTGATTCCTCGAGATCAGCCATTCAAACAACTAAAACATAAAAAAACCCAAATGAGCACTATCCTGGTCATTTTAAAGAAGTCATTTAAGCTATGTCATAGCCATTGCCAATTTAACCAGGGGATTTGTGAAAGACGTAGAAGACTCATTGGCTACATTGTTAGCATGTATAAATCAGCCAAGATAAGATATAATAAAATAAAAATGAGAGGCTATGTACAATTGTTTTCCTAGACCAGAACTTGAATCATTTCCTCTTGGGCTGGCGTGTGAATTTGTGTGTCTGGTGATGTTGTATCTGTGTATATTAAACAATGACTCCATTTAGGGGAGTTGAGATGATGGTTCCTTTTATCTCTGAGAAAGCACTGGCCGTCCTTCCACTTGAGACTAAAATTCTGCTTTGGATGGAAAGCCAACCTCATGTACCTTTTTAGTCTCTCCCTTTTAAGTATATGAGAGTGTCATGCTGTCAGTCTTACTGCTTTGCCAAATCCCTAATGCTTTCAGCCATGTATTTCAATCGAATGGCCATTTAATTTGGGCATTTCACCAAAGGACTAAAACTTCTGGGCACTGGGTCAACCAACTGAAAACTTGATTGTGACTCCAGTTACATTGCCTAAATAGATTTCTGTGAAAAATGTGACCAAAAAAAGAAACAAACTGTTCATGAATATTTTCAGCCCCATTAAATTATAAAAGCATTCAAGGGATTGAGACTCTTAAGTTAATATATTATGTCAAAATGAAGGGATTGATTATAAAAGGCTCTGAGATATTCTTCTTGTAACCAAGTAGAAGACATGGCCAAGAAATTAGCTTCACTTTTTATAACTGACAACATGCATCAACATTTTCTTAACTATATATTTACAATTTTAGAGTTACTCATGTCATCAAAAGTAAAATATTTTCAGTATTCTGTATTGATAAATTCCAATATATTAGCAATTAACTTCAGGTTGAGCATAAATTGTCATTCAAATTATTGATTGAGATAATGCTTATAAAGCAATAGAATTTTTAGAAGTCTTAGGGTTCTCTAACCAAGCATCTAAGTCCAGAGTCTGTTTCTTCTACATGCTGTTATTTCTTCCTCCATCCCTATGGAATAAATTTAAATTGAGCTCACATTTTATAATAAGACCAAGAATCAATGTCTGCATACAGAGATCCCAAAATGGAAAAGACCAGGAGTCAAATGTTATCTCATTATTCATTGTACTAGCGATATTTTATTGTGTAAGTAAACTTGACCGTGCCTTTATAATTGTGGTAGAATCAGACATAGGTGAGAAAATTGATTGGGGTCATTCTCTGCTTCTTATGAAATAGCCCCATTGAGAAGGGCATTTCCACGTTTCTACCAGTCGAGGGAGGGTTCCTGTTTGAGGCATAAGATAAATGGAGCCTATTGAATGAGGAGGGCATACTGAATTCTCTTGCCATCACTAGCCCATACTCTGTTAGAATTTGAGTTTGCAGTATATATAAATTTTCTGATTCATGTAGCAGGGTGAGGGAAAAGACATTGCTATGAAAGCAATGATAGCAATGATTGCTATGTGAATTAAGTCTTTTTCTAAGTAAATGAGATTCAGTTTGGGGGAAATAAAATTTAGTCCTTGTTAGATATCCAATTGACTGAACTCAATTCTCCTCTTTGGCTCAGGATGTTGTCTCTGAGAATGCAGAGGGGAGAGAATGCTCTTTCTAGGTCTCTCTTACACTTACTCTCTGTAACACCTCATAATGCATTTTAGGAGCCACGTGCAAAGTAAATGTAGCTGAAACTGCTTCCCTCCTGTTTCTGAAGGTCAGAAAGGAACCCAGGAGGTCTCTTTAGTTTCTGCTTCCCCAGTGAGACGGAAGCCTGGTTCAGAGGTGATAAAGCAAATACTAGATGTCTTAAGCCTCTTTATTAATGTTGCACTCCTCTTGCACAGGACAGCCATATATAACCTCCTATCCAGGAGGTTAGCAAACAGTAATGGTGGCTTTGTTTTTATGTTACTAATGATACCACCTGTGTCTTTAGAAACAATTGTTCTCATTCCCTCGAGGTCCCTGGATGTTGCCAAGATATTTTAGGTAAGCCTCCATGCCCGATCTCACATGCAATAGGACATCATGTGTAGCTGGGAAAATCAACTATTTAAAATAATAATAACAAAAACAACAATACTAATGATGGTGATGATAGTAATAATAATAATTATAATGATAATAATAATAATGGGTGATGATGAAGCAAAGCTAAATGAGCGTCAGCTGAATTGGTGTTTGCAGAACTGGTAAGCTATTGACATTCTTTTATGTCTATAACCATTGGTTAACATCCACAGGGGATTTTACTTTTTGTGCCTCAAGGAAGAGTTTGGTGTATGGCATTGCAAGGGACCCTAAGAAACAGAAGAGAGGGGAGTAATAATGGAAGATTTGTTAGGATAACATCTCTGCCCCTGCTCGCCTAAGAACTAGATATGGACTTATATGGAGAGAGGGTTTAGGCTACAGCCTCAGGGAGTGGTGTTCATAAAAGGCTTTGTATTGGCAAAATAGTACAGCTCAAGGCTTGGAGATAAAATTCAATAGTGTTAGGAGAACCGCTGGAGGTGGACATCAATTATTTGTCCCTGTCCAGCCTCAATTCAACCTTCTGGCAAAGACATTCCAAGGAACTTCCCCTTCTCCATTTATAATCTGTGAAATTTGGGTAGGGTTGGCTCTAAGTCCTAGATGCAGGAGAGGGCACATGACCCAAACTGTGTCTCTTCTTGGTCATGTTGATTAATTCACAAGCAAGCCAAATCAGGTCCATGAGATATATTTATAAGTCTTTTGTTGGAACAAGAAGTAAAGAGACAAAGGACTTAGATGCTTTAATTCTAAAATCATAGGGCCCACCATATGGAAAAACCTATCTGAGAATGAAGCCTCCAGAGAGAAAAGTAGGGTAAGGATGTGAAGAAATAAAGTCCTGTTGGCACTCTTTGAGTCTCTGTGCACAGCTGTTTCTGAAGCCAAACACTGTGATCACTTCTGTTTTATGAGCGAATACATTCTTCTTTATATGAGTAATTTTGTATGGGGTTCCTTTACTTGTGATGAGGTTCAGGATATTCTATCCTAAAATATGGCATTTTGGCATATAAAATATCTTAAGCTGAAGGAATTTTTTTTAAAATGGCAGAAACAGGTTTACTCTGAGCCACCCACTCTTGCCCTTCTATCCTGAAACAGATCATAAAACTCCCATGTGAAAGCTACCCTCCCTGTACCAGGAGGAAGAAAGATATTCTTATCACCAGAGACAGGGAATTTGGGGCCAAGATTCTATGCAAACAAACCTTTATTAAACTAACCCTTATCTTCCTTGTTACTTCTTTACCACTCACTTCCCCTGGCCCCAAACCCTCTCTGTCTGGTCAATTCTACCCAAATTTATTGTTTCCTTGTCTGAAAGGCATAAAATCTTCTTGCTCTGGTCGCTTCTTCAGGTCTTTATTATCTTATTAAGGCTCCCATGTACATGTGAAAATTCAGCAAAATTTGTATGCTTTTCTTCTGTTATTCTGTCTTTCTCATTTTAATTTTCAGACCAAGCTGGGGACCCTAAGACGGTCAAGGATAACATTTCCTCCCCTAAATTTCCAACTCAAAAAGTCCCAACTACTACCCTATTCTTTTCCTCTATCACGCCAGCCCACGTTGTACTTTGGACTCAGACCAGGCTTCAGTGGAAGCTGGCCTTAACGGAGTAGGGTGGTGTTCCTATGGCAGTCACTGGCAGCAGAAGCAATGCTGGGGGGACTTGGTGAGATGGAAGAACACATGTGGACTTGTTTCTCAGCTCAGGTTCAGTGCATCATCCTGGGGCTTTCCAGCAAAAACTGAGAGAGGTATTGAGGGAGGACAGGGAGAATGTGTCCAGCAAGTGGAACTCAGGCATGAATTAATATGAATGGGACCTCAGTTATTTCATAGGCTCTCTGTTGGAACTGAGAATAAATAGATGGGGATTAATCATTCCCCCTATGTGTCCATTCATTTCTCTCCTACAGAAGAGGAAATAGCTCACCTCAGGGTGACTACATCCCCACGAAAGAACAGGACAAATCGCAGCAGGAGATGAAAGGATTCATACCAGGAATTCAAGAATAATGCAATGTTAGTAAATCTAGTAAAATATTTTCCCATATTGCCATATTGAAAGAGGAAGTAGATCATGTACATAGATTGTAAAAAGACATTTAATAAAATTTAACTTTCATTATTGGATTTAAAAAAAAATGAATAAGGGATGCTGAATAAGGGTGGCTCAGTCAGTTAAGCATCTGCCTTTGGCTCAGATCATGATCTCAGGAAACTGGGATCAAACCCCACATTGGGCTCCTTGCTCAACAGGGAGTCTGTTTCTCCCTCTCCCTCTGTTCCTCACCCCTGCTCTTGCTCTCTCTCTCTCAAATAAATAATCTTTAAAAAAATAAAAAAGAACTGAATAAAATATGAATGTAATGATTACTTTGGTTACTTCCTTAAAAGTTTGCAAACTAGGGGTGCCAACATCGGGCTGAATAGTAAAATACTAGACAAGGTTCAACTGTGGTAAGCGACAAGCCAAGAGTGTTCACTAACTCCATTTTTATCAAAGCTTATTCTAGAAATACTGGTCAATACAATTTATAAAGAGAAAAAAATAAATAGTATAAACAAGCTAAAAAAGATAAAAGAATCTTTGTAGCTGATGTGACAGTATACTTGCAAAGATAAGAAAAATAATGAAGAACTATGCCACACAATAAACCATTAAGTGCATGGACTTATTACAGACTTAATAAAGGCTTGGTCATGATTTTTCTGCATAATAAAAATAGTTTGAAAATCTAATGGTGAGAAATTATTTTATTTTCAAAAACACAAAAATAATGAATACACAGGAATAAGCTTAATGAATAGGCAAAATTTAAAAAAAAGACAAAAATAGCAACTATTGAGACTTAAGAAAATTTGAATAAAGAGAACAACACGGTCTGTGGCTCATCTTTTTAAAATGTTATTATAAACATGTTAGTTTCCCTAAAATTATACACATGTTTAATAGAATCCTATTTTAAACTTTACTAGATTATTTTTTGCATACTAGGAAATATGAATCTCAAGTTTGTATATTGCAAACCTTCACCGATAACTAGAAAAATCTGAGAAAAAAATAAGAATAATGAAAGGAAATAGGTCTATCAAAATGAAAACATATTATAATGTTAAAGCAATTAAAATAGCTTGTAATAATTACCAATGAATAGATTAAGAGATCAGTGGAACGAAATAGAAACCACAAAACACATAAAAATTTAATATAATCAAGGAAACATTTCCAATTTGTGAGGCAAAAAATACAATATTCAATAAACAGTTAACCTATGGGGGAAAATTGTATCATCTCCTAATTTCTTGATCCAAAATCAAGCTATAGGGATCAAAGAGTTGGGCATAATTAAATGATTTATAAAAATAATAGAATAAAATATAGGGAAAATTTTAAAATATGTAAGTTTAGAGAAGGAAAAAACCTTCCTCAAAGTAAGTCACAAACCAGAAACAATAATAATATAGATTGACAAAATTAAAAGTTATGAATGGGAACATATTTAATAAAGTCAAAAGACAAACTAGAAAAATTATTTGCAACACATATGATAAAAGATTAGTTTTCTTACTCTGTTAAATTTCACTAAGTGGTAATATTAGAAGGCCAACAAAAAAATAGAGTTAGCTAGGAACATAAATAGATATTTCACTGCCAGATGAATTTTATTTTATGTATTTTAATTTTTAAAAAGATTATTTATTTGACAGAGAGGGAGAGAGGGAGCCAGAGAGCACAAGTGGGGGGATTGGCAGAGGGAAAAGGAGAAGCAGGCTCCCTGTTGAGCAGGGAGCCCACTGGGGGGCTCGATCCCAGGACCCTGGTTTATGACCTGAGCAGAACACAGATGTTTTAACCTACTGAGCCACCCAGGCACACCCTCTCCCCAAATGACTTTTAAATAGATGAAGAAAAAGGTCAACCACACTCATAATTAAGACAATGTAAAATAAAATGGCAAATGAGATTTGGGAACCTGTCAGATTGGCAGAGGTGAAAGCATTAAATACTATTTAAACTGATAAGATAGTTGGGAAATGGAAACATATTGTTGCTGTAAGTAGAATTTTCATGATTTCTTTGAAAGAAAATTTGTTAATATTTATTAAATTAAATATTCACATATCCTTTGTCCCAGAAATTTACACACATTTTTAAGAAGTAATGTGGGGATACTTGTTGTAGCATTTTATCTAAAAGCAAACCAACAAAAACACCAAAGAGCCAACCAAACAAATAAAAATGGAAAGCAATGTGTCAACTTAAAAGTAAAAAGCAAATGACTTATAGCTCATCCATTTAATGGAATATCATGTGTGGTTAAATAAATTAGATGGATCTGTCATATACTGATATGGAATAATTGCCAAAGAGAAAAAAAAAAGGCGCAGAACAATGTGTATAGGTTAAATGTATAAAAAAGAAAAGAAGCTATGTGTGTATGTATGTATACACACACACACACATACACACACATACATATACGCTGGTAAATGTAGAAGAAACTTGTAACAGTGATTGTCCCAAGAGAAGTTACTTGAGAAATTGAAACAGAGGTTCAGGGTTGGACAGTATGATTTTTGCTGAATTTCATTCAGTACTCTTAGAAAGTTTGGAAATGTTCATGAATTACTTGTTCATTTAAAAGTTCAAGTGAGGGGTACCTGGGTGGCTCAGTTGTTAACCATCTGCCTTCGGCTCAGGTCATGATCCCAGGGTCCTGGGATCGAGCCCCGCATCGGGCTCCCTGCTCAGCAGGAAGCCTGCTTCTCCCTCTCCCACTTCCCCTGCTTGTGTTCCCTCTCTCACTGTCCCTCTCTCTCTGTGTCAAGTAAATAAATAAAATCTTTAAAAAAATAAATAAAATAAAAGGTCAAGTGATGAATTATTCTTAGTTATTTAGAGCTGTTATTCCTGAACAGCATGTAGTAAGTGCATTTCTCAAGTATCCTCACATGGAGTGAGTTTTGCATTGGTGGCTGCATAATCCAGGCTCTCGTGTGACTTAGTCACAGAAGACTACATAAGTGAGCATATTATTATTCTCCAAAACAAATGCTAACTACAGAGACATGAATTCTTTTTTTTTTAAATTTTTATTGTTATGTTAATCACCATACATTACATCATTAGTTCTTGATGTAGTGTTCCATGATTCATTGTTTGTGCATAACACCCAGTGCTCCACGCAGAATGTGCCCTCTTTAATACCCATCACCAGGCTAACCCATTCCCCCACCCTCCTCCCCAGAACCCTCAGTTTGTTTTTCAGAGTCCATCATCTCTCATGGTTTGTCTCCTCCTCCGACTTACTCCCCTTCATTCTTCCCCTCCTGCTATCTTCTTCTTTTTCTTTTCTCTTAACATATGTTGCATTATTTGTTTCAGAAGTACAGATCTGTGATTCAACAGTCTTGCACAATTCACAGCGCTCACCATAGCACATAACCTACCTAATGTCTATCACCCAGCCACCCCATCCCTCCCACCCCCCACCACTCCAGCAACCCTCAGTTTGTTTCCTGAGATTAAGAATTCCTCATATCAGTGAGCTCATATGATACGTGTCTTTCTCTGATTGACTTATTTCAGTCAGCATAACACCCTCCAGTTCTATCCACGTCGTTGCAAATGGCAAGATCTCATTCCTTTTGATGGCTGCATAATATTCCATTGTGTATATATACCACATCTTCTTTATCCATTCATCTGTCAATGGACATCTTGGCTCTTTCCACAGTTTGGCTATTGTGGACATTGCTGCTATAAACATTGGGGTGCACGTACCCCTTCGGATCCCTACATTTGTATCTTTGTGGTAAATACCCAGTAGTGCAATTGCTGGGTCGTAGGGTAGCTCTATTTTCAACTGTTTGAGGAACCTCCATACTGTTTTCCAGAGTGGCTGCCCCAGCTTGCATTCCCACCAACAGTGTAGGAGGGTTCCCCTTTCTCCGCATCCCCGCCAACATCTGTTGTTTCCTGACTTGTTAATTTTAGCCATTCTGACTGGTGTGAGGTGGTATCTCATGGAGGTTTTGATTTGGATTTCCCTGATGCCGAGCGATGTTGAGCACTTTTTCATGTGTCTGTTGCCCATTTGGATGTCTTCTTTGGAAAAATGTCTGTTCATGTCTTCTGCCCATTTCTTGATTGGATTATTTGTTCTTTGGGTGTTGAGTTTGATAAGTTCTTTATAGATTTTGGATACTAGCCCTTTATCTGATATGTCATTTGCAAATATTTTCTCCCATTCTGTCGGTTGTCTTTTGGTTTTGTGGACTGTTTCTTTTGCTGTGCAAAAGCTTTTTATCTTGATGAAATCCCAAGAGTTCATTTTTGCCCTTGCTTCCCTTGCCTTTGGCGATGTTTCTAGGAAGAAGTTGCTGTGGCTGAGGTCGGAAAGGTTGCTGCCTGTGTTCTCCTTTAGGATTTTGATGGACCCCTGTCTCAAGTTTAGGTCTTTCAACCATTTGGAGTCTATTTTTGTGTGTAGTGTAAGGAAATGGTCCAGTTTCATTCTTCTGTATGTGGCTGTCCAATTTTCCCAACACCATTTGTTGAAGACACTGTCTTTTTTCCATTGGACATTCTTTCCTGCTTTGTCAAAGATGAGTTGACCATAGAGTTGAGGGTCCATTTCTGGGCTCCTCTATTCTGTTCCATTGATCGATGTGTCTGTTTTTGTGCCAGTACCATACTGTCTTGATGATGACAGCTTTGTAATAGAGCTGGAAGTCCGGAATTGTGATGCCGCCAGCTTTGCTTTTCTTTTTCAAGATTCCTCTGGCTATTCGGGGTCTCTTTTGGTTCCATACAAATTTTAGGATTATTTGTTCCATTTCTTTGAAAGAAGTGGATGGTATTTTGATGGGGATTGCATTGAATGTGTAGATTGCTCTAGGTAGCATTGACATCTTCACAATGTTTGTTCTTCCAATCCATGAGCATGGAATGTTTTTCTATTTCTTTGTGTCTTCTTCAATTTCTTTCATGAGTATTTTATAGTTTTCTGAGTACAGATCCTTTGCCTCTTTGGTTAAATTTATTCCTAGATATCTTATGGTTTTGGGTGCAATTGTAAATGGGATCGACTCCTTGATTTGTAGAGACATGAATTCTTACTGTCTGAGAAGAATGACGGCTCAATTTTCAAACCTCTAGTTATGTCCTTCTTGGCCACTGTACTGTATTAAATTGTGCCCCGCAAAAATTTAGGTTGAATTCCTAACTCATGGTACCTCGTGAATGTGACCTTACCTGAAAATAGGGTCTTTGTAGATGTAATCAAGGTAAGATGAGGTCATGGGGGTGTTCTCCAGTCCAATGACTGGTATCCTTCTAAGACTGGACACAGTCACCCACAGAAGGAAGAAGGCGGAGGATATGAGGAAGGAGGCAGAGTGTGGAGTAGGCTGCCACAAACCAAGGAATGCCAAGGATTGCTGATCAAGCTGGAAGAGGCAAGGAAGCACTCTACCCTACAGACTAGGGAGGGAGCACTTCCTGCTGACACCTTGACGTCAGACTTCGTGCCTCCAGAACTGTGAGAGAATGAATGCCAATTGTTTTAAGCCACCCACTTTGCAGAAATTCCTTAGAGCAGCCTTTGGAATTGAATACTGTCATCTTCCATAAACGGAAACAATTCCACATATTTCTTCTCAGTAATTGCTTCTCTGTTTGCACCCTGATGTGTCTTGAAGACAATGTTATAAAGTGAATCACCCTTGAGCAGATCTTATGTCTCCATATTCTAAGTGGGACTGTGTTCCTGATCAAGTATCTAATGAAAAATAAAAAATAAATACTGTCTATATGTGATAAAATATATATACAATAATAGTTAATCCTTTTTTCTCTTAAAAAATGAAAATTATTTCAAATATCATAAAAGGGACAGAAATGTAATAAAAGTATCAATAGACAAAGAGTTTTAACAAACCACCAGTTTTATATCTGGCTTATAAAAATATAACAAGCTATTAATGTGATAAGTACTTTTTTCTTTTCTTACAATTGGGAAGCACTTTGAAAAGATAATTTGCATGTTTTGGATCTCAAGATAATTCCATTTGGGGAACCCAAAACTAATGTTTTTTCTTAGATAAATTTTCCAGTCATTTGTAAATAAAAAAATCATTTCATTTACCTTAGTTATACAGAGTTAAAATATTTTTCCAATGGGGCTATTTCACTAGGGGAAAAAAAATGACATGTAGCTCAAACTTTAGGGCTACTGTTGACTAGCTGTGTGACTGGGCAAGTTAGTCTATACACGTTGTCTTTTACATTTAAATTATTTTAATTAAATCTCACAGTGATTTCATAATATAAACAGGTTTTTTTTTACAAGCCCTCCTTTATTGACAGAGCAAAAACCAGTTAAACTCCTTTTTTGAGAATAAGCACAAAATAATCAAGTTTTAAATATATTGTTTCAAGTTACCCCAGAATAAAACACAGCATATAAAGATATAAATGACGATTGGATATGGAATGGAGGGGAAATGGCTGCAGTGTGTAGACCATTAAGACTTCCCTCCATCAGAAGCCACCCTAAATGAAATGGTCATGGTCATGCTCTCTCTGCCTGGGGTAGCAAGTCGAATATTATCCTGGGTGGGCAGGGCAATGAACTAACAAAATCTTGGAAGAACTGATCCACAAAAATGAGGATGGTCTAGGGTCTTGCACAAATTAGGCCTGTACACAGTGGATACACAATAATTATTGGTTGTCTCAGCACTGTTTCAAAGTTAGCTTTAAAAAGGATACATTTTATTTTTCACTGCATTTCAAATATTAGCTGAGAGATTGATTGGCTCATGGAGGAATAGGGAGTTATTGGCTTCAAATGAACCAAGCACTGTTCATTGTGGATTTGCATTAGTCATTAAACCATTATATCCCTATGCAGAAGCAGATGCTAAATAATATTCCAGTGCTTCTAGTACATCCCTGAAACATAGGGAACTTGAAAGGAATCTGGAGCACATGGGTCTCTGGCTATACTTCTTTTTTTTTTTTAATTTTATTTATTTATTTGACAGAGAGAGATAGTGAGAGAGGGAACACAAGCAGGGGGAGTGGGAAAGGGAGAGGCAGGCTCCCCACTGAGCAGGGAGCCCGATGCGGTGCTCGATCCCAGGACCCTGGGATCATGACCTGAGCCAAGGCAGACACTTAATGACTGAGCCACCCAGGTGCCCTCTGGCTATACTTCTTAAAGGAAGAAGGAAAGAAAGAAAGAAAGAGAGAGAGGGAAGGAAGGAAGGAAGGAAGGAAGGAAGGAAGAAGGAAGGAAGGAAGGAAAGAATGAATGAAGAGAGGGAGGAAGGGAGGGAGGGAGGGAAGAAATAAAGGAGGGAGGGAGCGAGGGAAAAATAGTGACCAAATCCTTAACACTTTTGGATTTTGGCAACCGGCAATTAGACTACTGAGGGCATTCCATTATGTCCAGAAGAACAGGATTCAGTAGATTGGACTCGTGGTTCCATCTGAAGGCTAGAAATTTCCCTTTATGTCTCCCCCATTTGAGAACCTCCCGCATCAACTCAAGAGACAGATTTTGTTTTACCCCTCTTGTTTCACACACTCAACTGCCACATGCGTGTGTAGAGAGGAACTAAAGGGAAAGACAGGGCAATGTATTTTACAAGACTCCTGTGGACATGCTCGGATGAGAACATACTGCAGACCATCAGAAACACATGCTGGACAGCTGCTCTGGGCTCACACACCCAGGGTAGGTGTTAACACGCATCGCATGGTGTAGGCATGGACCCACAGCAGTTGTAAGCATGTGGAAATGGCACAGGATCTCACTCTCGTGCACACAAAGCAAAGTTGGATACACAACAAATGCCAAAAAAAAACCCCAAGGTGTGCTGCTCTTCTTTGATAATCTCAGTTCTCAGTTCCCCTCTCCCCCTTGGAGGAACTTAATTTGCTCTAGTGGGTTACAGCTTCCATTTCCCTCTGGGAAGCAACTCAGCACATCTTAAATTCCATTTCCATACGTCCTTGGCTGGTTTGAGATCCCAGATGTGGAGAAGTCGAGAGGGGAGAGAGGCAGGGAGGAAGGAGGACGTTCTCTTTCCATGCAGAACAGCAGGAACAGTCTGGGTTGTGGACTGATGGTAGAAGGGGCACTGTTGTAGGACTTACTCTTGCTCATCAGCTTTGTACTTGCCCTTGCTCTGCTCGGGGTGTTGATTTTCAACTGGCAAGTTGCCTGGGAATGGAAGCCCATGAGCTCTAGTGCAAAAGGCAATATTACTGAAAGGAGGGGAGGAGACAAAAGAAGAGCATTAAGCTCCTCAAACATATTAATTTTTCCACTGTGATATATTTACTATAGTATTTTGAGAAGGGATCAATTCTTCTTTTTAGGTGAACTTGTCTCTACAGATGTAAAAAAGGGATCGGTAAGAAATTGGATCGGTAGTAACAACCTGGCTACTTAGTCTGAGTCGAATAATATATGGCCATTTCTATGCCTCTCACCACCATTCTGTCTTTCTTTTTCCCCAATTCTGTGCACCATGTTTTAGAACTGTGCTGTTTCCCTGGGCCCTGTTCTGTGTATCTAATCTGAGTATCTTCCTTTTGGGGCTTCAGGACCTGCTCTGTCCTGGCCCAGCCTTTCTGGGTCTAGAACTCAATCATAGACCGGTGGCCAAAACTCTACTTTTGCACTGAAAGAAGGTTAGGCAGTCAGGGGGGCCAATCACATTACAGATTTTGAGTATTTGCTCTCTGTGCCCCAACAGCAGCAGCTGCAATTGAGGTAACTCATGTTCGGCCTGACTAATTGTCCCTCCTCTGGGCAGACTTACAACTGGATCAGCTACACTTCTCCCTTCTTCCATTCCACTTTCTGTCCTGTCTCCAAACCCAGCCTTTCTGATTCCTGACCTGCTTCTGCTGTTAACATTGAAGACACAGTTCCTCACCTAAGTAACTCCATTGTACTAATGGACCCAATTTTTTTTCATAAAAATCCTTTCTGTATGTAAGAAACAAAAGCAAAAGCTCCAAAAAGTGTTTATAGGACAAGTATTGGGATGAAAATATTATCTCCTAAAGATCTCACAAAGGTTTGCAGACCTCAAAGATTTTATCCATGAAAACACAGATACTGTAAATTGTATTTAGCAAATCAGTTTTTGGAATGGCCACATCTGTTTCTGGAACAAAGTGAGAAACAGATGTGGAAGCATCAGTGAAACTGAGACAGGAAGCTTGTCAAATGTGAAAACTGAGCAAGCTCTCTGAATCCAGAAATCAGAGCAACAAAAGGGTCATAAATCCAAAGGAGCTCTTGACAAAATCATGCAGTCATTTTAGGGGTGCATTTAGTACCAAGAAATAAGAATGTTATCAATGGACATGATTATAGCAGATGCTAAACAGATCTTAAATAATCTAAACAGATTTTAATAATCTTTTAGGTTCATTATGAATGAGTAATAAAAGAGCAAATTTAATTGAGGGCCCTAAAGACACATGTTTTACATAAGGAAATGTGTTAGATTCGTGCAGCTTCCAAGTCCTCATCTTCTTGGTTGTCAGTGCCCAAAGAAAATGTGGAGATAGTCTCTGTACTGAAGGATGAGGAGTATGGTGCCATCTGTCTCCCAGGGACACTTCTCCCTGACTTCAGGTCCTTTGTCAAAGGTTTGTGGAAGGCTGTGGAAGGAAGTCTCTGAAGTTGAGATTAAGAAAGCACACAGTAAAGAAGCAATTCTGTGGATAAATGAGCCACATGTGCCTCCACTGAGTCACACGGAGTCTCAGGCGTCTGTCCAAATTCAGTATCCCCAAGGACCTACTCTGAAGCTTTTTCCTGTGTTTTTCTCAGAGGTTCATGGAAAACTGTCAGAATTAGTGATTATGTAAAAGTTTCTCTAGAGTCTGAAACCATGGAAGAGGCCTCAATTCCTTTCATGCTCCAGAAAAAGAAAGAAAAAGGAGCAGAAACTGTGCACGTCACTGTATTTCTCTTCCCACAAATGGATGTGGCATAGTGAGAGCTATTTACTGTGGGTATTTCTCTAGCAAACACTCATCCTCGAATACTGAGAAAAAGTTTGCTAGATTCACTTTTACATAGAAATGTACATAGGGATTTCTGGGTCATACAGGAGTTCTATGTTTAATTTCTGGAGGAACTTCCATACTGGTTTCCATAATGGTTGCACCAGTTTACATTCCTACCAGTAGTACACAAGGATTCTGTTTTCTCTACACCCACACCATCACATGTCATCTTTCTTTTTGATGGCTATTTTTGATAATAGCCATCCCAACAGGTACAAGATGACATCTCGATGTAGTTTTGATTTGCATTTCCCTAAAGCTTAGTGATGGTGCACTCCTTTTCATATACATGGTAGCTCTTTGTATGTCTCCTTTGAAAAATACCTATTCAGGTCCTCTGTCCATTTTTTAATTGATTTTTTTCTTTTTTTTGCTATTGAGTTATGTAAGTTCCTTATATATTTTGTTATCAACCCTTCATAAGGTATATGATTTGCAAATATATCCTCCTGTTCCATAGGTTGTCTTATTTATTTTATTCATTGTTTCCTTTGCTGTGCACAAGCTTTTGAGACCCATTTGTTTATTTTTGCTTTGGGTCCTTGTACTTTTGGTGTCATATCCAAAAATTATGGCCAAGACTGAGGGTCGATGAACTTTTTCTCCATGTTTTCTTCCAGGAGTTTTATAGTTTGAGGTCTTACATTTAAGTATTTTTAATCCATTTCAAGTTAACTCTTTATGTATAGAGTACTTTCAACATGTGTTCCAACCTTGATTTTTCCACACCAAGTCTAAGTAAGAGAGGACACTAAGTCTAAGAGTGAAGTTGTTTAGGGCTTACAACATCTTATATCAACATTTTAAAGACTCTATCATCCGGACATAAATGAGATTCACAAAGCTGATCACAAGCAGTTACACCAAGTAAAGGAATTTGGAAAGAAAGTTTGGAGCATTTCAGTAAAACAAGAGAATCTTTATTTGGACACATATGAAGTGTACCTTATTTCTTTACCTTTCAATTTAATTTTCAAAGAAATTAGAGAAAATACAGAGAAAAAAGTTAATATGAAATAGAAGCAATACATAGGAGCAATGAAATCAATAGAAATTATTCTGACTTCAACAAGTAAGCTGCAACAAAGCATTTTTTTAAATCATACCAAAAGGAGTAACCTATTAAGAGGAAATAACAAAATTTGAGAAGAAGTATTAAAGAAGTCTTTGGATTATTTGATAATCCATTAGTGAGGAGGAGGGAACCATACGAACACATTTTTATTTTTTTATTTATTTTATTTTTTCATTTTTTTAAAGGTTTTATTTATTTATTTGACAGAGAGAGAGACAGTGAGAGAGGGAACACAAGCAGGGGGAGTGGGAGAGGGAGAAGCAGGCTTCCCGCTGAGCAGGGAGCCTGATGCGGGGCTCGATCCCAGGACCCTGGGACCATGACCTGAGCCGAAGGCAGACGCTTAACGACTGAGCCACCCAGGCGCCCCAATATGAATACATTTTTAAAAGTTTCAAATTTTTGACTTGACAAAAAAGACATCAACAAAGATGACATAATACTTATAATACCACAGAAATGAGGACATTGGTGACAAACTGATTAATAAATATTATCAATTCAAAAAAAATAAATATAATCAATTCAAATAATATTTATGATTAGTTACTGCACAAGAAAAGTTTTGAACTGTCCACTTGTCCCAGAAAGTAGCGGTATAGAGGTTTTCCCAAATTTGACAACAATCTGAAAAACAGCATTAGCAACGTGGAGTCATGGAGCTGAAACTTTTCTAAGCTATCAGTGAAAACAAAATCAATCATGTTGAATGACATTGAGTTATCCATTTTTCTCTTTTAGAAAAGTAGATTGTTTTCTGGTCTTTTTTTATCAAATCTAGGAGTCCTACGCCATCTCAGTCCTCAGGAAGAGAGAGTACTAGACACAGTCATACTCATCTCAGCAGAGGCCATGACAGCAGTTTGCACCAAGACATCTCAGTCTGGATTTGTTTTCCCAAGCACAACGACTTTGCATCTACCTGGCTAAAAAGACTGGCTAACATGGTGCCTCCTGGAAAGAAGGAAAGATCTACCTCATGCTAAATTCTATTTCAACTACAAGCTACAAAATATTACTTCTCCTGCATTAATAATTTTTAATTCTCTAACTTTACTCCACCTCATACAATAGAAAAAAAACCTACTGGCAGCTTTAAAATAGTAGTTTGTCCCTGGCTCACACTCCAACTATTTTTATGAATATCAATACAAGTAAACATTGCAGTCTGGGCTCAGGAGTGGGTTGGATAATGCTCTTCAGACTTCAGTTTCATTGCACTTTTGGCTAACTTCTGGCGGGGTCTGCATGACTCCATCAAAGGTTTATTCTGTCGTGGTCAGATGTTTTGCATTCACCCAGTAACTGGCAAATATCTGAGTCAACAGGAGCAAAACAGGACTAGCAGAGGAGAGCTGTCTAAAAACAAAACCCTATTGAGTCCCCTCAGCTAGAGCATTTTACAGAGCATTTGCCCTTGGGAGAAATTCACCATGTACAGAGATTGTGCTGTCCCTTGGATTTACCTCACTTTTTATACTGAAGGAAGTGCAAAATGGCTAAGGTCTTTTGGAATGTTAGGCTTATTTCAGATATTCGCCTAAACCATTTGAACTGTTTTCATGATTTCAAAAATATTCACATCAGAATTTGATTTTTCAAGGGGAGAGGGACCTATCTATCTAAGAAAATATTTATTTGGGGAGATTTCTTAATAATGTAAATAGTAATAGGTAACACGCAGAGCATTCATACTGTGCCGGGCACTGTTATAAGCATAATGGATGTATTAAATCACTTGACTGTTATAAAAACTCTATGAGTGGTAACTGTTAATATTTCTATTTTATAGATAAGGCATAGAGAACTTGAGTAACTCACTCAACATCACATAGTAAGTGGCATCAAAGCATAATTTTTTAAAGGTAAAAAACAACTCTTAACTATATGGTGAGAACATATAAATGATGTATTTAATTCATCAATGAGGAATCTGGCAAAATGGCTCAGTGGATTCAAAAAAGAATCTGATAAACAGAGTTTTATAGTCACTCAGGGAAAGCATGAGAAAGCTGACATGTTTGCTAAATTAGAGACAAACTAGTTGTTATATACTTCAACCAAAACAATATATAGGAACAGGTTAAATACAGAAGAAGGTATGGATATCATTCTTCTATTTAGCCAAAAAGTAAAGTACAAAAATGTAAACAATGCCATTCTTCTCACTTAATTTTTTTGTTTAGGAAAATATAGATTTTTAATGTTATTTCTGTTAGCATGTAACCAGCTTCTTGTTCTTGTTCTCCTTCTATTATTATTACTACTTTACATGAACTAATAAATACTTCAAAATTTTCTCACTTTAAATTTATAATAAGATAAATATCCATAGATATACCTACACAAACAAAAGTTATTTGCCTCTGCCATAATTTATTAAAATGTAAAGTGTCCTGAGACCCAACGTTTGAGAGCAGCCCATCTAAGTTGTAAATCAAAGTACATACCCTAGTTAATTAAATAATCCTTGGTTGGGCCTTTTAGACAATGCTTCAGTATAACCCTGAAAAATCATTGTGATCCTTTTGCCTTATTTCTCATAGTTATTATATGTAATAGTTACATAATTATTCTTAGTGGTAATGGATCCAAAATTTGAATCCAGGCAATCTGGCTTTGGAGTCCATGCTCTTAGCCACTAAATCATACTGTACCTAGAGGAAACATGTAAATATCAATGAGTAGAATCATCAAACTAAATATAAAATGCTGATTTCCTGAAAAATATAGAGCAAACAGAAAGGTAAGTTTCAAAAATAGAACAAATCTCACCTAGGCGTTGAACCTTACCATGGAGCCAACGAATCACTTTGGACTCTTTAATTTTTGAAATCTCTGGAATTTTTAAAATCTTATTAAGTAAATCCACTAATAGAACACTAACTGGTGATTCAACCCCAAAGAAAGTAATTCTATTAACATTCAAGTTTTCTCTTTGATGGTAGTGATAGAGTTCTCAGAAATGTTCAAAGGTAGTAGAGGGTTCTGATAAAGAGCATTTTTCCACCCAGAGAACTTCGCTTTAATAGCAGAGAAGAATAGATGCTCAAAGGGAGTAGTATTCATCTGAAGGAGTGTGAAAACTTTTGACCAGTTCTGTGGGGTTGTCTTGTGCTACTGCAATAGGATGGGGACAGATTGGTGGGAGACTAATCCTTCTTGACCTTTTCAATGTTAAGCCTACAACCTAAAACAGGAAAATGAACTGCACTGAACATGTGTTAACATCTGAACACACAGGTCACCAGATTTCTTGGCTTTTTAAGTGGAATTAACATATAGACAACCTTTGGTCATGAAATGGTCTCTTTTTACACAAAGGCAAAGCCAGAGCATTTTGACATTGCAGCCCCTACTCAGATTAGTGAATTCCACACCCCACCCCCTTCCTCCCAGGGGGTGGTCAAAGAAGAAAAGACTTCCTGGAGTCTGTACATTCTCAAGATTATTGAGCTTTGCTAAGAAACAAAAAATATCCGGGATGTTATCAATTTAGTCATCAAAATAAAAACAACAAATTAGAAGTGTTCAATGTGCTGTAATAGGCATTGGAATTAAAGGAATACATTAGAAGACCGAGAAACAGGAACAAATGCATAAAAGCATTTAAAGTATGATAATAGTGGAACTTTAAATCAGTAGGAAAAAGACCTACTATTGAGTAAGGAGTATCAGGGTTGTTGGTTAATACTTTCTTGGAAAAAAATAAGTTATATCCAATAAGCTATATCACAACAAATAATATAAATTGGTTAGGGGTTTAAATGCAAAAGTAATATTTAAGTGAGTATTTATATTCCTGGTATTGGGAAAGTTTTGTAAGCATGAATTCTAAAATATAACCATAAAGCAAGTGCTTGATATAATTGACTTTAATACAGGAAGGAAGGAAGGAAGGGGAGCAAAAAAGAAAATAAAGAAACAAATCAAAGCAAAAAAGAAACAAGTTTTAGACCAAACTGAAAAAGTGTTGGTATATTTTGTGTTATAACACAATTACAACAAAGTGTTACTCTTATTAATATAAAGAGAATTCTTTCAAGTCAAATGAAAGACAAACAATAGAAATGGACATAAATAATAGAAATGAACAAAGGGTATAAAGAGATTATTAACAAAACAAATGACCAGTGAGCAAAGAAATGCAAAGAAATGCAAATTAAAATAAGAGATAACTAATTTTTTCTTTTACAATGGCAAAGATTTTTTTATTTTAAGAACATGATCCTAGGGGCACCTGGATGGCTCAGTTGTTAAGTGTCTTCCTTCGGCTCAAGTCATGATCCCAGGGTCCTGGAATCGAGCCCCGCATCGGGCTCCCTGCTCAGCAGGAGGCCTGCTTCTCCCTCTCCCACTCCCCCTGCTTGTGTTCCCTCTCTCACTGTGTCTCTCTCTGTCAAATAAATAAATAAAATCTTAAAAAAAAGAGAACATAATCCTAAATTTTGAAGAGAGTATGAAGAAAAGTCCATGCTTTTATATACTGGGAAGCATATAAATTGCACAGCCATTCTGTAAGGAAATTTATCAGTACATATTAAAGCCTTTAGAAAGAATATAGCCTTTAACTGAGCAAATCTACTTGCAGGATTTTAAACTATGAAAATTCATTAATATGCTTACAAAGAGTTTGGAGGAAAAAAATCTATAATTTAAAAATCCTTCAATGGGGGATTGGTTACATGAATTTGATATTCAAAATATATTTTATATGAGAAAAGTAAATTCAAAATGGTACACACAGTATGGTCCTAATTTGGGGAAAATATGCATGTAAATCTAAAAAGCCATACCCTAAAATATTAAGTAGTTATTTGAGTACTGAAACTTTAGTGATTATTTTCTTTTTGCCTATAATTATTTTATAATTTTTGTTCAATGACTAGGTGCTACTTATGTTATTTTAAAACATATTAAAGGCTGACAGGTTTTAGCTTCAATAGTAATTTTTAAAAATAAACTTTAGGGAAATTTTAGATTTACAAAAAAATTATAAAGGTAATCTGTACAGAGTTCCCATATACCTCACACTCAGGTTTCTTTATTGTTAAACATCTTACATTACTATGGTACATTTGTTACAGTTAATGAACCAACATTGACCCGATACTACCAAAATCCATACTTTATTCAAATTTCCTTAGTTTTCATGTAGTGTCCTTTTTCTGTTCCAGGATCCTATCTAGTACGCCACATTACATTTAGTCTTCATGTCTCCTTAGGCTCCCCTTGGCTGTGGATCTCTCAGACTTGCCTTATTATTATTTTTTTTACTTGCCTTGTTTTTAATGACCTTGACAGTTTTGAGAAGTAGTGATCAGGTAATTTTTAGAACATCCCTTATTTGGGGTTTGTCTGCTATTTTTCTCATGATTCAACCAGAGTTACAGATTCTGGGAAGTAAGAGCACAGAGGTAAAGTCTCATTCACATCTTATCATGTTGACGATGCATACTATCAACATGACTCATGGTCAATATTCACCTTGACCTCCTGTCTGAGGTAGTGTTTGCTAGATTTCATCACTCTAAAGTTACCCTCTTTTCCCCCTTTCTAGAGTCTTTGGAAGGAAGTGGGGGTTGTGCTCCACCTCTATGAGAGTGCAATATCTACATAAGCTATTTGGAATTCTTCTGAATGGGAGATTTGTCTTTTTTTTTCTTCATCTATTTAGTCATTTATTTATATCAGTATTAACTCACAGACATTTATTCTATCCTTTGTGTTATAATCCAAAGCTACTTAATATTTTTTGCTCAAATTATTCCAGTTTTGGTCTTTGCGAGGTCTTTCAGTTGGCTGTTTTGCCTCTTTGACATACTGAGAGAGAGAGAGAGAGAGAGAAAGAGAGAGTGTGTATGAGCACTTTCTTACTTTCTGGCATAGCAGGATGCTCCAGGCTCATTTTGTATATTTTCTGCCCCAGTTCTATAACCGGACATTTTTTTCAAGGAGCCCTGGTTCCTTTTATTGGAAAATGGTATTAGAAACCAAGAAGAAGATAACAGGAGAGGAAGAAAAGGGGAGTATGTCAGAGGGGGAGACAAACCATGAGAGATGATGGACTCTGAAAAACAAACTGAGGGTTCTAGAGGGGAGGGGGGTAGGGGGATAGGTTAGCCTGGTGATGGGCATTGAGGAGGGCACGTTCTGCATGGAGCACTGGGTGTTATGAACAAACAATGAATCATGGAACACTGCACCAAAAACTAATGATGTAATATATGGTGATTAACATAACAATAAAAAAATTAAAAAAAATAAAATAAAAATACATTGCAGGAGCAGGAAGAAGAAACTAAAAAAAAAAAAAAAAAAAAAGAAACCAAGATGTAAGTGTTAGGTATGCTTGTTGCTACTGGAGTGTTACTGCTTGTAAGCCATTTCAGCTGACAGAACAAGGAAATACATTTGTGCTAACTGCTGCATATACCCAGATCTATAAATATCTTTTTCTGTAACCATGTATATCTATCTTAAGCTAAACATGAGCTCATACTGATGTCTCCAAATCTAACCAATGCCACCACCTGGATCATTCTAGCCTCCTCTACTATCTAATCTATAATATTGTACTCCAGCCCTGAGAAACCTGGCTCCTGCCATCCACCATCCAATTATTGAATTGCTCAATTTCATTTTATAAGTATAGTGGTTTTAGAATTGTTAACTTGTACTTCTACAAGAAACAACTTTATCAACTATGACACTTATGTACCGTTTGTCTTGCTTTTATTCCAATAGAGTCTACCCCCATTTCCAAACCTACTTAGGTTAGCACCTTTTTCTTCTACCCATCGGTGACACCAATTCATAATATAGTTAGATTCATTTTTCACCTCTCATGTAAATGATTTTTTATTCACAAGCATTAAGACTCACTTGATGTGCTGTAAAATCTATGAGTTTTGATAAATGCAACAAATAATCTGTTAACAATCTCTCGACTTTGTCTTTTCCAGGTTTACTCAGGTTATCTATTTCCCCTTGTATGAGTTTTGACCAAGGAATTGGTCCACTTCATCTAGGTTATTTGGTGTGTTTAAAGCTATAAAATGTCCACTAAACATCGCTTTTCCTGTGCTCTACAAATTTTGATAACTTGTATCTTCAGTTTCATTTAACTAAAAATATTTCAGAATTTATTCTGAGATTTCTCCTTTGAGCCATCTGCTATTTAAAAGTATATTGCTTAATTTCCAAATATTTTAGAATTTTCCATCTTTCTGTTATTGATTTCTATCTTAATACCATTTTTTTTATGATTTCTATTCTTTTAAATATGTTAAGGTGTGTTCACTGGCTCAGAATGTAGTCTTGGCAAATATTTCAAGTGGACTTGAGGGAAATGTGTATTCTGCCTCTATTGGATGTAGTATTCCATAAATGCCAATCGCATCAAGTTGGTTGACAGTGCTGTTCTAGTCAACTATATAGTTATTTATTTTTTGCTTGCTCGATAAATCAATTACTGACAGAAGGGTGTTTAAGGTTCTATTTAAAAAAGTGGATTTGTCTATTTCTCCATTTAGTCCTATAAATTTCTGCCTCATGTATTTTGGCACTCTTTTGTTAGGTGCATACATGCTTAGAGTTGCTATGTGTTCTTGGATATTATCATCATGTAATGTCCCTTCTTATCCCTGAAAATGTCCTTGGCCTGAAGTCAGCTTTGTGTAAAAATAGTAGACTACTATTTCAGATTTCTTTTACTTCCTTCATATTTCTTTTATTTATTGTTTGTATGCTATATCTTTATTCATTCGTATCTGAGTCATACCCACTCCTTTCTTTGTCTTTAATTTTCTACAGTCTAATTAAGATATGCTTATGTATGTCTTCATCTTGCTTGTTTCTAAGATTCTTGGATCTGTGAATCTGTGGTTTGGTATCTGCCATTAATTTTGGAAAATCCTTATCCATTAATAATTCAAGTATTTTTCTTTTACTCCATTCTTCTTCTCCTTCTGGTACTCGAATTATGCACGTTTTACTCCCTTTGTGATTTTCCACTCAAAATGAATATTTGAATGTTTTGATTTTTTTCTGTTCTTTTTTCTTTTTGTATTCTAGCTTGAAAAGTTTCTATTGACCTATCTTCAAGCTTACCATTTCTTTCATCAGCCATGTCAAGTCTACTGATATGCCCATTAAAGACATTTGCCATTTCTGTTACAGGGTTTTTTATTCTTAGTATTTTCTTTTGATACTTTCTTTGAGCTTCCATCCCTCTGTTTATAATACCTAACTGTTTTTATATGTTGTCTACTTTTTCCATTAGAGCCTTTAACATATTAATCACAGTTATTTTAAATTCCATCTATTAGTTCAAATCTTTGTTTTATACATTAGTCTGGTTCTAATTGCTACTTTGTCCCTTCAGAATGTTTTTCTTGCTTTTGGCATGCTTTGTCATTATTTGTTGAAAGCTAAACATGTTCCAGGTAGTAGGAAATTATTAAATAGGCCTTTATTATTATTTTTAAAGATTTTATTTATTTGAGAGAGAGAGAGAGAGAGAGAGAGCACTAGTCGGGGGGAGGGGCAGAGGGACAAGCAAACTCCCCACTGAGTGGGGAGCCGGTCACAGTGCTCAATGCCAGGACCCTGAGATTATGCCCTGAGCCAAAGTCGGATGCTTAACTGATTGAGCCACCCAGGTGCCCCTTAAATAGGCCTTTAATGTGAGGTTTTGTGTTAATCTGGTTAGAAGTTGGAATGGGTCTGATGTTGGCTGTAGCTATAGGTGGCAGAGGCTTCAAATTTCTTTAGGATGCTTGTGTTGGTTTCCTCCATCAACTATGGCCTTCCCTAAGTAATTCAGTTCAAAGAAAGTCTGCCTTACAGCCTTTCAACTATAACCCAGTGTAATTACACCAGAACCTTGTCGATGTGGTGGTAAGTTTTGGGGAAGGGGAATGTTCTATAAGCTTCCAATTAAATGTCAGTCTTTTTAGTGGACCTGTGTCTCTGGACTCTGACCTTCACAGTTGTTGCTGTTGTTGTTGTATAACCCTACCACCTGTATTCACTTTCCTACTTCCGTAGCTGCATCATTCACAATCTATTTCCTTGAAGGAAAGAGTTCATGACCCTGTTCCATTGACTATTTCTTGACTATGTTCCATTCCTCCCTTGGTGAGACAGGAGGGCTGGTAAGGAATGGAGTTGGGAGGAATGTCCTTCCCATGGGGGATAAGGCCCTGAAAAATTCTCTTCCCTGGAGAGTAAGACTTTGTTATGGAGAAAGCTCTGGTTGTATTTCACAATAATTACTCTTCCTTTCTGCTTGTCAGAGCCATGAGATCTTAGCTTTTCACCATGAGAAGCTAGTATGGTTCTAAGAGTTAAAGTCCTTAAAAGTATAGGGCTCCCTCATAGGACAGCCCCAAGAAGCTTCTCAATTTCAGAGTAGTCCATACTCAGGCTTCAGCAATTCATCAGAATTACCACTTCAGTGTCTTATCAGTTCATGAACTCTAGCTTTTTCTGTTCCGAAGTCAGCTGATCTCAGCTATTATTCTCCCCATGTGCCTGTTTTTCTCAATTGCAGGGTGTTGATTTGCCCTGAAACTTCAGTTTTCTGATGGGTCCAAGAAAAAATTATTGATTTTTAATAAGCCTTTTCTTTTTCTTGTTGTAAGGGTGGGAGTGACCATTTCCATGCCCTTTACATTTCAGAGCTGAAACCGGAAGTCTCTAAGAATAATTTTTAAAAATTTTATTCATAGCTAGCTTTTTATAAAGTGAATAAAACTTGAATTACAGCTTCTTATTTCCAAATAATATTTGCTATCCTTTCTTTAAAAATAATTGGATGCCATTTCAATATACTTAGTAGTTGGTTGATATAAACCAAAATACCTCAGTATCAGAGATCTATAATGATGAGGTAGAGAAGTTTCATGCTGTAGCTTTGAATTTTTGTTTCCCCCTTCCTACCTCTGTGTAAATTATAATGATGATGATGATGATAAAATCTAAACCAAATGACTTGTCAATAGTCTTCTGAATAACAACTCCACCCAGCCAATTCTATTAGGCATGCCCAGAACTAGCAGTTAGCTCCTCAAGGATCCATTGAGGACTCCATAGACACTGGAGATGTACGAGGTGGAGCTGAAGAGGCAGGCTGTCTCTGAAAGATTTCCTTCTTCTTGAAGAATAAATATGGGATTAAGCCTCTTGGTCAGCTTGCTTGGGAATCCACATTCTCTCCTTTGCTGAAAAATATCAAATCAGTAAATGCTTTCTCACTAAAGAGTTGGAGTAAGGGTTGAATGGGAGGGAAAGAGAAGTAAAGAGCATTCTGGCATTTACCCACTCCACAAAGGGCTCTGTTGTTGGAGCTCCATATTCAGACACTAATGAGTCTTCGCAATTGAATAGCCTTGGCCATCTTTATCCTTTCCTTTGTGTCTGTCCAGAAAGACAGTTGGAAAGCTCCCTCACAGCCACCACCACCACCACCCCAAAAACGACAGTTCCTCTGTGAGAAGGAATAAGCATCATTGGCCACTGTAACCATTACCTGTGGGCTCCCATCCCACAGTCCCTGGAAAAAACACAAAAATAAATATTATTTCCAGACATATAAGAATTAATTTTTAAAAAAGCATGCCATTTATTAGTTCTTGGGATCTTATTTAGTCCAATAAGATGGGGAGTTTTAGGTTTTATTTTTTCTTTTTGTTTCTTTTGTCCCGCTTTTCCTTGTTCTTCAACTAATACCAGGATAATCCAGAAAATCAGGAAGTTGGTTTTTTATTAGAGATTGAATTTATACAGTTATTTTACTCTTTTTTTCTGTGAAACTTTCAAAACATTAAGCTAATTAGTATCAATTACGTGGGATAACCAAGAGGATAAATATAATTCTATCAAGGTATTTTCTGGTATTGCCTAAAATGTGAAAGCAATTTAAAATGAATGTATCTATTTCTTTCCCTTCACTTTGCTCTGTTGTTATGTTGTGATATTCCTTTAGGAATGTGAAATTCCTGACATTTTCCAGGGATCACATAGCCTTCAGATGTTGCTTTGGAGTCTCCACTCTGCTTGCACTGTTATAAATATCTTGTGCAGTGAACATTGCATATTTTCCACATTTTGGTTATCACTTTTAACAAAAGTATCTTTAATGAGGAAATGTGGATTTTTTTCTCTCCCAATTTATGTGTGTGTGTGCGTATGACAGGGAAAGAAATTAGAGGTTAGACATCCCTGCCTTGAATATTTATTATAATGAAGTTATGACTGTGTATGTTTGGCACACATGAGTAGTATTCATGCTGAATAAGAGGCTATACAAATTATAGTTTTGCATAAATGAATAATTTCATATATGTTGATAATTCATGCACTGTCAAGTGATCCAAAAGAACATTGATGCTTTCCAAGTTTTTTTTTTTCCTCCCTTTGCTAAAAGGGACATGACTAGATACTTTCTTTGATAGGAGAGGCGAATAGAACAAATGCCCCTCCTCACCAGCTTCCTACAACTTGACAGACTGTAGAGTTGACCTTCAATGTGTGCCTGCTTCATGTGTCTCAGCAGACCAGAATGCCAACTGTTATTTCTTCTTCTCCCCAAGGAACGACTGGTAAATGTTACCCAGATGAAGGTAGACAAAATCCTATTAAATGTGGTCTTTAGCTAATTGTGCCAGGCATTATGATGCTTTAGCAAGAGGCAGCATTATTCATGGCTTCCTGTAGTAATTTCTCCTCCAGGGCTCATCAAACTGGACTTCTCTGCAAGACGGAAACTCAGAAAGTTATCAGCTTAATGGCTATTGACTCAGAAAGAGAAGCAAATCTTTTATATCATATTAATGTCTTCCTCTTTAAAAACTCAGTATTTGGTAACAAATTTTTATATACAATGACTATTTCATGGTTTATTTGTCAGAAGTTCCAATTTGAGATCAGGCTGATTTGGGGACAGGTCTTTGCATGTCTGATTAACTGCAAGCATGGACCAAACAGAAGCTGTGAGCTGAGGAGCTGGAGGAACTTCCCAGAGAATAGCAATATATTGAGAGAAAATGGAGTTAGGCCCTGAGGCACTGAGTCAGCTACAAAGTCATATTTGGGATTCTGAGCACAGCATGATGGCTCCTCTGCAAATCTGTGCATAGCCTAACGCAATAGTTGCATGTGTGTGTCTTAGGAATAAACATGGGAAAACAAAACAACTCAAAACTGAGGGAGCTCTTTCACCAAATTCTAAAATATACTGGAATGCAAGTAGTGCTGATTTGAGTATTTAATAGAATAGGACATAGAATGGGAAAAAAAAAAAGCCATTATACACCATCACAAAACACTGTTATTCAGTTTTAGATTTTTTTTTTTTGAGGGCATTAAGAAATGGAATATCGACTGCACTTTAGCAAGTATTCGTATTTGTGAGCACTCATAAGACGCCCTTAAGGACACCAAAAAATATATACAAGGAATTTTACAGAGATCTAGAGTTCTCATGTTAGCAAAGATAGTGCCAATTGAATTATTACTGTGAATGTGATTTCATTAATTCCTACAGGATGGAGAGCACTGAAAAAAGGCAGGCTATAATTTTATATCTGAGCTATTCCTAATCATACCCTTTAATCTCAATGCCTCCTTCAATGTTTCCCATAGGCTGAGGGAAATCAACCTGTGTGCCTATGTTTGAAACAAGATTATTTCTTAGCCCTGATTATATATAAGCTGGAAACACAATAACACAGATGGTAAAACATGAACTGAGGACAGGAAGCACAAAAGATTAGGGAAGATATGTAATACATTTTAAAACAATGTATTTTTCTTAAGTTGATCTATTTGGTTTGGAGTATCCTATGATATTTCAGAATTATGTTCACTATTCTTAATATAAATTGTGTCCAGATAAGCAAAATAGGAGAGTTTCTAAAGAAGGATTTAAGCATCATTTTCAAATTCCCTGACTCTCTAAGAATTTAATCACCTAATGAATCAATTAGCAAATAGTTATTATGTACCTATCAAGTACCCAGTCCTGCCCTTCCATGTTCCATTAAATGATAATACTGGTTCCTCCTTCAGTTCTGCTTTTATCTTTCAGCTCTGCAGTGACTTGTATAAGATGTCTGGGCACAATGTAACCACCTGTGATTGAATTTCTGGCTTCGGTGTTCTGTTTTTGTTGTGTTGTTTTTTCACAACTCAAAAATTAAAGGCAGATTCCCGTGGATGGAAATATTTAGAAAACTGCTACAAACGTAGGTAGTTCCCAAAAGGCAAAGCTTTTATCTCATACTTTTAGTTAGGGTCCCAAATGCTCATAGACTCTTTCTAGGAGCACATGAGTAAATATTATTTGTACAACCCAGTTAAATACTTGACTCCCATGAATGGGTTTAATTCTTCCTCAGATTTCCAGGGAGAGGCTCTTGAAGGGCCTTCTTATAGATTAAAATGAATTACACTTGTTTTACTTGCTATATTGGGGTATCTTGCTACAGTGAGAGAAAGATTGGGAAAATATAAAGTTTGTTTCATGGGCCTGGAATTTAGGGCCACCTAGTAGCACTCTGCTCCCAATACAGAAATTGGCTTAAAAATGACGCCAATGTCCTCTCTATTCCTTCTCCCCATCTTAGGCAATCTTATAGTAAAGGACAAGGAGAAGAGAGACAAATATGCATTCTCCCAGCTTAACCCATGGAAAGGTAGGCTGTTCTCACATTTAACTTGCTTGTATAATTTCCAGGCCACAGTTCCAGGAAGGGTCTCCATCCTGCCATGGAATGGTTAATGTATTTAAATCCATTTTCCTATTAATAATATTTCATTTTACCAGGTTTGCTGCTTGAAACTTGTTTGCTCTGAGTTGAAGGATTGAGTTTAAACGCATTCAAGGTTTATCTGTGGTACATTTCTTGTTCACAAAGCCAAAGAGCACACAAGAGGTAAAACAGCATTTTGGCCAAGTCTCCACAACAAAAATACATAAAGGTTTATTGTAGCAACTGACTTACTTGGGCCAAAGAACCAGACTTTAGTGCTAATTTTAAGTGCTGTAGACATATTTTTTTTTTCCCCTCACTAACAATTAACACTTATTCCAATATATGCTTTCCTGGATTAAACATGTGAATGGGCATGACTGTTTCTTTTCAACTGGCAGCTGTAATGCCATTTAAAAACCTAACAAGTTTTTCTAATACCACTTCCAGTCTTACAGTTACCAGCTGGGTCTTTAACTGGAGCTTGAACCCAGTATTTAGTTTAAATTGGGGTATCTATCAAACTTGAACATCGGAGTGCACGTGTTCCTTTCTTATGAAAAGTCCTGAGGCCTTTGGCCCCATCTGTGCTTGTGGGACTGCTGTCTGAAATGTCAGTGGAATGAAATATTCGAAGGGCATCTTTGTCCATCATTCTGCAGAGAATAATACTCTGAGTAATGTACGGGTATCCTTTACATCAACAGCTTTGCCTTTTGAGCCCAAAATATTTATTTAAGTGTTGGACTGGCTGAACAGTTGAGGCTCGGAGACCAGTTCTATTGGGATTAAACAACCAGTGAAAGAGTTCAGAGAAGAGGAAAGGGAATATAAAGAGTGAAAACTATCTTATGAGAGAGAGAGAGAATGGCATTAATTAAAGATCAGCTTGCATTTAAGATGACACTATTTTTTAAATCCATCTGTACACTACCCTTTCTGGTATAGTTCTCAGGTTGTATTGTCTATTAGGTTCATATTTGTTGAGCCTGTAGGTTTCAATCATCTATAAGTTGCTAGAAGTAACTTTTCAGTGGAATAGTATCTGGTTTGTATTTTAATTTCCAACAACTTAAGATCTGAGAAAGTTAGGATATATTCTTTGATTTTTTCAATACAGATCTAATGAAATCGATAAGAAAAATTTGACTCTGATAATTACAGATTTTGATGCATCATGAAAGGGCTGAGTCTAGCTCTGGAGTCAGACTCTGCGACCTGAATCCTGTTTCTGCCACATGGACTGGCTCTGTAAGTCTGAACAAGTCACTCCATCTCCATTTGCTTCAGTTCTCTTATGTGTGACATGGGGAAAATAACTGTACCTACCCCAGAGTATGTATATGAAGATCAAAAGACTTCATATATTAAAACCCCTCATATAGCATCTGGTATAATACTAAGTGCTTCCTAAATATCAGTCACTGTTATTGTCATTTCCAGTTATGAAATGTGATGATTCTCTCATCTTTAGAGTAACCTGTGCTGAACTGGTTGGACCTGTAGGACCTGATACATCAGCAGATGAAGGAAGGTAAGAGAAAAAAATGGGGAGCTAAAACACAAAGCAATAGAAAGTAGAGTTGAGACTACATCTTGGGTGCCAAAGTAAATTAACTCATTTAGGCAAATATCCTGATAATTAAGCTCAATGTATCCTTTCATTGAAACTGAAAATTCGTTGAACTTTAGGCAAAGGTGTAGGCATCCCTGCTTTCAATACATCCATAGGAATACGCATATAGAAACATACAGGAGGGAGGCAGACTGGGAGTTTCTCAGTGAATCAATGCTGTATTTTATTTCATAATTAGAGGCATAGCAGATCACCAGAAGGATCTTATAGAAGCAATAAAATATTTTCATGTGAAATAATTCAGTGATGAAGTCATTGGCTCTGTCCTGTACTAAACTGACTTTGGGCAAGAGTTTTAAAAGAACTGTAGAAGGATTGATAAGCTAAAGAATGTATTAACATACAGTTAATTGAGTTGCAAGGGTAATGGAGATGGTCCTGTTGTCTTTATTCCTTCCTGCTGACCACTCCTTTGTGTTTCCTTCACTACTTTCTTTCCACTGTTTCTTTCTGTGCAGGCCTTTCAGGAAGTTCCTGACCCACTTCTGCCTGTACATTCTATTTCAGTAATCCAACCCACACTCACAGGTTTATTATCAATAATGGCTCTCCTAAAATCTAGGTGTGAATGGGCAATTACCTGATGGATCTAGACCTTCCTTATGAAGCAACGGCATTTTATTTTCATAAAAGCTAATATCCAAATACACTAGCTTTCCTGCAAACCAGAATCTTTGTCTCAAGTACCTATTTCTTCCCATTTAAATAGCAACCAGGCTGGTTGCCTTAGGAACTAAATGTGCCCTTTGATTCTTTACTTTTCTTCCCTTTCCTCATTTGATCCATTGTCTAACCTATAGAATTTTCCTCCATAATATCTTCTCCTCACCCCTCCTTTTCCATTCAAATGTCATCGTTCTAATATAGGTTTTTATGGATACATTTGTTAATAGCTGTGCCTCCTGAACAAGCTGCAGGGAGAGAGCTGATATGATATTTGATTCAGTTTTGGTAGCCTCTTAATGTATTACCTGTTCCCAATCTTATCACTATCACATTCATATTCTTGTGGCAGTTGCAAGAACTGCCCCATTCATGGTGGTTAAAATAATGTCCTTTCTTTGTTTGGAACCTTTAATAACTCCCTGTTGTTTGTCTTAGAAGTCCTAAATCTGTTAACAAATATCATGTATTGATATTGCATGCTCACTCCAGTGATATATGCCCATGTATGATTATAGGGAGGGAACTATAAATCCTTCCCTTTTCTTTCCCACTCAAGAAAACATGGCCAAATGCAAATCAGGGGTAGGACTCCCTATACACCCTCTCCCAGCAAAATAACAATTTAACTGATGGAAGTTAAAAAAAGAAATCATTAAAAGTCTCAAGAAATTTTCCTAAGGGCATACAGCATGTGGAGAAATATTCATTCAAGAAAAATCTACTAAACGTTAGAACAGCAAGAATCCATGGTATTTGAGATGTAATTCACTCCATTACCCTCCAACAACCTCCTCCCCCCACCCCTCATCCCAGCTCTGTGATAGGGAAGAAATAAGACAGAACTCCTTCTCTAGATAGTGTGGTCAAGAGAGAGAGGCTCCTTCTCCCTCCAGCTCCTAGTGTAGGGCTATAGTTTCACCATGGGAGGGGCAAACTGCTGATATTTCTCATCCCCCACCCCGCACCCTTCACTCCCATTGCAGGAGCTCTATTCTTTTTTATTTATTTTATTTATTTATTTATTTATTTATTTATTTATTTATTTATTTATGCAGGAGCTCTATTCTTGACAAGCACAGCCAACTGGACAAGGTTTTTCTTGCCCTACCCAGCCCTGACTTGTAGATCTATCTATCCTAGGCATGGCAGACTGGAGAATACTGGGCTCCTGATTGTCCCTGTCCTGACTCCCTTATAGGATGGAAGTTCCATGCCTAAGGCTAACCAATATAATCAAGGGCTGCCACCCCCTTCCATGCAGAATCGCAAAGCAGGATGTCACTCTTGAAAAACCAATCTCCATTCCCAGCTCCAGGAAACGAATGCCAGATTTCTGTACAAGAGGAAGAAGTCAGGCCATAAAGGCAGAGTTTCACAGCTTTGCCTTTAGGGAATGACTTTATTTGGGATAAAACCAGAACTCCATTCTTAAGGTCATTGTCTAAAACAATAGAGATTTTTGTGGAGAAAAATTTAAAGGTTAGTTGATCTGATAAATGCAAAATGTCAGAGCAACCAGAAGTTTAACGGAGGGAGTCAGGTGAAGACACAGTCAAGAACAACCTTTCTAGGATCACGGACAACTCTGTAGGCTGTGCCCTGGCACTAGGCTGCCCCTATTCAAGGTCAATGAGATAAAGATATGAGGTCCACTTAAAAGCATTCCCCCAAGTCGTCCCCCAAGACACCACAAGGCAGAAGCTTCACCGACACAACATACTTAAATGGAACATCTGACAAAATCCTGACTGAACAATAAGCTACTCTCGCCCAGGAGTGACTCCTAGAATGTGACCTTAAAAATACTATCACAGCCTGATAAAGGCCATCTATGAAAAACCCACAGCTAACATTATACTAAATTGTGAAACACTAAATGTTTTCCCCTTCAGATCAGGAACAAGATAAGGGTATCCAGTTTTAGCACTTCTTTTTAGTATTGTACTAAATTTCTAGATTGGGAAAAAGTAAATCTATTCCTATTTGCAGATGACATGAAATCCTAAAGAATCTACACCCTCTCCAAAAACAAAAACAAAAACAAAAACTGTAAGAGCTAGTAAACAAGTTCAGCAAAATTGCAGAACATAAGATCGATATACAAAAATCAATTCTATTTCAATACACTAGCACTAACATTCTGAAAACAAAATTAAAAAGATTCTTTTTGCAAGGTAAGGACTACTAGTTGTCTCATTTTACAGAGGAGATCCCTGAGATTGAGAGAGCCATGGTGGCTGCTATCTATGCTGCTGAGGGAATTGACTCTTGACTGTTATGTTACTGTCTCCTCATGGCTCAACCCAACTTTCGTTGGAGTCATTCTTTGAAATGTGCCCTGTGGTTTTGGCACATTTTCTTAACATGCCCTGTTTATTTCTTCCATATGGCTGTTTTCATTTTAATACCACACGGTTTGTAATCTTAGAGGATGGCTCATGTTTGCTTTTTTGCTTTACTCTAATAGGTCAGGGTTCTGATAACCACCACTCAGTTCTCCCGGTGGGGGAATAATCAAGGAGCCTTGGGAGAAACAGGCGTGCTTACCATTGGCCTCTGAGGCCTTGGCTGCTTCCTGTGTGATGAGGAGTGAAGGCTGGGTTTGATAATAAAGAGTCTTTTTTGTGTTCGCTCATTATTTATGCCACATCTGCCTCTCAGCATTTGTGTCAATGAGTCACTATAATTACAGCCATTGGATAATTTCCTTCGTTTTGCACACATTCCCAACTGTGTGAGTGCCACATCAGAGAAAACCAGCCTTCACACCCTTACAGCACCAGCAGGCAGCAAGGTCCACTCTTCCTGTCTACATGGTGATTAGCCAAGTCAGACGAGATGCTTCTATGCCTCTCATCTTAACGGAAAGTGAGACCGTGGAGCTCGTGGACTGTGAGGTCACAAGGGATAGAAACTCTTTTTTTCTATATAAAAGCCAAAACTTTCACTCAGAATGTTGCTTTAAGATGATTTACAGAATCATCAGCTAAGCTGTCCCCAGAAGTAGGGTGGGAGTGAACTGGGAAACTCACACCACATTCTCATCTCTCTCGCCCAAACAAAAGAGTAACTCCCTGACCATCTAGCAAAATGTTAATAGCCAAATATCTGGTTTAATTAAATATGACAGGAATTCCTGAAAGAGAAAAAAGTTAAACAAAAAAGTGTCCTGAATGTGAGGAAAGTTCTGTGTATGTTTTCAGCTCATTCATAGCATTACTGCCTAGTCACTAGGATGGATTGGAAAAGGTGGGCCTGGAGCAAAAGTTCCACTTTGCCATATGACAGCATCGAACTTGTGATTCTACTACATTATAAGAAAAAAAAAAGACCTTGCACATGATGGTTTTCTTTTCTGATTAATGCCATGAGTGTTCAGTGACTGAAGCACCATGTGTAGTTTCTATTTGTGACTCACTAGGTGAATTGAGGGACATTGTGAATGAGCTCTTATTTAATGGTGTTTTATGTTTTTTTAAGGAAAATACAAATTCCCATTTGTACCCAGGGCACTGTATTAAAGCAAAGACTGCAAAAAACAAACAGGGACACAAAGAAGTGGGGAGGGAGGAAAATGTTAGATATTTTCTAAGATAACAGAGAAAATGCTTTCCTTGTTGCTACTGCATCAGCAACGTTTGCCTTCCTACCTCTAAGTCGGGCAGGCTGGCTGTCCATGTAATTTAAGATCACATAAAAACTAACTGACCGTAAGTGTTCATCCTTCACTTCCATTCTGTCTTAGATCCATAAGGTTAAGGCATTGCCTCGAGAATGTCATTGTGAAAATTTCTACACTTCCATTAATATGGATAACTTCTGTGATTTTCTAGCTTTTCTTTTTTCCAAAGCAGGGTATTTTCTCAAAAGAAAGTTTGTGGAAGAACTCTAATATTACAAAATACAGAGAAATGGAGATGCTCTGTTTGAAAAGGAAAAATCAGACTGGACTGGAGTGCTCCCAGTTACACTGAAGAAATACTTGCCAGCAATGACCCTGAGACCTGTCCATGAACTTTACAAGTCTATGGAATGTTCTTCGGGAAACACTCAATTCATGATCGATTAAAAGAGGACATCTGAGCCCTGTGAGAATGCAGACTGATTGGTTATCTTGTGGTAGAGCGAGAATCAGGAAATCCTTATGGAGGAAAGAAGGATGAGCAGTGGAAGCTGATGTCAATGGGGCAGTTCTCAGTGGGCCCTCCACTGGGACAATTGGAGTTGGCATTCAACCACCAGTGCAAAGGTTAGCAGTGGCATTTCACTTAATGTCATAGGAATCCTTTAATGTATCCAACTCTTAATGTCATGTCCAAGTTTGGGATATCAAAGATCTCTGGCATACATGTGATCATCTTCCCAGGGTTCCATGTGGCCTTTTATGATGTGCCATGCTTGGAGAAATTGATGAAGTGACACGAAGAGCCTACCCACCAGGGAGTGTATTATAGAGCAGTTTGAATGTGAGCTTATCCCAGTGTCGGGATATGCCTCCCTCACAGAAAGGGAGAAAAGCAAGAGAGGTATGAGACTTTAGGTCATATCTAGACAACTTTTTGTTTGATTGAGGTAAGACTAAAACCTCAGGAAGAGTTCTCAAAACCCTGAGCAACTCAAAGCAGAAGACTGAAGTCTACAGACCAGTCTTTATTTGTTAAGTGAAGGGTATCAGTAAACACTTATAAATTACCAGTAAATGAAAACAGTGAACAAATAATTTTTTCTCTCTTTCAACATTGGTTTGGCTTTTCTTGTTGGAAGCTGATAAAAGCTTTCTTGTGATCATCCTGTTTTAGGAAGAATTATTTTTCATGGTTAAAAAAACAAAAAAAAACTGTTTAACTGGGGCAGTGTTGACAAGAATTGCTTCAAGCAATTTTATATAATAGAATTTCACAGTAAAAAATTAACTACAAACCACCAACCTAGCCCATTGTCTTTCTCAATACTACAATTTTGCTACTGAAAAAGAGGGTTTGCTATTCAAGAATGCAAAAGTATGATTCAAGAATCAAGCCTTTTCATCTCTCATGGGATATTGTCCTTTATCAGAGCATGCTTGGTGGATAAATATGTAAATTATTATGCAAAGCAGGATGGAGTAATTCAAATTGACAGTTGCCCTATTTTTTTAAAAATATTAAAATGTGAAAGCCTTGAAAATGTGTCTGCTGACAACAAAGGAAGTTCTTGTTAAGATCAACATTATTTGGTATCATTTTCATATATTTTTCAAATAGATGAATTCTTTCTTCTTTACTTTCTATTTTGAATTTTTCCTCATCAGTGTATTTGATAAAGGTAGTTTCAGTGGGAAAATTTAAATTATATATGTATATTTCGTATATTTACATATTATATAATTATATATATATTTATCAGAGAAAATAGAGATTATTTTCTTTACTATTTTTCTATTCTCCTCTAAAGCTACTTTATTGGGCCTTTAATAAAGAACATCTACAGCTAGAAATTATTTACAAAAAAATTAATTGCTGTATTTGAGAGAGCACACCATTACAATTTGCTATTGAGCTGCTACCAACTCAGCCCATTTTCATACTAGTACTCATTGGCTGTGCCTTTCCTTCCACGACAACAGATGAGGTGACCCTATTCTTACCCACAATATACCCTCCACTGAAGCTCTGGATTCTTTTGTCTCATGACTTCTCTTGGTCTTTGCTTTGCCAGGATTCCCTTTTTTCTTTAGTATCATTCCTTTCTCCTTACTTTTTTGATCATTCCCACCACAGTGAATTTAATATAACCTAAAACACACAAAAAACTACCTTTGCTCCAAACCATTACCACATTTCTCTACTTCCCTCCATAGCAAGACTCCTAGCAAGGTTCTCTATATACTTGCTGTTTCTACTTCTTTACCTCCTGTTCTCTTACCCCAATCCAAATCAAGCATCCAGCAATGTGACTCAAATTGTTGAGGTCTCCAATGACCCACATCCTGTTAAAACCATCGGTTAGTTTTTGTTTTCCTCTTACCTGGTTTCTTGGCAACTCTTAGCATGCTCTTCTTTAACATGTTCTTCTTTGGGCTTAGAGAAAGCAGTGATTTCCTGCAACTGCAAGATCTTTCCCAACTGTCTAACCATTTATGTCCCCATACATCTCTTCTTCTATTACTACACTCACCCTCTAAGCAATCTAATCTAGTCTCATGGATTTGCAAATAATCAAATGACTACTTCCAGTTCTGACTTTTTTGATGAACACCAGACTTATATTCAACTGCCTACTTGACATCATCTGTTCAAAGTCCAGTAGTCACCAAAAACTTAACATAGCCAACAAAGAGCCATTGGTTCCCCATCACCTCACCCCAACACAAACCCCAGAATCTTTAGTTTACTAAGTCTTCAACATTTAAGTAAATGGCAATATTATACATCTAGCTCTAGGGTCGAGATCCTATCTTTAATTTGTCACTTTTCACTCCACATCTAATTCATCAATAAAACCTGTTGCTCTACCAACAGTAACTATTTTTAATCTGAACTCTACTGCTACAAGTAGTCAAAAATGTCATCTCTGATCTGGCCTTGGGTAACAGTTTTCCTGACCACAGTCCTTCCACCTCATTTTAGAGAGAGTGATTTTTTTTTTTCTTTTTTTTTTTTAGCAGGATCTACCAGACACTACATGATCTGGCACTTGCCTACCTTTCACGCCCATCCCCCTGTACTATGTCACATGTCTGTTACTCCTCAGCCATAGCAGCTTTGAGTATTTATTCCCCAGCACATGACTGTCAATTCTCCATATTCAAGTATTAACTTAAATGTTACCTCCTCAGAGAAACTTTCTCAGACCAACATGGCTAAATAAGAACCACTGTAACCCCCTTATTCCCTAATCACTTTTTCTCTTTTACATTATTTTATTTGTAGCACTTAAACATTACCATGGAAAACATTTTTTAAATATTTCATTTTATTTTATTTTCCCATTATCTACCTCCTCATATATGAATACAAACTTTTTGGAAGCAGAGATTTTTCTTTGTTTCCTGAAATCTGAACTAGTACCTAACTTATAGTATGTTCTCAATGAATATTTGGTTATGGATATTGACAGCCTTAATCGTTCACACTGGAATTTCACCTCTGTAGTTGTGTCTTTTGTACCTGAGTATTGCTCGCTAAACCAGAGATGGTAATTATATTCTGTCTGTGTGTGTTTGTGTGTGTGTGTGATTTCAGATAAAAACAAGTGGTTTCATGTTACAGCAGTCTTTAGGAGCCAATATTAAAATGTCCTAACATATATAAGTCAGATCTTTAGACAATGTTTATCTGTATAATAAATGAAGGTAAACTAAACAGATGAATGAATAAAATGAAACAGCTCTTAGTAAATTTAAGAGATGCTAGATGTCGTAGATAACTCAGTTCAACTCTGTACAGTCTTACTGTTTACATCATGACAACATGAGTCATGTGGCAGATATTGAATAAATACATAACTGACTAGTAGGTGACAACATACATTGCCTTGACCTCTTCTACTCCCACTCTGCTTAAAGTATATATGATATACAAAGCATTTCTGATTTGCATTCTTTCACCTACAGTTAGAGGAGCTGATGGGTAAAGATGGTGTCAGACAACATATCCTATAAGATATGCTGTTATTGCTCAAGATATGTTAGAAGAAAAGAAACACAGTATTCTGAGAGGATTCAGAGAAAAATAGCGACCACCTACTAAGAATGACCATAGAAAAGTAGTGGCAGTAAATACAATTATGAAATTAACTGTGTCTGCATTATAGAAAGATATATATAACAAACTATAGAAATGATCACTGAACGGTGAGCGCTGTGAATTGTGTAAGACTGATGAATCACAGACCTGTACCTCTGAAACAAATAATACATTATATGTTAAAAAAAAAAAAAAGAAGATAGTAGGAAGGGAAAAATGAAGGGGGCAGAAATTGGAGGGGGAGACGAACTGTGAGAGACGATGGACTCTGAGAAACAAACTGAGGGTTCTAGAGGGGAGGGGTTGGGGGGATGGGTTAGCCTGGTGATGGGTATTAAAGAGGGCACGTACTGAATGGAGCACTGGGTGTTATGCACAAACAATGAACCATGGAACACTACATCAAAAACTGATAATGTAATCTATGGTGATTAACATAACAATAAATTTTTTAAAAAACGTATGTATATTATAATATATATAAAATTATATATAATTTAAAAAAATTAGGACAGTTTCTCCTATGGCAGTATTGAATTGGAGACAAATTTTACAAAATGTTTACTGTTTCCAGGAGGAGCAAAGAATTTTGGAAGGTGAAGGATAGAGTTCCAATGTTTCTTGAACCAGTTTTCAGGGATAAAATTGGGCCCATTTATCTGCATTATGTTGAGATGCCTCTTTCTTGTCTATTTTTTCTTCTTCTTCTGTCAATACTGCTGACTAATCCTGCAATTTTCTGAGAACTAGCTTGTAATTGTAAGCAAAAGGCAGAGAACAGGAATGCTCACAGGAAATGTGGGAGAGAAGAAATCTTACAAGGATTCTGCAAAGTATTTAAACTCATATGGTCTTCTTATGTAAGTGCAACAGCAAAGTGTACATGCGGACTGCAGAGCCCAGCCAGGACCCATTCTGCCTAATGATATGAATAAATCCTAACAATCATGAAATGATAGTTATTTTGTTTTTCTCCTCTTCTTTCATATGGATAAACTGAAGCAGATCAGGTGGGGGGACAGGCCACTAAGTATGTCAGAATTATTTCCTGGGTGAACCACCATCACCTACTTGTTAAACTACAATGCCACCCTGTTAGTCACCTTCCTGTAAAGCCTTTTGCTGTAAGTGAAAAATACACCAAGTATGGTATATATACCAACTATCACGTATGTGTTGTGTGGGCTAGGAGTCAGCTGAATGCTGTGTGGGACATAGAGGTGACAGAAGACAGAGTAAGCTCCACAAGAACTTCAGTTTGGAGGGTGAGAGGAGGATGGAGAAGAAGTACATATTTAAACAAGAAGAATAAATATCTATGAAGCATTTTAGAGATTTGAAAGCATTTTTATATATGTTATCCCATAAAAACATTAAGAACACAAGACATCACCCAATTAAGAACTAAATTCTGTAGTACATTTTTTAGAAGGTCAGAGAGATAGAGAATGGACTGAGGTTGAGAATAAGTGGGAAATGATGTAGTTGGGGGATGTGAGGCTTAAGCCTTGTAGGCAGGAACCTGAGACTATGCATTTAGAGCTGAGAGAAGGGTATGGGTGGTCCAAGACAGATTCAACATGAAAAAAAAAAAAAAAACATCACATGATACTCAGCAGGACTGCCAGGGTTGAAAAGTGACTTAGAAGGATCTCTCAGCTCTGAAGGTAGAAAGCTTGGGATCAATGTTAACTGTGAGAGTGAAGATTAAGGTGTCATGCAGTTGTATGGATGAATCTATGATACTTTTGTTACTCAAAATAATCTGTTTCTTGTTGAAGTGTGTGGGTTTTTGGTTTTTGGCTTTTATGAGTGTTTGGATTTTTTTGTTTGTGTTTTTTGTTTTGTTTTGTTTTGTTTTATTATGTTATGTTAATCACCCTACATTACATCATTAGTTTTTGATGTAGTGTTCCACGATTCATTGTTTGTGTATGTTTTGTTTTTGTTTGATTGTTTGTTTCCCAGAAAGGCTGCTATCAAATATTCGGCATGTCTTAAAATGGAAGACATCTTAGAATTGAAGAAATAGGGACTTTTTCAATTCACAATAACTACTTTAATCTAACCTCCTGCTTGTTCAGTTCTGCGCAAAGAAGCATTCTTTGATGTACTGTTTATTGCTCTTGAAAAGTGATGCCTATATAATGTATTTTAGAGGTGAATTAGCAGCAGTGTGGCCCTTTTCTTTTTTTAAAAGATTTTATTTATTTATTTGAGAGAGAGAGAATGAGAGATAGAGAGCACAAGAGGGAAGAGGGTCAGAGGGAGAAGCCGACTCACTGCTGACCAGGGAGCCCGATGTGGGACTCAGTCCCGGGACTCCAGGATCATGACCTGAGCCGAAGGCAGTCGCTTAACCAACTGAGCCACCCAGGCGCCCCAGTGTGGCCCTTCTTGATAGAGAAGCCACACTTACTCCTGATGGCTATATCTGAACTTAGGGACACCCCCAAGGGGCCCAGAGAGTCAGGTTCACACTCAGCTTTGGCTTCACGTCCCATTTCCTTTGCTTGTCCTTCAACAGGAGCCATAGTTACTTGGGTTGCTGTGTTTTTCACATTAATCCCAACAACCAACTCATTGCTTAAGCTATCATTTGAAAATAGGTAAGATTTTATTTGCCAAATTCAAATCTTTTCTTCAAAAACTGATGCAAACATCTGGAAATAAACCACTATATGTCTTTATTAAAAGTGTAGTAATAGAAAGATAGTCTCAATTAAATGATTAATAAAAAACATATAGTGAGTCTTCTATTAAAAACAGGGTACTGAGTCATTCCTTGAAGTGTTTGGGAAGTGTTTTTGAGGTAGAGTATCTTTTTAAATTTAGAGTGGAATGTGTTTAATTTGGATTAGTGTGGATTAGGAATTCCTAAGAAGAAATTTGGCATTTCTAAGAAAAGAGGAGAATAAGTTAATGTTAGGTGTATTTTTCCAGTGGTATGCACTAGTTAGCTCTCTATTTCCCCTTTGTTGTAAATAAGTTATCATTGCACTTGCCTTTATATACTGGGCTGTTTTTGTGCTATAGTGAGGAGTAATTCTAATGATGTACAACTGAAATCAGGCACACAAAACACCTTCCACAGTAGGACATCAATTACTTGCACATCTTTTTCCATTTAATTTCCACAACAAAATTGGCAACTAACATCGCCATTTTACAGAGAGGACACTGAGGCTCAGGAGCTAAAACATCTTGCTTGTGATGACATGATGAGGGAGTGGCAGAACTGAAATGCAAGTATTAAATGATCTCTCCAATGCCAAGATTCACAGAACTCAGAGATAGATAGGAAAGACTGTAGGATCCACTCTGAGAAATGCTGTGTTATTATTATACACACCCCAACTGTATCACAATTAAATATTTATTTTTCTATTTCTCCCTCTAAATTCCTAGGTCCTTGAGGGATAGGCATTCGGGCTTCTTTGTATCTAAGTTCAGAGTTCAGTTCAGCATTGTTGAATTAATAAAGTGGTCTAGCAGGCCTGAGAGGGCTCCTCTAGATTTCCTTAGGAAATATTTATTACCTCCTTCCTAGCAGATGAAAAAACAATTAAGACATAATAAATAAACAGAACACAAACTAATCAAGTGTCAGTGACCTGAAGTCTATTAGACAAGAGGGTGTTCTAGGGTGGAGAGATATAGTTTTCCCAGAGACACCAACACCAAAGGCTTTTTGACTATTTGAGCCTTAAGTGGATCTTCTGTCTGAGAAGAAACAAGGTGAGAAATATGCCCCCATTCTCTCCTCAGCCTACTGTCCAACTCTCTTAAGTGCACTTCCTAAAACTGAAAGAACACTCAAGTCATGTTTCTTAAGTAAATAAATAAATGTAATAATGAAGCAGGTGATACTCCAACCAATAAGTTGTTAATCACATCAAATTGACACCTAGTACCTGAGAGTAGAACCCATGGATCACACACCCATGGACTATGACAGTCCAGGGTGCTCTCTCGAGTGAGCTCTGGGTCATTTTGGAATCCTCATGAGCCGTCCACATGGGTCATTATGGAAGCCTTGAACAGATGGCCCTGGTCCGGCCTGTGGGGTGAACACAAATGTCTCAATATGTCCACACAGTAGACACAATGCTAATGCCCAATCATTGGAAGTTCTTTGATGAGGAGGTATCGATGCCCAGGGATTTACGTCCTTTTCTGGTTTTAGGGTCCCGAGAAGGGTGCTATAACTCTACAAGGCAGCTCAGGCCTTTTGTTTTACAGTTGCTTCCAGCATTATAATTTGTAAAAGAGAATTTTACAATTACAAAAAGTAAATTCTACCATGTGAAAAATTCTATTGTTTGCCTCCAGTGACATTATAGAAATGAAATCTACTCCCCCTCCCTGCTTAGAGTTCTGCATACAAGGCTAGACGAATGTGACAGATATTGTAATTTAAATACAAGTGTTCACTTAGCAACCCCCTGGAAACCTGTCTCTTGCAACTTGCCTTTGGATAAAGTCCTCAAGACGGTCCTCTAAAAGAACAAAGCCCAACAAGATTTGAAAACAGAAAATTATAGTGGTTTTATCAAACCAGTTTTCTCCAAACTTCCCTTCCGCCTTTCCCTGTTGTTCCAGCCTCAGAATCCTGTGTCAGCAAAGTCAGAATCCTGAGTTTGTCTGTGCAGAAGGAGTAGTGATGTTCCAAACTCTGTATCTCTGGAAATAAAGAAAATATACCCACCTCATCCATTTTTTTTTTTTCGTTCTGAAATCTCTGTGTTGTATTCAGGATGACTGATATTTCTTCCTCTTAAACAAACTGTCCTCTTCATTATACATTTAGCAAAGCCCCTGAGTGGATATCATAAAAAGCTCTGGAAAATAATCTTTGTAAATATTTTCTTTTGTCTTTATGAGACACCTTGCGTTTGATTTGCTTTATCCTTTGCCTAAATACAAAACAAGGTTAATTTCCCAAAAGTTGCCCATCTTTTTCAGGTGGCCTCTCGACAGGGTATGGCTGAGGTATGGGGAAGTGAGACTCTAAAGCACAAATGGGAGAACTCACTTAACATGGGGTTTTTGTGTTTTGGGGATGAAAATACTCTTCTGTAAACTTAGAGAAAAGTTCTTAAGTCATTCCTGAACACTTTCTCACCAAAAATGTTTGTAGTTTCCATTAAAGCAATTTATGGCCACATAATAACCTGTCTTTTTTTCCTGGAGAATTTCAGAAGCTTGATTCACTTTGGATCATCCAAACAAGGTTAAATACACTGGAAATCTTTTTTCCTCAACTTGCTTTGATTTGTGTTTGAGGAATATGATGCGTGGCCAAATGACAGATAAAATTGATTCTTGCTTCCCTCTAAGATGGGCTCAGTCTTTACACGGATGAATCTTTCAGCAAGTAGCACACATCCTTCCCCAGCCCAAGACCTATCTCTAGAGACTAGAGCTGTTTCACACATTTTTATCATTGAAAGCTTGAAATCAGAGCCTAGGGTGTAAGGCAAATAAAGACCTAAGTGTGTATTAGGGAAAGCAATTTGACACTTTAAGAATTTCATCTCCTTCAAGCCAGCTCACAGACAGATTACATACAGAGAGGAACAGGTTAATACTTACATAACTGATTGAAAATTGGTGCTAATTGGCTTGAGGTTTAAATGAGCAAGCTCTGTCAGACAGCTGGGCTAGTTGTGGGTTCTGGATATGAAAGTACTACATAGAAATATAATTGATCTCTATGTAATGATGTTTATTCTCTAAAAATTAGGTTAAAATTGAAGAAATCATTTCCCTCATCTTCAATTAAAACAAATAGCTAACATTTAGCTCAACTCTGGTCTCTTTGGCCTTGGAGATAAATTTCCTCCATTTTGCAAGTAAGCCGCTGCTTACATTTTGCTGGGACAAATGGCCCGGAGGATCAGAGTATTTTTTAAAAGGTTAAAAGAAATTGTACTACATCCAGGAAGGCTAATTTTCATGCATCAAGGTTCTTTGAGCTGAATTTGTGTAATGAGTGCACTGGAAATTGAAAGACGAGATTAAAGTGCTGTTTGTCGTGTACCGAGATTTCAGAAATGCTTATCAGCCCTTCGCAGCTGAACACAGCCCAGATTAAAAACCGATCTGACAGAAAGGGAGGCTGACTGCAAATGTGGGGCTTTACATTCACTCTAATTACAAAGTGCATATTAAACATGAGGCCTATGATGAGAGCAGCTGCAAAAGGTCTTTATCTATATTAAGAGACTGTCCACCTACATAATAAGAATAATTACCAATGAGAGAATTCTTAAAAAGAAATTGCATTTAATGACACATCCTACAATTTCTTGTAGTTTCAAAAGTCTATTTCACCATCCCCCAATAAGGTGTGACTTTGTCTTCTCTCTGGACCCAGGTGACAGATCAGATTTTGAAGACAAGATCCATTCACTTACACTTCTATTAATGCAAGCCCGTTTGCTTTGAAAAGTGCAAGTGTGGAAACTCTGTGGTGTCCCCAATCCCCGTCTCTAATGAACTGACAAGGAAGCAACGACAGTTTTTCCAATCCCCTGGAATTACTTGAGAGAAGGGACACCTAAGCCTATTTTACTTGGAAAGTTGTCAGTATCACCAGAACTGGACTCCATCATTTTTTCCTTCCCTCCTAATAACTGGCAACATTAGAGCTATAATCTAGGAGCAATTGAATTGAAGGGCTATAAGAAATTCTCTTGGAGTCTCTTTCCCCCCTTGTAAACAGAAAACAACCCCCACGGTCCTTGGGAAATAAATGCAATGCTCTGAAAGCATCTCGCATGCATTGAGCACTCCATACATAGTTTTATTCCCTTCATCTTTTCTCTCTTTTCTTCTTCCATCTCTTTCTTTCTTCCCTTTTTTTTCTTCATACTTTTGGGTTGACATAAACTTGAGTTATCCAACTGCCACCCAGCTTGAATGCTGGGTTCAATGTTCAATATTCATTTTCAAAATGAAATACTTGTACACTTTTTTCTTTGCTTCTTATAGTTGTTCCTGAAAACCTAGGCCCATAACAAATGACTAAAATGTAATAAATGATAATTGTGAGATACTCAAAAGAGCACCCAAGAAATTCAGCCTGTTGGGAAAGGCAAAGTGAGAGAGCAAAGGTCATAAAAATTGCAGAAATGTGCTAATAAAAGACATGTTATTTTGTAATCCAATCAAATTCTTTAGAATTTCAGACTGTAATTCCAAATGTCTAACAGCCATTTAATTTCTTACAAGGCTCTAAAAATATTATGAAATAAAACATACATGCAAAAATGTTTATAAAAACATATGTATCAGTTGCCAGTAGTTGTAAGGCAAGAACTCATGCAATCCCATCCAGGATAAGAAATGGGCGGTGGTGGCACCTGAGAGGCAGATCTCTTCTGTGTGCATCTCTTCCATGAGTCCTTCCTCTTCTCAAGGGTCATCTTCTCATGAAAGTTATGATACCGTTTCCTTGCTTCTCTCAGGCTTTTCTGTATGGTGAACTGTACTCTTTCATCCTGTAATTGAAATCAATGTATTTCCTGTATGTCACTTGGCATTAATGGAAACAAAATGTTGATTCTTAGACTGGTTTTCTTGAAGTTTCTTAACTTCAGTTCCTGTCTTAGTCAACTTGGGCTTCTATAATGATGACCAAAGACTGGGTGGCTTAAACAACCAACATTTCTCTCTTACAGTTCTGGAGGCTGGGAAAGTCAAGATCTCGATGCCGGGAGATCCGGTGTTGGGTGGCAGCCCTTTTCCTTGTATGCTGAACGCCTTCTAACTGCTGCATCCTTATATAGTAGAGAGAAGAGATGGAGACATGGGATCTCCCAGGGGCATTAGTCCCATCATGAGGACCTCACCCTCATGACCTTATCTAATTATCTCCTAAAGGCCTCATCTCCAAACACCATCACTTTGAGAGTTAGGATTTCAACAAGTGAATTTTGAAGGTACATAAATATTCAGTCCATAATAGTCCCTTTATCTTTTTCCCTTGATGGCAGTAGGGGTCAACATTTCCAGATGGGAACCTGCTCCATTCTTAGATGGCTTTAATAACAGATTAAATAGTTTAAATAAGACCCCAACAAAAGGGGGAAGTAGAAACTTTGGGGGATTTCCTATCTTCCAACATCTGAGATTCCTATCTCTCATTTCCTTTCTGTGCCATAACAACCATAATTGCCAGTGGTATAAGAAGAGAGAAAAAGAACTCCACTGCAGAGAGAGTGTGCTATAAAAGAAGAAAATCTGGCATAGGGGTGTTGCTGGGAATCCCTGAAAATCTCTAACTCTTAGAGAAAACTTTACTTCAAAGGCAGCTTCGCACTGAAGTGTTTGGAGAGAAATTCACAGTACAGCTCAACATTGTTCATAAAAGAGACCCCACGCTTTCCTCCCTCAAAATAGATAAAATTTTCCTAATGATAAATGAAATGATGGGGACGCCTGGGTGGCTGAGTCATTAAGCGTCTGCCTTCAGCTCAGGTCATGATCCCAGGGTCCTGGGATCGAGCCCCGCATTGGGCTCCCTGCTCTGCGGGAAGCCTGCTTCTCCCTCTCCCACTCCCCCTGCTTGTGTACCCCCTCTCGCTGTGTTTCTCTCTGTCAAATAAATAAATAAAATCTTTAAAAAAACTAAATGAAATGATGGTAAAGAAGAGTGTTACTCTTTTTCTTGAGGCTGAGAAAAGGTTGTGGATTTGAGCCTGTCGAGATGCCCCGCTACCCTCGCCTGCTGATCTCACACTGGGGTCTGAGCACTGCAGGCAGTGGATACCAAAACACCATTTCCTGCAGTTCGGAAGGAAGACTGAATCGTTTGGTAACAAGAGGCCAAACAGGAATTTAGAAAAGGTGTGGTGATGATGGTAGTCCAAAGGAAGAGCCTACACCTAAGCACCTACCACAAGAGGCTGACACACTCTCCCTGCCCTAATGAGAGTGAATGTTGCCTCCCGTTCACATCCTCAAATGCTCTCTCAGATTTGTTTTCCAGGCCAAACACAGATGAGTTCCCCACTTCTAATCCAATGCCTCTAGTAATTAAGACCACTAACCTGTTCCTGCCATACTTGCCCCATGGGAGGGCCCTATGGAATCCAAATACAGTCATTTTAGACTTTGGCATATTGAAGTTGGGCCCCCTCTCCTTCCTGCCAACTTTATAATTTGATAAAAATATTATTAAATAATACTAATTTTAAGAAATATATGTGAAAGTTTTTTCTGCAGGTTGGCTTGACTTGAGTGACTTGGGATCTAGTCGCTAAATAATTTGTGACTTTGGAAAAGTTTTTCCACCTTTAAGATGATTTGATTTTAGAGGTGGCTAACCACTCCTTGAGAGAGATATATATATAGATATATATAGATATATATCTATATATATATATAAATTTATATATAAATATATTATAAATGAATTTATAATATATTTATTTTATTTTTCTTAAGATTTTATTTATTTATTTGACAGAAAGAGAGAGACAGCAAGAGAGGGAACACAAGCAGAGGGAGCAGGAGAGGGAGAAGCAGGCTTCCTGCCGAGCAGGGAACCCAATGCGGGGTTCAATCCCAGGACCCTGAGATCATGACCTAAGCAGAAGGCAGACGCTTAACGACTGAGCCACATATTTATTTGTTTGTTTGTTTGTTTGTTTATTTTTAGAGAGAGAGTGGTGCTTGGCAGAGGGAGAGAGAGAGAATCTTATGACCCTGAGATCATAACCTGAGAAGAAATCAAGAGTAGATGCTTAACCAACTGAGCCACCCAAGCACCCCCACTCCTTTATACTTATAAATTTATTAAAAAAATTTTTTAAAGATTTTATTTATTTATTTGAGAGAGAGAGAAACAGAGAGAGCACAAGAAAAGGGAGGGGCAGAGGAAGAGGGAGAAGCAGACTCCCCGCTGAGCAGGAATCCCAATGCAGGGCTCAATCCCAGGACCCTGAGATCATGACCTGAGCCGAAGGCAGACGCTTAACCAACTGATCCACCCAGGTGCCCCTATATTTATAAATTTATAATAGTGTATTTCTTTCAAGAAATGGATTTGAGGATATAATTTTTAAATCTCCTATGTAAAATATAGCAAGAGAAAATTTTATTTATTTTACTTACTTCCTCACCTCCAATTCCATGGTAATTCTTACCTGTGGGTGTTGAACAATATTTACTGAACAAATAAAGTTAGATCTTGGGATTATTTGGTAAATCCCCTTTAGTTTTAAATTTTATATCTGTTGATGTAAAATTAGTCTGTATGAGATTGAAAACATAAGTCAGTTTGTAATAGTTTGCCATACAATTACATGGAGGACTTTTGACCTCAAAGCTTCAGTTCTTGCCAGAGTCAAAATAAAAAAATAAAAATTTACCTTTCTTTTCTATCCTGCTTTCAGAATACAAGTCTACAAGTTTCATACAGCCTTCTTTGTCTTTTTCCTATACAACGAATTATTTGGAGAGAAGGACTAATACTGATCACATACCTCAGTCCCATCGATGACAGGTCTAGAAATTACAAGGAGAGAGGTGGTAGTGATGAGGTTGTAAGTCTTATACATTTATATTATAGTGGCATACTCAGTGGCAGCGAAAATTTCCTCATTGCCATGAAATTGCCACAGCCTTTGCAAGAACTAAAGTCCTGATGGGCATAGGCTATAAGTGTAGCTCAAGTTCACATTTTCAGGAATCATGAAATTTGCTACTTTTCTTACACGAATTTCTTCATAAAGCAAAATGGCATTCATCTAGAATTGTGAGCTGCCTGAAACCATCTTTTGACTTGCAAGTGTCTTTTAAACTAATGTGTGCTCTAAATCAGTCTTGTTACTGTGTTCACCAACTGCCGTTTTCTTTTCCATTCCAGGTTATTAAGAATCTTAGGGAAATAGGGGCATTTGGGTTTCATGCAGAGGTCTCATTACATAAGAAGTAACTTTATACAGAATATATAAATTACTGATTTTTGCTTCAGAGAAAGTTTGCAAACTTACAATGCTGCAAAATACTCATCCAATCACGTATTTCCTCCGTCCAGTATAATAACTAATATTTTCATTATTCAAGCTTTCTTGTTTGTTGTACTGTGTGTATGTGAAATTTGGGGGGGTTCAATAAGATATTCATTACACAAAATCACAAAAGAACTATGACCTAATCAGCCAGTGTTTTTAAAAGATTATAATGAAAATTACCTCAAAACATTTAGTATTGGCCAATTGGCACATTGTCTAGACAAAAACTGGTTCAAAGATCAGTTCAGCCACTTGCCAGCTGTTGAGTTTAAATTATTCAGCTTCCAAACCCCACTTTTCACTTCTATAAAATAGAGATGTAAATAGAATATATGCATGCATAGCATTTGTGAGAGAACTAAATTAGACAATCCATGCAATTCACTATCCCAGTGCTCACACATGGTTAGACTTCATTATTATTAGTTTATATAGTGTTATAAGGAAACATTAGAACAATAAAATATTTCTAATCTAAGGATATGACTAAAAAACAGTCCAATACATTCTGAGCACAAATCTAAAATAATCCCAGAATCTTAATCAGAATGGTGCTTGACCAGGGAAGGAAATCCCTCCAGCTGGTTCTGTGGTTCTGTGGATCCCCCCTACTAAGAGCTTATCCTCCAATAGGAGAACCCTGGTGAAGGACTGTTGTTTCTTTATACTTTACATAAAGTAATACTTTAAAAAAAGAACATGGTAACTGCAGGTTTCCAGCTGTGAGGAATTCCCTCTCTGGTTAGGAGGTCACTGTTTGCAAAAGGAGTTGCTAGATACTGTTTGCATAGTGCAAATCAAAAGGAGTTGGGAGAAAGTCCATAGGTTAATGAGAACATTAGACAGCCTTATGATAGGATGTGGAAAATACACTTTCCTTCTCTATCCTCAATTTTCCATCAACTTTTATGTAAAGAAGTGGCTTAGGCAGGCAAGGAGTCTCAAAAACAAGCAACTGGGCAGAGAAAATCTTATCTTGGATTTTCCAAAGAGCTTCCATTGCACTATTAAAATTAATACTATTTCTTGGTGAGGCCAATTTAATGCATCATTGCTTCTAATTGTGTGCTTAACATATACTCCTTTGAACATTTAGCCTGCGATGTAAATAAATGTTAGCATTCACACATTCACACATCTAATTAATTTCCACCAGAAAATTCATTACAATATTATACCATATGGACTTATCTTCATTAACTGTAATGGAGCCCTTTAAAATGAAATGTTTCCTAGAATATCATATGTTGGGCAGTGATAATACAACAGGCTAAAAAATAAAAAGGCAAGGCTGTCTTAAAATGAAGATTCTAAACTTCATATGGATTTGTAATTCAAGTCTCGCTTGTTTTGATTATAGAAAAAAATGTGTAATTATATAAAAATGTATAATATAATATACATTATAGTTCATAGGCGATCTTCCAGAAAATCATCAGTTTTTGATTGATCTAAGTCTGTAAACATGTTTAAATTTCTAGCCTTGAGGAGTGTTTACTATGTCTCCAAATTCTTTAAAGAACTATGGTGATATTTTACCTTAATTTTTCTTTTAACTTTGTATAATGTTTCTTTAAGCCCCACCTTAGTGGTTATTCATTAGAAGATGTAGACCTTAAAAAGAACCCAGGAACGGCTTGGAACCCTAAGAATATATATAATTCAGGATTTCTTTAAGTCTAAGCCATATTGTTGAGCTTCTATACCTTGTCTAGGAGAAAACTCTGACAAAGTTTCCATTACATGGTGGCTGCAACCTACTTACAATGCAATGAAAATGGTGTGATCGATGGCATGGCCAAGCTTGAAGGAAGGAAGAGGTCTTAAATGCAGGCTTCTGAATATTGTAGAACTTGTTCTTTAAAAAAAAATGTAATTCTAAATTAAATTGGGAGGCATTTTCATGGAATGTAATTTAGACCATGGGTTTTACATTGTTCATTTTTCTTTTTTTTTCTAAGTGTTCATTTTTCTTACTAAGTCAAGGTCATCTTTTTCTTCCAAATTCACATTTTCTGCTACACACACAGTTTAGAAAAATCTCAAGATGTTCTTTAAGCAGCATCTTTAAGTCCTTCATCAAGCATTTATTCACAAAAATTGCACTTCACGTTTATTCTGTGCTTTTTATATTAAAACGTTTTTATATATATTATATTTTATTAAGTTCAGTTCAGAGTCAAGTGTTGAGAAGGAAAGAAAGACAAGAACTAATGTCTTTTCCTGTCAGCACTTATGTGTGGGGAAATAAAACATACCTTCTCCTGGATAATTCTAAACCATATATAATCGAGGTGGACACAGTGTGTGATAATCCTGTTTGCTTTGCAGAAATTGAAAGCCTTCTTCTTTGTTTACTGGAGTACATGAGGTCCCACATGCGGCCCTGTCCTAGTCCAATATTGAACAAATTGCAGTCCTCACATGTGAAAGAGCAGCTACTCCTACCCGGCCAATCCGCTGGCAGAGGGATTAAATATTATATTGCACATGCCTGTCCTGTGATAGGCTCTTAAACACTCAATTCACAAATCTTAATGGCCCAGTCAGTCTTTCTTGAGAAAGTGAGATTTGAGCAGAGATATGGAGGGTGAGGAGGATTATTAAGCAAGGGGGGGGTGTGAGGCAGTGTTTCCAACAGAGGGACTTGCAGGAGCAGAGAGCCCATAGCAGGAGGAGCATGGCTCTGCCCAGACCCTAAAGGAAGGTCAGTGTGTCCAGATGCAGGTAGTTGTGGCCAGAGGATCCCAGATGAGGCTCTACCAAGAAGGCAAAAATGGGCCTGTGGTGCATTAAGGAACTCAAGTCTTTATGCAGTGAGAAATCAGAAACTCTGGAAGGGTTTTAAACTGAGGAAAGGCATTTGAAGACATCTTTGTTTTGAGTCGTGACCTCTCCTAGGTCACCAAGAGAGAAACCCAAATTCATAAAAGCAGATGAGAAGAACTCTTATTTGTTGTTGATTTGTTGCATTTCTACCTCTTTGGATGCTTATTTGTTGTTGATTTGTCCTTTTTTTAATTTTTAAGTTTGTTAAATGAAATATCATAAATCCAGTCCCTAGAACAGCCCCTGGCCCATTACAGGTACATTTTCTCTGGCAACTCATATTTACCTGGGCTCCTTAGAATGATCTCCTTCAATGGTTCAACCACCTACCAAGTCACATTGTTTTGGAAAATGTAGTAACTCCTCAGTGACGAGGATCACCGATGTTTCTGCTTAAGTTCAACAAAGTTCTATTATAAAAAATTGGGCACTGAAGGGGTGGTTTACATTGCTTTATTGGATGTCAAAAAACAGTCCATGTTCAACATGTGCAGAGTCAATACATTATGATCTTTTTATTTCTCAAGCAATTTAGTTTTTAGGTACTTTCAGTAATATATTTCTTCTTGTCAGCGTAGGAAAGCTCAGTTTACACAATACTAGATATTTTCAGAATTGTAGAAATACGAATTCGAACTTCCTTACAGGTTAGCTGTAAAACAAGTTTACATTTTACATGTGTATAAATGGATTTTAAAGATAATTTTGGAGAAGGGCACCTGGATGGTACAGTCAGTTTAGTGTCTGGCTCTTGATTTCAGTTCAGGTCATGGTCTCAGGGTCCTGGGATCGAGCCCCGTGTCAGGCTCTGTCCTCAGGGGGAGTCTGCTTGAGATTCTTTCCCTCCCCGTTTGCTCCTCCCCTTGCTCTCCCTCTTTCTCAAATAAATAAATCAATCTTAAAAAAAAAATAATGTAGGAGACTATTAGTAACAGCAGCAGTAGTTTTGGAAAGATTTTTGAGGCTCTTTGTGTAATGGACAAAGCCATGTCCAACGGAGGGAAGGATGCCTTCAAAGCTAACCAGGCATTTGAGCAATATAGTCAGGGAACAATTGTCATGGAGAGAAAATGTTTTCAAAATCCGAAGTAAATTTTGTCCAACTCCCATGGTGATCTTAGCACATCAAAGGCTATCGATTTGCTATTAGACACATCATCTCCACAAAGCTGTCAGCATATCACCCTCACCTACATTGTTAGAAGCGCAAATGCTCAGACCACACCTCAGACCTCTTGAATCAGAAACTCTGGGGTGGGCACCAGCAAACTGTGTTAATAAGCGCCCTGGGTTCTCAAATTTGAGAACACCTGATCTAGGAGAAACGGAATCCTTCAGAAATCATATCTGTCAGTCAGCCAGTCATGTCCTCTAGTATTACTAAAATAGCTTTTAAGTGTTACAAAAGATAATAAGGGAAAAGATATAGCCCAGAACCTACTCCTTTCCTCTGGTCTAGTAGAACCCTTCCCCACGTTGCTAATATACCTCGAGGAAATCTGACTGGTTCCTGCTGCAGAGGTGGACCCTGGTTAGTATGAGCCAATTATGGCAATCCCAATGCCCTATTGTTTAGGGATATTGTTTAGGGATATTGTAGGTCTGAACCAATTTGGACCAATGAGACACGTAAAAGATTATTCAGCCTTTTGGGCAAGGAGTTTCATTATTCTTAAGAGACAAAGGAGACTTTTTCTTCCACTGCATGTAAACTTAGATGCTATCAGCAGGCATCCACTAGCATGAGGAGAACCAGTTGGAGGATGATGTGGGTTTATCAGGTGGTACAGAATGAAGAGTCAGAAAGAACTTGAGTTCTGGAAGACATTGCTGGACCACTGGATCAGCCTTTCCTGACTCTTAAGTTAAAAATGTTACCTGTAACCAAAAGCATTCTAACTTATAAAGGATACCCAGTAAACCATGAGCTAACCTGAGGTAGGGTCATGGCCTTAATCATCTTTATATCCTGGGGGCCCAGTTCATGCCTGGAAGATTGTGACTGCTTAACAGATTTTTGTTGAATGAATGAAAAACTGAATGCATTTATATTTTACAAGTATATTCCACTAACCATAGCAACCAAAGAGGTAGAAATGCAATGTAAGTACCTCAAAACTAGTTTTACTCCGAAGGCAGTCATCTTGTACTACTTTTCAAACTGATTGATGTTGAAAATGTAGATCTGGATAGAAAGGAGGTGTCCTCACCTATGCTTTATTTTTAGTGTTTTAAAACTTTACTTGAACATAAAAAAAAAATAACTGCTACTTTTAATGATCAAGAACATGTTCCTAAATCTATAGCTTAAAACACACAAACAAGTCCCTCTCTGTCATTGATTCCACTACTCAGTTACATGTTTTTCTTTCTTGTGATGGCAAGATGTGATGCTCTTAATTGCTCACAAGCATGAGTGAGAAGTGATTATAAACTTCAGATTTAATAAGAACATCAAAAAAGAGGAGAGATGAATCAAACTTCTCCATCAATTATAGGGGTGTTCTGGTTTCATTTTGTAACTCTTTTTCCCATGTTTGTAAAAGTGCCAGATAAAATGATCTCTACCTATGTAGTCTTGTGGGCCAGAGGCTTCTCCCAGAGGCAGAAGGAAAACAAAAGCTTTAAGCCCTCACTTGAGAGACCACTGAAAGTTCATGCATGGGTAGGACTAAGGCTGAGCCCCACTCCTCGTCTCCTGAGAACCAGCCCCAGATACACACTCCAACAAGTGTGTATCTAGCACTTGACATATCCCAGATGTGATTTCAGACACAAAATTTTACCCACTTACCAAATGTGCCCAAGGTGGTGAGCGTTCCCCACTTACTCAAAGATAGTTCTGATTCTTCGTGAGTTGAAATTTCAATGCTTTTTCCAGCTACAAATGGCAAATGTTATTATTCTAGTACTTTCACTCCTGAGTCACACATGATTTTAATACCATGAAGCAGTAAACTTATTCTTTAAATGCATTAGGCATAATAAGCAGTTGTTTTTTGTTTGTTTGTTTGTCTTTCATTAGACTAACCAGTAAATGAAGCAAACCATCCTTACTTGAGAACAACAGAGCATGGTGATCTGGGGGGACGATCACTCCTCCCCATCTTGACCTTTATTCCCTATTTAGACCTGCCTAAATTTTCTTCACGTTCCTTCTTACCATTTTAAATTCAAGTATATTAGAATGTTACTGTCTGGAAGTTTACATGGATGTGTGTGTGTGTGTGTGTGTGTGTATGTGTGTGTGTGTGTGTGTCTAGACGTTGGACATTTCATTTTCACAGAGGATGAACCCTTTTCTCTGGAACTTCTGGCATTTGCAAGCTGGAGAGGATCTAAGGGAGGAAGGCGGTGCGAGCGCCCTGTTGGTGCTGTGGAAGGACACTAGAGCAGGTTTCACCCAGCCACCAGGCTGTCCCTTGAGATGACACCCAAAACAAAACTAAAAGATTCAGTGGCAGTGGAGAAAGGCTCAGGAGTTCTGTGTTTGGGTCATGATAAAATAGGAAGGCAATTTTATTTTTGCAGGTCTTATTAAATGTGTTAATTAGCCACCTGAAAGCAAAGCTGGCGTTTGCCAGTCAAGAGCTGTAATTTAGGCAAGTGAGAACTCTCACTGGCTCATGGGTTGGTCTGGGAGGCCATCGAGACACACTGATACTCTTTCCTGTGCCCCCTGAAGGGAATTATTTACCTCTGCAGGTTGTGTGAAGAATTACCACCCCAGGCTGGCAAAAGGAGGCTTCTTACCCCCTCCATACCCTATGATTCCACAACACAACAGCGGGTTGTGCATGTATTTCAATGGCCTCGCTCTGTGTGTTACACCTGCACCACTAAGGAGATAAGCATGTAAGTTCCCCTAATAACACTTTGATGACACACCAACGGTACAGTGGGCTTGATAACCATAAGCCAATTAAGGCAATTAGTGTTATTTAATGTGAAATGTTCTCCAATACACACACTGGCAGAAATATTGAAAAATACAAGCATCACGAATTCTGATTTATTTTCCCGTTGCCAGCGCCAGCTGCTGAGTGCCAAGCGGCACTGTATGTGCTCCTGGCATAACTTTATTAATAATCTTGGCAAACAAAGAATCCTTCAACAAATAGCAGTAGCCTTTTGATTATATTGTGCCACAGATAATAATTGTTTCAAATTGAGTGTAGTGAAGTCTATTTGCTCATGCATAATGAAAAAAAATCATATAACAGCTTGATTATGAAAACTAACGGCATGTTGGAGCGCTACCAAGAATTCGCCCAAATTGGACATTTTAATTGTTTTACCTCAGTTTCTGATCCAGGCCAAATTCCTTTAAAACAAATTTAACATACCAAAACCTCTATAAAACAAGGTGGTTCCCAAACCTACTGGCAATAATTTACTTAGAGTTAATGAATGTGAAAAATGTTTTTTAAAGCTACATAAAAATATAATAATAATGTTAATATTGGAATAGTAGTTAAATCAGCAAAATTCCAGTACACAGGAAAATTTAAATTGACTCTCTCAGGCCTCGGAAAGAGGATTTGACCTGTACTTTTAGAAATTGGAATTGTGAGGGTTTGTCTCCACTTACGGGTATTCTACAATTATTTCAATTTTAAAATGGATGTGCTTTTTAACAAAGACGTGGAAGCATATCTTTACTTTCTGTTAACGTAATAGCTACCATTTATTGAGCCATTACTATGCTTCAGACGCTGGGCTAAACAGTTTACAAATATCATCCAACTTAGTTTTTGTACCATCAGGTAGATTTTCTTCCCATGCTTTGCACATAGTAGGTACAAGATCAAGATTTGTTGCATGAATAGAGAAGTAACTTGCTTCACATCACAAGTAGTACACCAACATTTAAAGTCCAGGGATGATGTTCAGTAGCTGTTCTCTTAGAACCCTTATTTATGCTTTTTTCCTTTTCTAGGAGAGATGCTTTTAAGGTCTCCAATTCTAACAGTTTGTGATTTTACTCAATATTTTAATATTTTAATTTGCCAACCAAATTTTTATGTTTTTCTTATGGCAATAAGAATTGGAGACCTTAAAAGCATCTCTCCTAGAAAAGGAAAAAAGCTGTTTTATGTTTAAAAGTTTCCCAACCCCAGATAACTTGAGAGGCATATAATATAGTGGTAAAGAGTATGGGCTTTGCATTCACATCTATATATAAGTCTTGGTTCTGCAATTTACAAGCTGGGTGACCTTGGTAGAGTCATTTTAATTTATTTTAATTTCCCAAACAAGTATAATCATAATACCCACCTTATAAGACTGTTGTGAGGTGTAAGGGAGACAATATAAATTAAGTCCTCAGCACAGTGACAGTCCTATAGTCATTTCTTAACCCATGAAATAATAAGAGCAATAATAATAAATACGTTTGGGGATCAGGAACTTAGGGAAGGAACAAATCTGAAAGCCAATGCAAGCACATGTATTATCAATGGGAAAATCCTTAGCATCATAAGAAAAAGTCATACATTTTCCCCTACTTCAGCCTACTTCAACCATCTTTCTGTCTCTTTTCAGTCACTAAAGTAGGGAAATTGGATGTCCCAACTTGCCCAACACTGTCCCATTTTATGCCTGTTGCCCCAGCACAATTGTTAAAAACACAGTCTTTTGCTCCCCAAAATGCACCAGTTAGACATATAAACATCATTGTCACTTACCTGAAGCTACCATCTAAGTTGACCGTATGCTTCATTAAGATGCACTTTCAGATGATAAAAAATATGACCATTTTTTTCAAGTATTACAACTCCCCAAACTTCCCTAAAAATAGAATTGATATTCCACAAATATATTTTCCTTGCAACGAGCCTCAGGGTATCTTTTCTACCTCTGTCCTCAAGACAATTATTTGAGATCATTTGACTTCCCCCAGGTGAAGACTGTTGGGTATGAAGAATTACACGTGTGAAGAAGCAAGATGGGAAGGAGAGGATCCAGAGTAGACAACATGGGTGGGCCCGGAATCAGTGCCAAGGGGAGAGGGGTTACTAAAGATATGGTTAGGTGAGTACTTCCACTGTGGATCCATTTTCCAGCATTGCTTCTCATTTTTACGTTTATTTCTCCTTCTCTCTGTTAATCGCATTATGATTATTACACGTTGCAGCAGGCACGGGGGTAAAAAACATAGCATCGAATTTAAACAGCCTCCATTCACCTTTGGGCTGCAACACATACTAGCTGTGTAACTTTGGGCAGGTTACTTAACTTCTCTGTGCCTCATTTCTTCCTGTGGTAAAATGGGACTACTAGCCTACCTCATGGGACTGATACCGAGATTAGATGAGGTGATGTGTGTGAAAGTCCTAGGACAGTGCTTGGTACCTCGTCAGTACTTTTAACTTCCATCTTACTTCAGGTCTGTTTTAATGATTCTACTTTTAGGTCAAATGAACTGATCTGTCTTCTAAGCAATAGTGTTATTACTATCTTTTTCTTTTGTTTCATCCTACCAAATTTTTTTATGCCAATGTGTTATCTCATTGAATTTTCATACTTCAATGTTTACTTTCACACATATGACTAACAATAGCTCAAAAAGCATATGCACCATAAAAGTGAAAGATGAGCTTTGGGTTTAATTGTAAGAAAAATTAAAGTAACCAAGTGATAGAATAAAAATCCTTTAATGGGTACTATTGTTTAAAGGGAGTGGTGTTTCTATCACAATTACATTCTGTCTTCAATCACTATTCTAAACTGTGTTAGACTGATATTATATATACATATTTTGGTGGCAGAAGAAGAAATGAGATGGGCCATTCAAAATTGGTGGTTTAGAAATAATCACATATCATGGATAGAATAATGTCCCTGTTTCCCAAGGAGAAGGGTATGAGGAAATAATTGTTTTGAAATGTAAGATTCAAATAAGATGGCTGATTTAAATTGTATAAAGCATAATTAACACCACTGACATAAATTATAGGTAAAAGACCTGCTGGGTCATGCACGTGTCCTTTTAACCAGGTACCATGGAGACAGGTACCATAGAAACAGGTAAATCTTGTATTTTACTTTTTAAAGCCATTAAACTTACTATGCAATTGCTTTAGCTTTGTTTTTACATATAAGTCTGCAGGAAAACTATGAGGTAATTATCTAGATAATTCAAGAATTTAAAGTCACACTTCTTTTTCTCTTCAGAGAGAATATGAGTCTTAGTCGACTTAAGGGCAATTGTCTCAGTTCCTCAGGAAAAAAAAAATCTGTAAAAGTATGTTGGCAGATGTTAAAATCAGGTACTTTCTGTTGATTAGTCTTTAGGGTGTGGAATGATAAAAGAGGCTCAAAATAAATAAATCACAGTAGTTAATGTGTCCTGTTCCCTCTTTCAAGCCTTATCTAATGTAGAAAGTGCCCCCCAAACATTCAAAAAGCCATACTTTTCTTCTGTAGAAATATAAGATGGCAAGTATTGAGCACAGAAAAAAAAAAAATCCAAGATCAAAAGTGCTTCCTGGGGGGCGGAGCAAGATGACGGAGGAGTAGGAGACCTAGATTTAGTCTGGTCTCAGGAATTCAGCTGAATAGGGATCAAACCATTCTGAACACCTACGAACTCAACAGGAGATCGAACAGGAGAGTAGCAACAACTCTCTGAACAGAGAAGCGACCACTTACTGGAAGGTAGGGCGTGCGGAGAAGTGAATCCGAGGCGATATTCGGGAGGATAGACGGCGGGGGAGGGGCCTCCGCCGGCCGCTTCTGGCAAGTGATGGAGCCGCGGAGCACAAAATCGGACCTTTTAGAAGTTGGCTCGGCAGAGGGACGTTGCTGCAGTGGCTAAGCGGGGGGTGGAATCCTCCCGGGACAGTGTGGTCTCAGGACCCTTGGAGTCACAGAGAGACCAGGGGTGCCTGAGTGCGCCAGAGCTCCCAGGTATCAGAGCGGGGAAGCCGGATGCAGAGACGGAGCAGAGTCGCGGGCTCTCAGCTCGGGGTTGCCATAAACTGTGATCCGCGGCCCAGTCGGGGCACGGCTCCCCCAGCAGGGACCCAACAAGCAGCAGATCCGGGGAGACTCCCCTTCCTTCCCGGAGAGGAGCGGTGCGGGAATGCACTGCAGGGATCTGCTGGGTTTGGAGACTCCGTGCGGGGTCGGGTGCCAGAGATAGCAACGCTCGATCACAGGCCGGGTGAGCACGGAGTGCGGCCGGCGACCGGGGACATGGAAGTGACTGCTTTTCTCTGGGGGCACACTGAGGAGCAGGGCCCCGAGTTCTCAGCTCCTCCGGGCGGAGATTGGGAGGCCACCATTTCTGCCCTGGTCCTCCAAAGCTGTACCGAGAGCTTGCAGGGAACAAAAGCTCCTGAGAGCAAACCGGAGCAGCTTCCTTAGCCAGGACCGACAAGGGCGGGGCAATTCCGCCTCCGGCAAAGACATTTGGAAACCACAGCAACAGGCCCCTCCCCCAGAAGATCAGCACAAACAGCCAGCAAGCCAAGACCAAGTTGATCGATCAAGGAGAATGGGAGAACTCCAGCGCTAGGGGAATACTGCACATAGATTCATGGCTTTTTTTTTTTTTTTTTTACCATGATTCATTATTTCATCAAAGTTAATTTTTGTTGACTGTTGTTTTTTATTTTTCTTTTTCCCTTTTTCAACCAACATCTTATCAATCCCTTTTTTTTAAAAAAAAAAAACATTTTTTATTTTTCATTTTTACAGTCATATTTTATCCCTTCATAGTAGTTACCCTTATTTTTGGCATATATATATAAGTTGTTCTCTCTTTAAAATTTTGAGGTACAGTTTCTTCTAACAGATCAAAATATATCCTAAATCACTAGGGTATGGCTTTGTTCTAGTCTCCTGCCTGATCACATTCTCTCCCTTTTTCCTTTTTTTTTTCTTTTTTTTCTTAAATCTTCTTTCTTTCTTCAAACAACTTATCTTACCAAGTCCTTTTATAAAATCTTTTATAATTTTCATCTTTACAGTCATCTTCCATCCCTTCATTGTATCAACCCTTATTTTGTACATATATGTCTTTCTTCCTTTAAAATTTTAGGAGGGACTTTTTTCTAACAGACCAAAATACGCCCAAAATCTAGTGTGTGGCACTGATCTATGCACTAGCCTGATCATATTTGATCATATTCTGCTTTTTTTGTATTGTTTTGTTTTTGTTTTTCTTTGTTTTTCTTTTTTTTTTCTTTTTCTCTTTCTTTTTTCTTTCTTTCCCTTTCTTTTCCCCTGGTTTCAGGTCTTTTCTGATTTGTATACAGTATATTTGCTGGGGACGTTGTAAACCTGTTAGCATTTTGTTCTCTCATTCATCTATTCTCCTCTGGACAAAATGACAAGACGAAAGAAATCAGCAAAAAGAACAAGAGGTAGTACCGTCAGCCAGGGACATTAGTACGATGTCGGACCTAGAGTTCAGAATCATGACTTTAAAGATACTAGCTGGGCTTGAAAAAAGCGTGGAAGTTATTAGAGAAACCCTTTCTGGAGAAATAAAAGAACTAAAATCTAACCAAATCGAAATCAAAAAGGCTATTGATGAGGTGCAATCAAAAATGGGGGCACTAACTGCTAGGATAAATGAGGCAGAAGAGAGAATCAGCGATATAGAAGACCAAATGATGGAAAATAAAGAGGCTGAGAAAAAGAGAGAGAAACAACTACAGGATCACGAGGGCAGAATTCGAGAGATAAGCGATACGATAAGACGAAACAACATTAGAATAATTGGGATCCCAGAAGAAGAAGAGAGAGAGAGAGGGGCAGAAGGTATATTGGAGCAAATTATAGCAGAGAACTTCCCTAATGTGAGGAAGGAAACAGGCATTAAAATCCAGGAGGCACAGAGAACCCCTCTCAAAATCAATAAAAATAGGTCAACACCCCGACATCTAATAGTAACACTTACGAGTCTCAGAGACAAAGAGAAAATCCTGAAAGCAGCTCGGGAGAAGAGATATGTAACCTACAATGGTAGAAACATTAGATTGGCAACAGACCTATCCACAGAGACCTGGCAGGCCAGAAAGGACTGGCAAGATATCTTCAGAGCACTACACGAGAAAAATATGCAGCCAAGAATACTATATCCAGCTAGGCTATCACTGAAAATAGAAGGAGAGATAAAAAGCTTCCAGAACAAACAAAAACTAAAGGAATTTGCAAACACGAAACCAGCCCTCCAAGAAATATTGAAAGGGGTCCTCTAAGCAAAGAGAGAACCTAAAAGCAGCAAAGAGCAGAAACGAACACAGACAACAGACAGTTAACAGTTACCTTACAGGTAATACAATGGCACTAAATTCATACCTTTCAATAGTTACCCTGAATGTAAATGGGCTAAATGCCCCAATCAAAAGACACAGGCTATCAGATTGGATTAAAAAACAAGACCCATCAATATGCTGTCTGCAAGAGACTCATTTTAGACCCAAAGACACCCCCAGATTGAAAGTGAGGGGGTGGAAAACCATTTACCATGCTAATGGACACCAAAAGAAAGCTGGGGTGGCAATCCTTATATCAGACAAACTAGATTTTAAAACAAAGACTGTAATAAGAGATGAGGAAGGACACTATATCCTACTTAAAGGGTCTATCCAACAAGAAGATCTAACAATTGTAAATATCTATGCCCCGAACATGGGAGCAGCCAATTATATAAGGCAATTAATAACAAAAGCAAAGAAACACATTGACAACAATACAATAATAGTGGGGGACTTTAACACCCCCCTGACTGAAATGGACAGATCATCTAAGCAAAAGATCAACAAGGAAATAAAGACTTTAAATGACACACTGGACCAAATGGACTTCACAGACATATTCAGAACATTCCATCCCAAAGCAACGGAATACACATTCTTCTCTAGTGCCCATGGAACATTCTCCAGAATTGATCACATCCTAGGTCACAAATCAGGTCTCAATCGGTACCAAAAGATTGGGATCATTCCCTGCATATTTTCAGACCACAATGCTTTGAAACTAGAACTCAACCACAAGAGGAAAGTCGGAAAGAACTCAAATACATGGAGGCTAAAGAGCATCCTACTAAAGAATGAATGGGTCAACCAAGAAATTAAAGAAGAATTAAAAAAATTCATGGAAACCAATGAAAATGAAAACACAACTGTTCAAAATCTTTGGGATACAGCAAAGGCAGTCCTGAGAGGAAAGTATATAGCAATACAAGCCTTTCTCAAGAAACAAGAAAGGTCTCAAATACACAACCTAACCCTACACCTAAAGGAGCTGGAGAAAGAACAGCAAATAAAGCCTAAACCCAGCAGGAGAAGAGAAATAATAAAGATCACAGCAGAAATCAATGAACTAGAAACCAAAAGAACAGTAGAACAGATCAACGAAACTAGGAGCTGGTTCTTTGAAAGAATTAACAAGATTGATAAACCCCTGGCCAGACTGATCAAAAAGAAAAGAGAAATGACCCAAATCAACAAAATCATGAATGAAAGAGGAGAGATCACAACCAACACCAAAGAAATACAAACAATTATAAGAACATATTATGAGCAACTCTATGCCAGCAAATTAGATAACCTGGAAGAAATGGATGCATTCCTAGAGATGTATCAACAACCAAAATTGAACCAGGAAGAAATAGAAAACCTGAACAGACCTATAACCACTAAGGAAATTGAAACAGTCATCAAAAATCTCCCAAGAAACAAAAGCCCAGGGCCAGATGGCTTCCCAGGGGAATTCTATCAGACATTTCAAGAAGAATTAATACCTATTCTCCTGAAACTGTTCCAAAAAATAGAAATGGAAGGGAAACTTCCAAACTCATTTTATGAGGCCACCATTACCTTGATCCCAAAACCAGACAAAGACCCCATCAAAAAAGAGAATTACAGACCAATATCCTTGATGAACATGGATGCAAAAATTCTCACCAAAATACTAGCCAATAGGATCCAACAGTACATTAAAAGGATTATTCACCATGACCAAGTGGGATTTATTCCTGGGCTGCAAGGCTGGTTCAACATCCGCAAATCAATCAACGTGTTACAATACATTAACAAAAGAAAGAGCAAGAATCATATGATCCTCTCAATAGATGCAGAAAAAGCATTTGACAAAGTACAACATCCTTTCTTGATCAAAACTCTTCAGAGTATAGGGATAGAGGGTACATACCTCAATATCATAAAAGCCATCTATGAAAAACCTACAGCGAATATCATTCTCAATGGGGAAAGGCTGAGAGCTTTTCCCCTAAGGTCAGGAACGCGGCAGGGATGTCCACTCTCACCACTGCTATTCAACATAGTATTAGAAGTCCTAGCCACAGCAATCAGACAACAAAAAGAAATCAAAGGCATCCAAATCGGCAAAGAGGAAGTCAAACTTTCACTCTTTGCAGATGATATGATACTGTATGTGGAAAACCCAAAAGACTCCACCCCAAAACTGCTAGAACTCATACAGGAATTCAGTAAAGTAGCAGGATATAAAATCAATGCACAGAAATCAGTGGCATTCCTATACACCAACAAGACAGAAGAGAGACAAATCAAGGAGTCTATCCCATTTACAATTGCACCCAAAACCATTAGATACCTAGGAATAAATCTAACCAAAGAGGCAAAGGATCTGTACTCAGAAAACTATAAAATACTCATGAAAGAAATTGAAGAAGACACAAAGAAATGGAAAAACGTTCCATGCTCATGGATTGGGAGAACCAACATTGTGAAGATGTCAATGCTACCTAGAGCAATCTACACATTCAATGCAATCCCCATCAAAATACCATCCACTTTTTTCAAAGAAATGGAACAAATAATCCTAAAATTTGTATGGAACCAGAAGAGACCCAGAATAGCCAGAGGAGTACTGAAAAAGAAAAGCAAAGCTGGCGGCATCACAATTCCGGACTTCCAGCTCTATTACAAAGCTGTCATCATCAAGACAGTATGGTCCTGGCACAAAAACAGACACATCGATCAATGGAACAGAATCGAGAGCCCAGAAATGGACCCTCAACTCTATGGTCAACTTATTTTTGACAAAGCAGGAAAGAATGTCCAATGGCAAAAAGACAGTCTCTTCAACAAATGGTGTTGGGAAAATTGGACAGCCCCATGCAGAAGAATGAAACTGGACCATTTCCTTACACCACACAAAAAAATAGACTCCAAATGGTTGAAAGACCTAAACGTGAGACAGGAGTCCATCCAAATCCTAAAGGAGAACACAGGTAGCAACCTTTTCGACCTTAGCCGCAGCAACTTCTTCCTAGAAACATCGCCAAAGGCACGGGAAGCCAGGGCAAAAATGAACTATTGGGATTTCATCAAGATAAAAAGCTTCTGCACAGCAAAAGAAACAGTCCACAAAACCAAAAGACAACCGACAGAATGGGAGAAAATATTTGCAAACGACATATCAGATAAAGGGCTAGTATCCAAAATCTATAAAGAACTTATCAAACTCAACACCCAAAGAACAAATAATCCAATCAAGAAATGGGCAGAAGACATGAACAGACATTTCTCCAAAGAAGACATCCAAATGGCCAACAGGCACATGAAAAAGTGCTCAACATCGCTCGGCATCCGGGAAATCCAAATCAAAACCTCAATGAGATACCACCTCACACCCGTCAGAATGGCTAAAATTAACAAGTCAGGGAACGACAGATGTTGGCAGGGATGTGGAGAAAGGGGAACCCTCCTACACTGTTGGTGGGAAAGCAAGCTGGTGCAACCACTCTGGAAAACAGTATGGAGGTTCCTCAAATAGTTGAAATTAGAGCTACCGTTCAATCCAGCAATTGCACTACTGGGTATTTACCACAAAGATACAAATGTAGGGACCCGAAGGGGTACGTGTACCCCAATGTTTATAGCAGCAATGTCCACAATAGCCAAACTGTGGAAAGAGCCAAGATGCCCATCGACAGATGAATGGATAAAGAAGATGTGGTATATATACACAATGGAATATTATGCAGCCATCAAAAGGAATGAGATCTTGCCATTTGCAACGACGTGGATGGAACTGGAGGGTGTTATGCTGAGTGAAATAAGTCAATCAGAGAAAGACATGTATCACATGACCTCACTGATATGAGGAATTCTTAATCTCAGGAAACAAACTGAGTGTTACTGGAGTGGTTGGGGGTGGGAGGGATGGGGTGGCTGGGTGATAGACATTGGGGAGGGTATGTGCTACGGTGAGCGCTGTGAATTGTGCAAGACTGTTGAATCACAGATCTGTACTTCTGAAACAAATAACGCAACATATTTTAAGAAAAAAGAAAAAGAAGAAGATAACAGGAGAGGAAGAAAAGGGGAGTATGTCAGAGGAGGAGACGAATCATGAGAGGTGATGGACTCTGAAAAACAAACTGAGGGTTCTAGAGGGGAGGGGGTAGGGGGATGGGTTAGCCTGGTGATGGGTATTGAGGAGGGCACGGTCTGCATGGAGCACTGGGTGTTATGAACAAACAATGAATCATGGAATACTGCACCAAAAACTAATGATGTAATATATGGTGATTAACATAACAATAAAAAAATTTAAAAAAAGTGCTTCCTGGATAATCAAAAAGGGATAAAAGAAAATTGAGTATCTTTCTATAATGTTAAGTATTAAATTTAATTCCTTGAAAATAGGACTACCCACCAGATTTGTGGTTGAACCACAAGATAGTTTGTGGAACCACCGGATAGTTTAATTAGCTAATGCATCTGATTCCCTAAAAAGCATTTGCCACAAAGAGAAATTGTTTTGTGTTTTCTCAGCTTTCCCATTTGGCTAGTTTTTCTATTTTACTGCAGGACCATTGTCATAATTTCAGAACAGTCTGAGATTCCTTCTGATTCTACTTTTTGACCAATTGAATCAATGGGTTCATCTACACCATAGCAGTCAAGTGCCTGGTGTTTCTGGGCCTCTGCTCACTGTGCCATCATGGAGGGGTTTAGTCTGAGGGGTCTAACGGTTACCACCCAAAGAGCTCTTGGAATCAGTCTCCTACACCACAGCTGTTGCCTCAATCTCAAGAATGGGTTCTATACATCATAGGTTTACGTTTGTCCTGTCAGAAGTCTTTTGAGAACTTAGTGCAGGTCAATCTATTTTGAGGGCTGTGATATATATATATATATGAAGATATATATATTCTCTCTATATAGATACATATAGATGTATAGATATATATAGATAGAGAATATATATATCTTCATTCAAAGATGTAGATATCATTCATTTATATATATGTATAATGAAGTTGTAGCAACAGCATCCACATTAGGATGGGTTCTATTTCCCACTCCCAGCCCCTCTTTATACATGCTTTAGTCCTGTAATGATTTATTCCTATTACAGAAAAGCAGTGCACAGAAACTGTAGCCCTTGCTGGGAAGCAAGTTGGCCAAGGGTCACTGCATCCTTTCCTTTAAAAATACCTGCTTTGTTTGCATTGGAAAAAAAATAATAATAACCCCGCCCGGAGCTCCTTTGTTTGGAAAGCCTGCTAGCTGGATATATGCCCTCTAACCTATTTAGGGAGGGACTCATTCCTTTGTTTAAGGTCCAATGGGATTTCCCCTGGGTGAAGTTTAATGGGATTAAGCCTCGGAAAGATTGTGAGAAGATTTCATCAGCAGCCTTCAATTTCTGCCCCAGAAAAGGTTATACAAAGAATAAAGGTATATCCTTTTGTTAAAACACTCACCTGCACGTCCCCACAGAAGACCAGCTATGGGTTGTGAACCAAATCCAATTTTGTCCCGTCCCCATCACCCAAACGGGGCTTTGAGGTCTGAGTCTCACGGACTGCTTGAACTAGGATTTCTACTTTCTGGAAAAGACTGAAAGAAAACGGCATAGGGAATACTTAGTTTTCTGAGTGTTGCATTTGATAGGAAAGAAAAGGTGTATGAAATCACTGGACCCACATCTCTTCTCTTCTCAGTGAAATGTTTGTCCTTTTTAGACCTAAAGAAGAGAAGTGGTCAATCATTACGTTAGGAAAGCTTTCGTAATTGTCCCAGAAAAAGTCTATTCCTGTCTTTGCCTCTAGTGCATTGCTAATATTACTTTCTACTGCTTTTCCAGATAATTATCTCTAAGACAATATCCATTCCATTGATCTCTAGCTTGACGGACAGCAGAATGAAGTTGTTTCTTTTCTATTGTCTCAAAACCCACCAAAATGAAGAAAAGGGGACCAAAAAAGAAAAGAGATTCCATCTTCAATGAAGCTAGGAAATGGGTACAACCATTTATCAGAGAATTATAAGAATAGCTTCCAAATCCTATAGGACAATACCAAGGGCAGACACAGACATAGAGTTCTGGCAACGTCTTAGCCCCATGGCAGGCATCGTTCGTTGTCTACTGGATAGCCATTCCTTCTACCCATTTCCTCCCTACGCATGCCCCTGCCCCCAGCTTTATTCTTTGCCAACAGACCTTGGGTTTTGTGTAAGTATGGGGTGGCCATGAACTTCAGAGGTTAATTATAGTTAGTCTTGACCCATCGTCATAATTTGTCAGTGTCTAGTTTGAGATGGAGAAGTTAAACGATTCTAGAAAACAGACATGACAGTGTGCTTCTGGGAAACTTTTGTTCACTTTGAAAAGGAACACAGATAAGTAGAGAGGTGAGGCCTTTTACTGACTCTGAATGTTATTATATTAGAAATATAGCAACTCTCTTGGGACCCTGAAGGCAGCCAGCCTGAGGGGAAAGAGAGCATGCAGGATTTGGCAGTCAGAAAAGATGCAAAGGCTCTGAGCCCTTAGTAATTTCTCTGTTCTACTAAAAACCACCCTCCCAGTGCCTACCCGCAGATTCTTCTTATGTGAGATGATGTATGTCCTAGGGGTTTAAATTCTCTGACTCGCAGCTAACATAATCCTAACCGATATAGCTTGGTCCTTAAAAGTAGGGCATACCTCTAATGGACCAACTACTCCTATATTATAATGACAAACTCTGGGGGTGAGGACATTATAGGGAAGCATCCCTCAGCTCTGCTCCATCAGAAGGAGACACTGTGGGGGAAAAGCTGGATATAAACAATCTATTCAGAGCTAGCATTAACAATAAGCAAATGTAAGATTTATGGTTTGGTTTTTTTGGGGGGGATTATGGTTTTATATCAGAATATAAAAATAGCAATATAATGAACTTTTAAAGGTGGAGAATAGTGGAAAGTCATATAATTAGGCTAAATTTCTAATCTCATAACAACCAAAATCAGGAGATGGAGAGGAAAAGGAAAGTGGGAGAAAATATGAGCATTCCAGTTTATTTGGTGTTTAAAGGGAATGGTTGATATGCACTCTGTAAAGCTGAAAAAATGAGAAACATTGAAATTATTGTTAAAATTTATAAACACCAACTCTACAAGATCTAACAATGGAGTATGTACCCTCCAAGCCGCTGGTTGGGAAACACACCCAAAACAAAACACAGATATATATAAAAAAATGGTAACTTAGAAAGCGGTAACAACAAATCAAAACAACAAGGACTAAGAACAAATGTGCCTGTCATGTCAGTAAATATAAATAAGATGAACTCAACTATTAAAAAAAAGATGCTCTCTGATTGGAGGAAAGCCTCTTGAACTCAGGGTGCTGTTTAGGTGTAAGTGGGAAGAATCCCCTTCCATTGTGTTTTCAGCTGTACCTTTTCATTTATTCTTGAAAGCAGCATTGCCTGTACATAGAATCTCACAAAATGTTTCATGAAATCATTTTGTTCAGCTTAAGGCTCTAACCCTTTCTGTTGACAATCAAGACTCCATTTCAAGCTGGTGTAGAGAGATGCTACGCCATCTTTTTCTATTGCTTTGACTTTTCCTATCTTCTCCTGGTGCCAGTACAAAAATTCCTTTCTCTTTCTTCACACCTTCAAAGAAAAGTCTCCAGTCACATCAAGCTATATGTTATCAACCGACCATCTTATTCAAAAATATAAAGACTTAGTTTTTTGAAACTGGGAAGTTAGGATACCCTGTCACACTAGCACAAAAATTCTTGTGAATTAATTCAACAGCAACGTGTTAGGCAATGAACCAGTTGCTGACACTACAAAGGAAGCTACATAAGTCATGATCAGTCTGCACATCAGAGGCTAGGAGATTTACAGTTAGGTTCAAAGGGTAACAAACACATACCATGAGTATAAAAATGGATGCCACTGCATTCAAATGGCCACATCAGCTTTAAAGTCTCAAAAGACTTGAGTGGGAAAATTCATTAAAATAAGACACACTTCTAAAGAATGAAACAGGTTGACTGATTATGAGAAATATTTAAAAGCTCAGTGTGTATATGTTCAAACTGGTAAATCATGATGGGCAGGTCAAACTCCATGTCAGTTTAAAAGAATGGGTTCTCCACCTCAGTGAAAGCCATCTGGATGATGAAATCAGAGGTTGAGCATGTTGCAATTTGTTAGCAATAATAGTTAAAGTGTAGATGTTTGAGAATGATTTACAGAATAAAAACCAGAACAGGTTCAAGGCTACCTATATAACATTACTCTAACTTGTATTTTGATATGCCTTACTGAGCTTTAATAAAAGAGATTTAAGTATAATTACTCCTTAGAGAATCCCAAATAAATCTGCGTATAGTCATGGGAATATGTATAAACCGTTGGTTTAAACACGGAGGGTAGGAAAACAACCTAAAAACAGGATTTGCAAAGGCACTGAAACCAAATGATATCGGGGTATTAGAGGGATAAACCAAAACACTGCCCTGAGAATCCTTGGATTTTCCTAGGAAATCTAAAGTAACTATGAATTTTCTTTTAAAGAAAATAAACACCTGGGAAAACTACCAAGAACAATGTGCAAATTCTCTTCCTTCATTTGTCCAAGTAACTGACTGGCCCACCCCAAGAAGCATAAAATCTGTGGAATTTTTGTTCCCTAGGAAGTGGAGTACAAAACCCTAAATAAGCTAGGACTGCCATCTTTCATAACCAACTATAATTTTACTGATTTTCATCTGTTACCCAACTCTTGTTAAGAGAGATGAGAGGTCTGCCAAAGCAAATAGAAAGACACATATACTGCCATCTGAGTTTTATGTTATGTAGGCTACGCCTATTGATGGAATTTAAAATTGGAGGTTGCCAGGAAACCAGAAGGAAAGTTCAGAGTGATGTATATTCTCAGAAAACAAATAATACTTCTTTCTTTAATTTCTACCTTTTTCCCCCCATAGAAATTTATTCATATTTTGATGATAAAATACAGTACATGATGTATTTATCAATGCAAATGGTGATTTTAGTATTATGGGTTATCGCTAAATATGATCAGTCCTCGACCTATGCTTTTTTTCTCCCCTATAAATTCCAGTGAAATAGTTCAGGTTTTATTATACTAAAGTTTTCCTTTTAGGATTTATGTAGAAAATAGTCAAGGCTGTTTTTTTTTTTAAAGATTTTATTTATTTATTTGAGAGAGAGAGAATGAGAGATAGAGAACACGAGAGGGAAGAGGGTCAGAGGGAGAAGCAGACTCCCTACGGAGCAGGGAGCCCGATGCGGGACTCGATCCTGGGACTCCAGGATCATGACCTGAGCTGAAGGCAGTCGCTTAACCAACTGAGCCACCCAGGCGCCCCAGTCAAGGCTGTTTTTAAGTTACAGTCATTTAACATTTCATTAATAAATCTAAATTTCTATAGATGATAAAGCTGAATCTTTTTTTACTATTCTTTAGTACTTCATAGAAGATTAAGAGGCCATATTTATAGGAATTCTCTATAAATCAGTCTTAACTGGTGATCATCCAGCTTCACTTCTGTTATTTCCATAACATTTACTCATGTATTTACTATACAATATGAATCATATTTTCATATTAAGAATCTCAGATATTTTAAAACATTGATCATGATTCCCCCCTGACATTTTCTTTCCTAGTCTAAATATCTACAGCACCTAAACTTTCCTCGATTTTAAAAAATCTGGTTGCTCTTCTATTTCTCAGTTTTAGGCATATCTTATCCCTGGGTCCTGAGAATTTTTTTTTTCTCTAGAAGAAATGAAAAACAGTTTCAAAATTGAAACTTTAGGTTCAAATATCATGGCAGAAATATGTGGGAGAAAGCGTGATGCTGAATTTGTAAAAATACTTGTAATAACAATAATTTAACACTGTGGTGTGTCAGAGACTTTGCCAAATGCTTAGCAAAGATTGGTTCATATACTGGTCACACTGATACCATGGATAGGTGATAGTGTTAGCTTTGCTATGCAGAGGAGGAAGAATCTGCCTCAAAGAATATCTGACTAAATGGACGTATGTGAAAATTCTCTCAAAACTTCAGTCTCTATGTGAGAGACATATTTTTTATTAAACTTCAATCACTCTGTAAGTATAATAGGCCCATGCTTACCATATAGGTAGAAATAGAGAATATAAGGTTATTTTAGCAATAAAAATACATAACTGATAAATCTGTTGAGAAATTACTTGGTTCCAGACACTTGCTGGGAACACAAAGGTGAAAAGACCCCATCTCTGTCATCAAAGTGCTTAGAGATGCATGGGAAAAGACTCCGAACATAGATCATTGCCATGGCCTAGGAACTGTGATCAAGGTACTCACAGTCTCGTGAGGTAACAGAGAGGCCCCTAAGCCAAACAGGGAATCTGAGAGACTTCAACAAAGGCATGACGCCTTGCTCTGAGTTTTGACCACTTTCTAAAGAAGGAGATGGAAGAGCTGGAGGTGGACAGGGTGCTCCAGAATAAAAAGGGCACCATGAACAGGGAGGGCCCTGAGGCCAGAATCAGGGCGTCCTGTGGGGAACAGCTGCTTAACAAAATCATGCAGGGGAAGGTGGGGTAGGTGACTAGAGTAAAAATGTAGGGAGAGCTTATGCTTTATTCTGGACAGGCTAAGGAACTATGGAAATGTTTTCATCCAGAAAGGTTCATTGGTAGGTTTGTATTTTCAGGCTTTATTTTAGGCAAGTGCTTAACTATTTGAAGCCTCAGTTTTCTTTTTTGTAAAATTCGACAAGGGAAGGGTGGAGTAGATAATTTCTGGTTCAAAGATTTAGAAAATCAATTAAAGCAGAAATTTTTTTTTTACCCTTCTGTAGTTGGCCATAAAGCTTAAAACCAGAGAGCTCAGGGCCCTGGGTGGCTCAGTTGGTTAAGTGACTCTTGATTTCAGCTCAGTTCATGATCTCAGGAGTCCTGAGTCGGGCTCATGCTGAGCATAGAGCCTGCTTAAGATTTCTCTCTCTTTCTGTCCCTCTGCCCCTCCCCCTCTCCCTCATGTGCTCGCTTGCTCTCTCAAAAACAAACAAACAAAAAACCCAGCCAGAGCTTAAGGTCTTTAAATGAGACTGTAATTCCATTGTCCCATGCTCCTTAATTGGAAATTCTGTGTAAACCGAGGGTGACTTCCAGCATGCTCTGGGCATGTGCATGGCAATGTTGGGGAGGGGAAACAGTGGGCAGGTAGGAGAGCTGGAGTTTACTGTTGAAAGAGAAGCCATATATATCAGTAATGTTAGTGGACTTTCAGAGAAAATTACTCCTAATGATAAAGGATTTAATAATCCACGAGTATTGCTATCATTACTGGCTTAGGAAAATTGGCTAGATGTTCTTGAAATATATTTTTATGCAGTCCCTTTGAGTCCAGAATATTTTTCCTTGTTCAAACAGCATCAGAAAATAATCGATCATCTGCCTCCCTCTGTGGAATTTATATACAGACCAACATTCTTGGATTGTTTCTCTTTTCTTCTGGCCGCAGCTTGACAAGCTGAACAGCCATAAGTATTCATCTTCAAATACACCTTTGTCCTTCAGGGCAAATTTTCAATGAAGTCCTGAAAGTTATTAATGCTTCAACGAAGCCCCCTTTACCTTAACAAATATTATGTTCAAAAACACCAAAGAATGTGTTTCCTTTCTCCCCCCTCCCTCTGTTACACACATATGCACACACACAGCCCTTCCCAAGGACACTCTGGACCTCCCTTCCCCACCCCTACTACCCGACCTTCTCTTAAAGTATAATGTAGTGGTTTATAATATTGATAAGAAATACCTCGCGGCATGAATTGATGTCCTTTATAAACCAATCAAAATCACTTTAAATCAAGTGTGAATTGTCTGGACCATAGCCCCAAACCTGCTCATTTGCCCCTTTTGTTTAGTATCCATTATTGTGAGATTTTTCCAGTGAGTTTATTGCATTGTAATAGCAGCTGCCTATCCTTATCATACGTTGGCTTGTGTAACGTCAAAGAAATGACTTATGTACTTTGAGGGAAAAATGCCATTTTTGCTGAAATTGGCAATGAAAACACTTATCCTCTATTCTGCCCCTCTCTATTTGAATATATTCCCGCTTATAAATGTATGTGATGAATTTAATAGAGATACAAGCCACATATGCACCATATCATTGAAACAGTATGCATCTGCCTATTATCTATAGCTCCTAATTTTATCTGCAGAACCAGATGTGAAATCCAGAGTGCTCATGATTGAAGTACATTTTTACATGTACCTTTGTTAGGGAGGCACTGTGATGTTCAGAAATCACAAAGGGAGAAAGAATAAAACATGGTATAATCCTTGCACAGATTGTCTTCTGTTAGGTTTCAGTACACGCACAGCCTATCTGTTTGCATCAGAACAATGGCTGTCCGGTTATGAACTCGGTATACAAATTATCAGCCATCCCGGGTCTGCGTTTGATCCACAGCCTTCCACTTCAGGCACTGAGCACAGTGGGTGCCAAGTAGTATCAATCACTCTATTTTTGCCCTGTCCCTGGTAAGAGATGGCGTTTGTTTTCCTGATTCAGAAGATAAGCCAGACATACTGGGGAAAACATGCGAATGTAAAAAAAAAAAACACCCAAGCCTTGTTGAAAAATTTTTGAACTAAAAATGCATCATGTTAAATATCTTTTATAAAGTGGAATTACAGTGAAACTTTAATTATCTGAAATAAATGGGAAAAGGATGACCACAAATAATAGAGCATCAAAAAGAAATTTAAATTTCATTCTAAAGCCGTATGTCATTTTTTATAGGTAGCTGATTTAATTGCCAGATTGTTTCCTCAGGCAGAGCAACCCCTTTGCTCTTGCTCACATGAAGATCTTCTTTTTGTTCAGTGCAATCAGGTCTATTCCACGGATCTCTTCAGGCTGGAAACAGGTTTCCATTAAGAAATTAAATACTGCATTTTCCATTTTCATACGTAAATTGAAATCTGCAAATAGCTTCCGTGGTTTATTTTTTTCTTTTAAAGAAACCAATTTTTTTCAATAGATATTGAGCCCAACAACTTCGTCTACAGCCTTTTCTTAGGCTGGAAATTATTAGTAAGCAATCTGAGTGAGACCACATCAATTTCCCAAACAAAAAGCTCACATGGTATGTATGTGATGAGGGCCTGTGAACTTGTGACACCAGAATTCAACCCCTGACATTCAGAAGCGGCATCTGAAAACATTACTTATAGAAAAGTCTCTCTAAGGCTTTTGTGACCACTGAGTGGCTGCGGAACATGGGCCGTCTGCACTTTCCAACCAGAGTGCACTGCATACAACCTACTTACAAAGAATCATGCTAAGGTAGCTCCAGAAGAGAGTTGTACGATACAATTCCCCAGCTTGGACAAAAGCCACAGATTTCAAGGAGCAAAAAATTCCAATGGAATGAAATGTGAGTAAGGAGCTGCTTTTTCAAAATTGGACCAGAATTGGACATGAGTGGAGACAGAATTCCTGGCCAAGCCAGTCCCAAGGCCAGCCCAGCTGCAAGGCAAGGGGAAATAGACTCTGTCACTTAATGGGTAGCATGGCATGCTCCTGTGGAAAAAAGGAACAGATAGAGGCCATCTTTGGAGACTATTCACCACCAGGGGTAAACAGGGCAATCTCAGCAGAAACCCACTTTGCTCCTACTTTTTTAAAGGAGATACAAGCAAGGGCTGGAAGCACATGGGGGGCCAAATAGTGTCACCAGGTTTTCTTAAAAAGGCTTTGTGCCACTTGCCTCAGACTAGTTTGAGGAGGTAAGTTGGGGAAAGTTTTTCTAGCTCAGTTATGAGTCACCTAAACACAAACAGACAAACAAACAAACCAGTCTTCCATTCAGGATTTTGAACCTGGTATGTGCCAAGGAAGATTCATTCATTTGATGTTTATCCAGTGTTGCCTGGGGACTGTTTGAAGCTGCATGCCCATCTAGCTACAGTCAGGTTTCTCACTGCCTTCTCTTCCCTTCCCTCATTTGCTTTTCAGCGTATGATACATAGTTTCAGCCCTATTGCTCAACATCTTACAGAAAACTTTCCTGAAATTCATTAGCATGTCTGACTGTCTCACAAAAGAAAACTAAGATGACCAAATAGTCCAGTAAATAAAGAAAAAAAAATGTTTCTCATGTTTGTATTTCCTGCCACATAGAGTCTCATCTCAGTTTGCTATTTCTGGTAACCACCAAACCTCTCAAAAAGAACCCAAAAAACAAAAAACAAAATACCGGTAATCTGTGCTTGATATGTCCACTTCATCTCCTATTTGCTCTTCAGTTAACTATGACCAAAGCCCATCCTTAATCCTTGACCAAATTTGCCATCTCTGAGATTATCAATGATCTTGTTGCCAAATCCTGTCACTACTTTTCAGTGCTTAATCTTACATGACCTTTCTCTTACATTAGATGTCGTTGAGATTTTCTTTCTTCCAACTCCACAATCTTTGGCTTTTAATATGGCATTCTTTGGATCTCTTTCTGTCTCTTTACTCACCCTTTCTCAGTTTCATTCACTGATTTCTGTATATTCTAATCACTCCTTCTATACTGGTGGTGCCTCATTATTGTGTCTTTCTTCCTCTTCTCACTTTCTCCAATTAACTAAACTATTATTAAATATTATTAAATGTCTACTAGATGTGTCCACCAGGATATAAGCATGGCATGAGCTCTCAACATATGCAGTCTTTTCCTCCTCTGTTAATTCTTTATCATATTTAACAGCCCTGCTTTCTAGCTGGCCCCTGAAGTTATTATCTTGACATTATCCCTCTCGCCATCAAATCCCATTTCAAGTTTAAGCACTATCAATTGTAATTTTTCTCTTCATCTTCAGTAACATTGCCAGGCTTAGGTACCTGTAATCCCTCATCTGAACCATAGAAGAAGCTACTAATTGTTTTTAAATTGCAATTGCAACACAAATCACATCCTATCCCTCTCTAAACAATGACAAACTTGTCATTGTGAAAGTCTCAAAAACCCGGCGACTTTCTGTGGTCAACAAGTTTGTCCTTGACTTGGTCCTTAACAAGCTGTCTCTCCGACGGTCTTCATCTTCTAACTCATTCTCTAAGTTGCAGTCATACAAAATGACTTATTGGCTAAAGATACTGTGTGGTCTTAACTTGTACCACTCGCTTTTGGTACGTTGGTTCCAATTGATTCATGGGTTCCAGATCTCAGGTCAGGTGTCATACGGTCACTTCAATTTAAGTCCAAGTTTACCACATACTAGCTGGGTGCTCTTGGGAGAGTTATTTAACTTTTCCAATTCCTACTGTCCTCATCCATAAAACAGTCATAATATAAAACCTACTTCAGATAATTGTAAATATTAAATGAGGTAATATCTCTAAAGTGGTTTCACAGTGCTGGACAGATAGTAAGCACTAGTAAATATAGTATTTTTACAATACTAAGTGCGGACATATGCAAAGGGATTTGATTCAACTACCAGCAGAAGAAAATGTTTTTGGTGAGAATCACATATACTAGGTTGTAGGCAAAGACTTGTAGACATGTGGCATTTGTTTATGTCATGGGGCAATGAGAGGAAACAGTTCATCAGTTATCCTTCTGAGCCGTAGAGAAATTAGGTTGATGTCTACTGCTCTTTTGCTACAATTTGTTATTCTCTCTAATGGGTGAAATGGAGCATGATGGTAGCTTTAGGGGCTGAAGAGCCCAGTCAAGTATATATTTTACCACTTGGACACTGAAATCAATCAGAAAACCTGGAAGATTGACTTTAGGCATTTGAGGTATTCTGGAGTGGAGTAGTATCCAGTCTGCTGTATGAGACAGGCCTCATTGTTAGTTGGATAATACAATTTTCTCCAAGTTTTCTTCTCTTACTCCCAGTTAGTGTCAAGTATTTCTGATTAAAATTTAATAGCTGCCATAGTTCGTGCCCATTTATTTACTGCTGAAACTGATACTGCTGCTTACAATGGGTGTTATGCACTATTTTAGCCAGTTTGTTCCATATACACTCTGTTGTTTTAAGTGTGTTTATTGGCCAATTGCTTTGTGACCATTTTTAGTATTCTTTACAATAACCATCTGTAGCTAACATGAATTTGAAGTTTTCCATTCCAAATACACCCCTGTGACTATCAAGTAAGGAATATAGGATTTTGTTCTAAGCTGACTAGTCAGGCAGTTAAATCTAAAGTTAAACTCTAAAATATAAAGTTTATAACTTTAACATTTAAACAAAAACATCCTATTAATCTATTGGCTTTTTTTTTCCCTTATACAAACATTTGTTGGCAGTATTCAAAGCTTTTCAGAAAATTACTTCCAGTTCCTGGCTTTATCTTTACATGAATTTTTATATAGCTTAATGGATTCTAAATGTATACAAGTAATAGATAAGGTGTTATAAAATTGATCCTTATAATGCTAAGTTTATAGAAACTTGGATATTGCCAAGGTATGTGGTGTCTAGCCAGTATTTATTTTCAAAACAGAAGAGTATTAAGAAAAGAGTAAGACAAATATTATAATGTGAATTAGTGTTTAGAAAATTTGAGAGTATGAGAAGTTAAGCTTACAGAGGCAAAGTAAAATTGGATAGTTAAAAAGTTATATCTATGCTATTATAGACCTATAAAATATTGGCATGTGAAATTGCAACTATTTCAAATTGAGGTCATGTTATTTTCCCCACTTTTCCATAATAAAACAGACTTCTTTTCATAATTACTCAAGACATACACTCAGAAGAATCATAAATATTGTGAAATCATTCTTAATCAATAGACTCCTAGGCATTATTAAGCTCATAACCAAACACCTTCTGTAGTCGCAGTTTCAAATCCTAAATCACTGTGTAAGAGTTCTAATCCAACAGCCTGGGTAGTGATTCCACCTCTGTCATTTTTTAGAGAAGAAACATTAAACACATTATTTAACTTTTAAACCACAGTTTTCTCATTTCTAAAGTTAGGGAAAATTAGTGCCTGTTACATACTGATGTAAAATGCATATGTATATGTAAAAAACATATGCGTGTGGTACAGAGTAAGTAACTTCTATAGATGTTAATGATTCACTTTATTATTAATTTGAGCTTAGATACTTTTAATATATAAAACATATTTTACATATTTCATATGAATAAGTTTTACATATATAATTTATTTCTCTATATTTTACATGGGTTTATTGTAGGCAGCACACGTTTGGGTCTTGTTTTTTAATCGAACTGACAATCTTTACCTTTTAACTGATGTATTTAGACCATTCACAGTTAAAGTGATTATTGATATGATTGGATTAGTATCTAAGTTCTTCCTAGCTATGTTTCTTTGTTCCATTTGTACTATATTTCTTTTTTCTTTTCTTTTTGTCTTTTCTTAGGCTAAGTACTTTTTTTTTTTAAGGTTTTATTTGTTTATTTGACAGAGAGAGAAAGCACAAGCAGGGGGAGCTGCAGAGAGAGAGGGAGAGGGAGAAGCAGGCTTCCTGCTGAGCCAAAAGCAGATGCCCAACCGACTGAGTCCAGGCTAAGAATGTTTTATAACATTTTATCTCTACTGACTCATTAATTATATATCTCTAAAAAATGTTTTTAGTGATTACCCTGGGACTTACAGTATGCATTTCAAATTAATCTGAGTTTACCTCAAATAATAGTACACACTTTTACATGTAGCACAAGGCCATTACAATAATATATTCCTAATTCTTCCCACCCATCCTTTGTACTATTATTGTCATAGGTTTTACCTTCACATATGCCGTATGTATTAATCAGTTATCTCTTAGCTCATTTACAAATAGGAAATAAATTTTACCTATTTTCATTCATTCCAGTTCCTGTTCACTTTATCTTTTGTGTTAAGGTCCAAGTTCCTGACTATATCGTATTTCTTCTACCTGAAGAATTTCCATTAGAGGGTGTCTGGTAATGAATTCTCTTAGTTTTTGTTTGAGAATTAAAAAACAATGTCTATTTCACTTCTTTTTACTAGGTCTAGAATTCTGGGTTGACAGATCCCTCCCCCCTCACACCACCCTGTAATACTTATATATGTCACTACATTTTCTTTCTGCTTGAACAGTTTCTGATGAGAAGTCTGATTTAATTATTGCACTTTTTCCTCGGTGGATAGATTTTTTTTCTTCTTCTTCTTCTGGCTAATGTCAAGATTTTCTCTCTGTCTTTGATTTCCTGAAGTTTGAATACCATATGCCTAGGGATGTGTGTGTGTGTGTGTGTGTGTGTGTGTGTGTGTGTGTGTGTTTGGTACTTTTCCCTGCTTGGTGTTCTGTGAGCTTCTTGATCTATGGTTTCCTGTTTGTCACTAATTTTGTAAAATTCTCTGCCATTACGTCTTCTCTTCTCTTCTCTTCTCTTTTCTCCTCTCTCCTCCACTCCCTTCCCCTCCCCTCTCCTCTCCTCCCCTCTACTCTTTTCTCTTCTTTTAAGTAGGCTCCATGCTCAGCCTGGAGTCCAAAATAGGGCTTGAACTTACCACCCTGAGATCAAGACCTGAGCTGAGATCAAAAGTCGACGCTTTAACTAACTGAGCCACCCAGGCACCCCATTTGCCATTATTTCTTCAGCACCCATTTTCTCTCTCTTCTGCTTGTGTATATGCTACCATGTTTGAAATTGTCCCACACTGTTGGGTGCTCTGTTTGGCTTTTTGTTTTGTTTTGTTTTTTGTTTTTTTGGGGTTTTTTTCTTCATTTTTTAATTTTCTTTGTGTTTTAGTTTGGTTTTATCATCAATTTCACAGAATCTTTCCTTGGCTCTGTTCAGTGTATTGATGAGCCTGTTAGAGGCTTTCATATATGTTACTGATTTTTTTTTCCTTCTGGTATTTACATTTGATTCTTTCTTATAGTTTCATCTCTCTGCTGAATGACTCATCTGATCTTGCATGTTGTCTACTTTGTTTTATTAGAGCCAGTAACATTAATTGTAATTACTGAAAATTTTCTGTCTGATTGGTACAACATCTGTGTCTTAGCCAGTTTGATCCTAATAATTTTTTTGCCTCTTCTGTGAGTGTGTGTGTGTGTGTGTGTGTGTGTGTGTGTGTGTTTTCTTTTCATATGCCTCAGAATTTTTTGTTGAAAGCCAGGGCTCTATTCTTGGATCTGGCCAATGTCCTTCACAAGTGCTCTGCTTCTCCAGCTGCAGAACTGGAACTTTCATGTGTTTTGCCATAGCAGAAATATGGATACCCAAATGGTATCCTTCCCATAGGAGGGATGCTGCTTCTTTTTTTTTCTTCTCTTGTCCTTTCCCACAGATGCAGTGGATTTCTACCTCTACCCTAAGGTGATGGTTTTCATTGTTCTTCCCTCTGGAGATTAAGCCTCTCATCCTCTAGTGGAGATGGAGGAGATGGGCTTGGGCAGTTAAGGCAGTGACTACTGTTCCCTTTCTCAAGTCAGCACCATGGAAAAAAGCTTTCTCAGGAATGTTTCCAAATCTTTTCGACAAGTGCTGCCAGTAAGAATGTGTCTCTGTATCTTTAACTTCCAGAGGCTTTACATCCTCACACTAGCCCACACTCCACCTCTAACAATTTCTGAAAACATTTTAGCTATATCTTATTCCATTTTATGTAGAGTCGAGCAGAGTCTGTCACAGGTAAGTAAATGTTGAAGTGCTATTTATCTTTGTAGGCATCTGTCACTCTCTATATTTGAGGTTTTTTGTTTGCCCTGAAACCTCAATTCTTTGATGGATCCAGCTTTTTTTCTTGTTGCAAGGGTGAGAATGGTATTCTTTACAGCTCTCTACATCTCCAAGCTGAAACCAGAAGTCTTTTAATCATTAATTTGGTAACAGTGTAGAAGCAAATAAGTGAAAGCTTCTATGAAGCAGGTATTATTATTTTACTTATATTAAAATGGAAGTCATTTGAATATGTTAAATGAGTCAGTAATTATAGGAGTAATGAAGAAATATCAAGACATATTTTGGGAATTTTTTTCAGTTGCGTCAGAAAAAAATAATTGGAATTTATTGTCTTTGTGAATTTTGTATTTAATTGTTAAAAATTAAAATTAAAATTAAAAAATTGACACAAATCAATTAATGTCAATCATTTAATTACCCCATTAATAGAATGAAATAAAAGAATCATATATTCATCTCAATAGATGCAGAAAAGGCATTTGACAAAATTTAATATCCATTCATGTTAAAAACACTTAATAAATCAGGCAGAGAAGGAACATATTCAAAATAATAAAGAGTATATATTGACAAGCCAACAACTAACATCATACTCAATGGTGCTGAAAGCTTTTGCTCTAAGATCATGAACAAGAAAAGGGTGGCCATTCTCACCACTCCTATTCAGCATAGTACTGGAAGTCCTAGCTAGAACAATCAGGCAAGAAAAAGAAATAAAAGGCATTCGAATTAGAAAGGAAGAAGCAAAATTGTCTCTATTTGCAGATGACATGATTCCATATATAAAAAATCCTAAAGACTCAACCAAAAAACTGTTAAAACTAATTAACGAATTGAGTAAAGTTGCAGGATACAGAATTAACATGCAAAAATCAGTTGTGTTTTTATACACTAACAATTTTTTGGAAAAGAAATAAAGAAATCAATCGTGTTTACAACATCATCAAAAACAATAAAATACTTCAGAATTAATTTAGCAAAGGAGGTAAAAGATCTCTACTCTGAAAACCATAAGACATTGATGAAAGAAATTGAAGAAAACATAGATAAATGGAAAGGTATCCTCTGTTTATAGATTGGAAAAATTAATATTGTTAAAAGGTCAACACCACCAAAAGTCATCTATAGATTCAATGAAATCCCTATCAAGATTTCAAAGGCATTCTTTACAGAAATAGACAAAACATTCCTAAAATTTATATGTAACCACCAAAGACCCCAAATGACCAAAGAACAAAGCAGGAGACACAACACTTTCTGACTTCAGGTTATACCATAAAGCTATAGTCATTAAAACAGTATGGAATTGGCATAAAAACAAATAGACCAATAGATTAGAGTAGGGAGCCCACAAATAAATCCAAGCATATACTGTCAACTAATATTTAACAAGGGAGCCAAGAATACTCAATGGAGAAAAGATAGTCTCTTCAATAAATGGTACTGGGAAAACTGGATATTCCCATATAAAAGAATGATATGACCCGTATCTTACACCATTCACAAAAGTTAATTCAAAATGGATTAAAGCCTTAAATGTAAGACCTGAAATCATGAAACTTCTAGAAAAAAACATTGGGGAAATCTTCTTGACATGGGTCTTGGTAACTGTTATTTTGGAAATCACACCTAAAGCACAAGCAACAAAACAAACAGACAAACAAAAACAAGTGGGACTACCTCAAACCAAAAAGTTTCTGCCCAACAAAATAAGCCATCCATAAAATAAAAAAGAAAACCTACATCTGATAAAGGGTTAATATCTCAAATATTTATAGAACTCATACAACCCAATAGCCCCAAACCAAATAATCCAATTAAAAAATGAGCAAATGACCTAAATAGACATTTTTTCCAAAGAAAATATATAAATGGTCAACAGATACATGAAAAGATGTTCAACATCACTAGTCCTTAGGGAAGTTCAAATTAAAACCACAATGAGATGTCATTTCATGCCTGTTAGAATGGCCATCATTAAAAGATAAGTGATAACAAATGCTGGCATGGATGTGGAGAAAAGAGAACATTGTGCACTGTTGGTGGGAATGTAAATTGGTGCAGCCACTATAGAAAACAGTATGGTGGTTCCTCAAAAAATTAAAAATAGAACTACCATATGATACAGCCTTTTCACTCTGGGAATATATCCAAAGGAAATGAAACCACTAACTCAAAAAGATATCTACTCTCCCGTGTTCATAGCAGCATTTTTCACAATAGCCAAGACATGGAAACAAACTAAGCATCCATTGGTGGATGAATGGGTAAGGAAATTATATAATTACTTATATAATTGTAATTAAACTACATATTTATATTATATATATTATCTGTAATATTAATATTAATATATTCTATTAATTAAGTTATATGTATTATGGCTGGATATCATTCAGTCATAAAAAATTATGAAATCCTTTGTGACAACATAGATGGGCCTTGAGGACATTATGCTAAATGAAATAAATCAGACAAAGAAAGACAAATCTCACTTAAATGTAGGATCTAATAATAAAAAAAAATCAAACTCATACAAAAATAGACAGATCGGTGGTTACCAGAGGCAAGGGGAGGGAGAAAGGGGAATTGTGGGAAGGTGGTCAAAAGGTACAAAATTCCAGTTATGAAATAAATAAATACAACAGATGTATTGTACAACATGGTACACACAGCTAACACTGCCGTATGATATGTAGGGAAGTTGTTAAGATAGTAGACCCTAAGAGTTCTCATCACAAGGAGAATTTTTTTCTTTCCTTTTTATCATATCTATATGAGATGACGGATGTTAACTAAGCCATTTTCTAAGATATATAAATCAAACCATCATGCTGTATACCTTAAACTTATACAGTGATGCATGTAAATTATTTCTCAATAAAACTAGAATAAATGAATAAATAGACTTCTATTGGTATATTTCAATATAAAAAAAATACAATGTGATTTAACGCATTCTTACTCTGATCAAGGAGGGTCTTATTTCCATAGCATATCAGATGATAGATAATTTGGGCTGCATGTAGCAGAGAATTATGACTTAAGTCATTGAAACAATAGAAAACTTGATACCTTGAAAGAAGTCTGGAGATGATAGTTCTAAGGCTGGAAAATTCAGAATCTCAACAAAGACTTGTCTCTAGCCTGAAATAATGTGTGCAAAATCATTTCCAATGACTCATAGAAGCCAAGCAAGAGCAGACGTGGAACCCAGGCCCTGGAATATGTGAATGTGTCACTCAAAAATATCAGCCCAAAAACTGCACACATTCCCAGTACAGAAGAAGTAGAGGTAATATTTTCCAGTTTCCATGTACATCATTCAGATTGTCTGTGGCCATTTGGCAATTTCCTTTCTGCATCAATTCTGGCAATTTCCTTTCTGCATCAATTCCAATACTGGAATTATGAGCCAGTATTATCCTAAGTACTTTACAAGCGATAGTTCACACAAAGCTCACGGTAATGTTATGAGACAGTTACTGTTATTATTCCCATTTTAGAAATGGGGAAAATAAAGTTCACTGGTGCCTAGTTACTAGGTCACAAAGCTAGGAATCTGAATATGACTTCTTAATTCATACTCTTTTTTTTTAAGATTTTATTTATTTATTTGAGAGAGAGAATGAGAGAGAGAGAGAGCACATGAAAGGGGGGAGGGTCAGAGGGAGAAGCAGACTCCCTGCTGAGCAGGGAGCCTGATGCGGGACTCGATCCCAGGACTCCAGGATCATGACCTGAGCCGAAGGCAGTCGCTTAACCAACTGAGACACCCAGGCACCCCCCTAATTCATACTCTTATGTAATGTGTTGTCCTGCCTTGAATATTTTCTGTCCTTGGTGTTTTTTTTTTTTTTTTTTTTTGACTGATCTTTCTCTGTTCCATTCATTGGTTCTTCTCCTTGCTCTAAAAATAAGAGTTCTCCCCAAAGTGCTATTTTTCTCTTCCTCTGTGAGCTCTCTTCCTCCCAAGACTTGAGCTACCATACTACTACTGTGGCAATGATGAACAGGTATAATGTCCCACCATTTCACACTTTCTTTTCTAACTTCAAACCTCCAGCAAATCTTCCCCCAACTCCCTTTCAGCTGATGCATTGACTTTTATCCCACCAGAAAGAGAAAAGTACTCAACAAGAGAACTTCCACATGGTAGCCACCAATCCTCCATCTTTCTTTTTTTCAAATTTCACTGGTTGCTTCTTTTTAGTGTCTTTTATTGTTTCCTCCACTCTTCAGATCTCTCATGCTCAGATTTTGAAACTTATTCCTTCAATTCTTTGATGATTTCCGGTCAATTTCCAGTCTAGAACTTCCCTCAAAACTGCTGTATTTGGCCTGTCCCTTTGGTGTCTTTCTTTGTGGCATCATAGGCATTTCAAACAGTAACCCCCAGCTGAACCCCAGTTGAACCCACCACAGAAACTTACTCCTATGATTCTTCTCCAACTCTATAAAAGAAAACTGTTATTTCAACGCTCAAACCCCCAAACCATGGAGTCATCCCTGATTCTTTTAACACCCTACATTTAATTAGTCAACAAATTCATTTGGCTTTATCTTCAAAATATATTCAGAATTCTTCCAGAAATATATCCAAGATACCACCACCTCTTACCTCAAATTTTGTAATGACTTCTTATAGCAAAGAGTACCATCTGACACACAATGTATCCTTCTTTATCATTAATTGAACCTGACTTTTAGCTGGCACATGGCCTCTCTGAATAAAAACTACACTAGTCAGTCTTCCTTACTTCTAAATAAGGCACATATCCAAGCTCTGACCAATGGGATATTAGCACAAGTGTTATGTGGGCTTTGAAGAACACACCTAAAGTGAGAAAGCATGCCTTTGTTCTGCTCCTTCCTCCAGCTTGGATGCCCCGAGTTCTGCCCCTTGCTCTCTGGAATGTGGATGGAATGGCTGAAATAAAACAATCCCCAGAACCAACCTGGGAGGATTGGAATTTTATAAAGGGAGCTTATAGGTTTCCTTACAAAAAGATATTTTTTCATCCCATCCACTCACTAGGGAGCTATATAAGAAGACCCTCAGAATCTATGTCTGTGATTTGTATCCTTATGACTCATTTTATTCATTCCATTTATCTGCATTATTTGGCACAATTAAAACTGATTTAGGGCCAAATTTGAGCATGTAAAAAAGGTGAATATTCCTTACTCTGTCAAGAAGGGAGAAGGGAAAGGGAGAAAGTGGCATTTAAAAATACTAGGAACTATGCTCTGGTCTTTTTCATGTTGTCAAGCTGAGTCCTCACAACAACCCTGTTTGGCAGGGTTATTAGCACCTTTTATGGATGAGATATTCAAGACTCAGAGAGGCTCCCTCAACATGGTGCTGACATGGCAAGGCTAGGTTTGACCTCAGTGACTGAGTATGAATTTGCTGATTTAAGTAGCAGATTGGTATAGTGTAGAAAATATTGGGCTAGTGCTAAAGTTTTATGTGGATTTGTCCCATAGAAATAAAGAAACAGTCTTCACTCATCAATATGTCGTCACTTTTTGGTGATGGCATCATGCTATGTGGAGAGCTAACATAGGGCCCTGAACATAAAGGATGCATAGGAAACACTAATTCCCCCTCTCATCCCTTCCTTCTCCCTCTAGGTAAGACATAGCACAAGTGTTATGTGAGCTTTGAAGAAACACACTTGTAAGGCAATATAAAGGCTTTGTGGAATATTTGAAATAAATATTTAAATGCTTGAAATATGTGAAATAAATACTTGTATATAATGCATGTCCTAGAAACGGTTCCTACGGGACTCACTGGTTAGCATTTGATCTAAAAGTGTGTGTTAGTTTTCTAGTTTCCACTGGAAGCCTGAGAAACAAATTATCAAGGATATTAAAACAACTCCAAGAATCATTGTGACCATGGTTTTCAGATAAAAATGCTCAATATGGTTTATCTATTGGTGGGAAACCCAGAGCAGTACCATTGTCTATTTCCGTGTAGAGAGCACACCTCCCAGATGCCCAGACCTTTTGTCTGCCTTAGCCTCAAATTATTAGCAAAGATAGTTGGCATTTATGGGTTGTCCATTTATAGGCAGCTACAGTGAGGCAGCAATATTCACCTGTCTATGGCTTTCGTTTGTGTACTATTATGTGTGGCTTTCCAAGTTCCAAGGAATTAGTTCAACGATGTCTCGTTTGTAACAAAATTTGTTTTCTATTCAAATTTCATCAACCTGCCCAGACTTGTAAAGAAAGGCAACAAAATCAAATCCTCTGTTTCTAGTTTCAATTTTTTTATGTGGAATTTTTTGAAGAACTCTATATTTTAATGCTAAATAGTAAAATTCCATTTGGCAGCACTTAGGACCATACTTGCGAAATATTCATTAACATTCAGTAATTTAAGAATCCTTAGTGTCTAATTATCAAAGTGAGTTTAATTACCACAGGCACCCATTCATTTAATTGGCTGGAAACACAGAAGAAATTAAATGATACTGATGCCAATTTGGCCCCAAAATCTTCATTCCATATTTATTTATCATATTTATAAGAAAGGTGTTCATGGTGATTGCAGCTAGTTCTGTGTGCTGAAAACAAGTCCACCAAACTAAAATAGCAGCTGAGCATTCTCTGTCCTAATCAGGAACCCAGTTAAAATTAAAAGGGCCTTGCATCTTCATATACAACATGTTATAAGTTGTAAATAATCTCTTGCCATTTGAGGACAACAGGATAACTGGTTTCATAACAAATCACCATAAATCTAAAGGATATTTACCCCAGAGAAATGTGACAGGTAGTGGAGAACAGACTGAGAATAAATGAGTGTCTGCGGTATTATCATCATTTAACTCTGCCTAGAAAGGCTGCTGTGTCATTGCTTTGCTCCTTCCCAAAGCCAAGGGAGTTCTCTGAGCCTCAGGGGTCACTGATGCTGATTTCATTGGCCAGAGATGCTGACTACTTTGGCTCTTTCCCTCTGGAGGTCAGCCAGAGGTCACAAAGGGAAGCATGTCCTGTTTACACAAAGAGGACCTCCTGTTCTGTCCCTTGGCATGATCACTTTCATGGTTACCTACGTGGAAAGCCCTGGGCCCTGCTGGCAAGGAATACGCAGGTCGGTTTCACTGCCTTCTCATAAGTTCAGCTCTGGGAACATCAGTAAGACTTGCTTTGCGGCAACTTTTGGAGGGCTGGGGAGCCCAACCTCCGGAAAAGGAGAGAGGAGAACACTTAAGAAAGTGTGATAAAAGTAATCTCAGCATTGGAAGAGAATATAGGCAAAGCTGGCAACAAGGGTTGACAAAGTGATGTAGTCACAGTGGATTCTGGGGTGAGCATGACAGCTTTCTTCCTACTGCTGCACATTCCTCTCTCCAAACCCAGTTTTTTCTTTTTCTTTTTCTTTTTCATGTAAGTTGGTCTCATTTTCATATTTCAGATTTGGATAAATCTGTTACCTCCTAGGAGGTGTTCAAGAGCTATCAGTTGGCTATAATTTACTACCTAGAGAGCTGATGAATGAAACACTAACATTTTTTTTTTAACAAAGTGCTTTTCTGAGCTTTCACAAAAAGCCACAAGTTGCTGAAAAAGTATCAGCCACTTAATCAATAGAAAATCTGATGTTGATCTTTTCCCTTCAGCCTACTGTAAAAACAGAGTCACAATTTCAATTTCCAAGACTCAACATTTACCAGAGTAATTGCCTGCATCATTGTGGACCTGTGTTCATTCTGCCTGCTAGCTGGCAAACTTTTTGATTTATATAGCATTGAAAAGCCAATGGTGAGACTTACATTCCTTCTAGCCCACTTTCAAAATCTTGGCAGATCTTATTTTCAAAGTGGTCTGATGGAATGAAAGTAGGACTGCTGAAACTACCTGATTTTTTAGCATGAATCTTGTTGAAATCTTAACCACAAATTATTTAACATATATGTCACTGAAGGATGCAGGCAAGTGTTTCCCATATTGTTTGGGAAAGTTAAGACTCTTAACATAATGCCATCCCCAGCCACCTCTCTTTGCACATTGTGGCCCACTGCAGTAATTTATTTTAGGTTACAGTTTCCATGAGTTCACACATACATCTCATTTTGTTGTAAGAACAAAATTTAGTGCTTTAGCAGAAATTTTAAAAAGGTAAAAATTTATATACAATCTTGGACAAAGTGTTGCAAAATCTAGGGCTAAATTGCTTGATAATACACAATAAAAAAAAAGAAAAAAAAGAAAGGATGACCAAGAAGGCCATTGCCAATTAGACCCACAAAGGCCATAACTGAAAAAAATGTATTTGTGTAATAGAGCCAATTTCTGTCCTAATGCAAGCCTGATGCATCCAGATATCAGATTTATTCTTATCGATCTTCATCTTCAATTTTAAAAGCATCTCTTAAAAGGCTGCTTGTACAGCCAAGAAAATAACATCTAAAAAAATACCCTTGAACGTCAGTATTGGGTCAGGTTGACTGATGCCCCATACTCATCACCTTGGAGTATCATATGCAACTATATTTTCTGGAATCCAGAGTAGCAGAGTAGGCAGGTATTTGTGAATAGAGACAGAGGTAGAGGTAGAGGCAGAGAATGACAGGGAAAGGAGAGAGAGTAAGGCAGAAGAACAAAGACCCAAAGGGCTGGCTATCTGTAGTGGAGTAGAATGGTAAGCCTTCCTACTTCAAATGAACGAACTAATCGTTTGTTTACCTAAGAGTCAATAATGCCTTCAGGCTACAGACAATAATAAACACCGACAAAGGCAACCATGTTTGCCATAGCATGAGTTTATTTATTTATTTATTTATTTATTTATTTTAGCATTTAATTATTTATTTATTTGAGAGAGAGACAGAGCATGGGGTGGGGGGAGAGGGAGAAGAGTCCCCATCGAGCACAGAGCCCAATGCAGGGTTTGATCCCAGGACCCCAAGATCATGACCTGAGTGGAAGGCAGATGCTTAACCTACTGAGCCACCTGACTCCCCAACAGCATGAGTGTATTTAAATTTCAAAGTTTATGTCTATCCCACCACAGAGGAAGGTTCAGGTAATATATTTATAGGAAACACCAAAACATAAAGCACAATCATTGTAATATAACTTTATGAAAGAAGTAAATACATATACCAAAAAATTTCTCCCACCTATCACTCAATTTGGTGAAATGTATTCATCTGTTTCGGGTTGTCAGACTACATATATATGTCACCATCAAGAAAGTATATGTATAAAAAAGGGCATAGATTCTATGTCCTATTCATAGTAAATTATCATATATGTATGTGTATGTAATAAAAATAGTGAATATTTATGGAATATATACTATGTGCTCAGCATTTGTAACTGGTATATTATACATGAATCATCATGGGGTAATCGAAAGACTTGCTTTGTTTTGTTTTTTTGGTACTTCACTCTCTTTTTTAAATGCTTAGTATCTTCCCCTGCTCCTAAATAAGTACTCAGGTAGGACCTTGAGTTTCTTTCCTAGGCCCCTAAGACCACTTTATGTAATACAGAGATTTTCATGTCAAAAATTAGAATATCCAGGGCCGCCTGGATGGCTCAGCCAGTTAAGCATCTGCCTTCGGCTCAGGTCATGATCCCGGAGTCCCAGGATCGAGCCCCACGTCGGGCTCCCTGCTCCGCGGGAAGACTGCTTCTCCCTCTCCCTCTGCCTCTCCCCCTGCTCATGTTCTGGTTGGCTCTGTGTTCTTTCTCTCTGTAATAAATAAATTAAAAAAAATAGAATATCCAGTACATAATGATAATCAAACCCACCACATGATTTAATATGAAATCTTTTCGCCTCCTTCCCCACATGTCTGCAAACTCTAAGTGGGGAAGGGATGTGGCCAGTTTCTCACTCATACCCTTGCTCCTGTCCTCTCCCCTGAACCCCACTTATGATGGTTAATTTTTTTTAATTTTTATTTTTTTATTGTTATGTTAATCACCATATATTACATCATTAGTTTTTGATGAAGTGTTCCATGATTCATTGTTTGTGCATAACACCCAGTGCTCCATGCAGAACGTGCCCCCTTGAATACCCATCACCAGGCTAACCCATCCCCCCACCCCCCCCTCCCCTCTAGAACCCTCAGTTTGTTTTTCAGAGTCCATCGTCTCTCATGGTTCATCTCCCCCTCTGACTTACTCCCCCTCATTCTTCCCCTCCTGCTATTTTCTTCTTTTTCTTTTTTCTTAACATATGTTGCATTATTTGTAGCAGAAGTACAGATCTGAGACTCAACAGTCTTGCACAATTCACAGCGCTCACCATAGCACATACCCTCCCCAATGTCTATCACCCAGCCACCCCATCCCTCCCACCCCCCACCACTCCAGCAATCCTCAGTTTGTTTCCTGAGATTAAGAATTCCTCATATCAGTGAGGTCATATGATACATGTTTTTCTCTGATTGACTTATTTCACTCAGCATAACACCCTCCAGTTCCATCCACGTCATTGCAAATGGCAAGATCTCATTCCTTTTGATGGCTGCATAATATTCCATTGTGTATATATACCACATCTTCTTTATCCATTCATCTGTCGATGGACATCTTGGCTCTTTCCACAGTTTGGCTATTGTGGACATTGCTGCTATAAACAGTGGGGTGCACGTACCCCTTCGGATCCCTACATTTGTATCTTTGTGGTAAATACCCAGTAGTGCAATTGCTGGATCGTATGATAGCTCTATTTGCAACTTTTTGAGGAACCTCCATACTGTTTTCCAGAGTGGTTGCACCAGCTTGCATTCCCACCAACAGTGTAGGAGGGTTCCCCTTTCTCCGCATCCCTGCCAACATCTGTCGTTTCCTGACTTGTTCATTTTATGATGGTTAATTTTATGTGTCCACTTGGCTAGACCATAGTCCTGAGATATTTGGTCAAATGTTATTCTAGATGTTTCTGTGAAGTTTTTCTTTTTAGATGGGATTAACATATAAATCAGCACATTTTGAGTAAAGCAGATTGTCTCTTATAGTATGAGTGGACCTCATTCAATCAGTTAAAGGCCATAATAGAACAAAGACTGACCTCCCCCAGCAAGAAGGAATTCTACCAGCAGACTGCCTTCTGAGTCCTGGAACTGCAACTCTGCACTGGGTCTTCAGCCTGCCACCAACCCTGAAGATTATGGACTTGCCAAGCCCCACAGCTGTGTAAACCAATTCCTTAAAAGATATACATAGATGATTAGATAGATAGATAGATAGATATCCCTATCTATGGTCATGTCCCTATGAGACACATTCAGATATCCCTACCTATCTCTATCTCCATCTATTTCCCCCACACATATCTTATTGGTTCCATCTCTCTGAAGAACCCTGACTGATACAGCCAACCACTTGCTAGCCAATGTCTGATCCTTTGAGGCCAGAAATGTGGTGAGGAGAGGGGAAAGTGATGGCTAGGAAGTGTCTTCCTTGAACAGCCCTCTGTGCACGGCAAATGGTGGAAAAGCTGGCGTTTCTCTCTGGAACACTTTCTTGATTCTTTTTAGAGCTCATTGTGGAGGCTGGATGGACATGCCATCTTGCAGTAACCTTGAACCAACTTACGTGTTTTCATATTGGGTGGCCCCACGTGATTCCTTTCACGACCTCTGACATTTTGTCACTCCTTTCCTGCTTTAGCTGCTGGGGCCGTCAGCCCCTCCCAGGCAACTCTGTCAGTCCTAGGATCAGATAATTTTCTCCTGGGTAGTCAGCATCCGATCGCTGGGAAATGCTGCTGCATCCTCTGCCTTCACGAATACTGGCTCTGCTGCGGCCCCTCACCCAGCAGCACGGGGTCCTTCCTCTGCCACCCAGGCCCTGAGCGCATCTCTGGCTCTTCAGCCTTCATGAGCACTGGAATGGGAGTCAGGTCCTGTTCCATAATGTTCTCCAGGCCAGGACAAGTGATAGCAAGATCTCAAAGTGGTCCCATCAAAGACCTTTCTCACTTCGAAGCTACAAAACAGTAGATTAAATCATAATAAGACCACACACCCCCATCACTCAAAAAGGGTTGTAGGGACTCAAAACAGCCATGGTTATCTCCAAAGAAATCTCTTCATAAATGGTTACTCTTTTTCTCCTCTCCTTAGTCGTTTCAAGGAGGCTGGGAATACTAGGGCTGTGTAGCTAATTCATTGCACTTTCATTTGCAGGTTCTAAAATCAGCCTCACAATCATTTTGGTATCTATATCTATCACTCAGACACCTCAGTGAAAACAGACCTGCGGAGTCACGTTTGAATTTCTTGCTATATACACTGTTTTAAGCACTACACATTAATTGTCTCATTTCATTCCCACGACAAACCCACAGGGAAGATACTTTATTAATCCCATTTCACATATGACGAAACTAAGCCAAACACATTAAATAACCTGCCCTGGGTCACCTGGATCATATCAGAGTTGAGTTGCAGACCCAGGGGATCTGATTCTGATTCAAAATCCTAACCACTGCAACCTAATGCCAGTCACCGAATATTTACTTGGCACTATTCCAAAATGCAAGTGTACATCCTGATTGGTGACTTTATAATTTAAAAAAACTTTTTCTTTTCCCCAGGGGGAGAGAGATGCCTATCTCTGGCTTTCAGATGTCAATCAATGCTCTATAGGGCCGGGGCACTGGAACTTCTTCTAAGAATCTATTTAGCACCTATTAGGAAGTCAGGGCTGTGCTGTGATCCATTTGGAGGACAATTAAAGAAACATAAAGCCGATACCAAACCAGTACTCTGGATTAGGAAGAGGCAGAAATGATTTTATGTGGAGCTCATCCATTTTAATTCCTCTATTAAAGTAAGCTAGTCTAGGAAAGGGGGGAGGAACGGAAAGATGGCATAGGAAGTCACGATATGTAGCATGATGCCGAAGGGTGGGGAAGTCTCCTGTCCTCCAAAGACAGAGTCTTCACTCACTTGTGGATGATTAATAGCCCACAGTCAGAGATACTCTTGCTTTAAGCTCTCTGGCCTTAAGACTGTACTGCACATTAAAAAGTCATGCATCTGGGAGAGTTAACACTTGATTGCTAGCTTTCTTTTCCTCTTTTCTCTGTCAGTTTTCATTAGCTTCATTACAAAAAGCAAGCGAGGTAAAGGAAAAGGAGGCAAGTTCATGATAAAGTAGAGAGGAACGAATGCTTTCACCAAAAGTGAGCTGGGTCAAAGGCCAATTGTGCCCACTGGATAGTTTCATGAATACATAGATCAGCTGTTTCCAAGCTCGAGTGGCTGTGGACCACTGCCTGGGGGCAGGCCCTGGCAGGTGCCAAAGGACGTGCCAAGCTTTGCTGTAAGCCAGATAAATGGTTCTCAGCCTTATGTGTGGCACGGAGGCGACCAATGTGATGTTACAAGTTGACTGAGGTTTGGGCAGATGACTCTGGGAAAGCAGAAAGAAAGACACTTAATGGGACTTTTTAGATTAATCATAACAGCCAGGATAGTAAAAAGGAGGGATTAAAGTGTCTATGTATTGAAACAGAGATTTTTCATTTTACCCCTGATGCCAAAGACAGAGTAGATGGAAATCCTGACGGCTTTGGTGAGGGACCTAGGTGGTGAGGGAGGAAGGTTTTTGAAGCAGGGGTAGTAGACATGGGAGAAATTCTTCGTTAAAAGAGAACAGATTTGAGCAAAATAGATCGAGCCTACTTCCTGAGAAGAGAGAGAGAGAGAGGAGAAGTAATATCTGGTAAGGAGCGTGGGACAAATGGTTGAATGGAGATGTTTGCTATTCGGCTTTAAATTGCTTCCTTTGCTGTGGTGTGAATACACCCTTGTATTACCCGCAGAGCTTGAATGAAAGCCACATGTACGACAGCAGTGTATTGGTGATGTTTTAGCAAGTAAAGAGGAGGAGGGTGTGTCCACGCATGGGATGATGGATTTAGATGGACAGACAGCGGCTTTGAAGGCAAAGTGAGCAGTGGAGAAAGGAGAATAGAGTCAGAAGGAACAGCATCCTTCCTGAGAATCTTCAGAAACATGGTGGGAAGGACTGGACATATCACACACACCTAAGATGGGGACCGGGGCAATTCTTCTGACCATCAAAGGACTACAAAATATGGAGACTCATTCACGTGACTTGTATCATATTTTTCAAATGTATGCATATATAGAAACATGCATGTAAAATGCTATAAATATATAAAAAGCATGATAAATATATGCATAACATTGCTGAATTCATTGGAGTTTGATCATTATGTATTTTTCTGAGTCTTGGACACTGCGATTATGTAGGAGATGGCAGCAGTCATTAATATTAAAAAGGAAAACACTTGAAAAGGGATGAAAGGGAAAGCCTGCAAAATCTGCTTCAGAGTTTCCAATACACCTACAAAAAGTCGATCCAGAAGAACTGGATTTAAAATCCATGGGAAGGTATGGTTTTCCCATGCATAGGATGGCTTCTCCCAAACTAACATGCTATAATCATGTTTTTTCTCAGTACATGTGTTTTGAGAACCACTGCATTTCACTTCCCCACCCCCGTGGTGCTCCAGGCCTTGACATTAACAAAAAAATTAAGCCAGAGACAAGAAAAATGTATTAATCCATTCCTCTTGCTTTTGATTGTTCCCCCTTTTAATTTTAATACATGCATTTTCTTTCATAAATAGGGTATTTAACTATGATTGTCATTTATTAACTTTTTTTCCCCCAATTACAACTATCCCATCAAGGTCAGGGTCCCTAAGGAAGCAGTTAGGGAATATATACTGCACACATGTGCCAAATTATTCTGCGGGCTGAGAAATTAACTAAAAATGAGTAATATGCTCTCAATTTAAACCTGGCAGGGGGTATTGTACTTTCATCCTCAAATTGGAGTCATATTTCCTCCAATGGGGCTTCTCCGGCTTTGGGCATAGCCTGTTAATAAGGCGAACTTGGTTCCTTGCGGTACAGAGACAATGCTGGGCTGGAGGTAGAGCCCCAGGTGTTGTAGCCAGGAAGAGGAGGTGATGATCGAGCTATTGGACGAACCCTGGATTTCACTTTTGTCACCAAACCAACAAGCATCCACAGAGCCTTAAGTAAAGCTCACACTATCAGTTCTGAATGCTGTTTTCACGATTAATACCCTCCCTAACATCTATAATTGGAGGGCGCATTTCATTTCTCAAGGAGAAATTCCTTTTCTGTACGACTAGAGATATCTGGGATGCATATTGGTAAGATATGTATTAAGATGTATTAAGATATATAAGCATATTATTAAGTGGCTCTTGATTTTTCTATTTTTTTAGTCGAAGGTGTGATTTCTCTATTTCTCTGATCATTAACCATTTTATTACTACAGAGGGGGATAGGAAGAGAAAAGGAATGTGGAATTTATCAGTGATGGGTCAGTTAATACCTTCTTAGGTATGAAAATGAATTTTTAAAATATATTTTTCTTAAGTGGAATCTGAAACTTCTTGAGGGGAGGTTAAATATTGTCTGTTTCATATTCATCCATTACAGTAATTCTCAGTCTTGGCTGCAGACCAGAAACAGGGAAAAACTTTGATCCTATCAGTGTTCAGGCCCCACTGCAGACCAAGTAAGTGGCTCTCCCTGGGGTGAGGTGCGGACATGAGTGGGGTCCTCAAAGCTCAGGTGATTCTAACACTCAGGCAGGGTGGAGAGTTAGCAAACACTAGCTTATTGCCTTATGTAGACTAGGTGCCATTGCTACTTTAATGAACTACTAAATCATTTTAATCACCACACACTTCCCACGAAAACAGCAAAACTTCATAGATAATGCAGCTTTTCAGTAATAACTTATCATTAACCTATTCCATGGTTAATTGGATAAAGCTTTTGTTGAAAACAAGCAAACCAAAAAAAGCCACTAAATTCTTTGTATCTCTATTTCACGCCTCTTGGAAAAGGTCCCTGAGACAACATGGTTGAAATCCCATGAGATGCCTGGAGCTATAGGACATGTTCCTGCACTTCTAACTGTAATAATTTTTTTTTTTTTTTAAGAAAAGGGCACAAAATGAAAATGAAGGAGCTTTCTTTGATAGGGCACTTCTTAGAGTGGTCAGAATATGATCAAAGAACATTCTGTCATGAACAAAATTATAACAATATAGTTTAAAGAGATATTAGTTAAAAATAGTTGAAACCAATTTGTATGTATGTCCGATACTATCTTTGGCATAATAGATGTAAAAAAAAAATAGATGCAAAGCAATGTTCCCACTTTTTGTTCATTTATAACTCCCAGAGACTCGCCTTGGTTTCCTCACCTGAAAGAGGAAAATATAGAACCACAAGTTGACCGTGAGCAACAAATAACATAATGGAAGAAAAACTGATTTGTAGGTTGCAACACAATACTCCAGTCTGTTGTAGTTTTCCTATTATTTGCTCTATTAACCTGAAGTTTCGTATGCGAATGAATATTTCTAGGAAATAATGTAAATATGATCATGAATGAGAACTTTTAGTAAGGAATTACTAAGTACTTAACTTCTTTTTTTTTTAAAGATTTTATTTATTATTTGACAGAGACATAGAGAGAGAGCACAGATAGGCAGAGCAGCAGGCAAAGGGAGAGGGAGAAGCAGACGCCCCGCTGAGCAACGAGCCCCCCATGGGGCTCCATCCCAGGACCCCAGGATCATGACCTGAGCCCAACACAAACACTTAACCACCTTAGCCACCCAGGCGCCCCTAAGTACTCAACTTCTTGTTTAGTGCTTTACGTGATCTCATTAAACCATCACTGCAACCCAGGGAAGAGAGTACAGTTACTATCGTCATTTTATGGATTTGGAAACTGAGGCTGATCAGTTCCAAGCCTCCCAGCAATTTCAAGTGAAGATTTCCTTCAAATCTGAAAATACTTAAATTCTTTTCGCAGAGACTGGTCTAAGAATCCATACTGATTTGCTTCTTTTTATTTTCTCGGATATTTTCATCTCAGATGCAACTCCATTTGCATGTGGATGCACAGTCAATACACAAAACCGAGAGAAAGGAATAGGAAGCTTCCTTTGTCTCCCAGAGCAATAAGCCTGAGACCTGCTGGATTCTAGCTCAAGAAGACAAGTGTTCTCTCCATGGCCTTTCCTTAAACTGCACCAGACTCTTAAAAATGAACTAAATGCCTTCTTTTTATATATTGAATATGTGATATACGTGTCATTTCCATTTAAAAAATAAACTCTAGATGTAGGGCTTCCTAATTCTCCAAAAGGTTTCAACTCATTTTCTTCTTGTATTTCATTTTGGGGGGAAGTATGGGGACATGGGAGAGATTATGTTAGAGGATGGGGCTGTATGCAATTGTACTACAGAGGTAACTCTCAGGGGAGCCAAGAAGGGGAAGAAGGAGGGGGTCTGAATGTTGTTCTGACATATCTGTCAGGTGACCAGACCCATGTTAGAGTAGGGAGTGAATTTTGTCCGGACCCAGCGAGGCATGCCGCTCAACAGATAAGCAAACACGGTGTGCTCTTTCCTTTACAGTGCCATCTTTGACTAGTCTCTCCCCCCCAGATACTACCGATCTTAATGACACCTTATCATTCTACAAAATTGGCAATCCATTGGCCTGTGTCTCAGGTGCAAGGTATGAGAGAATCCACTGTGAAAAGCAAGAGAAATAAATTCATCTTGATGCTGACCGGGACCTTAATTTTGGTTTCATTTTGGCTTATATTTTATTTTAGTTAACATTATCAAAACTTCTAAGGAATGCAGACTTTCACCTTTTAACTTCCAAACTCAAAGTATCAGTACCAGGAATGGTTTCAGTAGACTTCCACAGTTTGTCGAGAATATCATGAAAATTAGTTTGCTTAAGTTTGCAAAAGCTTTGAGGACAGGAAAGAGGATAAAACGATGATATTTGTTCAGTCTTTTCATATATCCTTTGTTGAAACCACACGAGGGCTCGGGAGGATTTCTTGGCAAGAAGCAGTATTGCAAGTGGTCGATTTATTGACATCGAGGGAGGCAATATGAAACAGTCAAGGGCTGCACACTTTCTCCAGCCTGAAGTCCAAACAGAGATCTGACTATGTCTGTTTATCTGAAATGTTTTCCTAAGTGATTCATTGCTTTGAGTTTGTAAAGAACTGGGGTTTGGCTTGTAGGGTGTAAGTATTTGGGGGGGGTTGGAATATCCACCGCATGGAAGCAAAACAGAGAATTTTGCTAAGCACTACAAACCATCACAAGCAATATTAATTTCATCTTTTGATTGCGCCACGGGTATGAGCCTTCCAAAATGCAAATGTCCTCAGGTGTACTGTGATTAGCTTCAACCATGTCTGTCTTCTGCACAACCCCTTGGAGTCTGCTGGCTCTCAGCCCATGTCTTGACATCCTGAGTTTGAGACATTTGCATCACATCAGTTTGGTACAACCGAGTCTTCTGCTTCCCGTGTGTTGGGTCAGTACATGTACCACTGAATTCCATTAAAAGTCACTGCATTCGGGTGGGGAAAACCTAGTTTCCTGCTCTGGCCCTGTCATTTCCCGAACTTCTGACTTTGGATAAGTACCTTAACTTTTCTAGAGTTTAACAGTCCTCTTAGTAAAGTATAAGGAGTGAGGTTTCCTCCCATGGGTGAGGCTCCCTTGAGACCACGTGAAAAGCCCCTTGGAAATGCAAAGTGCTGCCTGTTAGTTGGCCACCCTCTTACACCTCCACCCCTGTCTCTGGCCACTTAGCAGCCTTGGGGGAGCTTGTCTGTGGCAAAGCTAAATACCACATTTTCCACATGGCCTGACCTCCAGGCAACAATTAAGATTTGTGGAGCTTTTTCATCATATTCCTCTTCTTTTCCGGAATCTTGGATTTCAGCAGAAAATGCCTTGACTAAGACTTTAGCTGACAGGCTGGAAATCTGAGCAGGAAAGATTATGTGAACAAACCATATGAAAACACGCAAATTTCTTCAAGGTGAATTAGGACGTTTTATGCTTCTAAAGTTTCTATGTGTTCTTTTCTTTCCTTTTTTTAATCCTCTTTTGTCCAAAAAAAGTTTTTAAAAATATTTAAAATTTTTTATATACAAGAAATTATAATGAATAAAGGTATAGAAAATAAAAATATAAACATCCATGAAACCACCATGCAGCTTAATAAAAAGAACGTCACCAGTGTGTTAGAAGCCCCTCCCAACCACAGAATGCTTCTTCTCAGTCATACTCACTTGCTTTCCCTCTTAGAGTTAACCACTATCCTAAATGTTATAGTAATTGCTTTCTTGCTCTGCTTTATAGTTTTGCTGCCCAACAGTGCATCTCCAAATAAAATCATTTAGTGCTGATGATTATTTTCAGGATTTTCTATAAAGGGAATCACAGTATACATACATTCCTCTTGTCTTGTTTTTTTTTTTTTTGATTCAACATTATTTTTCAAAAAGTTATTCAGTTAGCTGCATGCAGTTATAGCTTATGAACAAACATTCGCTGTAGAATAACATTCCATTTGTGAGTATACTGCACATTGCATGTATCGATATCCTGTCTATGGACATTTGCATTTTTTCCGGTTTGTGCCTACTAGGAATGATGATGTTTCTAGAAGTTCCTGCATGTGTGCTCATGTGCAATGGTTTCTTGCCTTTGTAGTGGCCATGCTCAGTCAAAGGCTATACACATCTTCAGCTTTACAAGATAGTATCAGTCGGTCTTCTAAAATAGTTCTACCAATTGGCAATCTTACCAGCTTTTGTCTTTTCTCTACATACGGTCAGTTGGACTTTTGCTTTTACTTTAAGGGAAACTTATGAAAAATTCCTGATTCTAATATCAGTGCCTTGTTTCTCTGACATAGCCTTGGGGTCTGGTCTAAATTAAATATTGTTGGTGATCTGGATGGGTTTATGGGATTGGCCAGTGCCTCCCGTTCCTAGGGCTGCCATAACAAATTACTACAGACTGGGTGGCTGAGAACATCAGGAATTTATTCTCTCGCAGTTCTGGAGGCCATAAGTCCAAAGCCAAGGGGTCAGCAGGGCCATGGTCTGTCTCAAGACTTTAGGGACCAATCTTGCCTTGCTTCCTCCTAGCTGCTGCTGTCTCTGGGCGATCCTTGGCGTGCCATGGTTTATAGCGGTATCGTTCCAGTCTCTGCCCCTCTCTTCACATGGTTCCTTTCCTCTGTTTCCTCTCCTCTTATAAAGATACCAACCACTGAATATAGGCTCTAAATATAGGCTCATCACTCTAAATCCAGGATGATTTTATCTCGAGGTGCTTAACTAATTACATCTGCAAAAACCCAATTTCCAAATAAGGTCACATTCCCAGATATTGGGGGTAAGGACGTCAACATATCTTTCTGGAGGACACAGTTCAAACCACTATGGCTGCACTGAGGGAAGGGAAGAAAAGGAGGGGGAAATTATTAGCTTGTGAAACAATTACTATACACACTATATAATTTTTGATTGCTTAAGATGTTAGCATTTCCCACAGGAGAGAGGTTAAAGGCTGCCCACTCAAAATAACATACCTGCTTTAAAAAGAATCATCCTTTGATCCTAGCAGGTTGCTTTTACAGACAAGTAAATAGTTGAAAGAAATAGGTCTGGGTTCTGCGGAACTCACCTATGGCATGTGTACCCCAACTTTGCTCCTGAGTCCTCTACTGAACCTCACGATCAGACAACAGAGGGGGCATCCAGAAGTTGTTGAGAAAGGAGCCATTTTCCCAAGAGACACTGATTTTGTGTGAGTTGAATTCCTAGTTTTCAGTACCCTAAAAACAAAAGTTTCTGAAAGTGACAACTCATCTTTTCTACGTAAGATTTTCCTTTCACTAAAGGTCTTGGGCTGCGTTCATTTATGATTTGACAGGGCTAATCTCACTGCCAGAGAAAAGGGCATTTCATGGTTGCAAGAGCAGAGCCAAAAGCTCCACCGAACCCAACCTTGCCCTTCTGCAGCCACAATGCCTGCATTACACCATTAGAGAAAGTTCTCGCTGTGGGTTCCACTAATGAGCATGAGAGCATCCTGCTGAAATTCAAAGGTCTCAAATGCAGGGACGGGAAAAAGGCATTAAACAATTTTCAGACATCACTTCTTGGGAAACATTAGGTTAACAGATAACATCTAATAATGTACTTGGCAGGCTTCTAAGGTGTTAACCTCAGACCCCATAGCTTTACTGGGGACAGGGAGCATAAGGAGGAGTTAAGGAAGAATTGGATCAAAGGATACAACTTGATCAGATAACCTTTTCCATTAGGGACACCAGAACATTTGAAGACATCAGAGTCAGAGTTGGTAAGTTTCCATCTCTTTAGAACCCAGGGTATCATTCTCTCCCTTGCCTTTGTTCCTGATATTTACCAGCTAGCCCCAACTCTTGGCTCCCACACCTTACTCCAACTCTAATGTTATTTTTCTCTCAATCCCCAGTGACTTCTCTCCCAAGCAACAGTTAAGTGACTGAAAAACAACAATTTTGTTGCAGTATAATTTGTGCACAATAAGCCGCATACATTTAATAAAAAAAATTACTTGAGTTTGGTATCCATATACACCCAAGAAACATCATCACAATTGAGATATAGAACACTTTTGTCACCCCCTCTGCCCCTAAATTTCTCACCCTTTTAAAAATCCATTCTACCCCTTACCTTTGACACCAGGAAACCACTAGTCCACTTTCCATCATTATAAATTAGTTTGCATTTTCTGAATTTTATGCAAATGAAAAATGATTTGCTCTTTTGTTTCTTTCAATTGACATGATGATTCTAGGATTCATCTATTTTGTCGCATAAATCAGTAGTTTGATCTTTTTTATTGCTGAGCCGTATTTCTTTGTATGGGTATATCACAGTTTATCCATTCATCTATTTGACAACATTTGGGATCCCCCATCCCCACACACACAGTGTTTTGCTATCATGTAAAAGGCTCCTATGAACATACATGTACAAGTTTTGTGTGACTATATGTTTTCATTTCTCTTGAGCAAATACCTAGGAGTAGAATGGCTGGATTTTATAGTAGGTATATGTTTAGTTTTATAAGAAGTTGCTAAACACTTTTCCAAATTGATTTTATCATTTTATGTTCTCAACAAAACAGTATAAAAATTCCAGTTGCTTCATATTCTTACCTATATTTGATTTTAGTAGTCCTTTTAATTTGAGTTATTTCGATGGATATGTAGTGTATCTCATTATGATTTTAGTTTTTGTTTCCCAGATGACTTAAAATGTTGACTACTTTTTTATATACTTAACCAGCTATCATATGTTCTCTTCTGAAGAGTTTCTTCAAATCGTTTGGTCAATTATTAAGTAGGTTGTTTGCCTTCTTATTGAGTTGTCATATGTCTTTATGTGTTTCAAATAAAGTTTTGTATTAAATCTACATATTAAAAATATGTTCTTCCATTTTGTGGCTTGTTTTTGTTTTTTATAGTGATGTCCTTCAAAGAGCAAACATTTTTAATCTGATAAAATTTATGAATTTTTTAAATTTATGGTTTGTGTTTTCTATGTTCTGTCTAAAAATATTTACCTATCTCAGGGATACAAAGATTTTCATTCTTTTTGTTTTTTAAGTTTTATAGTAAAGGAGTGCCTAGGTGGCTTAGTCAGTTAGGTGTCTGACAATCTTGGTTTCATCTCAGGGTCATGAGATTGAGCCCCATGTTGGACTCCACACTGAGCGGGGAGTCTGCCTATCGCTCTCCCTCTGCTCCTCCCCCTCCTTGCACGCTCTCCCTCTCTCTAAAATAATAAATAAATAAATAAATAAATAAATAAATAAAATCTTTAAAAATAAATAAATAAATAAATAAATAAGGTTTTGTAGTTAAATTTTACCTTTAAGTCTGTGATCTATTTCGAGTTAGCTTTTTTATATGCTGTGATGTAAGAGATGATGATCTTTTTTTCAGACAGATATCTGTATTCCTTCATTGCCACGGTGTATCATCTATAAATATTTCTGTAGCTATCTGTATCTGTGTTACGCTAACCAGAAGATACTGATGTCTCCAACTCTAATCCACCATCATATGGGTTATTCCAGCTATGGTCAGTTTTTGGATTTTAGCACTTTCAATATATGTACCATGGTTTTTGGTGAATTTTAACTAGTAATTCAATTTTTTTTTAATAGCTATAGGCTATTCAGAATTCCTTTTTCTTATGACTTAAGATACTTTTGTCTTTAAAATGATGCTCCCTTTGGGGCAAAAGTCTTCATCTATTTGGCGATATGCCCTGACTTTGTTTTAATGCTGAAGGCTCTGCAAAACTGTTATGAGTATTATTATGGCTAAATATCAATATCCTATTAGGTATTCTCTGGTATACCACAAATTTATAAATTCCTTAGTGAACATGGCCACCAGGCTTCTTTAGTTGTGATTCCACTAAATACATATTTTATGCATAGATATATATACTTTTACTGTCTTAAGTGTTTAACTAAAGACCTATCAACCATCCCCAGATGTGAACTGACGTAACAGAAGAATCCCATAAAAAAGAATGACTAGGAAATCCATTCCTATTTTATGACATAGGTATTTATTAAGATGAGTATCAGTGGTCCAATACTTATATATTCCCTTTCTTAAAAAATGTTTCTCTTAGGGGTGTCTGGGTGGCTCAGTCAGCTAGACTTCTGACTCTTGATTTCAGCTCAGGTCATGATCTCAGGGTCATGAGATTTAGCCCCATGTTTGGTCCATGCTCAGTAGGGAGTCTGCTGGAGATTCTCTTTTCCTCTCCCTCTGTCTCTCCCCCTGCTTGCATGCTCTCTCTCTCTCTTTAAAATAAAGAAATAAACAAAATCTTGAAAAAAAAATGTTTCTCTTAATTTCTTTTTGAATCTGGTGGGTTTTATTTATACAAGTGGTAGAGAAATTTAACTTGGATTCTCAGTATATGCAAGAGAAAAAGAGAGGAAGATATACATATTTTTATGCATAGCTAGTAGTATTTTTTTTTTTTTAATGTACAAAGTACAAAGAGAAGTACAAAGAATAAGAGCTGGAGTACAGTTTCCCTGCTCAGATAATGCTATTGGTATTTTTATAAAATAAAATTAATGTGTCAGTCTAGAAGATGTAAAAAGGGACAAAATGAAAAATAAAATTCTTTCTCTTTGCCCTCAGCCCAACACCCAGCCTTTCTCCAAAATGCAACTGATCAATGGCTTTTTATGTATCTTACAGTGAGGAGAGCATGGCATATACTTGCATCTCTCTCTTCCCTGTATATTTTCATCTTTACTTTATAGCAAAACGATCCTACTACATGTACTATGCCACACTTCACTTTCTTCACTTACACTATGAGGTATTTCCATATAATTTCATACAAATTAAACTCATTCTTTTTAATAACTTTACACCATATCCTTTAATTTTTTTAATCCCTGTTGATGGACTCTGATTTATCCAGTTTTAGTCTTTTACAAACCATGCTATAATAAACACCCATTTGCGTGATAGTACAGTCACACCACATACATCCCTACACAAAATTAAACATATACATATTTATTTTTTATTTTTAAGTAATTTCTACACCCAAAGTGGGGCTCGAACTCATGACCCAGAGATCAAGAGTCACATGCTCTTCTAACTGAGCCGAGTGCCCCACATTATACATTTATATAGACAATTTTCATGCATATCAAGGGAAATTCTTAGCAGTAAATTTTTTATTTGTGTGTGTGTATGCAGTAAAATTACTGGGTTAAAAAGCACGTGTGTCTTATATTTTGATAGCTATTGGCAAACTTCCCTATCATAAAATTGTACCAAATTATTGTCTCACCTACATTGTATGGGAGCCCTTATTACCCAGATCTTCGACAGTACAAGACAACCTCAAATGCAACTTTCGGAATTTCTGCAAAGTGAAACATGGCATCACTTTACATGTTTAAATTACATTTTCATTAATGAATGAGACAAGCATTCTCCTTCTGTAGGCTAACTGGCTATTTGAATTGCTTTCAGCAAACTGACTCTTTACATCCTTTTTCTACTGAGTTGTAAATCATAATTCTATTGGGTTGATTTGAATAAGCTATTTATAAATAGAAAAACAGAGCCTTTTGTTGCTCATATATATGATAGGTATGTTTTTCCTTGCTCTTTTGAGGTGGTTTGTGTTTTTAATTTTTCCATTATGTAAAACAAAATTACTTAACCATATAACCAAATGCCTTCCAAGGAGTATCTTCATTTTTTTCCTTAAAGTTTTATCTCACTAGGTAATGACTGTGCTACTGTTCAAAAATGGCTGATTCTTTTAGCAGAGAAGAGGGAAGAAGAGGGAGTGGCTTCAGCCAGGCGCAGGCTGCCCAGGTGGGGAGCTAGGCCCAGAGTGTTCGGTTGCCTTCTCAGGGTCAGATAAAGCACTGTTTATTGCCTTCCCCTTCTCAATTAATTTGGGGCAAAAGAAACCTGAAATACTAAGAGAAAGAAACGGTATTTTTGTTTTGTCTTGAAATTTAAAACTAATTCCATATATGACATTAAATATACTTTAAGATTCTCAATTCTCAGCTTTTAACACTTTATTTTGGTTTCAAAACACACTGTATGTCACACACTGTATGATTTTTCTCCATTTAAACAAGCTTTAGTTTGGGGCATTTTTGTTGAAATGACACTTTTACCTTCGCCCTTTAAAGAGGTTTGAAGAAATTGCAGAGAGCAGGTTTATCTTAGGAACTCTTCTTTTCTTAAGATTTTATTTATTTATTTGAGAGAGAGAAAGAGAGAGAGCACGAGCAGGGGGAGGGGCAGAGGGAGAAGCAGACTACCGGCTGAGCAGGGAGCCAGACAGGGGGCTCAATCCCAGGACCATGGGATCATGACCTGAGCTGAAAGTAGACGCTTAACCAACTGAGCCACCCAGGCGCCCATAAGAACTGTTTAGTAAAGAAATAATAGGAGTTAATATCAAGATTCCCAGACTTTCTTTGTTCCCCCCTAGTCCTAGTTGTGATGAAAGATAGCCAGAAATTTTTTTAAAAAGATTTTATTTATTTATTTATTTGAGAGAAATAGCGAGAGAGAGCAGGAGCAGGGGGATGGCCAAGGGAGAGGGGGAAGCAGACTCCCCACTGAGCAGGGAGCCCAACGTGGGGCTCAATCCCAGGACCCTGGGATCATGACCTGAGCCAAAGGCAGATGCTTAACCAACTGAGCCACCCGGGCTCCTGCCAGAAATTTCTGAGAATGTAGTACAACTTTCGAAACTAATTAAGTAAGATTTTTAACCAAGTGATTTCATGAAGGAAAGATCATTGTTTCTCACAAGATAATAGAAAAATCCACTAAGTCCCAAGGTTGCTTCCCAGCTGGCCAACTCTTGGCCATGCGCTTGCATGGCAGGCATGTTGGGAACTCCTTAGGGTCCTGGCAGCGCTTCTAGTTTTTTCTTCACAAGCTGCTTTGCTGGCTTGGGCTTCTGTGTCATGAGGCTCCAACAGTTGTTTGGCCAGGCTCTCTACCAGCTTGGAGCCTGAGGAAGGGCTTTATAGAAATTGTCCTTCTTAGCTAGAGGAGTCAATCTGCAATTACAACTTCTAGAGGTCTGCAAAATCCACAATTCACCTAAGGTATGCAGTTAATTGAATCCCTTTAGAAAGAAATTAGTTTCAGAAGCTTCACTCTTCCTCTTGTCTTTTTTAATATATTATTTATTTATTTATTTATTTATGTTTTATTTATTCATTTAGAGCATAAGCAAGGGGAGGGGCAGAGGGAGATGGAGAGAGAAAGAATCTCAAGCAGACTCTGTGCTGAATGCAGTGCCTGACCTGGGGCTCAATCTCAGGACCCTGAGATCATGACCTGAGCTGAAATCAAGTGTCGGAGGTTTAACCGACTGAACCACCCAGGCGCCCCTCATTCTTCCTCTTACAAAGCCTCAAAACTCAGTAGAATAGAAGCTGTAGGCAATTTTTCATATGAGCTTTGGGGTAACTTGGAAATGATTGTGATTTTTTTAGCCTTTAGTGTCTCCATCGGGGCTAAGTCTGAGCAAAATTTCCAAGTAAGCAAAATATTCCCTTGGAGTCTCTCCATCTTCTCTCCTAAACTAGTCCCTATGGCTTTGGGTGTCCCCAGGCTTGACTGTACTAAGTCCCTCTTCAGATGCCTTGTTTTCCGTGGTGTTTCCTATGCTCCAAATCATCCCCCGTCTTCCCATCAGAATTTATTACCACGAAAATCTCTCTTTTCTTTTCTTTTTTTAATTGAATTTGTTGCTGATTTGGTATCGAAATTTTCCTCTTTCTCTTCTGGCTTTTTTGTATTCTATTAGCTGTACTCTTTTATTTTTAAGATTTTATTTATTTATTTGAGAGAGAATGAGAGATAGAGGAGAGAGGGTCAGAGGGAGAAGCAGACTCCCCGCTGAGCAAGGAGCCCAATGTGGGACTCGATCCTGCAACTCCAGCATCATGACCTGAGCCGAAGGCAGTCGCTTAACCAACGGAGCCAGCCAGGCGCCCCAACTGTACTCTTTTCCTTAATTATGGAAGAGTAAAGAATGTGCTCATGACCCTGTGTGTGTTCCATAATTGGCTCCTTTTCGATGTCTGTGATGATGCAGCAGAACAGGAGGGAGCAGTGTGCAGTGCACAGTGGGATCCACAGTAGTCACCCTGTGACATGAGAGGGAACATGGCCTAGTACTGGAAGGTCAGATCATGAGGGCAGGGTTTTCCACTTTGTTCACTGCTCAGTCCCCCGCACCTGGAACAAGGCTTAGCACATATAGATGGCCTGCAGATAATGAATGAATGAATGAATGAATGAATGAATGGTTTATTTGTTCTTCCTTGCCTATCAAATATCCAGGCCTCCCTACACACCAGCTTCACTCAACCCCTAGTCCTATTCTTCTCATCACAGAATGAGATGAGCTGCTGGGTCCCCTAGGTGTTCTGTAAGTCTTCCATGGTGGTATAGCCTAGCAGTTAATAGTGACCACCTCATGGATTTATTTTGAGGATGCATTTGTTAATATATGTACAGTGCTTAGAATGATGCCTGGTCCATTAGCAAGTCCTCAGTAAATGTTAACTTTAAAAATTATTATTAGTAGTAGCAATTCAGTTTTTATCTCTTATTAAGACTTTTTTAAAAGCAGAATAAAGTTCACAGCAAAACTGCGGGAAAATACAGAGATCACCCATACACTCCTAACCCCAACACATGCACGACCTCCCCCATTACCAACATCCCCCACCAGAGTGGAGCATTTGTTACAACTGATGAACATACACTGACTGACACGTCATTGTCACCTAAAGTCTAGACTTTATATTGTGGTTCACTTTACACTGTGGTGCACTCTTGGTGCTCATAACTATTACTTTTAACAAGCCTATTGATAAAAAAAATTCCATTCAGAATTATTGTTTTAGTATCTGTAATACCAAAATGGAAAACATGTATTTTTGAACTGATTGATGTCCAAATCAGGGAAAATGAGAAATGGGTAAGTTGTAGTTACCTGTTGTATTGTAACAAATCTCCCCAAAGTGTAGTGGCTTAAAGTAACAATTGGTTATTATCTCTCACAGCTTCTGTGGGTTAGGGTATGGATTGGCTCATGATCTTAGAGTCTTATAGAGTTTGCAGTTAGGTATCGGCTAGTGTTAGGCTGGGCTGTTGGCCAGAACACCCATCCGCTTGTGGCCTCTCCGTGTGGCCTGGGCTTCCCGATGACATGGTGGCTGAGTTCTAAGAGCACCTTAAGACAGAGAGAGAGAGAGAGAGAGAGAGAGAGAGGCAGAATAGGTATTGCCTTTTATGACTTAACCATGGAAGTCATGCAACACCATTTCTACCACATTTTATTGGTCAAAGAATGTATAAAGGTTCTCCTTAATTTCAAGAGAAGGAAACAAAGAACCCATATCTTGATGCAGGAATGCTAACATTTCATCATAAGAAAAGCATGTGGAATGGGATATGAACATATATTGATGGAACTACTTTGGGAGCATACTTGTGGACCATGGAGCTAGGACTCCAGTGTATCATGCAGGCACGCACACAAGAACACACACACAAATGTACCCACAAGTCTGGATATAGTGAGGCTGGGCCTAACTAGGGCTCATCAGCTTAGATTTCAATTAGCAAAGGATTACGGGGGTCCTTCTGAACTGTTTGCCTATGGGGATGAGAACTGCTGTGTGCAACCGCTCACAAAGCATTCATTGAATTGCAGTCTGACACCCATTTGAAGGGTGCTTAAAGAAAAAGAAGTCTAGGAGTCAAAATTGAAAGTGCAAATTGCAAATGCTTCCCTCCTCGAGTGATAGGGCTATAAATACTGAGGCTGTTTCTGTTAAACAACAAATGGAAATGCTCCAGAATCATCAATGAGAGGTGTTAGCACCAGGGAGAAACAGCATCTTAAATCCTTACGCTAACAATTAAATCAGACACATTTGACACTTTATCTGAGACACTCCTGGCAGTACTTTATTCTTCATCGCATGATTTGGAAACTCACAGCAGGTGACAAGCAGATTTTGGAGCATCATCCGTTTGGCTTTCTCAGCACTGTCCCCAAACATAATTCAATATATTTCATTCAAGCCAGTTTCATGGTTTTTGAGAAAAGGCAACTGGTGAAAATGAGTAGGTTTCCAGAAATATATGCCATGGCCTCAAGATGCCAAGGAATTGACCTGCTCAATAGCAGTTGAATATTAACACAATCACAAAAAAAGTGATTTATCTGTAAGACCCCAAGGACATTCAGTTACACTCCCTGTGAATCATGAGAAATCTGTCTGGGAGAGCGTGAGACCTTAGAGATTACTCACCTCACCATATGTCATGCTTATTCAATTAGAGGAAAAAAATATTTTCCCTGCGATCATTGTAACTGGGCTATTTTTATAAGATAGCTAAGCTGCTAACCAAATAATAAAATGGAAACAATATAACTTCAGAATTTTAAGATTCCCACTTCTTGAAAGTGTTCTAAATGCTTTAAGCCTGCTAGAATGGAAGTCCTAGATCGAGACTCTTAGAGCATTGCTCCGCCATAACAGAATGGTGAGGTATTTTGGTTATTGGAGACACTGACACCAGGAGAGGCCACTATTCCTAGCTGATGAGGGGCCCCAGGGCCAGTTGCTGAGCAGAGTAGCTGACAGTGGGGGCAGCCAGGCTGGGAGAGGCCGTGTGTAGTAGCACCAGCGTGCAGACTGCAACATCTGATGGAGCAGTGTCTGAATCCTGACTTACTCACCCATTAGCTGTGCAACTTTGCTAGCTTTCTAGACCTCTCTGAGCCTCCGTTTCAACATCGATACAACGGGGACTGTAGTACGTCCCACATGTGTTCAGAACCGAGCAGTGTCAGCCCAAAGTAAGTGGGTGACAGTTAGGATTATTGGTGGTCTCCCCCATCTGTAGTTACCTAGGGAGAGTCCCAAGACTTACAGTGAGGGCTAGAGCCAATTACAGAAGTCCTACAAAGCAACTTTGCCAGCAATCTGAGGGCATTGCCTGGGGAAATATAGACTATGGTGTAAATGGTCCCAGGTGTGCAGATCAACTTCACCACCAGCACAACGTCCAGGTGGCCACCCTTGTTCCAAACTATAAAGGACTGGCCCCCAGGCTCGTCTTTGGGACTTTAGGAGGATGGGGGCAGATCCTGGTACAGACTTTGAGTTCTTGACTTCCACAGTCCATTGTGCTCATTGTTAGACAGGGTCAAGTACGTGCTCTGCAACTTAGCAGAACATCTGTCGGAAAGCTCGATCTGCACCTGAAGGAGGGTGAGAAAAGGGCAGCTCTAGCGGGCTTCTAATACCATCTAGATGGAGGAGGGGAAAGGCAAATTCCAGACCCATATCCACTGTTCTCCATACTTTCCTCTCGCTGTTTCACTGTAGCTCTGACTTGTTTGGGGAAGGGAGCAGTTAGGGCAGCAAACCAGACATTCTGTCAACATCCATAGCAATAGTCTGGGAGACAGGAAGAAAATTCTCAGCCCTAAGTCTTATTTCTTAATCTTTGTGCACTCTGCAGCCATCAGAATGGAAGCTCCATACCTCCCAGTTTCAATCCTAGAGTAAAAGCCATCTTTGGTGCTTGTATAACCCCTAGGCTTCCTGGTTTTCTCTTTGTTTTGGACGCCCATAACTTCCTACCTTCACAGTGGCTCAGAAAGTTTTTTGTTTTGTCTTGTTTTGTTTTCAAATTATCCAGAATTTTCATTGACTTTATCAGGAAACTTATTAAACAAACAGAATAGAAGTCCTCTGTACTAATAAAGGACAATCCATCATGACTCAAGTATTCAGACATCTTGAGGCATGCAGTCCCTGAGATGGAATCCAGCTACGACTGACTCATGAAGCACCTGCTGCTTGTTCCGCAGCTGCTCCATGCCCTTTGTGTTATTGACCTCCTTGTTTGGCATTCTTCTCCAAGACTTGAAAAGAATGAGGTTATTTTCATACTTCTCTCCCTAGACAGGGAGCAGGGGATCATCTACATACACATGATGGGAGGTGCCTGAAGAAGACTGAGAAAATTCTCTAATCGGGTGACCCCTGAATGGCTCAAAACAGGCCATGAACTATAACAACAGAATGGTGACAACCAAGGTGAAACAGAGCTTAGGAATGTTGCGTCCTCTTCTTGTCCTCTTGAACAATGCTTTCTCTTCGGGCCACCCAACTTTTCCACGTGTGAAGCATGATAGTCACACATATTTGTAAGATTCCATTGCTCCACCCTTACTTCCTTGTGCAAATGCTAATTCTACTGCCATATAACTAGACTTGCTAATAGGAAATGTCTGAACACTTAACTGTTTCTTCAATATCTCATCAGCCTTTAATCTAGATGGCCTCCTTTATGTCCTAGCAATTTATTGTGCAAAAACAATCTCTTGTATCAACCAGAATTTATTGAGCGTGGTGTTTCAGAACACAGATTGGGCCCCAGATTTATGCTGAAATCCACACTCTGTTATTTAAGAGCTGGGTGGCTTTGGGCAAAGGGTAAAACATACTTTCCTTAGGTGTTAAACGGGAATCATTACAGTATAACTCGTCAGATTCTGAGGATGCTAAATAAGGTAACCTGTATAAAATGCTTAGCTCATAACCTAATACATAGCCGTATTTGCTAAATGGAAATGTTTATGTTATGAATCAGTTTTCTTTTTCTAACATGCCTATAACAGTGCACGAAATGTTTGCCAATAATTTTACCTTAATTATCCTTTACCAGCCTTGAGTTCAGAGGAGTAATTGTGTTTTCTATGGAATTTAGAGAAGTGTTTTGGCAACTGGTTGATACCAGGTCCAGAGGGACAGAGTTTTCATCTGTTTATTCTCTCCTACAACTCTGATCCTGCTGCAGTGTGTGGCGGAGGGGAAACCCTCGATAAATACATCCATTGAATTAATGAATAAATGAATGGATAATAGAGGATCAAAAAATATGAATGGACTGCAACATTGCACATAAACTAATAGAAAATCAGGGATGATGGTTTTATTATAGGGGACCAAACTCCATTCCAAAAATAAATTCACCTTTTTTGACAATTTTATATGACAGAGCATTAATTTAGTCTAATGCTTTTTTATAATTTAAAGTACTAAATGTATACAACATGTACCATGTTAACAGAGAGAAAATATTTTCTTCTGGTAATCAATATTCACTCACTTCCCTTTGGAATTATGCTTTGTAATGTTTTTTCTTGAGAAAATTCTAAGTGTGTGGTTTTGGTTTTGATCTACGTAGTAGCAAACATCTCTGATATCCTGAAATGGACAAATGATTGTGAACGGAAGATTTTTACTGTTCTAATATGGGAAGTCAGTTCCAGATTGAGACAGCATAAACACATTTTGCAACTTGACTTCTACTTATATTTCTAAAGAAATTTTGTTTTCTGCCTTGTAGAAGTGAGTTTTCCAGGACCAAAAATTATCATTTGCTATTATGAACTAGGTTCATTATCCATATTAGTAAAATTTTTTGATCACAAAATCTATCTGACATTATTCAAATTTCAAAAGCTAGTGGAGGAAGCATCATGATACAAGTCAGTTGTAGTTAGATAGGCAGTTGTTCTTTGGGGAACAGTCTTATATAAGCAAAAAATAGCCATAAAATGATATAATAGGTCATAGATGCATCTCATTTCCTCTCCATGTGGGGAACCACCAAAGGAAGTCTTTAATACAATGGAAAATAGCATTTTTTTTCAATGCATGAAAACAGTAAGTAATGGGGCTTAAACATTAGAGCAAATCCTGGAAAATCCTAGTTTACTTTTTCTATATTCCAACCGTGAAGTGCTGAATAAATCAAGGTGTGTCTCAGAGAGCTTTTAAATGTTGTGGAGATAAGACTTTCATGCACTTTGTACCCCCATACATAACCTAGCACATGATTTGTAAAATTACTTGTGTACCAAATATTCGTGTATTTGTAGAATCTTAGTTCCAAATCAAGACAGCAAGACACGGCCACAGATTCCCTTCAAGTTCAATTAGCAGAGAGAAGGAATAAGATTGTCTCAGGTGATCCATTCGCCCTTGTTTTTCAGTAGAAATAGAGGTAAGCGATGATACAAACTTTTATAACTTGCTTCTTCTTGCCTTATTGTAAAGCATGAAATAAGCCCATGAGAATAACGGTTAGGGGAAAACTTGCTATGCAGTTATTTGTTTTAATCATCTCCAAATAACAGTATTTAACATCTACTAAGTGTCTACTTATTTAACAAACATTGTTTTTAGTGCTTTAGAGGACTTAACTCATTTTAAGTCAAGAGAACTTCATTTTCATTAGAAAGATTCCGTTACTCTCATTTCTCATAGACCTGGATGCTAAGGCACAGAGAGGTGCTGAGTTTGCCCACAGCCACACAGGAAGAGGCTGAGTGAGCCTAGAGTCAACCCCCAGCAGTCTGGCTCCTTTACTCCGCTCTTCCTACCCTGTACTGGCTTCTGTGTGGCCACTAAAGCTCAGCTTTTTCATCTTTCTCCCCCCACTAGGCTGAATCTGGCTCTTTCCGCTGCTTTCGGTTTAGTCCTAGCTCTCAGGACTCCAGTAGCTATTTAGAAGACAGATGCTGATTACTTTTTCACTCGATCACACTCTGGCATTTGCAAGGCTTCATCTACTCTAGGCACTGAATAGCTACATTATTTTGCCCTTGTTCTCTAAAGGAGTGTGGCCCGGCTTTTCAAGTGTGTACACAGCGTGAGTGTGCACAGAGCATGGCAGCCACATTCGCCCTACGGCTCCTTATGGCTCTGTGTCCTTTCCTGTTGAATTTGCACCCCCCAGCCTTTCTGGATTTTCTATCAGTGGTTTTTGGGTTGCTCCCCTGGGTGTCTTGCCTAGCACTCCTGCCTACTAAATCAAGCTTGCTTTTGACAGATAATTTGTATAACTTATTAGGATGTGGGAATCTTGAAATGTTTTTGTATCTCCAGTGACTCGGTGTAAACTGGATGGTGATGGGCCAGAAAATGATTCTCCCAGCCCTGCAGAAATCGCTGCGTGACTCACACCGTGATTCAGTTGGAGGCAACTTAAATGTTGTGTTGGACTCTCATGCGGTTTGCTGTCAACCCATTCTGAAATCACTATAATAACCTGCAGATCTGAAGTGTGCTCTGTTCGGTGGGTGGCAGATCTGTTTCTAAACATATTTCTTCTTGGAGCAAATTCCTAGCGGGGTTTATATTTCTTAACTACTCTTTATAGTAAACATCATCCCATAATGGTTGCATTTGCATGTCATAGTAAAAGGTGTGTGTGTGTGTGTGTGTGTGTGTGTGTGTGTGTGTGTGTGTGGTGTGTGGGAGTGCGTAAACACAGAAGTACAAATCTACTCTTATTTTTGTTTTTATTTTATCATTTGAGATTCACTCATCTTGAAAGGGTCAGTGATGCAGAGTCATATATAATTAAAATATCAAAATACTTACTTTCAAAGGAAATTCCTTGTTATCTGATTCATTCATATGGCAATTTAAAAATTTTTAGTTATCTGGATAGTTGCAATTCCTCATGTTACAACACCAAGTACAGAAAAAAACATGTGAATTTGGGAGCTGTAAGTGCACATAGATTGCCAGGGATTGGCAACTGGCATGCATCAAATTAACAGAGTCAACATAATAACTTACCATATCCTTTATGTCTTAAAATGCTTAATTTGAATATTTCTGATTATTTTTTCCAAAATTGTGGCAGGCATAGATGTCATGATGTTTTTAGCCTGTATGGCATCTAACCACTTTGAAATCACCCACACTAGCAGTTGTTTTGTAGGTTTGTAAAAGGTTATGAACAATAATAAAATCTAGGCCAATCACGGTTTGAAAAAAATGATCCTTATGTATATTTTCTCTGCTGCCAGAACTTCAGAGATGTTAGATAAAGTGAAAGCCCTATAGGGCTTCTGGTTACCATCAGACTTTTGGAATTTCAATAGAAACCAGGAAAACGGTCTGTGTAAAAAGCTTCTTAATATTTTATGAGTGTGTTCAACTTCCTACAATTTGTTTTTTCAGAAAGTGCATGTATTGCTTTCTATCTGATTTTCCTCAGGATGTAGCAGTAAAATTCTGAAAATAAGAAGCATCCACAATACTTACCCCGGGCCTCTCTTCTCTGTCCCAGATGTCGTACGAGTGCCTGTGTGATGCGTCCACTTGGGTGACTCAGAAACCTCAGCGCTCACAGACCACACTGGGTCTCCTGACTCCCCTCCAAATCCCCAAATGAAACCTTTCCTTTTCTGCTCCTCCCCAGCTGAGAAAAGGATGCTGATATCCACACAGTTGCCATGCCAGAAAACTTACGTAAGCATTTGTTTTCGAGTACAGTCTACGGAGCATGCATAAAATGGATGCATCTGAAGCATACATTTCAAGAAATCTCTACTTGTGAAGACACTTGCGATCGTTGTCCAAATGCCAGAGATTCCCTGGTGACCCTCGGGAGTCACCGATCCCTCCTTTTTCACGTCTAGACCTTCACCAAGGCCTGACTATTCTTTCTCCATTGTTTATCTTGAGGCTTTTCACATTTCTCCTTCTCCACTGCTGTCACCACGATCATCAATCTCCGATAGCTTGTCTCCCCACTTCCAGTTTGGCCAATTATTTATCTTTACAGAGTGATCTTGAAAAAACCATAACCCTGAACTTCACATTTCCCTTGTTCATTAACTTCACTTTATACTTAGAACAAAATGGAAACTTGTTACTGAGGCTTCAAGTGAATGCCTTGTGCCTTAAAAATGGCCTCTTGAAACCTTCCAGCCTATGTGTCCCCCTGTATTCATCCTTGTCCCTCCCCTCCTCGAAGCTCCTGGAAAATGCCCGGAGGGCCTGGTGCACATACCAGACTGGGTGTGAATGCTTTCCTCCTCCTCCCCGCTCACTCCCACCCACACTCCCACTCCCGCCCACGCTCACACCTACACCCACACCTGTCCCTTCTCTTCACACGGCCCCTTCCTCCTCATGCTTCTCTCTCAGATTAGGGACCACCAGGCCATAAAGCATTTTCCTGCCCTCAACCTAAAGGACAGCTCCCCACTTAGTCTCAAAGAATCATGCCTTTTCCCTTTACAGCAGTTTTCAATGGATATATTTAAGAGTTGCTTCCAGTTGTGTATGTATTACCTAACTTCCCTCCAACTCCATTAGGGAAGGACCAAGAATGTTATTTTATTCCCTCTTCCCTAACCGCTAACAGTGCACCTGGCATACGAGAAGTACTTAGTAAATAATCGCTGAATGAATGAATAAGTGAATGAATGTGTACTGGTCTCTGAGAACAATGCAGAAGGGAAGAATTGAGAGGAAACAGAGGCAGGTGTGGACAGTCCCTCTGAGAAGTTAAAGTTAAGAAAGGATTATTTTTTCCTCAATTGAATGAATTTCAGAAATGGTTCCTGGACAATTCCTCTTTTCCCGAGCTGAGTATCGCTCTGAGAAAAGCATGGCTTCCTCTAATATCCCTGGAGAAGAATTCAGCTGGCAAAAGTCAGTTTCTCTCCTGATTGACTCATCTGTCCTTTGACCCCCATAGCCGATCTTATTCCATTGGGTCTGGTACCAACTGGGGGAAGATTATTGCAGACATCTCACTGGTTCGTTTTTGTAATTTCTGTGGAATCGGTAGATGATCCAAATCCCGGAACACAGTGGCAGGCTAAGGACAGGGTGGGATGGGGTGGGGAGCTTTAAAAGAGAGATGGTTGCAGATCTTTTTGGAAAAGAGTATGAGGTTGGATTCTGTGAGAAATGATTTTGAATTTTATATTCTTCTTTTGTATCACAATTCACTTCTCATAGTCTCAAGCGTTCATACAGTTTTGTGAATACCTAACCTGGTGTTTGTTGCGCTTCAGAAAATTCAGGGAGGATACTGAGTGACTGTTTCATGCCCAGCTCTATAGAGCAGAAGGGCAGGAGCCCAGAGCAGGGCTGTGAAGTAGAAAAGAGGTATCCGGCAAAGATGTTCAGAGCAGCAGGTCAGAGCTAGAGCTGACAAATCACTACAGGATGAATTTGTCCCACATGTCACCATTCCTTAGGAGTTGCAGAAATACAAGGGGGAGAGAGCTGACATCCCCTGGCTGGACAGGACAGGGCACATTCCACGTCAGCTGGTATTAAATAGATGAGTGATCCCTGAAGCCTAGAGAACGTGGGGACATTTGGGTTACTCTCTCTGGGTCATATGATTTAAAATTCTCTCACGTAGACATTCTTACCTCAAAGTAGACTCTAACTCAGAAGAAAACTCGACTGTATTTTGGGCTGAAAGCTTCTTGTTTAAGAAAAGTAAAAAAATCTTGCTGAATCAATTGGACCTTCAGTCAGGTACACTTTGGACTGAATTAACTCTGTTTTCTTTCCTCAAAATGCTTAAAGCAATCTGTCAATTTAAGAAATGGGAAATTTAGTAGACACACAGGGGGCTAGCCCAAGGAAAGTTCATCTTGGCCCCAGTGCTCTGTCCGAGTGAAGGAGGGTGACAGGGTTGGGGCTTTTAGGAGTCAGAGAGTTACATAAAGAATGCTTGGGATGAGAGGTGAGATACTGCCAGAAAGAAATGCTGCTGACTTTGTGATTTTGTTCTTCCTATATTCAGTCATCTTTAAATGAGTTACTGACGTAATTGAGTGCAGTTCTTAAAATCAGCCAAATAAAACCAGCCCTACCACATTTGAAGAGTTGGGAAGATTGGGAGAGAAAGAGTGAAGATCTAGAATATGTGGCCTGACTCCCCACCCCACGGGTCCAGCCTGCTCTACAGGTTTGACTTGAGTTCTGAGTAAGAAGGATGGGGTCAGTTTTGCTGGCTTTGTTGGATAATTGACCCAAATTATCTGTTTATTTCATGGAACATGAAACCTTGATCTAAGAGGAAATCCTTAGGGCATTTCTTTCCTATTAGAGATACCTGTGAGTGTTGTTTTTGGTGAGACTAGAAGCTCAGTGAAAACAGGACCGCCCTCTATATTCACGGTTTAGAACGGTGCTCAGAGTTCATCGGGGCTCGCTATATGCCAGGCCCTGTGCATATTTCATGTCATCTTCCCCACAAGGCCCTATTCCACAGATGAAGAGAGAGGTACTTCGAGAAATTAGAAACTTCCCTAATCTACCCAAGTCCTCATTACTAGTGAGAGGTTGGGCCAGAAATTGAGTGGGTCTGTCTGAGTCCAAAGCCCAAGAGCTACTCGCTAGGCATTCCTGCTGATGCAAGTCAGAAGTACCCATCACTACTATTATTTGCCATGGGTACATAGTAAAATGATTGAGAGAACAAGAGGGCCTTTAGCATCGGAAATATCAGTCAAGTGGATTGTAGTTCATTTACAGTCACACAAGGTTAATCTCAAGTATAATATCTAATTGCATCAGGATGTGGAACAGGGACACAAGCTTGGAGTCAGCATGCTGGTGCTGGCCCTGCTTCCTGCTGTGGGTCCTCAGACAAATTACTTAGGATCCCTGAGCCTAAGTCTCCACCTCATCTGTGATAGAAAGGAATTAGATGATTTTATAAATAATAGAGCTTTTCCAGCTCTAACATTCCAAGAGTCTACAAGTCTTATGAGAATGGGAATCTCCCCACCCTCTTAGCACATGGCATTAATTTGCAACATGCACTGTGGCAAGCTCTGATGTAGTCTGACCCATGATGTAGCCCACAACAAATGTAGGTCTCATAAATGGACTTGGGCCAACAAGAAAGTAAAACGTAGCAGCTGGTCCCTTGGCAGCCAAAAAGAACTTGCAAAACGGTAGGCAAGAAAACATTTTATCTACCTTTAATCCAGCACATTTTCCTCTGATGTCCTTTCTCTCACAGATTGTCTTGAGGTACAAGCCTCCAGGCTCTCTAGATGGAATCCACATCCTGGCTGGTCACAATTCTCCCAGGGGCCGACCAGTCCTCCGTTAGCAATTCCCACAGCTAGGCAAGGCTGCCAAGAAGTGTGAAGTGCATGTTGTCTGTGTATGTGTTTATTTTTTTGTAAATACCTTTTATAAATTCCAAGCTACAGGGCCTGATTCTCTCCGACCTGGGTTGCCAGATAATATACAGGAGGTCAAATTAAGTTTGAATTTCAGATAAACTAGTAATAGTTTGAATGTCCCCCAAATTACATGGAACATACTTATGCTAACGGATTGTTCTTTGTTTATCTGAAATTCAAATTTAACTGGTGTCCTGGACTTTTGTTTTCTAAATATGGCAACCATACTCATAGAAGGAAGAACATTTTATTTAGCTTTTTGGGTGGGATTTAGGTCAAAGGTAGTACACATTGGAACACCAACTATTTGGACTTGTATTTATTACTTTGCCCATTTCAGGACCTCTGGTGTGAAACATCTGCCATGATATCAATGTGTTTTCAGCGGGTGTACTTCTATTTAAATTTCTCAGGTTATAAGTCTCTCCTTTCTAAAGGAAAAAAACCCAACCCCTTCCCGCTCCCCCACACACAACATTAAACTCATTCATGAAATCAAAGAGATCCTAACCATTGATAGCAGAACTTCTAAAGGATGTAGCATATTTTGGCCGACATCTGTGACTGAGCTCTTTGAACTAATTGGGAAATGTTGTACGTTGGCAGGCTTTAATTAAGAAATATGTTTCCCCTTAAGGGTGATTTGTCTAATGGGCTATAGAAATGCTTTTTCTCTGCTTCAGAAAGCCTTTTCCCATTTGTTAATGGTCCAGCTTCCCCACCTTTTCCCCACCCCGAAGCTGATGGTATGTGCAGTTCACTGAACTCAGGAATTGTGTGATTAAGCCAGAGAAGGTTTCAAACCTGACTTCAAGTTGAACCAGGAATTTCAGCTTTCTGGGCGGAGTACCTCCTCTAGAGATGGTGTTGAAGAAATCATCTGTGAGGTTGCACAGTCAACACTTACTGATCCAGAGCAGGGCTGGGTTTGGAGAAGAGGAAGATGGTAAATCAAGAAAGTAAAAAACGGGGTTTCAGTTATGGTTTCATTGCAAGACACCCCCTCTCCCTGGCCTCTGTCCCAGGTCCTTGGGCTATGGCGGGACTAGGTTGCCCAGAGAATTTTTATATATGTTTCCTTGTTCAAAGATAAACATGCTCTGGATTCCAAAGAATTTAACATTTTGCCATGACAACATAAAATTTAGCAATGACATTAAACATCAAGGAGATATTTTGTCTATGTGATCCCAAATATGTAGGGTTTGAATGCATCTTAATTTTTCCATAAAATGTTTAGGCTGATGTTTGGCAAAAGGAAGGTGAAGTCCATGACGTCATGCAAATGAACAGAGAAGCTAGTTCAGGTAATGCTGTTAAATATGGAGAGCCAGATAATCGGTTCAGTCAGGAAGCCAAATGAGTCATACTGACTCATATTTTCATGTCATTTCAAAGACAATGAGTATGGAAGTGCTGTGTGGGATCTGTTTTCAGCCTTGGTTCATTTCTAGTCTCATAACCCTCATTACCCTTCACACTGTAGATAAGACAGTGATATCATGACAGGATGTGGCAGAGAAACACATGAAAATAAGCACTGATGTCCTCTCTCCACTGAACAGTTGAACCTCAAAGCAGAGAGGTGTCTCATTACTTCATTTCCAACAGTGAAATCAAGGTTGTTTCACTGTATTTTCCATACATCTTTGCTGGTGAGGGAATGGTTTTGGTTTCAAACTCAAAGGCATATGCTTAACATCATTGCGAAATAGTTAGAATGCCTATAACACCTCCTAGAAATAGAGACTGTAGATTGCTACATCTAGAGAAATGATTTGTAGCTCATTTCCATCTAAAAACTGAGATTTATTTATTTATTTGTTTAAAAGTGCATCACTAGATATATCACTGTTTTGCAGAAATTCAATGATATCTAAAATGTAAACTGTCAACACAGTAACAGTTCTTCCATCTGGTGAAATCTCAAATAGTCCTCTTTATTTTTTAAAGTGCATGGAATGGATTTGAGTTGATCCTCCGCTGAGGAAGGGGAGAAAAGATATCCGTGGGTAGGGCACTTCTTGGAGGGGGACAGTCAGTGGACAAGGCTGCCGTCTGGAGGGTGGCGAGTTCTGAGACGCCCAAAGCCATCCTTGCCCGGGCCTGCTGGGGCTTTGAAGTCTCTTCAGCTGAGATTCACCTACCCTTTCACTTCTTCTCTCTTACTTTCCCTTCACTGAAAATAAGGGACAAGGGACTTAAAGCAGGGGAAGAGCCCCTCTGAACCATTCGAATTATAATTTACCAATTACTAAGTGAGTAGTTTGTTGTTGTAATTGTTTCATTTTCTCAGTTTTTATCTCGTGGTTTTTTTTTTTTTTTTTTTCCCTTTACAAAAACAGGTTTAAAAAAGGCCTGGGGGATGTATGATTTCCAAATAAGTGTGTTCCTATAGGCTTTTTCTGTGTCACTAGTTGCTTTAAAGGTCTAATGTGGTCTTTAAAATTTCAGTAAAAAAATAACTCTCTGCCATCTGATTTTTGAGTTTATACTGAATTTTTGTCTTTCTTTTAAAGATAATCCCTCTTCATATCCCCTACCTTTTAGCTTAATCAACTTAAGGGGAAAAAAAGAAAAACAAGAGCACTGCACTTTACCTTTTGGATCTTTTTTGGGTACTGATTACAAAATTCAGTAGTTCATTGGGAAGCAATATTTCCATACTGTCACCAATTAGTTTTGTTTAACAGAGGAAACTGGAAACACTCAATATGAACACAGTTCTTCTAAGGGTGAGATAGTACATAAATTCTTAGAGAAACAATGACCATTTCAAAAGATTTTTATTTGAATATTTACACTTTGGCATGAAATTGAACTTTTAAAGTATAGACCTGTATATTCTTTATTGGCTAAGCCAACCATGAATATATACTTGTAAAACCTCACAACAGTCAGTGTGAACCTAATAGAAGAGAAATTGTAGCATTAAACTTTGTCTTTATAGTATTTTTATCCAGTATTACTGAATACCAGTATTTGATGATGGAATTTTGAGGTTATGCCTAAGGAGAACAACGTAATGTTTTGATATGTGGGATCTATTAAAATAAGTAGAAACTCTGTATTTTTAAATGGTAATATTAATATTTCAAAACAAAAAGATAATCAAACTAGCAAGAGATTTTTAAGTATAAATTTATTTCTGTCTCACACACAGGTTTATTCTTCTGATAGATAGGGATAATCAGTAAAAAAGGCTAATAAGGAACTAGTTATATTCGTTCTATACCAGCAAAACAGAAAACTAAAGTAATTATCAATTTGAGTTAACCCACCCTATCTTCTACTTCCAAAAATAAAAGCAAAAGCAAAAATAAGCACACAAGCACCAAATTGAGACCTCAATCATCAAGCATTCCAGATGACAGACATTTTAGAGGGCTTAGTTCTTGTTTTTGTTTTCATAGGAAAATAAATGGCCTTGGAAATAAAAGTAAATGCTTCATTTCTTATAAAAAGCATTCTTGTGAAGACAAGAAAAAAGCTAGTGGCTAAAATGCAACAAATATTTCATGTCACTTCTAGATCATGTTTATATGTATGTTCATTTGCTTTCCCGCAACAGATTCAGATGAAAAAATGTGAAGCTGACATGAAAACCTGATGGAACCCTAGGTTTCCATCTTTAGATTACTTTAAACATTTTTTCTCTTGGTAATTGTTTGAGAATTCACTTCTGTGATTTACACGGAATACCTATTAATGGAGTACGGACTGCTATCATCCTCCTATATGGCTACATTTCTTCTTTGCAAATCCAACCCTGGCTTCCCTAACTTTTTTTAAACAAAAAGAGGGAAGACTAAACATGAGGGAATCATTTTAACTCTTAGAACATTGATATGAATGAATCTTCGGTGAACTGGAAATTTAGTTTGGATGGTCATGATTCCCGCCTTACAGACATCTTCTGAGACACTCATTGTCTGTATTTTATGGTCCAATGTTCTCTGTCCTTCACTCCAATAATGCTAGTAACTCACATAATGAAGACACAGGCCCTTCTCTTGATTGTCAATTTCCAGGCCTTAGAAGTCAGTTCTACTGACATTAGTAAGTGCTGGCTTTGAATGCAGTTTGATCTTGCCCTGGCTTCAAGCTGTGAGCAGCATGTTAAACATCCTGGAGACACCAGTTCTTGTCTCTCTGGAAGCCTGGTGTACAACACGATTCATGCCTCAAGTCTCTTCTCATGTACCCCTGTTCTTTCGCTTTTCCCATGCTTCACACACACACACACACACACACACACACACACACACACACACACACACACACACACACACCAAAAAAAAATCTGAGAAATTTGAAATAAGATCATGCCCCCTCTGGAAGGAAAATTGGCTTGTTCTAACAAATTCCCTATTTTCCTATCTCCACACGTTAACATCCTTGTCTTTATTATGCTCCAGTGCTGTGTCCATCCCAATTTATTTACAACCCATTAAAAAGGCAAACATTTGGAAGTAAATCTAATGTAAATATTGAAAGAATTCTTGGTTCTAATTGAGATATATCGACTTAGTCTTCACAAACTCAAGTCATGTATTTTGGCATTTTTCTTTTTCCTTTCCCTAAGGACTATCTAAACTGCACACACACAGTCAAGAAAATGGGTCTGTGTTCAAGCAGCAAAGGTCAAAATAAAAGCAAAATGGGGTCCTTGAGGAAGGGCTGTAAGAGCATATTGCTTCCCAACTTCATAGATTTTAGAATGGCTTTAGGGGTCTAGGACTGAAAATAAAAGTTTCTTTTCTCAGATCACAAAAGTAATACATGCTCATAAAGAGACTTTTGAAAATACAGGGGGAAAATCAGGAAAAAATTAATATACAACCTCACCACTAGAGAAGCCCATTGTTGAAATAATACACCATTATCCCACAAATAATACAGTAACTTAAAAAGTGTAATTACTGTAGATATACAATTTTGTATCATTTATTTTTTCCTTCTAGTGTTCGATAGTGAGCACTACCATTGCATACAAGGCAAACCTGTGGAAACCATGGCATGGGTATACTAGCATTCACTGACTTATGCTGGGAAATTTAGAAATCAAGTCTTCTCCCTAGGATAATAATTTCTTACATACATGTAGTTCTCTAAAGGCTTTTCAGATGCTGTACCCAATTTAGGTCCTCAGCAAAGCAGCCATTTAACAGATGAGGAGCTGAGTCCTGGAAGAGATGTATGCGAAACCCAAGACCAGAGGAATCCGGACCAGTGCCCTTGAGTATCTACTTCTCCACTGCACATGGTATTAGAGGCAATCACAGAGAAGGTAGATGCTCACCAAACCTAATGGCAAAACTGAAGTCCCAATCAATCTCGAGTGCCCTGCTTCTATTAATGGTGCCTCCTAGGATCCAGACTTGGGTGCCATCTTTAAGGCAACCCTCTCCCTTATTCCATATCAAATTAAACTGTCAGGAAAAGTAGTTCTTTATTGACCACAAAATAACTAAAAATTCTGTGGCCTGAAGTCAAGGTTATCTATAAACCCAGACTCTGCCACTTTCCTACATCTATCCACTACACACACAATGCAAGTTTTCCTCAAAGTATGGACTGTGGTTCCTCTACAACAGAATCACTTGTAATGATAGTTAAAAGATAGGTATATGGGGTGCCTGAGTAGCTCAGTTGGTGAAGCATCTGACTCTTGATCTCAGCTTAGGTCTTGATCTCGGCTCAAGTTTTTGGTTTGTTTTTTTTTGCTTTTTTTTTTTTAAGATTTTATTTATTTATTTGACAGAGAGAGACACAGTGAGAGAGGGAACACAGCAGGGGGACTTGGGGAGGGAGAAGCAGGCTTCCCACGCAGCAAGGAGCCCGATGTGGGGCTCGATCCCAGGACCCTGGGATCATGACCAAAGCCGAAGGCAGACACTCAGTGACAGCCACCCAGGCGCCCCTCGGCTCAAGTCTTGATCTCAGGATTGTGAGATCTCAGCACTGGGTTCCATGTTGGGTGTGGAGCCTACTTAAAAAAAAAAAGGTTTATGGAGGAAGACCCAAAAAAGATATATGGAGGTAGACCCAGGAATCTTCAACTTTAAATAGTTAAGGATTCTTAAGTATGAGAACCCCTCCAAGCAAACTGAACTGTTTTCTTAGTAGAGTGCCCACATTTCTCTGCTTCCATGCTTTTTTTTTCAGATGTTACTTTTTTTCCTTAAGATTTTATTTATTTATGAAAGAGAGAGAGCACGAGCTCGAGGAGGGGCAGATGTTACCTTTTTTTCTTAAGATTTTATTTATTTATGAGAGACAGAGCACGAGCACGAGGAGGGGCAGAGGGAGAGGGAGAAGCAGACTCCCCCTTGAGCAGGGAGCCTGATGTGGGGCTCCATCCCAGGACCCTGAGATCCAGACCTGAGCCGAAGGCAGTCACCTAACTGACTGAACCACCCAGGTGCCCCTAGATTGTTACTTATGTACAGAAGATTCCTCCCTTCACTTTCTACATGTTCAGATCCTGCTCACCCTTCAAGGCCCAGCTGAAATTGCACCTCTATGAAGTGTACCTTATTAGAGGCTTCTCCCCTTTCTGGGCTCTCATGCACTCAGTGCTTATGAAAGAAATCAGCCTTGGGGCGCCTGGGTGGCTCAGTCGTTAAGTGTCTTCCTTCCGCTCAGGTCATGATCCCAGGGTCCTGGGATGGAGCCCCACATTGGGCTCCCTGCTCCGCGGGAAGCCTGCTTCTCCCTCTCCCACTCCTCCTGCTTATGTTCCCTCTCTCACTGTGTCTCTCACTGTCGGATAAATAAAATCTTTAAAAGAAAAAGAAAGAAAAGAATCAGCCTTGCTTTCCATGTCTTACTCTCCTACTGTATTTCAGAAACTGCATCTATCAGAGTAACATAACCTGTAAATTAGTTATAAACTCAGGACAAGATTTTTTTATCTGGAGGAATTATGGAGCCTCTGTTTATGCACGAAAGTCTTAGTTTGCACACAGCGGGTCATGCTCTTTGGGTAAATAGACATTCATTTGAAGCTGTTGCCAAAACTACTAGATACCTAAATCTAGATCCTTCATGATGATGTAATGGCTTGTCTACCACTTCTCAAACATTTCTCATGGATGTTTTAGAAAGTAAGAGTTGCAAGACTACCAAAGCAATCTCATGATTGTGCCCTTTCTGGCAGTCAAACTGGTAAGTGTTCCATGAAGCAGGTGCACCGACGCTGTACGAACATTTTCAGGCAGCAGGGGAAGTGGTAAGTGACATATAGAAGAGACTGCATGGCCTAGAGCCGGGGTCACAAGCTCACAGGGATATAGGCCAAGCAGGTAATGTAAATGAAGGAAGGCTCTGGATAAGGTGCTATGTAGCTCCAGTTCCCAGGCATTTGCATCAAACTTACATTGAGAAACATGGTGACCAGAGAATGCATGCCCTATGTAAAGAGTCAAATTGACTCTAGCTGATGGGCATTGAAGGAATGCAGGCCCAGTGTTGCCAAAGACTCAACATTTTCTTTTTTTTTTTAAGATTTTATTTATTTGTCAGAAAGATAGAGAGAGTACAAGCAGGGGGAGGGGCAGGCAGAGGGAGAGGGAGAAGCAGACTCCCCGCTGAGCAGGGAGCCCGATGCGGGACTGGATCCCAGGACCCTGAGATCATGACCTGAGCTGAAGGCAGATGCTTAACCGACTGAGCCACCCAGGTGTCCCCACATTTTTCAAGAGAAAACACAAATTGATTTGTATGGGACATGCTCTCATTTTCTTTTTTTTGACTTTGCCACCTAATTCACATTTAAAACACCAAGTAGTCCGTCCACATGGGTCAAATACATCTACAGGTAATTTATCTCACTCAGTAAGTACAACCAGCTGTTATATAAGCCAGGCTTCCACTGCTCTCTCTTTCCATGAATGCTGAATCAATGTTTGAGAGTCAGCACCCTCTATCCAGAGAGTCTGAAGGGAAGTAGAAATTATTTCAATAGAGTTCTCATTCCAGTGAGAAGAAGAAAAATTTTTCTGGAAGGCCCTAGAGTTGGATATTCTATAAACAGTGATTGTGGATGCTGTTAGTGGGGTCTGAGTCCTCACTCAGAGTCTCTGAGGAGGGAGGGTATGTAGGCTTTGTCATAGTTCACCCGTCAGCAGGTGGGAATCATCGAGGGACTGCATGCTGCTTTCCTGTATCAGACGTAGAGGCCCATGGGAAGCGTTTTCCACCAGGCCAGGGGTGAACTTCTAAGGTGGCCCTGACACCTTCTAGTTTCAAGCCGTGGCCTTAGGATGGTGACTCTATTTTGTAGCTTTGATGATAAAATGCCAACTAACGACTAGAGCATTGTTAGTATTTTATTTTGTAATTTGATTGACACATTTATAAATATTATTAGTATAAGTGATGTGCATTACTAGTGTATTGGTTAAATTTGTGGGGGAAAAAATGCTTTGTGGGCCTTTTAAGCCCCAGGAATCCCAATAAAGGAGAGAGAAGGAATTCCTTTCAGCTTGTTTGATGTCTGTAATTAGAGGTCATTATAGGAGTTCCTGTTCTCCAAAGGGTTGTCACTGCCATGTTTTTGTGGCCACATGCGGAGGCAGCTGTAATCTACACAAGGTTAGTCACATCTGTGCCCTATGTGACAGTGGCAATAGCAATGTATATGCTGAGTGCAGTTATATTTGTGTGTGGTGGTCATTCCTAAGCGATCCCCTCCATGACATCTGACCAGCTCATGACACAGTTCACCTAAGTTCAGGGGGTCCCTTTGAAGGCACTTTTTTGAGGGTTCATGAGCATTTTAGTGGCACTCTCTTGTTTAGACACATACCAATTTTTTTAAACATCTTATTATTTATTACGAACATGAATTCAAAGCAAATAGGCAGTTTCTTTTATACTAGAGCAAATCGGAAAATCAAGACAGGACTGCCATCATGAAATCTTAACTGCCAGAGAGCAACATCTCCATGAGTTTGGCCCGAAAAGACATTCAGATTCTACCAGTTTTTGAAATGTTCCATATTTAAGTAGTGTAGGCACTGTGGTTACTTTCAAGTTTTTTCTGAAGGCATTATTTGGGTATTTTTAAATAAGGTTTTTCTCCGACTTGGCAGTAGGTGAACACACATCCTTCACTGACATGTGTCGTCAGCCCCCCCAAGGGCTGGTTCAACCTGCAGTCGGGGCCCAACCTCTTTCCTCAAGCGTCCTTGGCACCGGTAAGCCAAGCTACTGTGCGGCTCCCTAGCCCAGCTGAATTCCTGCAAGCTACCCATGCTCATATCCTCATCTTTCAGATTCGGAGGCCAGGACAGGGCAGAGCTCCCCAGGCAGGCTGGAGGGTATGACAGGAGTCAGCCCAAGGCTTCGGTGCAGAGCAAGGCAAGCCTCCCAGCTCCCTCATTCCATTTTTAAACTGTGTGTGCTCTGCACAGCACACCAGGGAGACAGAGCCCTTAGTTAAACGAAGCTGAGTAGTTACCAAATTCTACAGGTATTCCTGCAGGGAAGAGAGAGGCCCTTTACTGCCCTCCCTCATAAACCAGGGAGTAGTCGCATGAACCAAGAAAGAGGTAAAAAGGGGACGCCTGACAAGGCCTAGTAGTTGCTGTGACCTGATTTGCAGGTCAAGCGCTCGAATCATCAGGGTATTAGCAGAACAACCGTGACGTATCTGTTCTTTGCTGTTGCCTACGTGATTAACTAAAGATATTATTTTTAATAAAATAAACAAAAATCTATACTTAATGAATACCTTTAATAAAAATGTAAGATTGTAATAAAATCATAGAAAAGTAAAAGAAAAGATTTTTTATAAACTAAAATTTTTTTTTTGAAATTTCATTTGTAATCACATCAGAAAATTTTCAGAATAAAAATTCACATTTCCCAATTGTGTCCTCTGCAGAAGATTCAGTGAAGCAACAACATGGACGAGTTTATCAGGAACGAGGAACTTCAGTGCAGCTGAAATAATCTCAGTCTGCTCCTCTCATCTTTGGGAAGAGAGCCATGCTGTTCGCTTTGTAGCATCTAAGGCTCTGGCAGCAAATTGGCCAATTTTGTTTGTTTCCTTTGTCTCATCTGTGGACCTGCCACATTTTTCACACAGGAAGCTGTGTGAAAAGAGGAAGCTCATATTCCTCTGGACACTTCGGGGCTCCAGGGCTGAGGGCCCACCTTCCATTGAGGGTGGGAGGCACAGTTCAAAGCCTTTGTCTTTGTAATTGTTAACAAATGTCCTCTGTCCCGGGAGGGAGACTGAGAAACAACAAGGAAGTGTGAGAAATAGCTCTGAGCTGGCTGGGGACCTCAGGCCTGGGTGCACATCAAAATGATCACCATAGACGTTTCAATGCCAAGCTTCTGTTCCAAGACATTGTCCAAATGCCTGGCTGCCTAAGTGAACGGTGGCCAAGTAGATTCCAGAAATCTCATGGGAACGGCATCTCCTGCTTTTGCTTCTCTGTTTCCTCTTCCAAAGCCCTAATACATAAAAGGAGTATAAGAAGATAACCTTTGAACCACCAGAGTGAGGTGTTTGTCTTGGGCCTGGGATAACCACTCAGGCTCCATATGTTTTTGTTCTGTTATTTCCCTCCCCGATATCTATGCGTGGCAAGTGCTCAGCATTCTCTCATTCCTTCAGCAACTATTTTCAAACATCTCACGTCCCAGGAATGCTGGCATGTGGCCGTTTGAGGCTGGGGCTAGTGCAGTGGCTACTGCATATTAGTAACTGCATAGACGATGGACCTTCAAACTGTCTGGATCATAAGCTTCGACGACTCAGAGCAACAAGGATAAATACAACAGACTGGACATTAAGCCTGCGTTAGTAGTTTTCCATAAAACACAGAGGAGTGACGGGAACGTCTATGGGGGACTGGGTAGGGAGACAATTCTGGAATCCCCAAATCCACTTCAATCATGATTACTTTTGGTACTTTGTTTCTCTTACCTTAACCTTGTGTTTTGTGAGACACTTCTCTCAGATAGACTTTGACTCCTTGCCCTGAGTCAGTAGTTCAAAGGTTTATACCTACTTGCATTACAATACTTCTCTCCAGAATGTTCTTTGGTGCAGAGAACTGTGGGGTCGCTAAAATGGCATTAAACTTTAGGGGATGGGGGAGATGCAACCCTTCTGCAAGAGTGACATCCATCAACCCTAGGGTCCCCTGAATGAAGGGCAGGTAGGTCAGATCCCTTCTGGGATCTGTGAGACCAGGAGACCCCATGACTCCCCTGTAGCATGACGGTAACCCTTCCAACAGCTAAGGAGGAATTTGGTGGGAAATCAGTTTTTCAGCAGCGATCCTAGTTGGACATGATCCAGAGAGACGGCTGTTCTGGCACTCTGACTCCAGTTCTCAATCGTACTTCTCTGGTACCATCCTTCATTGGACCACCCCTGAAAGCCGTGCTCAAGCCATATTTCCTCAGTGAAAACATCCCCTCTAATGTTGCCACTTTCTGACCTTTCACACTCCACGGCTGCCTTTCCGAAGAGCCTCCCAGTCCACACTACTTCAGCCTCTCCTTCATGCAGCATTTTTACTTTTTTATTTATCTTATTGTTTCGAGATTTTATTTATTTATTACAGAGAGAGAGAGAAAGCATGAGAGGGGGGAGGGTCAGAGGGAGAAGCAGGCTCCCTGCTGAGCAAGGAGCCCGATGTGGGACTTGATCCCAGGACCCTGGGATCACGACCTGAGCCAAAGGCAGACGCTTAACCGACTGAGCTACCCAGGCACCCCATGCAGCATTTTATATCAAGGTTCAGTGCAGACATTTTAGGAATTCCTTTCCTGACCCTCCAGGATCTCAAAAAGTGAACAGGGGTTGTCTCTGATTCTTTCTTTCTTTCTTTTTTTTCTTCTGTGTTAGATACATGGTAGATAGCCAAGAAATGTGTTGTTAGATTAATTTGTGCTCGACCCATTAATTTAGGAGGAATGATGCAGAGAGAATCAGGTCCTTGCCACTTTTAACCAAACTCACGTGTCTATTCAAAAATACTGGAAAGCTCTTCCATAAGTGAGGAACTAGTCATCAGAGAGCATGTACTTAAAAATTCTGTGTGATTATGCTTGGTTGATGATTGCTGAGAAATATTCACTAGTCTTCAGCGGGGTGTGTGTGTTTCTTCTTATACTACTGTCATAAGAGTTTCATATCAGAGTAAAGTCTTACCATTGCTTATTTCCCTTTGAAGGTAGACCAATACATCCAGCCTTTCCCTTTCATTTATGTTTAAATCTTGTATGCAGCTATTTGAATATGAAAATCCTGTCACTCTTGGAATAATAGAAAGCGCTTTCCATGGCTTTGACTTCCTTCCACAGGATGGCTAGGACATCACAACAGAAGAACACTGTCATGACCTTTAATGTTTCTCTTTAATAAGGTGGGAGGAATTTCAAAGAATGATATACCAAATAACTCCCACTGAGAACTCTGAATTCATGAGTTTTTCAGTCTTTCAAGTTAGGTGACTCTGTTTTGTTGAATACAAAATAATCTTATATTTGTTACCAGAAAAAGGGAAGAAGGCCTGGGTAAGAAATGTGACTGGGGATTTAATCTGCAGTTTACAGCTGAGAGAAGCGAACTTTAATGTGGGTTTCATGTTCCAATTGTCTCCTCTACCACTTCAAAATGTTTGCAGTCACATAGGGTTAAGATAATGGCCATCAGGCCATTCCATTCTTCACAACTCTGGTCAGAGATAAATGAGAATACGCTTCCCTGCTGTGCAAACATCCTTTTTATTAATACTGGGTGAACAAGAATGTAAGCACATTTGGCTGCAAAGAAAATGAACGGAATTGGAAACGCAGAATATTAAAGCTCAGAGTCTAAGATCAGGCTTTCAAAGTACAAGTGAGTAAAAAGAAAAAAAAAATACAGAGCAAACAGCAGCATTACAATGAAAATGGATCAGCATATTAACAGCGGAAGTGTAAGACCGATGTGTTCCACTGGCGTGCCCAAGTGGCCGGGGCATGGTTTGCTCCTGTAGGAAATAGTTACGTTGCTTCAAGAGTGCAGACTGATCTCACCATCTCCAAGGGGCAATCTTTAATTTGAGCTCATGCTAGTCACCCAAACTCATCACACTCATTGTTTATGCAAGCATTTGGTAATGAACCCCCCTCCCACGGTGTTTTGTGACACATATTCTATTTTCATTTATTGTCACTTAGCTCTTAAGTTACTGTTTTATCTTATATGCCCATATGGCGTGTCTTCCCATTTAGAGTCTAAATGATTTGAGGCCAAGGGCGGTGCCACGTTCATTTCCACAGCAGCTACCCCAGCCCCTCGCGCACGGCAGGCACCAGCAGTGCCACACGGCAAGCCCGGGGGAGGGCCTGTCCATATGATGCGATCCAGGGAAGTCTGGCCCAATGTAAAAATTCTTGCCTATGGCTTCAGTGGCCTGGGAAAAAGGAACATCTCTCAACCTCAGTGAAACCCAGTTTCAGTGCTTTGAATAAATGCTTTGAATAAATGCTGCTTTGAATAAATGCTCTTGGGATTTTAAAATACCGAGAAGAGTCATACATGTTTCCACTTCTGGGTGCGAGGTCATCTCTGCACATGCATTTTTGAACCAACTAAAGACGTGAATGTACAGTGGCAAACTACTCAAAGAAACAGAAGCCTAAGAAAATTGCTCAAATTTAGAAAGTGTCTTTTTTTTCAAGATTTTATTTCTTTACTTGAGAGAGAGAGTGAGAGAGAGAGACAGAGAGAGGACAAGTGGGGGCAGGGGGAGGGGCAGCGGGATAAGGAGAGGGAGACTCCCCACTGAGCGGGGAGCCCGATGCGGGGCTCGATCCCAGGACCCTGGGATCATGACCTGAGCCGAAGGCAGACGCTTAACCCCCTGAGCCACCCAGGCGCCCCAAAAGTGTCTTTCTTTTTTTCATGAAGGAAAGTGTATGTAGCTAGCTTTCTACATCTTGAGGCCACCCACCCTGACCTAAAGATCAGCTTGGACCTAGTAAGAATTAGATTTAATGGAGATTCATGGAATAAATACTGCACCTGGGCAGAGAGGAGAACACAGAGATTTCTGAGTAGGAGAATTCTGCCCATTTTTCATACCAGACGTTCTTTGGAGCTTCAGAAGTTTCAATTCATCAGCAGGAAATGAGATGAATTCTTTTATGGATCCATAAAAATGTATAGCTTCTATTAAATAATATTAAGCATGTTCCCTTTGAACAGACAGCTCATGTTAAAACTGGAAATAGCCCCCTGGAACCATGGATTTCAGCAATATCATTAATGGCCGCTGGCTTTCTAGGAATAAAGCAATGTGTTCAAAGTAGTCCTTATAATTAGGAGAATGTGCTGTAATCAAGGATCTACATCCAGAAAGCTGAGAGAGAAAAGGGCCCATTTGGGGAAGAATGGTCTTGACTCTTTGGATTTTGCAAAGCTAATAATATTGGCTCAGTTTGACTTCTCAGGGCTGGAAAGAGACCAATACATTAGCAATGCTGATTGGCTTTTAGGAGAGGTTTCTGAAAAGAAATAACTATGCACAAGTAAATTAAAACCTTCCACAAAACTTGACTTTCATAGGTCAGCTGTCTGGGTTTGAAAACAATGTAATCCTACCTGATCATTCTCTGTGTCCATTTATCTTTGTTTTCTTTGTTCCTTTTCCCCTTCCTGCTTTGTCTCTCATCTTTTTTTTAATTTTTTTCTTTTTTTCTTTTTGTAATATGCCTCTGTTAGAATAAGATTTTCATCTTCAAATGCTGGGCATTTTCAAGAAAATGTAGAATTTTTACAATACAATAAGCTGATTTGCAATCAGTGAATGCACACCAGGCCAGGGCATGCTTTGAATTGTGTTCACATTCCCCTGATGTGAGTGGAAACATGCAGGAGCCCAGGTCTTTGTAGACTTCTGGCAGTACAAGGGTAAGTAACAAAATAAAGAAAGTCTCTCCGTGAACAGTGTGATCTGCGAAGATGAGACAGAGACTCTGGGATCTGAGTGACTATGAAATATCCCTAATGAACTCTCTCGCTCCGTTTCCTCTGAGCTCCCTTCCAGAGCACAGAGACTACAAAGCAAGCCATCATGCTTAAAAGTGTGGCTACCAGGAAGAAGAAAGACAAAAGTCTGAGGCAGAAGGGAGATTCTGAATTAGTGATAAGCTGCTGCATGCCACATGCAGAGGCTTCTTTCAATTCCTGGGGAAAGTGTTTTATTAAACACACCATACTCCTTTGCAGTGTCCTTCATTAACTTTTTTTTTTTTTTGCTAATATGGTTCCTGGAAATAAGCAGATGAGTTTTCTACTTATCCATATGTTATGTAAACAGCTACTACAGGCTGGGAGGCAAACAGCAGGGTCATATCTGAAGAGTCTTGTTATTCTTATATTGAATCCAGCAAAACACTCATTGGGCACACTCAGAGGCTGTGGAAGCTGCTTACAAAGGGGGTGAGCTGGGGGGGAACCTGGGGCCAGAGCATGTTAGGTGTGAATATGGTTTTATCTATTTTATCTTTGTTCTCTCTCTTTCTCTTTTCTGTGCTTCCAATTTTATTTTGTTTCCTCTCTAGAGGTTCTTATACAAAGAGAAAGTAATTAATTAATTGAATCTGTTCCGGATGAAATGCATAAATTGACAATTTAGATTCATGTAACAGACAAACCCCCCCACCACCACCACAACCCCCATCACACAATCAGACATTTCACTGGTTTTCCCTCTTTTGATAGTTGTGTCCATGGTCCTTGGGAACAGCCTTTTTCAAATGTAAATTTTCAACATCAGGAATGATTGATTTGGACCAACCTTGGTGGAGCAACCCATTCATACAGTCCGGCACCAGCGCACAATGAGCCCCCTCTGGGCAGGGGAGACCTGCACAGGACTGGGGACCAGGGGAGAATTACTCACTGGAGATAATACACAGTAGCCAGTGTTCCTGCCTTTAGAAATCAAGTGCCTGATGGTGGAGACTCACAGGCACGATCCATTTTTATTCTTACAGCATGTGCATACATGCACACACACACTCACATGCAGTAAATTAATTTAGAAAATAGATCGTTCTTGACCACTGAGTATCCTAACAAAAGTTTGCCGACAAAAGTTTGTGAATTAAATACTCTGGCACCTCAATATCTAATACTACAGAACTACTGAAGATCATTTCATCTCTCTCTCTCTGGTGATTCTAAGGGCTGTGAGAAGCTCTGTGGCCTTTATTGGCTGTGGGAGCTGGGGTACCGTCTCACCTGTAAAATAAGCATAATCGTAGTATTTACTTCATATGTACATTGTAGGCATTAGGCAGGATTATATAAAGACTCAGCGCAGTGTCTGACACAATGTAAGTAGTCAAGGCATCTTGGCTATTGTTAATATCTTGTAAAATCTTTCATCAATAAAGAATCTGATTGTCAGAAGTAAAAGAACATTAACTTTTTCACTTGCCTTTAAAAAACCTTTTGGTTGCTGCGCCTGGGTGGCTCAGTTGGTTAAGCGTCTGCCTTCAGCTCAGGTCATGATCCCAGGGTCCTGGGATAGGGCCCCGCGTTGGGCTCTCTGCTCCGCGGGAAGCCTGCTTCTCCCGCTCCTACTCCCCCTGCTTGTTTTCCCTCTTTCACTGTGTCTCTGTCAAATAAATCAATAAAATCTTTTAAAAAAATTAAAAAAAATAAAAACCTCTTGGTTTTGGAATAATTTGAGATTTACCAAAAAATTGCCAGGCAATTACAGTGTTTCCCCATATACTTTACGCAGTTTCCTGACATCATTGTAGCACGGTTGTCAAAACTAAGAAAGCAAAACCGATACATTGCTGTTAACTAAGTTCCAGATTTTATTTAGATTTTCCCAGTTTTACCATGAATGCCCTTCTTTCTGTTCCCGGACTCTGTCCAGGGTCCCACCTCACATTCAGTTGTCATGTCTCTTTAGTCTCTTCTGGTCTGCGAGTTTCTCAGTGTTTCCTTCTTTTTCATGACTTTGACAGTTTGAATAATACTGGTCTTTGGAAGACCATTCATTTTGTAGACTGTCCCTAACTTTGGCTTCATCTCAAGGTTTTTCTCATGATTAGACCAGGGTCACAGGCTTTGGGAAGAAGAAGACCACAGTGGTGAAGTGTCCTTGTCATCATGTCCTAACAGGAGGCACGTGGTATCGGTATGATTCAGAGCTGGTGACGTTAGCACAGATCGCTTCCTTTAAGGTAGTGTCTTTCGGTTTCTCTACCATAATGTTACTATTCTGTCCTTTCAGGACTAGGAAGCTAGTTCCAAAGTCCAGTCCAAATTTCAGGGGAGGAGGATTAAACTCCCCACCTCCTGAGGCTTATGTTTTTCTTTTGTTTTTTGAAATTATCTTTGGCATTCTTTTCTAAGAAAGATTTGTCCCTTTCCCCCCTTGATGTATTTCTTTATTCAATGATTTATTCGTATCAGTATGGGCTATGTTATTTTGTTCAAATTGCTTCAGTTTGGCCATTAGGAAAATAGCGTTAACTCGCACAACACTTACAACAAACTCTGAGGGTGTCTTTTGTAGCATGGCTTCAAAAATTCCAGTAATTGAAGGTGAATGGAAAGGAATTTTGAGCAAATTTCTATAAAAGAAACTCCTAGTCAGGGCACAGCGAGAAGGACGCACAAACAGGTAGAGATCAGTGGGGGAGCGGCATTTCATGGTGATGGTCAGATACGTTAATGAAGGTAATAAAAAGTGTGATATTTTATGCAGTGGAGAGTTGATTCTGCTTGACTGCATCTAATCACTTTGGGAAGAGGTTTTGTGTCAACTGATTACAAATTTGTGTTTTAGACTATACTTTGGAGATGACATGTCTAAATGGATCAGAAATATTAACACAGCCAGAACATAATGTAAATTTTTATTTTACTTTCACTCATTATAATGTAGTGACAATCAATGAAATTTTGATCTTTGGGACAACGAAGACACTAAACTATACCTTACAGTTCTACATGGGAACCATTAAATATAAGGAGGTAATCAAGTATGGAAAGTAAATGTTGTAAACAATATCGATGCTTTGATTTTTATGAGCAAGAAAAGGGAAGACATGTAAGACAGTTGGATGTTTATTGACTGCAAAAATTACATTAAATACTACCAGGGGGAGATGAAAGCCAGTTACCAAAATAGGCCTAATTTCCATAATGCAAACCATAATGTGACGTTAAGTTTCATACATACTGGATATACAAAATTTGAGAATTAATCCGTATAGAATACGTACCTCCCCTCTCTATCTCACTTGTCCCTTGCTATTTTCGAAAGTCTTAATGCAGCCATGATTTTATTTCTTTATTATTGAAGTATAATTGACCTGCAATGTTATATTAGTTGCGGGCGTATCACATAGTGATTGGACAATTCCATACATTACTCAGTGCTCACCATAATAAGTACAGGCACCAAACAATACTATGACAATATCATTGCCTATATTCCCTAGACTGCAGCCATGTTTTCAATACCACTGGGAAGATTCTTAAAATGTTAATGCTTATAAAACTGACTCAATAAGAGAGGCACTTAAGAACAATGTGTACACTATTTCTGTGTTATTTTAGGGCATCAAAAACATTCTTGCCTCAATTTTACCCATGTTATGGCTCTATTTGGGTAGTGCTCTCTTGTTCTCGCTCTCATTACCTGGTCCCTATTCATCATTCAGAACACAACTCAACCTTCACTTTTCCCTCCTTTCTCATAAAGTATTTCCTGGGCTCACTTTTAAATAGGTCACCATTCTGATTCTTTCTTAAAGCACTCTCTTCTTGACCTTGGTGTCATTTCTCATAATTTTGTTAGATTAATAGACCATAATCTCTTTGGGTCAAGAATCTTGTCTAGTATTCATCATTGTATACAAAATATCTAACACAGAAACTGGCTCCCTATATTTATTGATAAATATATGTGTGAATGAGATAACACTGAAGCAAAGAATGCTTTGTGGTGCAATAAGATAATCTGTTCCTGATTTGAGATTTTTAAAACAGAAATGAGATACTTTGTTAGAGGGAATCCTGATAACTTTAAATTGTTTATATTGCTAAAACTACTTATGTAATTTTTATAAAGTGCTTTATAAGAAATCATTTTTTTAAAAGATTTTACTTATTTATTTGAAAGAGAGAGAGGGAGTGAGGGAGAGGGAGAGAGAATCTGAAGCAGACTCCACACTGAGCACAGAGCCCAAACGCAGGTTTGATCCCACGGACAGTGAGATCATGACCTGAGACGAAACCAAAAACCGGACACTTAACTGAAAGAGCCACCCAGTGCCCCAGTAATTTTCTATATATAAATTCAATCTGCCCCCAAATTTCTCTGAACAGGTCCCTCATTTTTCAAAAGAGGAAGCTAAGTGAGATTTCAAGAGGTTAAATAAATTAGCAGAACAACAAAATACTTGGGGGAATAGTGAGGAACTGAGCACTGCCTTCTGGGTGAAAACTTAGCTGGCCGACAAAGGGCAGCTGACCTCTGGCTGACACGATTTGATAATGATGAGGCATCATGGTGTCACCTCATGATATGTAGGCCTGTAGTTTATTTTTTCTTGTCTGTGGTTTTAGTTTTATCCCCAAATTCAGAGTCACACAGCATAAGTTCATTCGAATGTCCATTAGAAACAAAAATGTCCCTTGAGGCGCCTGGGTGGCTCAGTAGGTTGAGTTTCTGACTCTTGGCTTCAGCTTACGTCCTGATCTCGTGGATCATGGGATCAAGCCCTGTGTTGGTCTCCATGTTCAGCTGGGAGTCTGCTTGAGGATTCTCTCTCTTTCCCTTTCCCTCTGCCTGCTCTCCTGTGTGCAGGCACTCTCTCTCTCTCTCTCTCTAAAATAAATGGATAAATTAAAAAAAAAAGAGAGAGAGAGAGAAACAAAAACTTCCCTAAATTAGATTCTATCACCCCTCCTTCTATGGTCCTAGAGTACGTCATAATTATTGCCATTAGAAATTAGTTTACTGTATCATAGCCATATATTTGCATATATAATGGGTTTCACAAACTTAATTTTATGAGAAACAGGTTTTTTTTCTTTCTTTTAAATTTACCTGAGCCCCTGTCACCTAGCCCATGTAAAGTTCTATCTCGCTCTTCAGTGGAAAATCCTCCTTGTCCATTACTGTGCAGAGGTCCCACTGTCTGACATCCCTCAGGAGATGTAAAAGAGGTGCTCTGGGCCCTGGCTAGTCTTGCCCTGTCCATGTCTCAGACCAACAGACTGCTGCAGGGAGAAGAGCTCTGTTTTTCCCATGCTGTGAGGAAGCTGGGAGCCTCCCATGAGTGTAGCATCGAACCATTCACTCTGGGATCACCATCTCCCTGGCAGGCAGCCAGAGAAGGGACAAGCTCTACCCCTCCTTGGAGCCTCTACCCCCATGCACACACTTCTTCCCAGCTGGAGGAGACTCTCTTCCTCTTTTCTCTTGTTTTCTCAGAGGAACACCCTCTCTTAATTTCCCCCTCTGGGATATATACGACAACGCTTCTATGAGTTTAGACATTTACAAAAGGCAAGGAAAACCATTGACTTCTGCTTCTTCTGTGTTCTGCCCTGGAAAAATCCCCAAAGCAATGAAGTAACAAGGAATTAGTAAGCTGTATGAAATAGGAGAAATAAAAATCGCAGGGAGCAAACACATGCTGTTTTTAACATAACATCTTACTCTGGATATCTTTTCCCCATTAGCATGCGATCTTCTTGATGGTACAAAATATGTCTTTTCTATTTTGATATTATGGTGTCTACCATAGTCTTCGACAGAGTAGACCTTTACATGTCATGCAAGAAATGAAAGAAGGAAGAAATGGAGGGAGGGAGGGAGGGATGAAGCGAGAGAGGGAAGGGGGAAAAGGAAGGATAGAAGGAGGGAGAGGAATATAATTATACGTATCAATGCAGCAAGCAAGCATTGGACAAAGTATGCCAGGTATGTTGCTACATACTACTGGTCATATTAAAATGCATCAGTTCTTCAGGACATCAAAAATTGGAAGATGAGACATGTGTGTAAATAATACAAATAACTCGAAGACACAGCAGATGTTGAGATGTGCTCTCCAAGATACCAGATATCTGCCCTATGCACAGCCTCACTAAGAGACTGCTCTGAGGCACACGTCCTCTGGCCAGTGTGACTGCCAACCTCCAGTCCCAGATGACTGCATTAACGGGGGCACCTGACCCTAAGGGGTTCAACCAGCACACTAAGATGTAGCCTTTGTGAAAAGATGAGCAGAGCCAATCAGATTCTCTCTCAGGAGCGAAGCTACAGAGGCAGGAGCTGAGAATGATAGGTCATTACAGCAAGAGTCTGGGCAGTTCTTCCCGATCAAGTAGAAATTGAGGTCAGGAAGAGCAGAAATTAAGAGGAAGTAGAGGCTCTGTTATAGACAAAAAATTGAGTACATCAAGAATGAGGAAGCATTTCTATAGAGAATGAAAAGAAAAGCAGACATGCCACGAGATGCAGGGATTTTTTTGAGAGCAATCTGGTGAGAGAGAGAGATGGAAAATGTGGCTCAGGATAATGAAGGAACTTGGAGATATAAGGTTGGCTCAGCTTGTGAGTTTTCCAGTTCCAGCATATGTGTGTCTTTATTATCAACTCTCTTTTTTTATGAAGGTAACTTGTGTGAGACCTTCTGTTCCTCATACTGCAGATCCTGACTAAAACACAAGCAATAAAGAGCAAAGGGAACCAGTCAAGAGGCTTCCTGTACCTCCCCAGAAACAATGGCTGTGACCATCCTTACCAGGGGTCCTCAGCTCTGGCAACCTTAAAATAAACTTTAAAATACACTGAGGTTTGGAAATTCTGAGTTTAAAATGGGCAGATCAAAAGTGAAGTCCAGATACCCACTTATTTATTTATTTATTTAATTTTTAAGTATAGATTCAATTAATTAACATATAATGTATCAGAGGTAGAGTTCAGTGATTCATCAATCTTATATAATACCCAGTGCTTATTACATCACCCTTGTTGTCCAGCACCCAGTTACCCCATTCCCCCAGCCCCCTCCAGCAACCCTCGGTTTGTTTCCTATAATTATGAGTCTCTTATGGTTTGTCTCCCTCTCTGATTTTGTCTTATTTTATTTTCCTTCCCTTCCCCTATGATCCTCTATTTTGTTTCTTAAATTCTACATATGAGTGAGATTGTATGATAATTGTCTTTCTCTGATTGACTTACTTCGCTTAGTATAATACCCTCTAGTTCCATCCACATCATTGAAAATATCAAGATTTCACTTTTTTGATGGTTGAGTAATATTCCATTGTGTATATATATACCACATCTTCTTTATCCATTCATCTGTCAATGGACATCTGGACTCTTTCCATAGTTCGGCTATTGTGGACATTGTTGCTATAAACATTGAGGTGCAGGTACCCCTTCGGATCACTACATCTGTGTCTTTGGTGTAAATACCCAGTAGTGCAATTGCTGGGTCATAGGGTAGCTCTATTTTCAACTTTACTTTTTAAGATTTTATTTATTTATTTGAGAGAGAGAGAGAGAGAGAGCACTAGTGGCAGAAGGGCAGAGAAAGAGAGGGAAAAAGCAGACTTCCTGCTGAGCAGGGAACCTGATGCAGGGCTCGATCCTAGGACCCTTGGATCATGACCTGAGCCTAAGGCAGATGCTTAACCACTGAGCCATGGAGGCACCCCTATTTTCAACTTTTTGAAGAACCTCCATACTGCTTTCCAGAGTGGCTGCCCCAGCTTGCATTCCCACCAACAGTATAAGAGGGTTCCCCTTTCTCCACATCCTCGCCAATATCTGTCATTTCCTGACTTGTTAGTTTTAGCCCTTCTGACCAGTGTGAGGTGGTATCTCATCGTGGTTTTGACTTGTATTTCCCTGATGCTGAGTGATGTTGAGCATTTTTTCATGTGTCCGTTGATCATTTGTATGTCTTCTTTGGAGAAATGTTTGTTCATGTCTTCCACCCATTTCTTGATTGGATAATTTGTTCTTTGGGTGTTGAGTTTGATAAGTTCTTTATAGATTTTGAATACTAGCCCCTTACCAGATACCCACTTTTTTATGACATCATGGGTAATGCCTATGTCCAGCCAGAGGCGAGAAGACCACAGTAACTACATCTTTGTGTTTGAAGATAGTCTTGAGCATCATTAACGTTTACAAAAGCTTTTTTTTTTTTTAATTTTGTGTGCTTGGAAAACTTACAGTCCCTGACTCTTTCTTCCAACTTAAAAGATGTATCATTATGTGAATTGTTTTGGTGTTCCTCACATGATTAGGTGTCGATAGAGCCCCAACTTATGAACCATTGCTATTTCTATTTCTATTCAGGATCCCCTTCTGTTTTCTTCCTTTCCTTCTTAATTCATTGAGTGTCTACTATATTCCAGTAATCAAACTTGCAGCTGAGCTTGGGAGAGGATAACACACATGCATACATAATTACAAGTCAAAGTAATAGATGATATACGTCGCAAGAATGATGGCAACCTAATGTCGCAAGAATGATGGCAACCTAAGGTTCATTTTGCTCAAGTTGCAAAGTGATATCTAGTGAAATAGCTGATTTCAAGATTTCTTGGTTTGCTCATACGGTCCTCGATTTTTAATTTTTTCTAAATCTTCTTCTTTAAACTGCTGCTCTCTGACTTCAGCAGCACTGCTCTGGTGATGTATAGAAAATCTTTCCCACTCTTAGATAATTCCCATACACTTCTGTCATCAAAATATTTACCTACAGTCATTGTCATTGAATAATAAAGGACAATAACATACATTATCATTTGTACCTAGTCCAAAAGGAAGGCATAGGTTAAAAATATCGTACTTAGACGTTAGGATATCTCTGGAAACAAGTAATAGTCATATCGAATCTTGATTCAATTTGGTAAATATTATCTGACTACTGGGAAATCATGAGACATATTGTAGCAACAGAGCAGCATGTCTCCTACAATAACCTTCTTATTTATTCAATCCGGCTCATTAATAAAGATCTTCTTTTCATTTTCCTGATGTACGAATACTCCAAAAACCACAGGCTCACATTTTGACAGTTAATTTTGCAGGATATAATTTTCCTGCTTAACCCAAGAGGAAAAAGAGACGGATGATTGAGATTAATCATTTGTAAAATTATAATTCTGTCACAGATAATAATTTGCAAGATCTTTCCCTTTTCTGAAATCCCCAGAATGCACCATAAATTGTCACACTTTGTAAGAGAATGTGTAACACATTAGGGGACTCCTAATAAAGCAAATCTGCTAGAAAAACAAACCAATTGCCTTATAATTGGCATGTTTCCCACGTGACTATTCTCCTGTGAAGGAACATTATGCCTTGGGTGAAGGAGGGTTTACAAATTATTATTCAAGAGGTGGTTATCTCTATCTCTTATTACCCTTTGAGCTGGAATATAGGGTGTTTCTTTACTTCTTGTAAGCCTGTGAGAACATACAATTGTGTGCCCAGAAGGCAAATTGATCCTTTGTGGAAAAGTGAGCAAATTCGGAAATTCTTAAATTATTTTCAATAAAAATATTATCAAAATGTACCTATAAAAATATTGACTTTTTCAGAATGGCTACATGTGTGCAGGATGGACAGGGTTTCCTGTTTTACTGGCAGACCTCTGTGTAAACTTTGCTTTATTTTTTAAATCCATTTTATAGGCATTTACCACTGTTCCAACAACAAAGGCAAAAAAACTTCAAGGATTTTATGTGAGGCTGACAGTGCTTAGACTGTGTAGAACTCAGTGGACGGTGGGGCATGGATTTCTGTAGTTCGTTGGCCCATATTTAGCTAGATTGATTAGGGCGGAAGCTAATGAGATCAGGGTCATGAGTTCAATGCCTGTGTGGGCCAACTAGCTTTGCTGTGTTCACATCTACTGACTACACTCAAATCACATCAGCTCCAGGAACACATGTTGAGAGGTACAGGCTAAAGAGGGTTTAAATGGGTCAAGACACTCTCATCTCCAATTCTTGTTAAAAGTAGCACCCAAATGCCTGCTCTCCCAAAAGTTGACCACTTCTTGCCAATCTCACAGCCGCTACTTTGGTTTGAGTTACTATCTCTTGCCAAGACTACTGAGGAGTTCCTGACCCCTCTTCCTGCTCTATCCTTTGTCGCCTTCAGATTATTCTCAGTAAAGCAGCAGAGTGATCCTGTTAAAATGAAAGTCACAATATGTCACTCTAATGCTCAAAACCCTCTGATAGCTTCCCATCCAACTCCAAGTTAAAGCCAAGATAACGCTAGACAATCTGCACTTCTCCCCTCCCCCATCTTTCCTCAACCCAATGGGAACCCTCTCCTCCTACTCCTGCAACACCTGGCATAAGCTTCACAATAAGCTTAGTCTTTCACAACATATAGGGCAAAGTTTGTTTACCAGAAGATCTTGCTTTCTGAGACAGCACCTGGAAAAAGGAGGGGCAGAGGGCCAGGCTTCCTTCTTAAAAATTGGAAGGAGAAAAAGAGAAGAAAACATAAATAGATCCCATTTGTTTTGTTTCTTTGACAACAATCAAAGCAAAACAAAATTAACATCTCAGATACCTCAGTTAATGCAAATTGTCCCACTACACTTAAAAAGTACTCTCCTGATTGCCAAAAGAAAGGAAACACTTCCCTAACTTTATTATAAGGATCCCGTCCCAGGGAGACACTGGTGTAGGGGAAAAAAAAAAAAAAAGAATGTACCACAATTTAAAGAAGGAAGTTTGCTTTGATCCTCAATACTCAATGTCTGCTCAGGAAGAACAAAAAATGTACAGAACCAGAATTAGGATCCCCAGAATTTTTGGAAGAGAATCATACAACTCTTTCCTGAGTATGTATTGACAGGCTTAATGAAGGAAGTCACATTACATAATTAGTTTTATTTTTATTTTAAGATTTTATTTATTTGAAAGAGGGAGAGAGAGCGTGTGAGCGTGCACACACAGGTGGGGGAGGAGGGGCACAGGGAGAGGAAGAAGCAGACTCCTCACTAAGCAAGGAGCCTGATATGGGGCTCAATCCCAAGACCCTGGGATCATGACCTGAGCCGAAGGCAGACGCTTATCCGACTGAGCCACCTAGGTGTTCCACATAATTAGTTTCAGCAGTTAACTCTCTAATTAAAAAATAATGATTTACATGTACAAGCTCATACAATATCTCTTTTGAGCATGTGGTACACAGTAAGGCATTCATGCACTTAAAAACAATGTAAGGGGCATCCATTATAAGGTAAGCAGAGTTCTAGGTCCTGGCGGTAGATTAATGAACAACATAGAGAATAGCACTCTCTTTATGAGGCTTATACTCTAGTAGTAGAAGACTTTAAAGGCATAATAAATAGTACTTTATATACTATATCATAGGTTGGCAAATACTATGGATTAATATGGAAAGTGGACTTTCAAGGAAAGTGGACTTCAAGAAGGGAAATCAAGAATGTTGGGGGTAGGGTGACATGGGGGGCAGGGTATGTGGCTAAATGTCATACATGTTATAGCATAGCAAGAAGAACATTATTATCCCATTCCATATTCCCTGAACATAAATGACTTCCTGAGGGATAGCTGATACTAAGCTAGCAGAGATAGGTCTGAAGCCTAGTTTAAAAAATCTTTTTATGTTTTTAATCTATAATTTGCTGCCTCCTTAGATAATGGAATAGCATAATTTTGATCAGAAAGCCATACATAACACCTTCAGTCATACATAATACCCTGCTTTAAAAGCCTGGTTCCATCCCAAGCACTCAGGGCCAGACCTCAATCCATATGCTTCGATTTTATCTGTGCCTACCCATGATTTTTCTCCATGTCTCTACCCAAGTATGCCTGCAGAAGAAGCAAGCAATGATGGAGAGGCAGGTGTTTACATTCTATTGACACTTACAGATCTGGCCATGTACTTTATTTTTTTAAGACAACACAATAACAAGCAAATACAACGAACAAATATATGGCGATATTTTATTAAGGTGTGGCATTTCAAGAAAGTTCTCTCTAGAATTTTTCATTTACTTTGAACGTTTACATTTCTAGAAAGTATAGACCGCCAAGGGTAGAATCTAAAGGTATTTTAGTTGATTGGGATGAACACAAATTCTAATTCTTTTGTAGTAATCTGATAAAAGGTCCACCTGATGTCTATAATTCTGCTTAGAAGTAGTCAGCTTCTGAAACAAGAATTCTCAGGAAGACTCTCTGAATTAATGACATATTTCCCTTCAGATTTACATCTCATAGAAGACAGAGCTTCAGATATTTCTGACTCTGAATTGTCTCTAATCAATATGCATTTAATATACAGGGTATTAGTGATATGTTAATTAAGTCCAGGACACCTGTTTAAATCCCACCATAATGAGATAATATATGCAAAATCTAGCCCAGGAATAGGAAGTGTTGGTCCCCTTCCTTTTCTCTTAGCAAGCACACAGGGATGATATAGACAATTTTATGACTGCCCCTAGAAAATGTATATTCAAAGGCTGTTTCAAGTTAAAATAAGGCAGTGAAAATGAAAAAAAAAATAACAAAGAGAGATAAGCACTTACTAGGATGCCTATCTGTTCACTTTCTTCCTCAAAAGTAAAGATAGTACAAAAACAACCCACCCAAAATAAATGAATTAGCCATGATTTAGTGGTGGTAAGTAAATATGTGTTAAAAGCCTAAGAAACATTTATTTTCTGATTAAGGCTAATGTCTTAGGAAAGTTTGATTTTTATTTTAGTTTAAGTAAGAGGAAACTTCTTAAATGCCTAGTATATGGCTCAGAGTCTGGATCTTCTATGATATGCAAAAATGATCTGAGCTTACTCTTGAGATGACTATTTTTCTTTTTCTTTTTTGTTTTTTTTTTAAAGATTTATTTATTTTTAGAGAGAGCAAGTGCATATGAGCTAGAGGAGGGGTAGAGGGAGAGAAGCAGACTCCCAGCTGAGCTGGGAGCCCGATGCAGGGCTTGATCTTGTGACCCTGAGATCATGATCCGAGCCAAAACCAAGAGTTGGTCGCTTAACCAACTGAGCCACCCATGTGCCCGCAGATGACTATCTTTCTGTAGACGTTTGCTTTTGACTGTTGCTTTATTGCATCTCCCCTATTAGAATGATATGAAATATGGCTGTATTTTTATAATCAGTGATCTCCCTTAACATTTGGATTTCTTGGACATCTGCTTGAGACCACTCACTACTCTCTAGACCACCAGGCCACCTCCCCCACAAATACCCACTGGGAATTAACTGATACATTGAGCTACAGACTCATCCTGGGCTGGACGGTCATGAGACAAGGGCATCAGCTGGTTGGTCTAATGGACAAATTAACAACCTCTGCTCTTGCTATCTACTTTTTCTTTGTGGAAGTCTGACTTTCTGGAAGTCTGTTTTTAGACTGGCAAATGAGGCTATGCCTCCATAATACAAACAACTGGTGGAAAACTGGAAAACTCAGTCCACCAGGTGTTTTGCTTCCACAGTCTCTAATGGCCAGTTTAGCTAATTGATTTAACTGTGTCTATTCTTTTCTTTTGTAATAATTGTATTTTTCCTGTTATATAAGATAATGTACATTCATTGAGGGAAACATACACACAATACATTAAAGTACAGATATGAATTTTTTGTAAAAGCCCAGAATTTCTACACTATTATTTTGTATGTCTTTGAAAAAATTCCTTATCTATCTGTATGTATATATGTGCATGTGTGTGTTTAACATATACTCTCTACCCACTATTTTGTAACCTCTTTTTCTTACCCCCAAATAAATCATGATTATTTTCCTAGGTTGTTAAATATTTTTTCCATCATGGTTTTGGTTTTTGTTTTGTTTTTAAGATTTATTTATTTATTTTGGACAGACAGAGAGAGCGAGCAGTGGAGAGGGGCAGGGGGGAGAGAGAAGGAAAATATCTCAAGCAGACTCCCCACTGAACGCAGAGCTTGATTCCACAACCCTTAGATCATGACCTGAGCCTAAATCAAGAGTTGGACACTCAACTGACTGAGCCACCCAGGTGCCCCTACAGCATGGGTTTAAATTATGAAATAGCACCATAATTTTCTTTAACCAGTTCCCTGTTTTTATACAACTAGTATTCCTAATTATAAAGTTATAAATACATAAAATACTAATGAAAAATCCGATACACAAGTTTTGTACATATATCACATTATTAGTATGGATTATAATCTTAATGAACTTTTACTTAAATAATATTGATGAAATTGACTAGTGATTGCATGAAAGAGCCTAAGTAAATTCCCTAAACAATTACTTATATTCTTTTAGTTCAGTATGACCCCCCCCCCCGCCAAAGCAGAATAATACTATCTTAAAATTCTGCAGTGAGGTGTTTTGCATATAAAACCTCATTTTGACAGAAATACTTACATCATCCCTATGTGCTTGCTAGGGGAAAAGAAAAGAGCTAACACTTCCTAGTTCTGGGCTAGTCTTTGCATATGTTATCTCATTGTGATGGGATTTATTTTTTATTTTTTTTAAAGATTTTATTTATTTATTTGACAGAGAGAGACACAGCGAGCGAGGGAACACAAGCAGGGGAGTGGGAGAGGGAGAGCAGGCTCCCCGATGCGGGGCTCGATCCCAGGACCCTGGGATCATGACCTGAGCTGAAGCAGACGCTTAACGACTGAGCCACCCAGGCGCCCCGTGATGGGATTTAAACAGGTGTCTTGGACTTGATTAACATATCACTATTACTCAGAGTATTAAATGCATATTGATTAAAGGCAATTCAGAGACAGGAGTGTTTGAAGCTCTGTCTTCAGTTGCATGTAAGTCTGAAAGGACATGTGTCATTAATTCAGAGAGTCTTCCTGAGAATGCTTGTTTTAGTAGCTACTTCCAAAGGAGAAACAGATATTACTGGGTGGAACTTTTATCAGATTACTACAAAGGATTCAGAATTTGTGTTCATCCCAATCAGCTAAATATCTCTAGATTCTATACTAGTCATTGTGTTTGCTTCACACTCTCCTGGCCCTATCACCCAAATCAAAAGACTCTTCTCCAAGACACTGCCTTTAACAGGGAGGCATGGCATGGGGCTTTTGAAAGGTCTTTAATGGTCCAGCTGAACTGGATTTGTAGAATAGCATCCATTTGGGCATAGTTATCAGATATCTCTTGGGACTTAGTTGAACTAGAACTCAGAGAAATACCTAAAGCCTTCAGTCAATCTTTCCCTAATTGGGTTCCCCTAAACTCATTATTTCTAGTGAAGTCTATTAATTCCCCATGCTGAAGTTACAAAATAACTTCTATAGAATCACCCTTTTACCCTTCTGCACTATTTGGAACCTAAAATGCAAATTTCTCTGGGTGGGAAGCAAGTCAACTTATAGCATTTCTTAACCTCTTTAGCAGAATTCTGGAGGAGATTGAATCTATATTTCAGTCCTTTGTGGAGAGGGCTGCACATGGAAACCAACCATGGACTTCCAATGTATGTTTTTATAGAACAAATAATATTCTTGGGCATTATTTGAAGTAGAGACTAGATTGTATGGGAATACAGATCATTTTGGAAGAGATCAACTGTTTGATTAACTACAGAAGTAATCAGTAAATTGGAACAAATGCTAATTATAATTTGTCTATATACATCCTATATCAGCACTAGATAAATAGTATATAAAGAGGGTAAAAGAGCATGTTTAGCAATATCTAACTTTATGCCAAATGTTTTTTACTAATGGTGTATTCAGTACTATTCACTGGAATTTTGAGTAGTGAAGAACTCAAAGAAATTGCTTTTTTACACTTCAGATCTGGGTCATTTAGATTATTGAACAGAGAAAGAAAGGCTCAGTATTTTGAGCCCTTTGGGGGCCAAGAAATATGAAGCATGTGAAGTAAAAAGATAGCTAACTTTCTTCTCAAGGTTCTATATAAATCTAAATGGCTCTTTAGTCATTAAAGCATACCCTAATTGTCCTGAAGCCATCCAGCTGGAATAAACCTTGGCAACCTTGTCTACTTCCTGTGGAAAGAATCAGTTCCACCCCAGTGTGAAAGAATTGAAGGAATTCATGAGGAGGTCTTTGGCCTAACACCACATTGCATTCCTTCTTCGACATGCACTAAGTAGGCAACTGGACCATCCAACAAGCACTCCCTGCTCAGGGAAGTGAAGATGAGCAATGGATACAGAAAACCATAGCAATGATGAATCTTAACAATAAACAGTGGAAAAGTTGTTCAACTTGAGTCACGGCTTTCAATTTGCAGGTTCATGCAGGAAGGAGAATTAGTAATGGCTAAGGAATGAATATGCAAGACTAAAAAATGTGCCTTCGGATTTATGGGATCATCTTTTAAATAAGGTCCCAATTCTGCCAAGGAGTAAGTTCTGCTAGAAAAGCCACATTGCAGTGTTGCTACCTTTAAAAGTGCCAATTCACTTACTTTCTTTTTGATCAATTCTGTTATATTTGTCCTCCTTAACTTGTTGGCACCTCCCTGTGTGTATACCAATGGCTCCAGTTGGTTTGCTTTACTGGCTTAATCTGGTAGACCTAGAATTCTATTTATTGCATTTGTTGCTAAAGACAAAACCGGAACCAAAAATCAAAAAAGAAATAAAAAGCTGGCATTGCTTTAAGGGATACTGGCTGTCATATCAAACCACTCTTTTGAACATAATATAAGACTGTGCATCAGGTTTAGTAATTACATGAGTGCCATTTTAATTAAATCAACTAATGTTCTCTCAGTGCCTATTAGAACCTATAAAGCTAGGAAGCCTAAATTTATTGTGCTCTCCTAGGAAGAAAGATGGCATAGCTCAGAAGTGTACATTGTATTTTGGTTTGATGTTTAGGGCGGCCAGAAGTGTCAACCTTGGTTCTAAAAATCTGAGGTGAATTAGAACATACTTCAGTTCATGGTGATTGTTAATTTAGAACAAATGAAATAGGACAATCTTATGTGACACTGTTTAAGAAGCTAATGCAAGGAGCAATCATAGATTTGGAAAGTAAGTAAACTCAACAAGACAAATATCTATTAGAAATCAGAATAATACTCATAAATGGTGGTCTCTGAGTTGATAACCTAAATATACTTACACCTACGCAATTACAGCTTTGCTGTAATGTTGCTGAGCCAGATTCCCTAAAATAAAAATGTATTACCCACCTTCAAGAGTACTTCATCCATCTATTCTTCAATAGAAATGCTTTATATAAGTTACATAAAGGAGAGGGAATGAAATCATGAGATATTCATCAAAATATTTATATCTTGCTCTGTCATGAGAGCTGTGACATGTTAGTATTTTGTCATACTTCTGTTAGAAAAGAGAGGTCATTCTCATTTCAGGGCCCCATTTAAGAAATGAGGTGGGATTTCATATCACTATCCATCATTCACATATAAAAGAGAGAGGTGGGTTGTCCAGTTCCTAGAGAGATGAGATCAGAAGGTACCTATCTCATCTCTGTCGGCCTCTTTATGGATTTAACTTTCTTGATATAATCCAGAGAAAGAAGCCTCTCGACAGAAAGATGGCTGAAAATCCAATATGAGAAATACGTGAGTAATACCTAATATTATCTAGAGCAGAAACTGAAAGAACTTGTAGAAAATCCTTTTTGGCTCATCTTGGAGCTCTTAAGTGTTCCCTCAATGCTTATAAATGAGCGGATTAATTAAGGCAGGGCCTAGAAAGGAGAAGGGACTCTCCCCTGGTCTTTCGCCAAGAATGCTCTTTAAATACTTCCCAACCATCTGGCAAGGTAGCATTATATCATCATCATTTCACAAACAAGGAAATTGAGACTGAGAAATATCAGACATCTTTCAATATCGCCCTGCAGGGAGGTAGTATATGGAAAGCCTTGTGTGCTGGCTCCGTCCAGTGCTTTTTCAAATAGAAGAGTGAGAATGGCTAGATAATCGTGAAAGATGTAAGAGTAAAGAGTATGTATTTAGTTGGTTAAATAAAATAGATGATTTGAAAACTAGAGGGAAAGTGACTTCTATGTCGCTGCTATAAACCCCCACCCTGAAAACCCCCTGGCAAAGCAGAGGCATTTGTCTCTTCAAAGAGAAATGAGACCTTCTTTGGACTAGAGATGAAGCTCCCTGGGGTTATTTCCTTACACTATCATAAATTAAGGTGGTGATACCTCCTGAGAAGAAGGGTATGCAATGGTAAATTCCTGTTGGAATTGCTGAAATAAATACAAAATTACTTACAGTTTTCTGGATTTGGAGTTGTTTGGGTTCTAAGAGCCAAGTTCTTTTTTACTGCAAACATGTTAGGCTTTGGTGAGTCATAAACCTTTTTATCTCTGATGCTAACCAAGGTCTACACATTTTAGGAAACTTTTTTGGAATCAACCCTAGAAATATTTTTGGAGCCAGACAGCGTAATTACTCAGATTTTTTAGTCAACCGTGCCTGATTATTGAACAACAACAAAACCGTTATTAGTCATATTGCAATCCTCTGTCCAGCCCAAAGGGGTTTCAAATTATTTATATGTAGTAAAAACCTAGGGCACTTTCAAAGGACAAATGTCTGACCCCTTATGCATATTCAAAATAATATCTCAAAGTTCAGGAAGACAGTTTCTAGAAAGGACCTCCAACAATTAGAGAACAATGTCAGGGCATTTTGAACAGTACCCTCCAAGGTGACTACTTGAAGTGACTGCATTCATTTGGGTGTTTGGATTTTCAGAAATGCTTATATAATTAGTTTAAGAATTCTTCTCACAGGTAAACTTTCTTCAAATAAAAAAAATGGCTTAAAGTGTTTTTAATTTCAGTAGTAATTTCCCATAGAGTTCACCCCCATGAATTTTTTCTTTCCAATTGAGATATACCTTCCCATAAAGGACACAAATCTCCTGTGGATAGCCTAAGGGATTTTAACATATGTATGTATACTTGCGTGCGATCAACGGTCAAGATATAGACATGGATATAGAACATTTCAAGCTTCCCACAAGGCTCCCCATGTTTCCCACCAGCCGGTACTCTCACCCTGGGATGACCACTGAACTGACTTCTAATCACAATAAATTAGTTTAGAAATTCTGAATTTGATATAAATGTAATCATACAGTTGTGCTCTGTGGATCTTTTTCTACTTAACATCATGTCTATGACATTCATCCATGTCGTTGTATGTAACAGTATTCTGTTACTTTTAAT